>NC_092718.1:215886212-216582462 GCF_047496885.1 Scyliorhinus torazame | reverse complement strand
ACACCAGACACTAAACCCCAGACACTAAACCCCAGCAACACCAGACACTAAACCCCAAACACTAAACCCCAGCAACACCAGACACTAAACCCCAGCAACACCAGGCACTAAACCCCAGCAGCACCAGACACTAAACCCCAGCAACAACAGACACAAACCACAGACTCTTAACCCCAGCAACACCAGTCACTAAACCCAGACACTAAACCCCAGCAACACCAGACACTAAACCCCAGACTCTAAACCCCAGCAACACCAGACACTAAACCCCAGACAGTAAACCCCAGACACTAAACTCTAGACAATAAACCCCAGACACTAAACCCCAGCAACACCAGACACTAAACTCCAGACACTAAACCCCAGCAACACCAGACACTAAACCCCAGACACTAAACCCCAGCAACACGAGACTCTAAACTCCAGACACTAAACCCCAGCAACACCAGACACTAAACCCCAGACACTAAACCCCAGCAACACCAGACACTAAACCCCAGACACTAAACCCCAGCAACACCAGATACTAAACGCCAGACACTAAACCCCAGACACTAAACCCCAGCAACACCAGACACTAAACCCCAGATACTAAATCCCAGCAACACCAGACACTAAATCCCAGCAACACCAGATACTAAACCCCAGACACGAAACCCCAGCAACACCAGACACTAAACCCGAGACACTAAACCCCAGCAACACCAGACACTAAACCACGGACATTAAACCCCAGCAACCCCAGACACTAAACCCCAGACACTAAACCCCAGCAACACCAGACACTAAACACCAGACGCTAAACCCCAGCAACACCAGACACGAAACCCCAGACACTGAATTCCAGCAACACCAGACACTAAACCCCAGACACTAAACCCCAGCAACACCAGACACTAAATCACACACACTAAACCCCAGACACTAAACGCCAGACACGAAACCCCAGACACTAAATTCCAGCAACACCAGACACTAAACCCCAGACGCTAAACCCCAGCAACACCAGACACGAAACCCCAGACACTGAATTCCAGCAACACCAGGCACTAAACCCCAGACACTAAACCCCAGCAACACCAGACACTAAATCCCACACACTAAACCCCAGACACTAAACGCCAGACACAAACCCCAAACACTAAACCCCAGACACTAAATCCCAGACACTAAACCCCAGCAACACCAGACACTAAAACCCAGACACTAAACCCCAGCAACACCAGACACTAAACCCCAGACATTAAACCCCAGCAACACCAGACACTAAACCCCAGCAACCCCAGACACTAAACCCCAGACATTAAACCCCAGCAACACCAGACACTAAACCCCGGACATTAAACTCCAGCAACAGCTGACACTAAACCCCAGACACTAAACCCCAGCAACACCAGACACTAAACCACGGACATTAAACCCCAGCAACACCAGACACTAAACCCCAGACACTAAACCCCAGCAACACCAGACACTAAACCCCGGACATTAAACCCCAGCAACACCAGACACTAAACCACAGGCACTAAACACCAGACACTAAACCCCAGACATTAAACCCCAGCAACACCAGATACTGTACCCCAGACACTAAACCTCAGCACCACCAGCAACTTAACCCCAGACACTAAACCCCAGTCACTAAATCCCAGCAACACCAGACACTAAACCCCAGACACTATATCCCAGACACTAAACTCCAGACACTAAACCCTAGCAACACCAGACACTAAACCCCAGACACTAAACCCCAGCAACACCAGACACTAAACCCCAGTCACTAAATCCCAGCAACACCAGACACTATACCCCAGACACTATACCCCAGACACTAAACCCCAGACACTAAACCCTAGCAACACCAGACACTAAACCCCAGACACTAAACCCCAGCAACACCAGACACTAAACTCCAGACACTACAACTCAGCAACACCAGACACTAAACCCCAGACACTAAATCCCAGCAACACCAGTCACTAAACCCCAGCAACACCAGACACTAAACCCCAGCAACAACAGACACTAAACCCCAGACACTAAATCCCAGCAACACCAGTCACTAAACCACAGACACTAAACCCCAGCAACAACAGACACTAAACCCCAGACACTAAATCCCAGCAACACGAGACACTTAACCCCAGCAACACCAGACACTAAACCCCAGGCACTAAATCCCAGTAACACCAGACACTAAACCCCAGACACTAAATCCCAGCAACTCCAGACACTAAACTCCAGACACTAAACCCCAGACATTAAACCCCAGACACTAAACCGCAGCAACACCAGACACTAAACCCCAGACACCAAACCCCAGACACTAAATCCCAGCAACACCAGACACTAAACCCCAGACACTAAATCCCAGCAACACCAGACACTAAACCCCAGACACTAAACCCCAGACACTAAATCCCAGCAACACCAGACACTCAACCCCAGACACTAAACCCCAGCAACACCAGACACTAAACCCCAGACACTAAACCCCAGCAACACCAGACACTAAACCCCAGACTCTAAACCCCAGCAACACCAGATATTAAACCCCAGACAGTAAACCCCAGCAACACCAGACATTAAACCCCAGACAGTAAACCCCAGCAACACCAGACACTAAACCCCAGACACTAAACCCCAGCAACACCAGACACTAAACCCCAAACACTAAACCCCAGCAACACCAGACACTAAACCCCAGCAACACCTGACACTAAACCCCAGACACTAAACCTCAGCAACACCAGGCACTAAACCCCAGCAGCACCAGACACTAAACCCCAGCAACAACAGACACTAAACCCCAGACTCTAAACCCCAGCAACACCAGTCACTAAACCCAGACACTAAACCCCAGCAACACCAGACACTAAACCCCAGACTCTAAATCCCAGCAACACCAGACACTAAACCCCAGACACTAAACCCCAGCAACACCAGACACTAAACCCCGGACATTAAGCCCCAGCAACACCAGACACTAAACCACAGACACTAAACCCCAGACACTAAACCCCAGACATTAAACTCCAGCAACACCAGATACTGTACCCCAGACACTAAACCTCAGCACCACCAGCAACTTAACCCCAGACACTAAACCCCAGTCACTAAATCCCAGCAACACCAGACACTAAACCCCAGACACTAAACCCCAGCAACACCAGACACTAAACCCCAGTCACTAAATCCCAGCAACACCAGACACTAAACCCCAGACACTATACCCCAGACACTAAACCCCAGACACTAAACCCTAGCAACAGCAGACACTAAACCCCAGACACTAAACCCCAGCAACACCAGACACTAAACTCCAGACACTACAACTCAGCAACACCAGACACTAAACCCCAGACACTAAATCCCAGCAACACCAGTCACGAAACCCCAGCAACACCAGACACTAAACCCCAGCAACAACAGACACTAAACCCCAGACACTAAATCCCAGCAACACCAGTCACTAAACCCCAGCAACCCCAGACACTAAACCCCAGCAACAACAGACACTAAACCCCAGACACTAAATCCCAGCAACACGAGACACTTAACCCCAGCAACACCAGACACTAAACCCCAGACACAAAATCCCAGCAACTCCAGACACTAAACCCCAGACACCAAACCCGAGACACCAAACCCCAGACACTAAATCCCAGCAACACCAGACACTAAACCCCAGACACTAAATCCCAGCAACACCAGACACTAAACCCCAGACACTAAATCCCAGCAACACCAGACACTAAATCCCAGCAACACCAGATACTAAACCCCAGACACTAAATCCCAGCAACACCAGACACTAAACCCCAGACACTAAATCCCAGCAACACCAGACACTAAACCCCAGACACTAAACCCCAGCAACACCAGACACTAAACCCCAGACACTAAACCCCAGCAACACCAGACACTAAACCCCAGACTCTAAACCCCAGCAACACCAGACATTAAACCCCAGACAGTAAACCCCAGCAACACCAGACATTAAACCCCAGACAGTAAACCCCAGCAACACCAGACACTAAACCCCAGATACTAAATCCCAGTAACACCATACACTGAACCCCAGACACCAAACCCCAGATATTAAACCCCAGACTCTAAACCTCAGCAACACCAGACACTAAACCCCAGACACTAAACCCCAGCAACACCAGACACTAAACCCCAAACACTAAACCCCAGCAACACCAGACACTAAACCCCAGCAACACCTGACACTAAACCCCGGACACTAAACCCCAGCAACACCAGGCACTAAACCCCAGCAGCACCAGACACTAAACCCCAGCAACAACAGACACTAAACCCCAGACTCTAAACCCCAGCAACACCAGTCACTAAACCCAGACACTAAACCCCAGCAACACCAGACACTAAACCCCAGACTCTAAACCCCAGCAACACCAGACACTAAACCCCAGACAGTAAACCCCAGACACTAAACTCCAAACACTAAATCCCAGACACTAAACCCCAGCAACACCAGACACTAAACTCCAGACACTAAACCCCAGCAACACCAGACACTAAACCCCAGACACTAAACCCCAGCAACACGAGACTCTAAACTCCAGACACTAAACCCCAGCAACACCAGACACTAAACCCCAGACACTAAACCCCAGCAACACCAGACACTAAACCCCAGACACTAAACCCCAGCAACACCAGATACTAAACGCCAGACACTAAACCCCAGACACTAAACCCCAGCAACACCAGACACTAAACCCCAGAGACTAAATCCCAGCAACACCAGACACTAAATCCCAGCAACACCAGATACTAAACCCCAGACACGAAACCCCAGCAACACCAGACACTAAACTCGAGACACTAAACCCCAGCAACACCAGACACTAAACCACGGACATTAAACCCCAGCAACCCCAGACACTAAACCCCAGACACTAAACCCCAGCAACACCAGACACTAAACACCAGACGCTAAACCCCAGCAACACCAGACACGAAACCCCAGACACTGAATTCCAGCAACACCAGACACTAAACCCCAGACACTAAACCCCAGCAACACCAGACACTAAATCACACACACTAAACCCCAGACACTAAACGCCAGACACGAAACCCCAGACACTAAATTCCAGCAACACCAGACACTAAACCCCAGACACTAAACCCCAGCAACACCAGACACTAAACACCAGACGCTAAACCCCAGCAACACCAGACACGAAACCCCAGACACTGAATTCCAGCAACACCAGGCACTAAACCCCAGACACTAAACCCCAGCAACACCAGACACTAAATCCCACACACTAAACCCCAGACACTAAACGCCAGACACAAACCCCAAACACTAAACCCCAGACACTAAATCCCAGACACTAAACCCCAGCAACACCAGACACTAAAACCCAGACACTAAACCCCAGCAACACCAGACACTAAACCCCAGACATTAAACCCCAGCAACACCAGACACTAAACCCCAGCAACCCCAGACACTAAACCCCAGACATTAAACCCCAGCAACACCAGACACTAAACCCCGGACATTAAACTCCAGCAACAGCAGACACTAAACCCCAGACACTAAACCCCAGCAACACCAGGCACTAAACCCCAGCAACACCAGACACTAAACCCCAGCAACACCTGACACTAAACCCCGGACACTAAACCCCAGCAACACCAGGCACTAAACCCCAGCAGCACCAGACACTAAACCCCAGCAACAACAGACACTAAACCCCAGACTCTAAACCCCAGCAACACCAGTCACTAAACCCAGACACTAAACCCCAGCAACACCAGACACTAAACCCCAGACTCTAAACCCCAGCAACACCAGACACTAAACCCCAGACAGTAAACCCCAGACACTAAACTCCAGACACTAAACCCCAGACACTAAACCCCAGCAACACCAGACACTAAACTCCAGACACTAAACCCCAGCAACACCAGACACTAAACCCCAGACACTAAACTCCAGCAACACGAGACTCTAAACTCCAGACACTAAACCCCAGCAACACCAGACACTAAACCCCAGACACTAAACCCCAGCAACACCAGACACTAAACCCCAGACACTAAACCCCAGCAACACCAGATACTAAACGCCAGACACTAAACCCCAGACACTAAACCCCAGCAACATCAGACACTAAACCCCAGAGACTAAATCCCAGCAACAGCAGACACTAAATCCCAGCAACACCAGATACTAAACCCCAGACACGAAACCCCAGCAACACCAGACACTAAACCCGAGACACTAAACCCCAGCAACACCAGACACTAAACCACGGACATTAAACCCCAGCAACCCCAGACACTAAACCCCAGACACTAAACCCCAGCAACACCAGACACTAAACACCAGACGCTAAACCCCAGCAACACCAGACACGAAACCCCAGACACTGAATTCCAGCAACACCAGACACTAAACCCCAGACACTAAACCCCAGCAACACCAGACACTAAATCACACACACTAAACCCCAGACACTAAACGCCAGACACGAAACCCCAGACACTAAATTCCAGCAACACCAGACACTAAACCCCAGACACTAAACCCCAGCAACACCAGACACTAAACACCAGACGCTAAACCCCAGCAACACCAGACACGAAACCCCAGACACTGAATTCCAGCAACACCAGGCACTAAACCCCAGACACTAAACCCCAGCAACACCAGACACTAAATCCCACACACTAAACCCCAGACACTAAACGCCAGACACAAACCCCAAACACTAAACCCCAGACACTAAATCCCAGACACTAAACCCCAGCAACACCAGGCGCTAAAACCCAGACACTAAACCCCAGCAACACCAGACACTAAACCCCAGACATTAAACCCCAGCAACACCAGACACTAAACCCCAGCAACCCCAGACACTAAACCCCAGACATTAAACCCCAGCAACACCAGACACTAAACCCCGGACATTAAACTCCAGCAACAGCAGACACTAAACCCCAGACACTAAACCCCAGCAACACCAGACACTAAACCACGGACATTAAACCCCAGCAACACCAGACACTAAACCCCAGACACTAAACCCCAGCAACACCAGACACTAAACCCCGGACATTAAACCCCAGCAACACCAGACACTAAACCACAGGCACTAAACACCAGACACTAAACCCCAGACATTAAACCCCAGCAACACCAGATACTGTACCCCAGACACTAACCCCAATCACTAAATCCCAGCAACACCAGACACTAAACCCCAGACACTATACCCCAGACACTAAATTCCAGACACTAAACCCTTGCAACACCAGACACTAAACCCCAGACACTAAACCCCAGCAACACCAGACACTAAACCCCAGTCACTAAATCCCAGCAACACCAGACACTAAACCCCAGACACTATACCCCAGACACTAAACCCCAGACACTAAACCCTAGCAACACCAGACACTAAACCCCAGACACTAAACCCCAGCAACACCAGACACTAAACTCCAGACACTACAACTCAGCAACACCAGACACTAAACCCCAGACACTAAATCCCAGCAACACCAGTCACTAAACCCCAGCAACACCAGACACTAAACCCCAGCAACAACAGACACTAAACCCCAGACACTAAATCCCAGCAACACCAGTCACTAAACCCCAGACACTAAACCCCAGCAACAACAGACACTAAACCCCAGACACTAAATCCCAGCAACACCAGACACTAAACCCCAGGCACTAAATCCCAGCAACACCAGACACTAAACCCCAGACACTAAATCCCAGCAACTCCAGACACTAAACTCCAGACACTAAACCGCAGCAACACCAGACACTAAACCCCAGACACAAACCCCAGACACTAAATCCCAGCAACACCAGACACTAAACCCCAGACACTAAATCCCAGCAACACCAGACACTAAACCCCAGACACTAAACCCCAGACACTAAATCCCAGCAACACCAGACACTAAACCCCAGACACTAAACCCCAGCAACACCAGACACTAAACCCCAGACACTAAACCCCAGCAACACCAGACACTAAACCCCAGACTCTAAACCCCAGCAACACCAGATATTAAACCCCAGACAGTAAACCCCAGCAACACCAGACATTAAACCCCAGACAGTAAACCCCAGCAACACCAGACACTAAACCCCAGATACTAAATCCTAGTAACACCATACACTGAACCCCAGACACCAAACCCCAGATATTAAACCCCAGACTCTAAACCTCAGCAACACCAGACACTAAACCCCAGACACTAAACCCCAGCAACACCAGACTAAACCCCAAACACTAAACCTCAGCAACACCAGACACTAAACCCCAGCAACACCTGACACTAAACCCCAGACACTAAACCTCAGCAACACCAGGCACTAAACCCCAGCAGCACCAGACACTAAACCCCAGCAACAACAGACACTAAACCCCAGACTCTAAACCCCAGCAACACCAGTCACTAAACCCAGACACTAAACCCCAGCAACACCAGACACTAAACCCCAGACTCTAAACCCCAGCAACACCAGACACTAAACCCCAGACAGTAAACCCCAGAAACTAATCTCCAGACACTAAACCCCAGACACTAAACCCCAGCAACACCAGACACTAAACTCCAGACACTAAACCCCAGCAACACCAGACACTAAACCCCAGACACTAAACGCCAGGAACACGAGACACTATACTCCAGACACTAAACCCCAGCAACACCAGACACTAAACCCCAGACACTAAACCCCAGCAACACCAGACACTAAACCCCAGACACTAAACCCCAGCAACGCCAGACACTAAACTCCAGACACTAAACCCCAGCAACACCAGACACTAAACCCCAGACACTAAACCCCAGCAACACCAGACACTAAACCCCAGACTCTAAAGCCCAGCAACACCAGACATTAAACCCCAGACAGCAAACACCAGCAACACCAGACATTAAACCCCAGACAGTAAACCCCAGCAACACCAGACACTAAACCCCAGATACTAAATCCCAGTAACACCATACACTAAACCCCAGACACCAAACCCCAGATATTAAACCCCAGACTCTAAACCTCAGCAACACCAGACACTAAACCCCTGCAACACCAGATACAAAACCCCAGACACTAAACCCCAGACACTAAACCCCAGCAACACCAGACACTAAACCCCAGACACTAAACCCCAGACTCTAAACCCCAGCAACACCAGTCACTAAACCCAGACACCTACCCCCAGACACTAAACGCCAGACACTGAACCCCAGCAACACCAGACACTAAACCCCAGCAACACCGGACACTAAACCCCAGAAACTAAACCCCAGACACTAAACCCCAGCAACACCAGACACTGAACCCCAGACACTAAACCCCAGACACTAAACCCCAGACACTAAATCCCAGCAACACCAGACACTAAACCCCAGACAGTAAACCCCAGCAACAGCAGACACTGAACCCCAGACACTAAACCCCAGCAACACCAGACACGAAATCACAGCAACACCAGACACTAAACCCCAGAGATTAAATCCCAGCGACACCAGACACTAAAACCCAGCAACACCAGACACTAAATCCCAGCAACACCAGACACTAAACCCCAGAGACTAAATCCCAGCAACACCAGACACTAAATCCCAGCAACACCAGACACTAAATCCCAGCAACACCAGATACTAAGCCCCAGACACGAAATCCCAGCAACACCAGACACTAAATCCCAGCAACACCAGACACTAAACCCCAGAGACTAAATCCCAGCAACACCAGACACTAAATCCCAGCAACACCAGACACTAAATCCCAGCAACACCAGATACTAAGCCCCAGACACGAAATCCCAGCAACACCAGACACTAAACGCCAGACACTAAATCCCAGCAACACCAGACACTAAACCCCAGCAACACCAGACACTAAACACCAGACGCTAAACCCCAGCAACACCAGACACGAAACCCCAGACACTGAATTGCAGCAACACCAGACACTAAACCCCAGACATTAAACCCCAGCATCACCAGACACTAAACCCCAGACACTAAACCCCAGACACTAAACCCCAGCAACACCAGACACTAAATCCCAGACACTAAACCCCAGACACTAAACGCCAGACGCAAACCCCAGACACTAAACCCCAGACACTAAATCCCAGACACTAAATCCCAGACACTAAACCCCAGCAACACCAGACACTAAAACCCAGACACTAAACCCCAGCAACACCAGACACTAAACCCCAGCAACCCCAGACACTAAACCCCAGACATTAAACCCCAGCAACACCAGACACTAAACCCCGGACATTAAACTCCAGCAACAGCAGACACTAAACCCCAGACACTAAACCCCAGCAACACCAGGCACTAAACCCCAGCAACACCAGACACTAAACCCCAGCAACACCTGACACTAAACCCCGGACACTAAACCCCAGCAACACCAGGCACTAAACCCCAGCAGCACCAGACACTAAACCCCAGCAACAACAGACACTAAACCCCAGACTCTAAACCCCAGCAACACCAGTCACTAAACCCAGACACTAAACCCCAGCAACACCAGACACTAAACCCCAGACTCTAAACCCCAGCAACACCAGACACTAAACCCCAGACAGTAAACCCCAGACACTAAACTCCAGACACTAAACCCCAGACACTAAACCCCAGCAACACCAGACACTAAACTCCAGACACTAAACCCCAGCAACACCAGACACTAAACCCCAGACACTAAACTCCAGCAACACGAGACTCTAAACTCCAGACACTAAACCCCAGCAACACCAGACACTAAACCCCAGACACTAAACCCCAGCAACACCAGACACTAAACCCCAGACACTAAACCCCAGCAACACCAGATACTAAACGCCAGACACTAAACCCCAGACACTAAACCCCAGCAACATCAGACACTAAACCCCAGAGACTAAATCCCAGCAACAGCAGACACTAAATCCCAGCAACACCAGATACTAAACCCCAGACACGAAACCCCAGCAACACCAGACACTAAACCCGAGACACTAAACCCCAGCAACACCAGACACTAAACCACGGACATTAAACCCCAGCAACCCCAGACACTAAACCCCAGACACTAAACCCCAGCAACACCAGACACTAAACACCAGACGCTAAACCCCAGCAACACCAGACACGAAACCCCAGACACTGAATTCCAGCAACACCAGACACTAAACCCCAGACACTAAACCCCAGCAACACCAGACACTAAATCACACACACTAAACCCCAGACACTAAACGCCAGACACGAAACCCCAGACACTAAATTCCAGCAACACCAGACACTAAACCCCAGACACTAAACCCCAGCAACACCAGACACTAAACACCAGACGCTAAACCCCAGCAACACCAGACACGAAACCCCAGACACTGAATTCCAGCAACACCAGGCACTAAACCCCAGACACTAAACCCCAGCAACACCAGACACTAAATCCCACACACTAAACCCCAGACACTAAACGCCAGACACAAACCCCAAACACTAAACCCCAGACACTAAATCCCAGACACTAAACCCCAGCAACACCAGGCGCTAAAACCCAGACACTAAACCCCAGCAACACCAGACACTAAACCCCAGACATTAAACCCCAGCAACACCAGACACTAAACCCCAGCAACCCCAGACACTAAACCCCAGACATTAAACCCCAGCAACACCAGACACTAAACCCCGGACATTAAACTCCAGCAACAGCAGACACTAAACCCCAGACACTAAACCCCAGCAACACCAGACACTAAACCACGGACATTAAACCCCAGCAACACCAGACACTAAACCCCAGACACTAAACCCCAGCAACACCAGACACTAAACCCCGGACATTAAACCCCAGCAACACCAGACACTAAACCACAGGCACTAAACACCAGACACTAAACCCCAGACATTAAACCCCAGCAACACCAGATACTGTACCCCAGACACTAACCCCAATCACTAAATCCCAGCAACACCAGACACTAAACCCCAGACACTATACCCCAGACACTAAACTCCAGACACTAAACCCTTGCAACACCAGACACTAAACCCCAGACACTAAACCCCAGCAACACCAGACACTAAACCCCAGTCACTAAATCCCAGCAACACCAGACACTAAACCCCAGACACTATACCCCAGACACTAAACCCCAGACACTAAACCCTAGCAACACCAGACACTAAACCCCAGACACTAAACCCCAGCAACACCAGACACTAAACTCCAGACACTACAACTCAGCAACACCAGACACTAAACCCCAGACACTAAATCCCAGCAACACCAGTCACTAAACCCCAGCAACACCAGACACTAAACCCCAGCAACAACAGACACTAAACCCCAGACACTAAATCCCAGCAACACCAGTCACTAAACCCCAGACACTAAACCCCAGCAACAACAGACACTAAACCCCAGACACTAAATCCCAGCAACACCAGACACTAAACCCCAGGCACTAAATCCCAGCAACACCAGACACTAAACCCCAGACACTAAATCCCAGCAACTCCAGACACTAAACTCCAGACACTAAACCGCAGCAACACCAGACACTAAACCCCAGACACAAACCCCAGACACTAAATCCCAGCAACACCAGACACTAAACCCCAGACACTAAATCCCAGCAACACCAGACACTAAACCCCAGACACTAAACCCCAGACACTAAATCCCAGCAACACCAGACACTAAACCCCAGACACTAAACCCCAGCAACACCAGACACTAAACCCCAGACACTAAACCCCAGCAACACCAGACACTAAACCCCAGACTCTAAACCCCAGCAACACCAGATATTAAACCCCAGACAGTAAACCCCAGCAACACCAGACATTAAACCCCAGACAGTAAACCCCAGCAACACCAGACACTAAACCCCAGATACTAAATCCTAGTAACACCATACACTGAACCCCAGACACCAAACCCCAGATATTAAACCCCAGACTCTAAACCTCAGCAACACCAGACACTAAACCCCAGACACTAAACCCCAGCAACACCAGACTAAACCCCAAACACTAAACCTCAGCAACACCAGACACTAAACCCCAGCAACACCTGACACTAAACCCCAGACACTAAACCTCAGCAACACCAGGCACTAAACCCCAGCAGCACCAGACACTAAACCCCAGCAACAACAGACACTAAACCCCAGACTCTAAACCCCAGCAACACCAGTCACTAAACCCAGACACTAAACCCCAGCAACACCAGACACTAAACCCCAGACTCTAAACCCCAGCAACACCAGACACTAAACCCCAGACAGTAAACCCCAGAAACTAATCTCCAGACACTAAACCCCAGACACTAAACCCCAGCAACACCAGACACTAAACTCCAGACACTAAACCCCAGCAACACCAGACACTAAACCCCAGACACTAAACGCCAGGAACACGAGACACTATACTCCAGACACTAAACCCCAGCAACACCAGACACTAAACCCCAGACACTAAACCCCAGCAACACCAGACACTAAACCCCAGACACTAAACCCCAGCAACGCCAGACACTAAACTCCAGACACTAAACCCCAGCAACACCAGACACTAAACCCCAGACACTAAACCCCAGCAACACCAGACACTAAACCCCAGACTCTAAAGCCCAGCAACACCAGACATTAAACCCCAGACAGCAAACACCAGCAACACCAGACATTAAACCCCAGACAGTAAACCCCAGCAACACCAGACACTAAACCCCAGATACTAAATCCCAGTAACACCATACACTAAACCCCAGACACCAAACCCCAGATATTAAACCCCAGACTCTAAACCTCAGCAACACCAGACACTAAACCCCTGCAACACCAGATACAAAACCCCAGACACTAAACCCCAGACACTAAACCCCAGCAACACCAGACACTAAACCCCAGACACTAAACCCCAGACTCTAAACCCCAGCAACACCAGTCACTAAACCCAGACACCTACCCCCAGACACTAAACGCCAGACACTGAACCCCAGCAACACCAGACACTAAACCCCAGCAACACCGGACACTAAACCCCAGAAACTAAACCCCAGACACTAAACCCCAGCAACACCAGACACTGAACCCCAGACACTAAACCCCAGACACTAAACCCCAGACACTAAATCCCAGCAACACCAGACACTAAACCCCAGACAGTAAACCCCAGCAACAGCAGACACTGAACCCCAGACACTAAATCCCAGCAACACCAGACACGAAATCACAGCAACACCAGACACTAAACCCCAGAGATTAAATCCCAGCGACACCAGACACTAAAACCCAGCAACACCAGACACTAAATCCCAGCAACACCAGACACTAAACCCCAGAGACTAAATCCCAGCAACACCAGACACTAAATCCCAGCAACACCAGACACTAAATCCCAGCAACACCAGATACTAAGCCCCAGACACGAAATCCCAGCAACACCAGACACTAAATCCCAGCAACACCAGACACTAAACCCCAGAGACTAAATCCCAGCAACACCAGACACTAAATCCCAGCAACACCAGACACTAAATCCCAGCAACACCAGATACTAAGCCCCAGACACGAAATCCCAGCAACACCAGACACTAAACGCCAGACACTAAATCCCAGCAACACCAGACACTAAACCCCAGCAACACCAGACACTAAACACCAGACGCTAAACCCCAGCAACACCAGACACGAAACCCCAGACACTGAATTGCAGCAACACCAGACACTAAACCCCAGACATTAAACCCCAGCATCACCAGACACTAAACCCCAGACACTAAACCCCAGACACTAAACCCCAGCAACACCAGACACTAAATCCCAGACACTAAACCCCAGACACTAAACGCCAGACGCAAACCCCAGACACTAAACCCCAGACACTAAATCCCAGACACTAAATCCCAGACACTAAACCCCAGCAACACCAGACACTAAAACCCAGACACTAAACCCCAGCAACACCAGACACTAAACCCCAGACATTAAACCCCAGCAACACCAGACACTAAACCCCAGCAACCCCAGACACTAAACCCCGGACATTAAACCCCAGCAACAGCAGACAATAAACCCCAGACACTAAACCCCAGCAACACCAGACACTAAACCACGGACATTAAACCCCAGCAACACCAGACACTAAACCCCAGACACTAAACCCCAGCAACACCAGACACTAAACCCCGGACATTAAACCCCAGCAACACCAGGCACTAAACCACAGACACCAAACCCCAGACACTAAATCCCAGCAACACCAGACACTAAACCCCAGACACTAAATCCCAGCAACACCAGACACTAAACCCCAGACACAAAACCCCAGACACTAAATCCCAGCAACACCAGACACTAAACCCCAGACACTAAACCCCAGCAACACCAGACACTAAACCCCAGACACTAAACCCCAGCAACACCAGACACTAAACCCCAGACTCTAAACCCCAGCAACACCAGATATTAAACCCCAGACAGTAAACCCCAGCAACACCAGACATTAAACCCCAGACAGTAAACCCCAGCAACACCAGACACTAAACCCCAGATACTAAATCCTAGTAACACCATACACTGAACCCCAGACACCAAACCCCAGATATTAAACCCCAGACTCTAAACCTCAGCAACACCAGACACTAAACCCCAGACACTAAACCCCAGCAACACCAGACTAAACCCCAAACACTAAACCCCAGCAACACCAGACACTAAACCCCAGCAACACCTGACACTAAACCCCAGACACTAAACCTCAGCAACATCAGGCACTAAACCCCAGCAGCACCAGACACTAAACCCCAGCAACAACAGACACTAAACCCCAGACTCTAAACCCCAGCAACACCAGTCACTAAACCCAGACACTAAACCCCAGCAACACCAGACACTAAACCCCAGACTCTAAACCCCAGCAACACCAGACACTAAACCCCAGACAGTGAACCCCAGAAACTAATCTCCAGACACTAAACCCCAGACACTAAACCCCAGCAACACCAGACACTAAACTCCAGACACTAAACCCCAGCAACACCAGACACTAAACCCCAGACACTAAACGCCAGGAACACGAGACACTATACTCCAGACACTAAACCCCAACAACACCAGACACTAAACCCCAGACACTAAACCCCAGCAACACCAGACACTAAACCCCAGACACTAAACCCCAGCGACGCCAGACACTAAACTCCAGACACTAAACCCCAGCAACACCAGAGACTAAACCCCAGACACTAAACCCCAGCAACACCAGACACTAAACCCCAGACTCTAAACCCCAGCAACACCAGACACTAAACCCCAGATACTAAATCCCAGTAACACCATACACTAAACCCCAGACACCAAACACCAGATATTAAACCCCAGACTCTAAACCTCAGCAACACCAGACACTAAACCCCTGCAACACCAGATACAAAACCCCAGACACTAAACCCCAGACACTAAACCCCAGCAACACCAGACACTAAACCCCAGACACTAAACCCCAGACTCTAAACCCCAGCAACACCAGTCACTAAACCCAGACACCTACCCCCAGACACTAAACGCCAGACACTGAACCCCAGCAACACCAGACACTAAACCCCAGCAACACCGGACACTAAACCCCAGAAACTAAACCCCAGACACTAAACCCCAGCAACACCAGACACTGAACCCCAGACACTAAACCCCAGACACTAAACCCCAGACACTAAATCCCAGCAACACCAGACACTAAACCCCATACACTAAACCCCAGACAGTAAACCCCAGCAACAGCAGACACTGAACCCCAGACACTAAACCCCAGCAACACCAGACACGAAATCACAGCAACACCAGACACTAAACCCCAGAGATTAAATCCCAGCAACACCAGACACTAAAACCCAGCAACACCAGACACTAAATCCCAGCAACACCAGATACTAAACGCCAGACTCTAAATCCCAGCAACACCAGACACTAAATCCCAGCAACACCAGACACTAAACCCCAGAGACTAAATCCCAGCAACACCAGACACTAAATCCCAGCAACACCAGACACTAAATCCCAGCAACACCAGATACTAAGCCCCAGACACGAAATCCCAGCAACACCAGACACTAAACGCCAGACACTAAATCCCAGCAACACCAGACACTAAACCCCAGCAACACCAGACACTAAACACCAGACGCTAAACCCCAGCAACACCAGACACGAAACCCCAGACACTGAATTGCAGCAACACCAGACACTAAACCCCAGACATTAAACCCCAGCAACACCAGACACTAAACCCCAGACACTAAACCCCAGACACTAAACCCCAGCAACACCAGACACTAAATCCCAGACACTAAACCCCAGACACTAAACGCCAGACGCAAACCCCAGACACTAAACCCCAGACACTAAATCCCAGACACTAAATCCCAGACACTAAACCCCAGCAACACCAGACACTAAAACCCAGACACTAAACCCCAGCAACACCAGACACTAAACCCCAGACATTAAACCCCAGCAACACCAGACACTAAACCCCAGCAACCCCAGACACTAAACCCCGGACATTAAACCCCAGCAACAGCAGACACTAAACCCCAGACACTAAACCCCAGCAACACCAGACACTAAACCACGGACATTTAACCCCAGCAACACCAGACACTAAACCCCAGACACTAAACCCCAGCAACACCAGACACTAAACCCCGGACATTAAACCCCAGCAACACCAGGCACTAATCCACAGACATTAAACCCCAGCAACACCAGACACTAAACCCCAGCAACACCAGACACTAAACCCCGGACATTAAACCCCAGCAACAGCAGACACTAAACCCCAGACACTAAACCCCAGCAACACCAGACACTAAACCACGGACATTAAACCCCAGCAACACCAGACACTAAACCCCAGACACTAAACCCCAGCAACACCAGACACTAAACCCCGGACATTAAACCCCAGCAACACCAGGCACTAAACCACAGACACTAAACCCCAGACACTAAACTCCAGACATTAAACGCCAGCAACACCAGATACTGTACACCAGACACTAAACCTCAGCACCACCAGCAACTTAACCCCAGACACTAAACCCCAGTCACTAAATCCCAGGAACACCAGACACTAAACCCCAGACACTATACCCCAGACACTAAACCCCAGACACTAAACCCTAGCAACACCAGACACTAAACCCCAGTCACTAAATCCCAGCAACACCAGACACTAAACCCCAGACACTATACCCCAGACACTAAACCCCAGACACTAAATCCCAGCAACACCAGTCACTAAACCCCAGCAACACCAGACACTAAACCCCAGCAACAACAGACACTAAACCCCAGACACTAAATCCCAGCAACACCAGTCACTAAACCCCAGACACTAGACCCCAGCAACAACAGACACTAAACCCCAGACACTAAATCCCAGCAACACGAGACACTTAACCCCAGCAACACCAGACACTAAACCCCACCACTAAATCCCAGCAACACCAGACACTAAACCCCAGGCACTAAATCCCAGCAACTTCAGACACTAAACTCCTGACACTAAACCCCAGACATTAAACCCCAGACACTAAACCGCAGGAACACCAGACACTAAACCCCAGGCACCAAACCCCAGACACCAAACCCCAGACACTAAATCCCAGCAACACCAGACACTAAACCCCAGACACTAAATCCCAGCAACACCAGACACTAAACCCCAGACACTAAATCCCAGCAACACCAGACACTAAACCCCAGACACTATACCCCAGCAACACCAGGCACTAAACCCCAGACACTAAACCCCAGCAACACCAGACACTAAACCCCAGACTCTAAACCCCAGCAACACCAGACATTAAACCCCAGACAGTAAACCCCAGCAACACCAGACATTAAACCCCAGACAGTAAACCCCAGCAACACCAGACACTAAACCCCAGATACTAAATCCCAGTAACACCATACACTGAACCCCAGACACCAAACCCCAGATATTAAACCCCAGACTCTAAACCCCAGCAACACCAGACATTAAACGCCAAACACCAAACCCCAACAACACCAGACACTAATCCCCAGCAACACCTGACACTAAACCCCAGACACCAAACCCCAGACATTAAACCCCAGACTCTAAACCTCAGCAACACCAGACACGAAACCCCAGCAACATCAGATACAAAACCCCAGACACTAAACCCCAGACACTAAACCCCAGCAACACCAGACACTAAACCCCAGACACTCAACACCAGACTCTAAACCCCAGCAACACCAGTCACTAAACCCAGACAATTACCCCCAGACACTAAACCCCAGACACTAAACCCCAGCAACACCAGACACTAAACGCCAGACACTGAACCCCAGCAACACCAGACACTAAACCCCAGCAACCCCGGACACTAAACCCCAGACACTAAACCCCAGACACTAAACCCCAGCAACACCAGACACTGAACCCCTGACACTAAACCCCAGACACTAAACCCCAGACACTAAATGCCAGCAACACCAGACACTAAACCCCAGACACTAAACCCCAGACACTAAACCCCAGCAACACCAGACACTAAACCCCAGACACTAAACCCCAGCAACACCAGGCACTAAACCCCAGACTCTAAACCCCAGCAACACCAGACACTAAACCTCAGACAGTAAACCCCAGCAACACCAGACACTAAACCCCAGACTCTAAATCCCAGCAACACCAGACACTAAACCCCAGACAGTAAACCTGAGCAACACCAGACACTAAATCCCAGCAACACCAGACACCAAACCCCAGACACTAAACCCCAACAACACCAGACACTAAACCCCAGACACTCAACACCAGACTCTAAACCCCAGCAACACCAGTCACTAAATCCAGACACCTACCCCCAGACACTAAACGCCAGACACTGAACCCCAGCAACACCAGACACTAAACCCCAGCAACACCGGACACTAAACCCCAGACACTAAACCCCAGACACTAAACCCCAGCAACACCAGACACTGAACCCCAGACACTAAACCCCAGACACTAAACCCCAGACACTAAATCCCAGCAACACCAGACACTAAACCCCAGACACTAAACCCCAGACACTAAACCCCAGCAACACCAGACATTAAACCCCAGACACTAAACCCCAGCAACACCAGACACTAAACCCCAGACTCTAAACCCCAGCAACACCAGACACTAAACCCCAGACAGTAAACCCCAGCAACACCAGACACTAAACCCCAGATACTAAACCCCAGTAACACCAGACACTATACCCCAGACACCAAACCCCAGACATTAAACCCCAGACTCTAAACCTCAGCAACACCAGACACTAAACCCCAGCAACACCAGATAAAAAACCCCAGACACTAAACCCCAGACACTAAACCCCAGCAACACCAGACACTAAACCCCAGACACTCAACACCAGACTCTAAACCCCAGCAACACCACTCATTAAACCCAGACACTTACCCCCAGACACTAAACACCAGACACTGAACCCCAGCAACACCAGACAATTAAACCCAGCAACACCCCCAGACACTAAACCCCAGACACTAAACCCCAGACACTAAACCCCAGCAACACCAGACACTAAACCCCAGACACTAAACCCCAGCAACACCAGACACTAAACCCCAGACACTAAACCCCAACAACACCAGACACTTAACCCCAGCAACACCTGACACTAAACCCCAGACACTAAACCCCAGACACTAAACCCCAGCAACACCAGGCACTAAACCCCAGCAGCACCAGACACTAAACCCCAGCAACACCAGACACTAAACCCCAGACACTAAACCCCAGCAACACCAGGCACTAAACCCCAGCAACACCAGACACTAAACCCCAGACTCTAAACCCCAGCAACACCAGTCACTAAACCCAGACACTCAACCCCAGACACTGAACCCCCGCAACACCAGACACTAAACCCCAGACACTAAACCCCAGACTCTAAACCCCAGCAACACCAGACACTAAACCCCAGACAGTAAACCCCAGACAGTAAACCCCAGACACTAAACCCCAGACACTAAACCCCAGCAACACCAGACACTAAACTCCAGACACTAAACCCCAGCAACACCAGACACTAAACTCCAGACACTAAACCCCAGCAACACCAGACACTAAACCCCAGACACCAAACCCCAGACATTAAACCCCAGACACTAAACCCCAGCAACACCAGACACTAAATCTCAGACACTGAATCACAGTTTAACAGGCGCATGTTCTATATTGAAGACTCTCTTCCACTTTCCACATGCTGGTCGTTTAGTTCCTGGGTTTTATTTTATTTTCGATGCACTGTACTGGCATGGTATATATTTCAGAATGTCTTTTCCATTTTGATTGACATGGAAAATGGAAATTTATGCCCATGGTCCGCTGAATGTTGTGGGATTTGATGGTTTGTAATGTGACAGGTCGCAGCTATGCTGTGGGTGAGACCTAACAGGCCGAGCCCTTCCCCTAGAGGAGTTCAATGTCGACAACTTCGCGGCAGCACATTCGGGCAATGAAACGTTCAAATCATAGATTGATGCTGCACAGAACCAGTCCATTCCACCCATCGTCCCTGTGCCGGTTCTGTGAGGGGAAAGTCTAATATTAATCCCACTCCTCTCCCCGCTTCTCCCATGGCCGTGTAAATCTTTCCCCTTCAATCATTGATCCGATTCCCTTTTGAAAGTTATCCAAAATGAAAACTGCTCTTTTCAAGCAAAGAAATACTGGATGACTCACCAGTTTCAAGTACACACACAGACAGGCACAGCGGTTAGCACATCTGCCTCACAGTGCCAGAAACCCAGGTTTGAATCCAACCTTGTGTGACTGTATGGAGTTTGCACGTTCTCCCCGTATCTGCATGGGTTTCTTCCGGGTGCTCCGGCTCTGGTTTCCTCCCACAGTCCAAAGATGTACCGGTTAGGTGGATTGGCCGTGCTAAATTGCCCCTATGTGTCCAAAGGAGGGGTTATGGGGGAGTGGGCCTAGGTGGGGTGCACTTTCAGAGGGTTGGTGCAGACTCAATGAGCCCAATAGCTGTAGGAATTCTATGTTGTAAATTTTTCGGAGAGGCTGTAGACTAAGGTGGTATTGTATGATCGTACACGGTACGGCAGAGGTCTCCCATCTTGACATTGCCTAAGGGGGTGATTCAGAGTTCGCTGACGGGCGTGTTTAGCGAGGTGTTTGTCAGTGGCTGCAGCATCGAGAAACATCCCATTATCCAATGGCACTTTGCCATTGTTTTTGGGGTCGGGCAGATTCTCTCCACCGAGGTCACACTTTTGTGATTGATTTATTGTCACATGTACCGAAGTACAGTGAAAATTATTTTTCTGCGGACGAGGGAACGTACACAGTACGTACATAGTAGACAAAAGAATAGTGAACAGAGTACACTGACAAATGTTACGTCAACAAATAGTGATTGGTTACAGAGCGGAACAAGGGCCAAACGAGCTGCATAGGGCATCGTGAATAGTGTTCTTACAGGGAACAGATCAGTCCGAGGGGGAGTCGTTGAGGAGTCCTGTAGCTGTGGGGAAGAAGCTATTTCTATGTCTGGATGTGCGGGTCTTCAGACTTCTATATCTTTTGCCTGATGGAAGGGTCTAGAAGAGGGCAATGCCTGGGTGGGAGGGATCTCTGATAATGCTGTCTGCCTTCCTGAGGCAGCGGGAGGTGTAGACAGAATCAATGTGGGGGTGCGAAGCTTGTGTGATGCGTTGGGCTGAGTTCACCACACTCTGCAGTTTCTTGCGATCTTGGACCGAGCAGTTGCCATACCAAGCTGTGATGCAGCAGGGTAGGATGCTTTCTATCGCACATCTGTAGAAATTTGTGAGAGTCGATGCAGACATGCCGAATTTCTTTAGCTTCCATCGGAAGTAGAGACGTTGTTGAGCTTTCTTGGCTGTTGCATCAACGTGAGTGGACCAGGACAGACTGTTGGTGATGGTGACCTCCAGGAACTTAAAGCTATCGACCATCTCCACTTCGGAGCCATTGATGCAGACGGGAGTGTGTGTCGTGCTACACTTCCTGAAGTCGATGATCAGTTCCTTGGTCTTTCCAACATTTAATGAGAGGTTGTTTTCGGTACACCATGCAACCAAGTAATCTAACTCCCTTCAGTAGTCTGATTCGTTGTTGTTTGAGATACAACCCACCACAGTCGTATCATCTGCAAACGTATAGATTGAATTGGAGTTGAACCTTGCCACGCAATCGTGTGTGTATATGGAGTACAGTAGAGACTGAGCACACACCCTTGCGGGGCCCCGGTGTTGAGGACTATTGTGGAGGAGGAGGTGCTGTTGCCTATCCTGACAGATTGCAGTCTGTTGGTGAGGAAGTCAAGGATCCAGCTGCACAGGGAGGGGTCAAGTCCAAGGTTGCAGAGTTTAGTTATTAGTCTTGTCGGGGTAATAGTGGTAAAGGCGGAGTTGTAGTCTATTTTTAAAATTTTTAAAAAATAAATAAATTTAGAGTACCCAATTAATTTTTTCCAATTAAGGGGCAATTTAGCGTGTTCAATCCACCTACTCTGCACATCTTTGGGTTGTGGGGGCGAAACCCACGCAAACACGGGGAGAATGCGCAAACTCCACACGGACAGTGACCCAGAGCCGGGATCGAACCTGGGACCTCGGCGCCGTGAGACTGCAGTGCGGAGTTGTAGTCTATGAACAGCAGTCTGGCATAGGTGTCCTTGTTGTTGAGATGTTCGAGTGTTGATTGTAGGACCAGAGAGATAGCATCTGCTGTGGATCGGTTGCCATGGTAGGCGAACAGCAGTGGATCGAGACCATCTGAGAGGCTGGCATTGATCCATCTCATGACTAGCTGCTCAAAGCATTTCATGATAACAGACGTCAGGGCCACCGGTCGGTAGTCGTTGAGGAAAGCTACCTTGTTTTTCTTTGGTACTGGTATTATTGTGGCCTTCTTGAAGCAGATGGGGACCTTGGAGCGGAGAAGTGAGGTGTTGAAGATATCTGCGAATACACTCGCCAGCTGGTCAGCGCAGACTCTGAGTGTTCGCCCAGGGACTCCATCGGGGCCCTTCGCTTTCTGTAGGTTTACTTTCAAGAAGGCAGCTCTCACCGCCGAAGCTGTAATAGTGGGTATGGGTGTGTCCAGGGCTGTTGGGGTGGGTGGCACTGATGTATTGGCTGACTGTTCAGAGCGGGCATTGAACTTGCCCAGTTCATCGGGGAGGGATGCTCCAGTCCCAGAGTTTTCGCCTGGCCTTGCTTTGTAGCCTGTGATCTCATGTAAGCCCTGCCATAGGTGTCTTGGGTTTGTGTCGTTGGCCTGGACTCAGTTTGATGTGGTATTGTCTTTCGGCGTCCCTGATGGCTTTCTGTACGTTGTACCTGGATTTCCTATATAGGTCAGGGTCATCAGACTTGAGCGCCTCCGTCCGGAACTTCAGCAGGGAGTGGACCTTTTGGTTGAGCCAGGGTTCCCGATTGGGGAACACCCGTATTGTCTTCTTTGGTACACAGTCCTCGACACACTTACTTAGTGACTTCTCACAGATCGGGGCAACATTTAGTCCAGCAGGCCCGATCTTCCCTGCCCCTCCTTTCCAGCCCACCATCTCCCCCTCCCCCCGGGTGGAGGGTGACTTGCAATCGGCCCAGTGCCCGGCACGGAATCTGATTCGGGGCACTTGCACTATTCACCTATTTCACCCGGATCCAAACCGGACGCAGCAGTGTCGCTGAATTGTGCCCTAAATCCCCTTTGAGATTTGTTATAGAGAGAACCAATGAAGTCTAGCCATTGTTGTATGTAGAAAGATGCATTGTAAGGTCCCACAAACAGCTAACAAGTGACCAGACAATCTGTTTTAATAACGCTGGTTGGAGGATAAATGTTAGCCAGGACACTTCACCACGTCCCTTCCTGGGATAATATCCTCAGATAATCTGCATTCCCCCGATAGGGAAGACTCACCCCAAAGGCGGCCTAGCTCACGGTGAAGTTAGCTCAGATTTTGTGTTCAGGTGTCTGGGGCGGGATTTCACACAATAGCTCTCTGACTCAGAGATGAAAATGTTATCACTGAGCGAGAGGCGTTGAAGGGAGCGGAGTGGAGTGGGGGCATACAGGAAGCCGCAGCTTAGTTACATCCGGGTTACTGTGGAGACCCCATTAACAAGGGGTTATGGCTCCCCCTAAATTCACCCTGATTTACAGTCCAATCGTACTTCAACCAGAAGATTTGCACAAACACGGGCAGCACGGTAGCACAGTGGTTAGCACAGTTGCTTCACAGCATCAGGGTCCCAGGTTCGATTCCCGGCTTGGGTCACTGTCTGTGCAGAGTCTGCACATTCTCCCCGTGTCTGCGTGGGTTTCCTCCCGGTGCTCCGGTTTCCTCCCACAAGTCCCGAAAGACGTGCTTGTTAGGTGAATTGAACATTCTGAATTCTCCCTCCGTGGACCCGAACAGGCGCCGGAGAGTGGCGACTAGGGGCTTTTTACAGTAACTTCATTGCAGTGTTAATGTAAGCCTACTTGTGACAATAAAGACTATTATTATTATTTCAAAGAAAATCTTCCAATTGGGAACAGACCCAAATACGAAGACTCACCAATATTCACTGTGGCTAAATGTTCGGAAGTTGCATTTAATATGTGAATCGTTAACCCTCATGTATAACTGACAATTTCCAGCGCCTTTATAAGTGACAATCGCGTATCTGTTCAGCATTATACTTCAATCGTTGAGGCACAGTATACACTTCATAAGGTTCGCCATGTTCAATCCAAAAATAATGACCCAGAAATAAACAATATTTGAAAGGGGAAATAGCCAGAATACAACACCTCGAGATATCCAAGTGATGTCCAAATATCCAAATATGTGCAGGCTAGGTGGATTGGCCTTGCTAAATTTGTTCCTTAATGTCCAGGAACGTGCAAGTTAGGTGGATTGGCCATGCTAAAATGTCCCTTAATGTCCAGGAACGTGCAGGTTAGGTGGATTGGCCATGCTAAAATGTCCCTTAATGTCCTGGGATGTGCAGGTTAGGTGGGGTTACTGGCATAGGGTGGGGTGGTTGGGGAAGTGGACCAGGTTAGGGTGCTCTTTCAGAGGGCCGGTGCAGACTCGATGGGCCAAATGGCCTCCTTCTGCACTGTAGGGATTCTATGATCCTAAAAGTTGAGAATAATCACTCATTTTATTACTTTTTATTGAATCAGGAAGTACAGTTAGTCTGTTTGGCAGTGTTGTTTCAATTTGGATCCCAAGTGAGCGGAAAAATCCATTTCAGTTTTTACTGAAACTAACTTGAAACTGGCAATTGCTGAAGGGAACGTGAAGCTGACAAAGAGAGATGAGGACACGAGTGTGTGTGTGTGTGTGTGGGGGGGGGCGGGGGGGGGGGGGGGCGGTGGGAACGGGAGGGGAACAGCACAGGAACGCGCGAGTGCGCGTTCAACATTTATCAAAAGTGATGTATCCGGGAATTGTCTCCAAATACTGACATTAATCTTTGGGAAAAGCTTACTGAATTAAAAGAACAACAATTTAAAACCCTCGAGATGTAGCCAATTCTTTAAAAAATACTTTAGAGTCGATTGAAGTGTACAAAATTATGAGGGACATAGATGAGGTGCTTAGAAAGGAACTTTTCCCCTTGGTAGAGGGGCCAATATCCACGGGGCGTAGATGTAAGGTAAGAGGCAGGAAGCTTCGAGGGGATTTGATGAATAACGTTTTTACCCAGAGGGTGGTGGGGACCTGGAACTCACTGCCTGGACAGTCGGGAACCCTCACAACATTTAAGAAGTATTTAACTGATTACTTGAAACACCACAGCATTCAAGGCTAGGGACCAAGTGCTAGAAAATGGGATTGGAATAGGTAAGTGTTCAAAGGGCCTCGAGCTGTGCTGTAGAACTCTATGACTCTTTGACATCCAAATAAATCAACAGTATATTTTTGGAAAAAAGCTAAATGAAAAGAAACACACACACCAGAAGATATCACCCTTGCTCAGGTTGAGTTTGTAGCCTGAACTATTGTAGCGGCCAATGGAGGGCGATATGTGATGGTGAGCGGTCGGCTGCAAGGGATGTGGGTGGTGTTGGAAAACGTATACGCCCGGAACTGGGATGATGCAGGATTCATGAAGCGCATATTGGGGCGCATTCCGGACCTGGAGATAGGAGGCCTGATAATGGGAGGGGACTTCAATACAGTGTTGGATCCAGCACTAGACCGCTCCAAATCAAGGACTGGAAAGAGGCCGGCGGCGGCCAAGGTACTTAGGGGGTTTATGGATCAGATGGGGGGAGTGGACCCATGGCGGTTTGCAAGGCCGCAGGCCAGGGAATTTTCTTTCTTCTCCCATGTACACAAAGCCTACTCCCGGATAGATTTCTTTGTTCTGGGTAGGACGCTCATCCCAAGGGTGGAGGGGACGGAGTATTCGGCTATAGCCATTTCGGACCATGCCCCACACTGGGTGGAACTGGAGCTGGGAGGGGAGAGGGACTAACGCCCGTTGTGGCGGCTGGATGTGGGACTGCTGGCGGACGAGGTGGTGTGTGGGAAGGTGAGGGGGTGTATCGAAAGTTACTTGGAGGCCAACAACAACGGGGAGGTGCGGGTGGGGGTGGTATGGGAGGTGTTGAAGGCGGTGATCAGGGGAGAGCTAATTTTCATGAGGGCTCATAGGGAGAAGACAGAGGGTATGGAAAGGGAGAGGTTAGTGGGGGAGATTTTGAGAGTGGACAGGAGATACGCAGAGGCCCCGGAGGAAAGATTACTTGGGGAAAGACGACGGCTCCAGACGGAGTTTGACCTGTTGACCACAGGGAAGGCGGAGGCACAGTGGAGGAAAGCGCAGGGGACGACCTACGAGTATGGGGAAAATGCTCATCGGATGCTGGCACACCAGCTCCGTAAGAGGATGGCAGCGAGGGAAATAGCGGGAATCAAAGATGGAAGGAGAGCCACGGTTCGGAGTGCGACGAAAATAAATGAGGTATTCAAGGCCTTTTATGAAGAGCTGTACAGATCCCAGCCCCCAACGGGGGAAGAGGGGATGAGACGATTTCTAGATCAGCTGAGATTCCCGAGGGTGGAGGAGCAAGAGGTGGCTGGTTTGGGGGCACCAATTGGGTTGGAGGAGCTGAGCAAGGGTTTGGGGAGCATGCAGGCGGGGAAGTCCCCGGGACCGGACGGATTCCCGGTGGAGTTCTACAGGAAGTACGCAGACCTGTTGGCCCCGCTACTGGTGAGGACCTTTAATGAGGCAAGAGAGGAGGGGACCCTGCCCCTGACAATGTCGGAAGCGACAATTTCTTTGATCCTAAAGCGGGACAAGGACCCACTGCAATGTGGATCGTACAGGCCGATCTCGCTCCTCAATGTGGATGCAAAGTTGCTGGCAAAAGTGCTGGCCACGAGGATCGAGGACTGTGTCCCGGGAATAATCCACGAGGACCAGACGGGATTTGTAAAGGGCAGGCAACTAAACACCAATGTGCGGCGGCTCTTAAACGTGATAATGATGCCATCTGAGGAGGGAGAGGCGGAGATAGTGGCAGCTATGGACGCGAAGAAGGCCTTTGACCGAGTAGAGTGGGAGTACCTCTGGGAGGTGCTGCGCAGGTTTGGGTTCGCTGTAGGGTTTATCAATTGGGTTAAGCTCCTTTACAGAGCCCCGATGGCAAGTGTAGTGATGAACCGGCGGAGGTCGGAGTACTTTCGACTGTACCGAGGGACGAAATCTCACCCTGTTGTTCGCATTGGCGATCGAACCATTGGCCATGTCATTGAGGGAGTCTAATAAATGGGAGGGGGTGGTCCGAGGGGGAGAAGAGCATCGGGTGTCGCTATATGCGGATGACCTGTTGCTGTACGTGGCGGATGCAATGGAGGAGATGGTGGAGGTCATGCAGACTCTAAGGGAGTTTGGGGAGTTTTCGGGATATACGCTCAATGTAGGGAAGAGTGAGCTCTTTGTATTACAGGCGGGGGACCAAGAAAGAGGGATAGGGGACCTACCGCTGAGGAGGGCGGAGGGGAGCTTTCGGTATCTGGGGATCAGATAGCCAGGAGTTGGGGGGCCCTACATAAACTGAATCTGACGAGGTTGGTGGAGCAAATGGAGGAGGATTTCAAAAGATGGGACATGTTACCACTCTCGCTGGCGGGTAGAGTGTAGTCGGTCAAAATGGTGGTTCTTCCGAGGTTTCTGTTTGTGTTTCAGTGCCTTCCCATCGTGATCACTAAGGCCTTTTTTAAGAGAGTAGGCAGGAGTATTATGGGGTTTGTGTGGGCGAATAAGACCCCAAGAGTAAGGAGAGGGTTCCTGGAACGCAGTAGGGACCGAGGAGGGTTGGCGCTGCCAAACCTGGGGAGCTACTACTGGGCAGCAAATGTGGCGATGATCCGCAAGTGGGTTATGGAGGGAGAGGGGGCGGCATGGAAGAGGATGGAGATGGCGTCCTGTAAAGGAACGAGCTTGGGGGCGTTGGTGACGGCACCGCAGCCGCTCTCGCCGACAAAGTATACCACGAGCCCGGTGGTGGCGGCAACGCTAAGGATCTGGGGCCAGTGGAGACGGCACCGGGGTGCAATGGGAGCATCGGTGTGGTCCCCGATCAGGGGTAACCACCGGTTTGTCCCGAGGAAGATGGACGGGGGGTTCCAGAGCTGGCATCGGGCGGGGATTGGAAGAATGGAGGACCTGTTCATCGACGGGACGTTTGCGAGCCTAGGGGCACTGGAGGAGACGTTCGAGTTACCCCCGGGAAATGCCTTTAGATATATGCAGGTGAGGGCTTTTGTGAGGCGACAGGTGAGGGAATTCCCTTTGCTCCCGGCACAAGAAGTTCAAGATAGGGTGATCTCGGGTGCATGGGTCGGGGAGGGCAAGGTGTCGGAAATACACCAGGAGTTGAAAGAAGAGGGGGAAGCGCTGGTAGAAGAGTTGAAGGGTAAATGGGAGGAGGAGCTGGGGGAGGAGATCGAGGAAGGTTTGTGGGCTGATGCCTTGGTTAGGGTTAATTCCTCCTCCTCGTGTGCCAGGCTCAGCCTGATACAATTTAAGGTGGTCCACAGAGCGCATTTGACGGGGGCGAGGTTCTTTGGGGTAGAGGACAGATGTGGAAGGTGCTCAGGGAGCCCGGCAAACCATGTCCATATGTTTTGGTCGTGCCCGGCACTGGAGGGGTTCTGGAGAGGAGTGGCGGGAGCAATATCTCAGGTGGTGAAAGTCCGGGTCAAGCCAAGCTGGGGGCTAGCAATATTTGGAGTAGTGGACAAACCGGGAGTGCAGTAGGCGAAAGAGGCCGGCATTCTGGCCTTTGCGTCCCTAGTAGCCCGGCGAAGGATCTTGCTAATGTGGAAGGAGGTGAAGCCCCCCAGCCTGGAGGCCTGGATAAATGATATGGCTGGGTTCATAAAGTTGGAGAGGATTAAGTTCGCCTTGAGAGGGTCTGCGCAGGTGTTTTACAGGCGGTGGCAACCTTTCCTAGACTATCTCGCGGAGCGTTAGAGGAAGGTCGGTCAGCAGCAGCAGCAACCTTGGGGGGGACGGGGACGTCCTGGGAGGGGGGGGAGAGGGGGAACTGCCTGGGAGGGTGAAGGAGCAAGAGATAACATGAAGGGTTGGGGAAACTGGCACGTACGGGTGAGGGCCAGTGTACAAAGATGTGTAAATATATAATTTTGCCATGTATATATCTTGCTCTGCGCGATTTCTGTTTTTTTTTTTGTTACGGGGGCGGGGGGCTATTGTTTGTAAGGGAGAAAAATTGTGTTTAAAAACTTTAATAAATATATTTTTAAAAAAAAAGAGTTTGTAGCCTGAAAAGACTCCAAACTCTCTTAGGAGTTCCATTATTCCTCCCGTGCTGGCCAGGGGCTTTGAGACATAGAGGAGCAGGTCATCCGCATAGAGTGAGACTGTGTGCTCTCTGTCTCCCCTCTGGATACCTCTCCACCCATTCACTGATCTGAGAGCTATAGCCAATGGCTTGATTGCTTAGATGAATAGCTGCGGGGACAAGGGGCATCACTGACTCAATGCCTCTGTGCAGTCGGACGTATTCAGAGCTGGTGGTGTTTGTCCGTACGCTCGCCGTGGTAGTGTTGTACAGTAGCTTCACCCATGAGCTGAATCCTGGCCCAAACCCAAACTGTTCCAGCACCTCCAAAGGTACCTCCATTCGACTCTGTCGAAGGCCTTCTCTGCGTCCAGGGCGATGATCACTTCTGGTGCCTTCTTCTCTGGTGGGCTCATAATCACGCTCAGCAGGCGTCTGATGTTCACCGTTTGTTGTCTGCCCTTGACAAAGCCCATCTGATCTTCTGCGCCTACCTCCAGCATGCAACTCTCTAGTCGTCTTGCTAGGGCCTTCTCCAGGACTTTGGCACCAGTGTTCAGGAAGAAGATGAGCCTGTATGACCTGCACTCCGTCGGGTCTTTGTCTTTTTTAGGGATCAGCGAAAGGCACTGGGTCACTCTCGACACCGAGTCATTGAAAAGCTCCCACAGGTGGGGCGGAACAATGGCACAGTGGTTAGCACCACTGCCTTACAGCGCCGAGGATCCGGGTTCAATCCAGGCCCCGGGCCACTGTTTGTGTGGAGTTTGTATATTCTGTGTCTGCATAGGTCTCACCCCAGCACGCAATGATGTGCAAGGTAGGTTGATTGGCCACATTAAATTGCCCCTTTTTAAAAATAAATTCAGAGTACCCAATCCTTTTTTTTTCCAATTAAGGTGCTGGATTATAATCATTATTATCACAAGTCAGTTTACATTAACATTGCAATGAAGTTACTGTGAAAATCCCCTAGTCACCACATTCTGGCACCTGTTCAGGTACACAGAGGGAGAATTCAGAATGTCCATTTCACCTAACAAGTCTTTGGACTGTAGGAGGAAACCAACACCTGGAGGAAACCCACACAGACATGGGGAGAACGTGCAGACTCCGCACAGACAGTGACCCAAACCGGGAATCGAACCTGGGACCCTGGCACTGTGAAACAACAGTGCTAACCACTGTGCTACCTGTGGCGACTAGGGAATTTTCACAGTAGCATTGCTGTGAGTGTGGAGTTTGCTGAGTGCAAATTAGCTCCCGCATTTCCTGCATTATGACAATGACGACAGTTCAAAAAGTACTTCATTGGCTGTACAGGGCTTTGAGCCATCCAGTGGTCATGAAAAGCACTATATAAATGCTTTCTTTTAAACATTCTGCTCATTTGCATACACATTTAGGATGGGCTGAATGGCTTCATTTGTTCATGTCTCTATTTTTCCAATAGCAAAGAGTGACAAACAGGTCGTAAGAACTACAAAATAGAACACAAAAATACACTTGCAAGGGATATCAAAATCAACATTAAAAGATTTTACCGTTATATCAGAAAAAACAGAGGGTGGTCAGGCGGAATACAGCCCCCAAAACCAAATAATGGTGATATTGCCAAAGTAGATCGTTGGAAGGCACATTGAATGATTACTTAATGTTATTATTTACTAGAGGAAGGCATGTCAGAAATCCCAAGGAAACTAACATTGAATCATGCACAGGGACTTATGAAAATTAATATAATCCATTAAGAAAATAATGGCACTAAAGAGTGGTAAATCCCCAGATCCAGAGTCAGCATTTTAAACAAAGCAGGAGAGAGCATTGCAGAGGCCCTAACCATATTCCTCTGGAATTCTCCCAATCTGGGAACCATTCCTTTGGACTGGAAAGTGGGAGAAGAAAACTCGGGAATTATAAAGCAATTAACTTAACATCTGTTATTGGGAAATGACGAGATTCTATAATTAAGGATAGGGTGAATGAACACTTTGAACATTTTCACTTGACTAGTGAAAGGCAGCATGTATTTGGATCATACCTGATGGAACTGTTTGAATTTTTTGAAGGTCAGAAAGTGGTGTCCAAGGACAGACATTGTGGAGGGCTGGTTTAGCTCAGTGGGCTAAACAGCTGGTTTGTGATGCAGAACCAGGCCAGCAGCACGGGTTCAATTCCCGTACCGGCTTACCCGAACAGGTGCCGGAATGTGACGACTAGGGGCTTTTCAGAGTAACTTCATACTTGTGACAATAAAAGGTTATTATTATTTATTATTATTACTTGATGCCATACCCCTCCATTCACTCCCACAAGGCTGCCAAATTCATCTGGCCCAATCATACTGCTAGCAACCGCAAAGATCCCAGGACTCACGGAATACATTTGAACAATCTCCTTGCAAGAGATTGTTAGCTAAAGTTGAATCTTATGGAACTGAAAGAAAATTATTGACCTGATGAGGACATTGGCCAAACAGTGGAGACACAAAGTCAGGATAATGGTTAGATATGTTAATTGGCTGGATATGGCTCATGGTTTCCTACAAGGATCTGTGTTGCGGCCTCAACTATTATAATAATGGGCAGCCCGGTGGTGCAGTGGGTAGGACTGCTGACTCATGTAGCCAAGGTCCCAGGTTCGATCCCTGCTCTGGGTCACTGTCCGTGTGGAGTTTGCACATTCTCCCCATGTTTGCTTGGGTTTCACCCCCACAACCCAAAGATGTGCAGGGTAGGTGGATTGGCCACACTAAATTGCCCCTTAATTGGAAAAAATGAATTGGGTACTCTAAATTTAGAAAAAAATGCTATTATAATAATAATCTTTATATTTGTCACAAGTAGACTTACATTAACACTGCAATTAAGTTATTATTAATGAAGAGGATGATGGGATAGAAAATGACACATCCAAGTTTGTCAATAACACAAAGGTAGGCAATAATGTCAGCTTAAAATTGCAAAGAGATATTGATAGATTAAGTGAATGGACAAAACCTTAGAAAATGGATTTCAATTCATGAAAGTGAGACTTTGGATCTAAAAAATCTTTCTGAATGATGAAAAGCTAGAAACAGTGGTGGTCCAAAAAGACATGGGAGTTCAGGTATGTCGATCAACAAAATATCATGTACAGAAAATAAGGAAAAAGGCAAATGGAATTTTGCCCTTTATACGCTGCAAATTTGTGAGCCTGTGGAATTCATTACCACAGCAAGTAGTTGATGCTAAAACTTTGAATATATTCAAGAGGCAGCTAGATACAGCACTTGGGGAGAATGGGATCAAAGGCTATGGGGAGAAATCAGGATTAGGCTATTGAGTTGGATGATCAGCCATGATCGTGATGAATGGCGGAGCAGGCTCGAAGGGCCAAAAGGTCTCCTCCTGCTCTTATCTTCTAGGTATCTAAATTGCCTCTTAATTGGAAAAAATGAATTGGGTACTCTAAATTTATTGGGTTACAGGGATAGGGTGGGGGAGTGGGCTTAAATAGGGTGCTCTTTCCAAAGGCCGGTACAGACTCGATGGGCCAAATGGCCTCCTTCTGCACTGTAGGGATTCTATTCTATGAATTCTCCTAGCGCCATTCCCCTGCCTTCTCCCTTTAACACTTCACAATCATCCTTTTCAGAAAACAGTCTTATTCTCTTTTGAAAGCTTCAATTGAATCTGTCTCCACCACACATTCTGGCAGTGCATTCCAACCCCTTACCATTCTCTGTATAAGAATGTTTCCCCTCATATGAGTTTTGCTTCTTTCACTAATAATTTTAAATTTATACCGTCTTATTCTTGATCCTTTCATGAGTGGGAACACCATGTCCCTATCCATGTCCAGAACCCCCATGATTTTGAATACCTCTCTCATATCCCCTCTCAGCCTTCGTTTCCCCAAGGAAAGCACTTCTAATTTCTCCAAACTGTCTTTATCACTGCAGTTCTTCATCTCTGGAACCATTCTTGTGAATCTTTTCTGCACCCTCTCTAATGCCTTCACATCCTGCCTAATGTGTGGCATCAGAACCCAATATTCTAGCTGGACTAGTGACTTAGACAAATTCAACCGAACCTCCTTGCTCTTGTACTTCTGATTGCTACACTTCAGGATTCCCAAGGGTTAAAGTATGTGGAGAGATTACAAACTTAGGGTCATATTGTCTGGAATGTAGGTGGATAAGGAGTGATTTGATAGAGGTTTTCATGATATTTAGTGAACGGATAGGGTAGATAGAGAGAAACTATTTCAGCTATTTGGGGGGGGGGGTCTAGGTCTAGGGGGCATGGCCTAAATATTAGAACCAGACTTTCGAGGAATTAAATTAGGAAATACAGGCAACACGGTGGCGCAGTGGTTAGCACTGCTGCCTCATGGCGCCGAGGACCTGGGTTCGATCCCGGCCCCGAGTCACTGTGTGGAGTTTGCACATTCTCCCTGTGTCTGCGTGGGTCTCACCCCCACAAGCCAAAAAGATGTGCAGGGTAGGTGAATTGGCCACGCTAAATTGTCCCTTAATTGGAAAAAAGAAAAATTGGGTACTCTAAATTTCTTAAAAATAAATAAATTAGGAAACACTTTAACATGCAAAGAATGTAAGAATTTTGAACTCTTTTAGGTAAATGACAATCGATTATATCAATTATTAATTTAAAATCTGAAATTGATAGAGTTTGTTATTCCATGATAGCAAAGGAATTAGGAAAAGGTGGGTAGGTTGGGTTAGGTCGCAGATCAGCATCAATCTCACTGAATTGTGGAAACAGCTCCAGGGGCTAAATAACCTACTCATGTTCCTATGCCAAACTCAGCTGCTGTGCTCAGCGTAACACTGACCTCACGCTGATTCTATAACGCAATGTCCCCAAGTTTGGTGATGACATAAGGCTGGGAGGGAAAGTAAGCAGTGAGGATTTGCATAGACCAGGGAAATGACAGGGCAAGAAAGTGGCAGATGGTGCATAATGTGGGGATGTGTAAAGTAATCCACTTAGGTAGGAGAAATGGAAAAGCATTTTACAAGGTGAGAGACTGACAATGTTGGCATGCTGAGACATTTGGTGGTCCTTGTACAATAATCAATTAATGTTGACATGCAGGTACAGCAAGCAAATAGGAAGCAGGTATGGTGTACATGTATTGCAAAGGAGTAGGAGAATATGAGTTTTAATGGAATTTTACAGGGCTTTGGTGATTCCAGACCTGGCATATTATGTACAGTTCGCTGGATTGCTGATTTGTGATGCAGAGCAAAGCCAGCAGCGCAGGTTCAATTCCTGTACCAGCTGAGGTTATCCATGGAGGCCTCGCCTTCTCAACCTTGCCCCTCGCCTGAGGTGTGGTGATCCTCAGGTTAAATCACCACCAGTCAGCTCCCCCCCTCAAAGGGGAAAGCAGCCTATGGTCATCTGGGACCATGGTGACTTTATATTTATTATGTACAGTTTTAGTATCCTCACCTCGAAGGGGTGCACTGGGTTAATTCCTGAGACGCGAGGACTCTTTAATGGGGAAAGATGAGTAGAATGGGCCTACAGTCACTGGAGTTGATACAAATGAGACAAAATCCCATTGATACACATAAAACTCTGAACAGGCTTGACTGATGCTAAAATGTTGTTTCCTTTGGCAGGAGATTCTAGAATTAAAGATTATAGACTCAGAATAAGGAATTGGTCATTTCAGGCTGAAATTGAGAGAAATGCCATCACTTTAGCACAATAAGAAGTCTACAACACCAGGTTAAGGTCCAACAAGTTTGTTTGGAATCACTAGCTTTCGGAGCACTGCTCCTTCATCAGGTGAGCATTCACCTGAGGAAGGAGCAATGCTCCAAAAGCTAGTGATTCCAAACAAACCTGTTGGACTTTAACCTGGTGCTGTAAGACTTCTTATTGTGCCCACCCCAGTCTAACGCCGGCATCGCCACATCATCAATTTAGCAGGTTGGGAACCTTTGGAATTCTTTACCCAGACGTTACCCAAATAGTTGCTCAGTAATTGTGTATATTCAAGGCTGAGATTTATGGGTTTTTACTGAATGGTGATTCTACTGAATGCTGGGGTAGATTTGAGGGGCTGTATGAATTACCCCTCCCCCTTTCCTTAGCTTGTTATGAATCTGAGAAGGACACGGGACAGCAGGGGATCCATTCCTAATCTACTCCTCCTTTTGCACTACAGCAAAAAGATTATCTCAATTAAACATAGTCCACCTGTCCTTCACCAGAGACTGTATCACCTCACCAGAAAATAGATCAGACTATCATTCGTCAAAGTATTAAAAGTAAGAATATCTACACATTTGTTTGTCCATACGTTTTAGGGTGCCAATTGTATGTGGATATGTATATAGTACACAAGAAAATGGGACTTTCACTGAACACACAGAAAACTAACGTGCTTTTCCAACCAGCTCTCATAGCAGATCACCTCCCACAACAATTAGGATGAATGGAGAGAACTATAAAACCGAAACGTTTATTGTATCTTCGAAACCTCTTTGCCTGAGGACCCAGGTTCGATCCCAGCCCCGGGTAACTGTCCGTGTGCAGTTTGCACATTCTCCCCGTATCTGCTTGGTTTCAAACCCACAACCCAAACATGTGCAGGGTGGGTGGATTGGCCACGCTAAATCGTCACTTAATTGGAAAAAATAATTGGGTACTCTAAATCTCTGCAATGAAGGCATACATAGACGACACAATTCTTCAGCGCCTCTGAGGTGTCAGCTCAACCTTCGGCTGACCAACAAAAAGTATACTTGAGGACTAGGATGGCAAACCTGAGGCTGAAGCCATGGTTTAGGGTAGCTGTGACCCCCCACCCCTGCAGACCCCACTATGCTTTGGAGAGATGGATGACTCTCACAGGCAGCTCAAACCACTGGAGAAGTAGCACCCTGAGAGTGGCACCAGCCTCTGACTGTGTGTCCAGGAGCAGAGCTAGAGATCTCACCAACTTTCAGTTGATATTGGGAAAAAAACGTCAGGAGGGAGCATTCCCAGTTACCACACCATTAGCGAACTCTGACAGCTCATCCCTGTTACAGCATCTCTGTTTGGAATCGCTAAAATGAAATATTATTGATTCACTTAAGTATAGCAGAACCAAAAAACAAGCACAGGCTGCTCGATTATATATTCATCATCAATCTAACAAATCCAACAATAGTTTAACAGTTGGATCATCGCCCCAGGTGGGAGTGTCTTGTTAGATTTGGGCTTTAAGTTTTGCATTTCCAGCAATTTTCCTGATTTAATAGAAAATACTTGAAGTAACACATTATTCATTCAGACTAACCCGATTCGCAGAATCTGACAGCGCCGAATGAGTCCATTGGGCTCTTTAGAATTGTTCTCAATTCAATGTCACCTTTAACTCCTCCTGCTTTGAAAGGCTCAGTTTCTTTTACATTTGGTAACGATTGAAAATCTAGCATTTCACTCGAATAACAATTTTGACCAAGAAACCTAAAATCGGCCAGGTTCAATTTTAGTGACTGAGTTACTGTATTTTGATTAGCCCAGCGTTAACCAAACGGACGGACCCTGACTTTTTGTTTAAATTTTTTTTAAAAAAAGGGTGATCCGGGATTACTTTTCCACCTCGAGATAATAGTGTGAATTTTCTCTGTCCCTCTGTGCTGTTGGACATAGTAGGAAGTCTTACAACACCAGGTTAAAGTCCAACAGGTTTGTTTCAATGTCACTAGCTTTCGGAGCGCTGCTCCTTCCTCAGGTGAATTAAGAGGTGAATGAAAAGTAACAGCTTTACTCACCACTGGATGTTCCTGTTCCCAGTCTCAGTGTTCAGCAGACTCACTCTCTCTGATTGTGAATATAATCCCCAATTCAGGTCAATGTGGAAATCAAGGAGCTGATTCGCCCTCCCTCCCTCCCTCCCACACTGCAGTCTGCCTGCTCACCTGCGGGCTGGGATGGGCTGCGAGATTTCGTGTTGTTAATCTGATTCTGTGATAAAAATCCTTTTTTGTCTGTTTGGAGTTGAAGTGTTTTTATTGTACGGTGAGTGGTTGTGAAAGAAGCTCCCACTTAAAAGACCATCAGATACCTTTCATGCTGCTGTGAACGATAAAATGCTACCGAGACAAGAGCAGCTTTACCGGCCCGGGCATGCCCAGTGCCGCCAGAGTTAACAACCTGCTTATTTATCCCTCAACCAATGTCACTAAAATGAACAGTGATTTATTTAATTGCTGTCTGTGGGAGTTTGCCGTGCGCGCATTAGTTGCCGGGTCCCGACATGGGGACATTGACAGTGTGTCAAAGATATTTCCTTGGCTGTGAAACGCCCAGGCCAGCTCTCAATGCTCCTGATCTGACCATCAATTCACACGAGATGATTAGTAGACATGAACAGTGTTTTTAATAAGCTAGATCTGTGCCTGCCTGCGACTGCTCTGTACTGAGTGCCGCCTACAGGCTGCGGATCTATATACCACCCCCGAGGGGGTGGAGCCAAAGGCGGAGCACACAAGGGCATCAACATAATACAATACAATACAGTGGCGATTGGAGCAGCAATACGTTCACCACAGCTCCTCAGGATTCTGCAGAGTTTGGTCACAGATTGACCTCCAACACATCTTCTGACACTCAGACTCTCACTTCCAAACTTTCCTCAAATGGACACGGGGGTGGCATGGTGGCACAGCGGTTAGCACTGCTGCCTCACAGCGCCAGGGACCAGGGTTCAATTCCGACCCTGGAGGTCTGTGTGGAGTTTGCACTTTCTGTGTGGATCCGCTCCGGATGCTCTGGTCTCCTCCCACAATCCAAAGATGTTCAGATTAGATAGATTGGCCATGTTAAATTGCACCTTAGTGTCCCAGGTAGGGTGCTCTTTGAGAGGGTCAGGACAGGTACGATGGGCTAAGTGGCCTCCTTCTGTACTGTAGGGATTCTATGGTTTGGCCTATCGGGTCTGCACTGGCCCTCCAGACAAGCATCATCAAGTGCCATTCCTCTGCCTTTTCCCCGCACCCCTGCCCATTGTTTCCATTCAAGTAAAAATCTAATACCCTCTCGAAAGCCTTGATTGAACCGGCCTCCACCACACTTCCAGACAGTGCATTCCAGACCCAAACCAGTCGCTGTGTGAAAATGTTTTTTTTTCTCACCTCACATTTGCTTCTTTTGCAAATCACCTTAAATCTGTGCCCTCTTGTATTTGATCATTTCACGAGCAGGGACAGTTTCACCCCATCCACTCGGTCCAGTCCCCTAATAATCTTGAACATCTCTATCAAATCCCCTCTCAGCCTTCTTCCCTCCAAGGAGAACAGTCCCAACCTCTCCAATTCATCCTCATAATTGAAGTTTCTCATGACTGAAACCGATCAGGGGTAACCACCGGTTTGTCCCGGGGAATATGGACGGGGGGTTCCAGGGCTGGCATCAGGCGGGGATTAGAAGAATGGGGGACCTGTTCATTGACGAGACATTTGCGAGCCTAGGGGCACTGGAGGAGAAGTTTGAGTTACCCCCGGAAAATGCATTTAGATATATGCAGGTGAGGGCTTTTGTGAGGCGACAGGTCAGGGAATTCCCATTGCTCAAGACAGGGTGATCTCAGGTGTATGGGTCGGGGAGGGCAAGGTTTCGACAATACACCAAGAGATGAAAGAAGAGGGGGAAGCCCTAGCAGAAGAGTTGAAGGGTAAATGGGAGGAGGAGTTGGGGGAGGAGATCGAGGAAGGTTTGTGGGCTGATGCCCTGGTTAGGGTTAATTCCTCCTCCTCATGTGCCAGGCTCAGCCTGATACAATTTAAGGTGGTTCACAGAGCGCACATGACGGGGGCGAGGTTGAGTAGGTTCTTTGGGGTAGAGGACAGATGTGGAAGGTGTTCAGGGAGTCCGGCGAACCATGTTCACATGTTTTGGTCATGCCCGGCACTGGAGGGGTTCTGGAGAGGAGTGGCGGGAGCAATATCTCAGGTGGTGAAAGTCCGGGTCAAGCCAAGCTGGGGGCTAGCAATATTCGGAGTAGTGGATGAGCCCGGAGTGCAGGAGGCGAAAGAGGCCGGCATTCTGGCCTTTGCATCCCTAGTAGCCCGGCGAAGGATCTTGCTAATGTGGAAGGAGGCGAAGCCCCCCAGCCTGGAGGCCTGGATAAACGACATGGCCGGGTTCATAAAGTTGGAGAGGATTAAGTTCGCCTTGAGAGGGTCTGCACAGGTTCTACAGGCGGTGGCAACCGTTCCTAGACTACCTCGCGGAGCGTTAGAGGAAGGTCGGTCAGCAGCAGCAGCAACCCGGGGGGGGGGGGGGGGGGAATGAGAGATTTTGAGGGGATGGATGAGGGTGGGATAACATGGAGGGTGGGGGAAACTGGCACGTACGGGCGAGAGCCAGTGTATAAACCTATGTAAATATACCATTTTGCCATGTATATATCTTGCTCAGTGCGATCTTGTGTTATTTTGTTACGGGGGGGGGGTTATTTTTTGTAAGGGGAAAAAAATTGTGTTGCTAAAAAACTTTAATAAATATATTTTAGAAAAAAGAAAGTACTTGACTCAGAAAGTGGATTTGACTGTACTGCATTTTCACATTACTATAATTCATTCCTGTGCGCCTATGAAATTCAAACCGAGATCTGATTAACAAATAAGCTGCAGAAGAGCCCTGGTCTTTGAGCTTTCAGTAGATTGGTTGGGTTAGTTTAAGCAGGAAGCTATGATGTTCCTGTATTATAAGAACAAGTTTGTTGCTTTTTTATTGAATCTAAAAGTAAATAAAGGATGAGGTGGAGCTTGAATTGGGACCTTGGCTTTACTTTGATGAGGATGCACATTCACATCATTGTATCATTATTGGGGTGCAGCACCATGATAATGTATCGACACTCTAAAGCAAGAAAGGAGCAACATTTCTAATACCGGATTTTTAATTTTCTGAATATGTTTTAGAAATTCACGGACCATCTAATGAAAACCTAGACTCTCATTGCAAAACTGGCTGGGTGGAAACCCTAATTATAAGGGAAGAAGGAGAACTGAATGCAAATTATTGGTGGAGGATATGGGCAGAAGCTGATACCACCCACCCTTTTATCTTCTCCGATTGGGCGGCCTGGTGTCAAACACTATTTGTTGGCCAATTAATCCTTTCAGCTAAGGCAGGTGCAGGGCCATGGAGGTGCCAACACAGACCACGCCGTGCTTGTTATTAGATGCAGTGGGGTTTTGGGCCCTCAGGCCACCAGTAGCTTGCAAGAGTTGGGAAAGTGTTTAATCCAAAACAGATCTCTGTAGGAAAGCATTACAGCACTCAACATAACTGAAGACACAGCTACCTTTTTCACTAGTTCTAATTGGGTTGCATTTATCGCGGGCTTTTGATGCTGCTTCTGCGCCAGCATCAAGAGGCTGTGGAAGAGAGGACAAGGATAACCTCACCTTCTGAGTTTTCCTGTGCTGGACTCTCAAACTGGTACCTCTCTCAATAACTTGAGCCCCATCCCTTGAGCTGGTTCCCCTACACTGGCTCTCAGTCAGGGCACACCTCCATTCGAAAATTCTCACATTTGCATTCAAATCCTTCTGTGACCTCCCGTTATCTCAGTAACCTCCTCCGAGATCTCTGTGCTCCTCTAGTTCTGGTCTCTTGTGCATCTTGATTTTCATTCTCCATCATTAGAAGGCCTTGCCTTCAGCTGCCTGGGCCTTTTTGTTAATCTCTCCATTTCGCCACCTCTCTCTTCACATTTAAGTCAGTCCTTCAAACCCCTTCGATCAGACTGTTGGTCACCGCCCCTAATATTTCTTTATCTGGCTGGATGCCAAATTTCAGTCGATAAAACTCCTGGGAAGAAGTGTCGAAAATTGTATTACATTTAAATAATTTCAAGCATTGGCTTCAAAAATATGGTCAGATGGCCTATTAATAAATAAAGTTGAGACAGGAAAACCCATGCATTTCGAGTGCAGGGAAATATTAATTGATGGTTTTTGTTTCACAGTGTTCCACAGTTGTAAAACTGTTTAATCCTTTGCTCTTGCAGCTAGTAAATGTCTATCAGCATGTGACAACAGGAATAATACATTTGGATGGCACCAGACAGAGACAAGTATGATACTAACATCAGGAGTGACCATGCCAGCTCGTGTGGTAATCTCCTGCAGCTTGCAACAGAGGACGTCTGAGGGGTAAAAAGATCTAAGGGCACAATATTGTTTAATCATGGGTTACAAATGTCTACCAAGCGCCAAGTCACTGACCTCCATAGTCATGAGAGTTTGATCTGTGAACCCGTCATGCAGAGAAGAACTCCCACAATTTTTGGAAAGAAAAGATTTTAAGGAGAACAATGAGAAGTAGAACATGTGAGAAGGAACGATCAAATGTTGGTTTTAATTTTCAGAAAACAGAAACATATGTGCAGTTATATTCCACAAATAGACCTAAACCAATCCATTCAGTGTATTAAGACATTAACACATAGTGAAACCAATGCCAAACTTTCAAATGATGATAATTAAACAAAAAGATGTGCCTTTCATGACTGCAGGGTATCACAAAGTGCTTAACAGCCAATTAAGTATTACTCGAACTGTAGTCACCATCATAATGTATGCCATACGATAACCAATCGATACACAACAATGTCCCACAAACAGCAATGAGATAAATGACCAGATTATTTGTTTTCAGTAATGTTGGTTGAGGGATAAATATTGATCAGAACATCAACAAGACTTCTCCTGCATTGAGCCAAGAGGGCAGATGAGGCCTCGGTTTCATGCCTAATTAATAAGATTGCATGTCTGATACAATCACTGTTTGTCGATGTACCATTGTCAATGTACTCTGTTGATTATTCCCTTTGTCTACTATGTACGTACTGTGTACGTTCCCCCGGCCGCAGAAAAATACTTTTCACTGTACTTCGGTACATGTGACGATAAATCAAATCAATCAATCAATCCATCAATCAATAGTATAGCAGTCCCTCAGGAGTATGTAGGCTGATGACACCCAGCTTTAATTTACCACTACCTGCTACTCCATCATCTTTGATTTGTCATGCTAGCTGTCCGACATCCAGAACTGGATGAGCCAAAAATATCCCCCAATTAAATATTGAGAAGACATTCTATGGTGTAACATTAGCAAGTGGAACCAAGCCAATGGCCATGAAGATGAAGGACATGAAGAATCTTGGTCTGGGCCAAGCTGTACACAAGACCAGTATTGGACTTGCTTCATTCATCTGGGTGCGATCTAATGTTTGCTAATTGCAGTGAAATTGAATGTGTGATGTTTTGGTCCTGAATACAATATGTACTTTAAAGAATTAATTGTTACAGTTTTGACTCACCGAAGAACACTGAAAAGATAATGGCCATCAACACTAAATATCCTTCATTGAGTTGTCAAGGAATTCCCAGGTTTACATTGTTGTTTTATTGGTAAGAGATCTGTAAAGATTTAATCACCTGCTAATGCTCGCATTCCAAGCATTATCTGGTATCTTTGAATTGGTCTATATATATCTTTCTGGAACATACCTCTTCATTCACCTGAGGAAGGAGCAGCGCTCCGAAAGCTAGTGACATCGAAACAAACCTGTTGGACTTTAACCTGGTGTTGTAAGACTTCTTACTGTGCCCACCCCAGTCCAACGCCGGCATCTCCACATCATGTTTTATTGGTGGCCATGCCTATACCTGCAAGAGCCCAAGCTCTAGAATTCTCTCTTCACCTCTCTACCAGCCTCAACTTATAACATTCCTAAAATTTACCTCTTTGACCCAGACTTTGGCCAAATGTCCTTATGTCATCTTCCCTGTTCATGTGTCAAATTTTGTCAAATAAGTCTCCTTTGGGTGTTTTACTTTTTAAGGGGCTATATAAATGCAAGTTGTTGTTGCTGTTTTCCATTTGTTAAATTGGAAAAAAACTTGATGTTCCAATGATTAACGCACCAGCACATTTGTTACAGAGCAGCAGGACATAATTGTCACCTACTTCAGCTCACAGTATTCCCAGCCTCATCCCTCGATACATCTATAGGAAACATTGAGTGGGAATCATGATATTTCTTGGCAGTAGGAAAGGCAATTAAAATATGTATTTTTCAACACTACTCATTTACAATGATCCTTCTTCTTTGAAACATTAGCTTTTCTTCCCCTTAGTAGGTTTCCCTGTGGTGGTGCTGGGCCTCATCCAAGAAATCAGGGAAGTAGATGATTATTTCTGGCATCTACCAGTGTACACTTGTGCTAGCTTCTGGGGGATTTGTAACAGTGTCCTGGGGAAGACCTAGGGTGGAGCAATTGGCTTTTTAAAAATATTTACAATATTAATGGCACAGGTGAGATTAGCAATCTCCTATTAATTATTCTGAATAATACATAGCAATTTATTATAAAGCTACAAAAATGATTAACACACTTTATTGATGAAATTGTGTTATAAACACAAAGAGCAATTATGGAATGACAAAGAAAAACTCTGTCATCTTACTGTTTCTATACACCTGAACGGTATTTAGGAATGTGCAATAAATGTTACATCCCATGAATGAATAGATAGATAAAAAATCTACTTAATGATCTTCCGTGGTCCAGAACAAATAGTCAGATTTATGTTTCTCTTTCATCTACCAAGACTTGTGCGCTAAAGAACATTATACCCAGAAGATAAGGGTGGCATGGTGGTGCAGTGGTTAGCACTGCTGCCTCACGCCACTGAGGATCCGGGTTCATAGAACATAGAACACAGAACATAGAACTGTACAGCACAGTACAGGCCCTTCGGCCCACAATGTTGTGCCGAACTAGTCTGAAACTAAGATCAAATCAACCTACTTCCAATCATTCTAGTGCACTCCATATGCCTATCCAATAACCGCTTGAAAGTTCCTAAAGTGTCCGACTCCACTACCATAGCTGGGAGTGCGTTCAACGCCCCAACTACTCTCTGAGTAAAGAACCTACCTCTGATATCCCTCCTATATCTTCCACCATGAACCTTATAGTTATGCCCTCTTGTAACAGCTACATCCGCCCGAGGAAAAAGTTAAATTCTGCCCCCGGGTCACTGTCCGTGTGGGGTTTGCACATTCTCCCACCTGTGCGTGGGTCTCACCCCTACAACCCAAAAATGTGCAGAGTAGGTGGATTGGCTGTGCTAAATTGCCCCTTAATTGGTAAAGAAAGATTATTTCAAAAAATACTCTTCCTTATGTTCTCAATGTGACATCTATCACACACACTTTGCAATAGTGAAAGACATGTGATGGAACCTGCTATGACCCTCTTGGGGGCCAAGGACTATACTTTATACAATCCTACCCCCTTCACCTGATGTATAGTTAATTAGGATTTTTAATAGATTGAAACATAACTGGGAAAAAAATCCTAAATTGTAATGCAAACAGGGTTGGAGTCAATGTCCCATTTCCCTCTTATTCAAACATTGCCAAAATATCAATCCAGTGATAGAAGGTTGCTTAGTTCTCAAATCTTGTAATGTAGAAGTTATTACCCTGACATTAAATTCTGCAGAATTCTCCATATGGTCTACAGTATGAAATATATTGTGTGTTTACTTACATTGGAGGAAACATTTATAGATGTTCTGGTAGAATGAAAATGGCTAGCTATTTCCTTTAGTTACAGAGTGTTCCAGTTAATTATACCCTTGAGTTCTGATCGACCAAGTAAACACTTAGGGGCTTCTTGAGTGTAATTGTTTGTGACAGAGGATGGACAAATAAATATTTCCTGAGTTCAATTATTTATGAGATATTCACAAGTTTATAGATGTGACTAAATATTGGACAGCTCCTAAACGTTGACTACATAAAATCTTGGCTAGCCAGTTTATTGTGTATATGTAGAGAAGCAGGGTGTTGGAGAGATCTTGAGAATGTAATCAATATTGATCAAAATGTTGTACAAGTTAAGAATTTTTAGGATTTATTGCTTTTTGATGGAGTTGGACCCCACCTACCCATCTTCTCATCATTCTCCCTAATCCTTTAACTCTCCAGAAACCCATCCTATCATCTTTGAAACTATGTGTATATAATTAATTCCACTCATCTGTTACCATGACTTGTTAATCCCTCACTTACATATCTTGGAATTTGAACACTTCAGTGCAGTGATCATTTTTTCCGAGATCACCATTAATTATCCCTATAATCTTGAAAATTACACTGGAAATGTATTTTCCAAAGGAAAAAAAAGGTCCCTATTTAATTCCACTTCTTATTCCATTTGATGGTGAAGACAGATGCAAAGCAATAATTTAGAACCTTAGTCATGTCCTCTGCTTCCATGCATAAACCTACTTTTTGATCCTTAATCAGCTCAGTCTCATTGAAATGTCAACCTACTGGTTATTTGCCTATCGGAGACGTTTTGATTCCTTTTTATATTAGCTGGGAATCTCTTCTATTACACTCACTCTACTTCTTTTAATTCCCTTTTAACTACTTCTCTGATCATTCTATCACACACACTTTGTAATGGTGAAAGACATGTTGGAATCTTCTACGACCCTCTTGGGGGCCAAGGACTATACTTTACACAATCCTCCCCCCTTCACCTCAGAGTATGAACTCCCCGGGCGGCATGGTGGCACAATGGTTAGCACTGCTGCCTCACGGTTTGAGGACCTGGGGGTCGATCCCGACTGTGGTGATATCATGGTTGTGTTGTCATTCACCGACTGACCACTAGGAGTCTCATTAGTATATAAGTGAATGTTAGAGTCAGCTGACCCTTCAGACTGGCTGGAGGGAGCTGGAGCGAGAGGTTGCTTGTGCATGGTCATACTGTTAATCATCTGTTGTTTTGTATATAGTTTACCCACAGTTAATGTTAATAAATCATTTATAGATTTAGCTACAAGTGTTCTTGTAATAAAAATCAGGCCATCTGACAAGAACGTTACACTAGCCTCCGGTCACTGTCCGTGTGGAGTTTGCACATTCTCCCTGTGTCTGTCTGGGTCTCACCTCCACAACCCAAATATGTGCAGGGTAGGTGGATTGGCCACGCTAAATTGCCCCTTAATTGGGGGAGGAGTTTCCTCTTAACTGGGGGAACCTTGTAGTATAAAAACCCGACCTGGATGCCGGTCGTGAGGGTGGTCCTACGGGGAGAGGGGTTTTAGCTTTGTGATTTTGTGCATACCATAATAATCCTTTGTTCATTCCTATCCTATTGCGCGTTCCTGCGACTCTTCCGTTGGATCCTACAGAATCCATGATTTCAGAGCTTGTACTTTTCGAGGCAGACTCTAATCGAAACGGGAAACTGAAAAGGGAAACTGACGCTCCCATGTTCCTGAGTAAATTAAGGCTGAAATTGTGATTGGAACCCAAAACAACAGAAATGGTTGAATGTGGAAAAGGACAGAGAGCCATCAGATCACAGATGATGATCTTAGTGGAGCAGTACAGGCAGGCTGGAGAAGACAAAGGCTAGATCAAGAAGCTGATAATAGATAAATGTACAGTTACTGTGACTGTTTCTGTTATTTGAGGATGACATTGATGAATCCAGCTTGCCAGAAGCAGAGTTGAGGAGGTTCTGCAGATATGAGATATTTTTGGTGAAGGCTCTGACCCTCTAACTCGTGTTGGTTGTGCGTTGTTGTCAGATGGGGATCAGGCTAAATCCCAGAAGAGGAGGAGCTGGAATTCTTTGTGAGGAGGACAGAGTTTGAAGGATCTTGTGACTGAAACAGATGACAAAAACTGCGAGGCTGCTGAATCAATTCATAATATCTATCTTCATTGTATCTGCCATTTAATGTCTAATTTATAATTCATAATTGACTGCAATTTTGCTGATAATTCTTGTTTAAGTCATGTTGATTCTGAACTTCAGAGGACAGATAATATTTAGTGCTTGCTTTGACCCTTGTACAGTAACATTCTTGGGTTTTCAACCATGCATGGGCGGCACGGTAGCACAGGGGTTAGCACTGTTGCTTAACAGTGCCAGGATCCCAGGTTTGATTCCCGGCTTGGGTCACTGTGTGGAGTCTGCACGTTCTCCCCGTTTCTGCGTGAGTTTCCTGTGCTCCAGTTTCCTCCCACAAGTCCCGAAAGACGTGCTTGTTAGGTGAATTGGATATTCTGAATTCTCCCTCTGCATACCCAAACAGGCGCCGGAATGTGGCGACTAGGGGCTTTTCACAGTAACTTCACTGCAGTGTTAATGTAAGCCTACTTGTGACAATAAAGATTATATTATGGAATCACTTGGCTTCAATCTTTCAGCAACTAATTGGGATTTCTGATTTCATGCTTTTAAGAAGTTATGGGACTCAACTAAGATCACAACAAAGAAGGTAGTTAATAATAATCTTTATTGTCACAAGAAGGATTACATTAACGCTAAGACGCTCAATAAGGGAAAAATAAATAAATGAAATGAAAATCACAAGTAGGCTTCAATGAAGTTACTGTCAAAAGCCCCTAGTCACCACATTCTGGCACCTGTTCGGGAGACCGGAATTGCTGCTGGCCTTAGAATCATAGAATCATAGAAGTTTACAGCATGGAAACAGGCCCTTCGGCCCAACCAGTCCAGGCCGCCCAGTTTTTACCATTAAGCTAGTCCCAGTTGCCCGCACTTGGCCCATAACCCTCTATACCCATCTTACCCATGTAACTATCTAAATGTTTTTTAAAAGACACAATTGTACCCGCCTCTACTACTACCTCTGGCAGCCCATTCCAGACACTCACTACCCTCTGAGTGAAGAAATTGCCCCTCTGGGCCCTTCTGAATCTCTCCCCTCTCACCTTAAACCTATGCCCTCTAGTTTTAGACTCCCCTACCTTTGGGAAAAGATGTTGACTATCTACCTTATCTATGCCCCTCATTATTTTATAGACCTCTATAAGATCACCCCTAAGCCTCCTACGCTCCAGGGAAAAAAGTCCCAGTCTATCCAGCCTCTCCTTATAACTCAAACCATCAAGTCCCGGCAACATCCTAGTAAATCTTTTCTGCACTCTTTCCAGTTTAATAATATCCTTTCTACAATAGGGTGACCAGAACTGCACACAGTATTCCAAGTGTGGCCGTACCAATGTCTTGTACAACTTCAACAAGACGTCCCAACCCCTGTATTCAATGTTCTGACCAATGAAACCAAGCATGCCGAATGCCTTCTTCACCACCCTGTCCACCTGCGACTCCACCTTCAAGGAGCTATGAACCTGTACTCCTAGATCTCTTTGTTCTATAACTCTCCCCAACGCCATACCATTAACTGAGTAGGTCCTGGCCTGATTCGATCTGCCAAAATGCATCGCCTCACATTTATCTAAATTAAACTCCATCTGCCATTCGTCGGCCCACTGGCCTAATTGATCAAGATCCCGTTGCAATCCTAGATAACCTTCTTCACTATCCACTGTGCCACCAATCTTGGTGTCATCTGCAAACTTACTAAGCATGGGCGTCATTCTCCGACCCCCCGCCGGGTCGGAGAATGGCCGTTGGCCGCCGTGAATCCCGCCCCCGCCCCCGCCGAAGTCTCTGCTCCCGGAGATTGGGCAGGGGCGGGAATCCGGCCGCGCCGGTTGGCGGGACCCCCCGCTGGATTCTCCGGCCCGGATGGGCCGAAGTCCCGCCCAGGAATTGCCTGTCCCGCCGACGTAAATCAAACCTGGTATTTACCGGCGGGACTAGGCGGCGTGGGCGGGCTCCGGGGTCCTGGGGGGGGGCGCGGGGCGATCTGATTGCAGAGTCACTGGCCATAATCTTTCAATCTTCTTTAGATACAGAGTTGGTTGCAGTGGAAAGCAAAGAATTGCAAATGTTACACTTTTGTTCAAAATAAGGTATAGGAATAAAGCCAGCAATCACCAGTCACCAGTTTAACCCCCGTGAGTGGGAAAGCTTTCGGAACCTGAAATCTGAGACAAAATTAACAGACACTCAGTAAAGTGTGGATTTATTAAGGAAATCATAATCCCTACAGTGCAGAAGGAGGGCATGCGGCCCATCGAGTCTGCATTTTTGGCGCAGATGGGATGGGCCGAAGGGCCTTTTCTGTGCTTTAGGACTCTATCTCTCTGTGACCCTCTGAGAGAGCACCCCACCTAGGCCCAATCCCCTGCACTTTCCCTGTTACCCCGTAACCCCACCTCATAGAACATAGAACATAGAAAAATACAGCACAGAACAGGCCCTTCGGCCCACGATGTTGTGCCGAACCTTTGTCCTAGATTAATCATAGATTAACATTGAATTTACAGTGCAGAAGGAGGCCATTCGGCCCTTTGAGTCTGCACCGGCTCTTGGAAAGAGCACCCTACCCAAACTCAACACTTCCACCCAACACCAAGGGCAGTTTGGACATTAAGGGCAATTTATCATTGGCCAATTCACCTAACCCGCACATCTTTGGACTGTGGGAGGAAACCGGAGCACCCGGAGGAAACCCACGCAGACACGGGGAGGACGTGCAGACTCCGCACAGACGGTGACCCAAGCCGGAATCGAACCTGGGACCCTGGAGCTGTGAAGCAATTGTGCTATCCACAATGCTACCGTGCTGCCCTTGAGAACAAATAAATCTACACTATCATTTTACTGTAATCCATATACCTATCCAATAGCTGCTTGAAGGTCCCTAATGTTTCCGACTCAACTACTTCCACAGGCAGTGCATTCCATGCCCCCACTACTCTCTGGGTAAAGAACCTACCTCTGATATCCCTCCTATATCTTCCACCTTTCACCTTAAATTTATGTCCCCTTGTAATGGTTTGTTCCACCCGGGGAAAAAGTCTCTGACTGTCTACTCTATCTATTCCCCTGATCATCTTATAAACCTCTATCAAGTCGCCCCTCATCCTTCTCCGTTCTAATGAGAAAAGGCCTAGCACCCTCAACCTTTCCTCGTAAGACCTACTCTCCATTCCAGGCAACATCCTGGTAAATCTTCTTTGCACCTTTTCCAAAGCTTCCACATCCTTCCTAAAATGAGGCGACCAGAACTGTACACAGTACTCCAAATGTGGCCTTACCAAAGTTTTGTACAGCTGCATCATCACCTCACGGCTCTTAAATTCAATCCCACTGTTAATGAACGCGAGCACACCATAGGCCTTCTTCACAGCTCTATCCACTTGAGTGGTAACTTTCAAAGATGTATGAACATAGACCCCAAGATCTCTCTGCTCCTCCACATTGCCAAGAACTCTACCGTTAACCCTGTATTCCGCATTCATATTTGTCCTTCCAAAATGGACAACCTCACACTTTTCAGGGTTAAACTCCATCTGCCACTTCTCAGCCCAGCTCTGCATCCTATCTATGTCTCTTTGCAGCCGACAACAGCCCTCCTTACTATCCACAACTCCACCAATCTTCGTATCGTCTGCAAATTTACTGACCCACCCTTCAACTCCCTCAATCCAAGTCATTAATGAAAATCACAAACAGCAGAGGACCCAGAACTGATCCCTGCGGTACACCACTGGTAACTGGGATCCAGGCTGAATATTTGCCATCCACCACCACTCTCTGACTTCTATCGGTTAGCCAGTTCGTTATCCAACTGGCCAAATTTCCCACTATCTCATGCCTCCTTACTTTCTGCATAAGCCTATCATGGGGAACTTTATCAAATGCCTTACTAAAATCCATGTACACTACATCCACTGCTTTACCTTCATCCACATGCTTGGTCACCTCCTCAAAGAATTCAATAAGATTTGTAAGGCAAGACCTACCCCTCACAAATCCGTGCTCACTATCCCTAATCAAGCAGTGTCTTTCCAGATGCTCAGAAATCCTATCCTTCAGTACCCTTTCCATGACTTTGCCTACCACCGAAGTAAGACTAACTGGCCTGTAATTCCCAGGGTTATCCCTAGTCCCTTTTTTGAACAGGGGCACGACATTCGCCACTCTCCAATCCCCTGGTACCACCCCTGTTGACAGTGAGGACGAAAAGATCATTGCCAACGGCTCTGCAATTTCATCTCTTGCTTCCCATAGAATCCTTGGATATATCCCGTCAGGCCCGGGGGACTTGTCTATCCTCAAGTTTTTCAAAATGCCCAACACATCTTCTCATCTTTGGACATTTAGGGACAATTTATCATGGCCAATCCACCTAACCTGCACACCTTTGGATTCTGGGAGGAAACCAGAGCACCCGGAGGAAACCCACGCAGACAAGGGGAGAACGTGCAAACTCTGCACAGACAGTCACCCGAGGTTAGAATTGAACATGGTCCCTGGTGCTGTGAGGCAGCAGTGCTAACCACCTATGCCACTGTCCCACCCCTTCCACTAACTTGATTGATTTTTGTGATTAGATAGCAAAGAGAATCGATTAGACGACGCAATTGATACGATATACATGGATTTCTAAAGAACATTGGATGAAATGCCACACAACAGGCTTGCCAGCACAAAGTTGAACCACACGGAATAAAAGCCTAGTGACAGCATGGATATAAAGTTGGCTGAATAACAGAGAGTGGTGGTGAAGTGTTGCTTTTCATACTACACAAAGGTATGTAGTTCCCAGGGATCGGTACAAGGACCACAGCTTTTCTTGGTAAAAAATAATAATGTTCGGAAAACAGAGGTAGTTTTAAGGGATTTATATTTGTCTTGATAAACATTGGAAATAAAGTGTAGTTCTATGTGTGTTTAATGTAATGTTTCTTTGCCTGGAAGGGCAAAACCTATAGTTAGATTCATGCTGAACAAAGGTGTTTGTACGTGTGGGAGTTGGTTAAGTTCCAGCTTATCCTCTATTGTGTTTAAAGAGGACTACGGCATGAAGAAGAAATAGCAGTAGCAGGGGTGTTGCTTAGCAACTTGAGGCAATTGTAAGATAAAAAATCTTTTAAGTTTTAGTTTTAGTTAGGTATTGCAGGATATTAGGGAGTGAACATCTCTCAACTTTGCCGGAGAAGCTGAACAGGACAATGAAGTTACCAAGATGTAGGTTTCCTAAGGAACAAGTTACAATCCAGATAACTAGGGAATTGGGGCTGAAACAGTGTCTAAGGCGACTAAGGGGTTCAAAGAATAAAGACCAAGGTATTTAACTGAAGAATTCAAGGAAGAGTTAACAAGCTGTTCTGAGTTAAAAGACAATTGCAGTAACCAGATTTAAAGTGGGACAGCACACTTCAGAAGTAACTCAAATGTTTGATGGCATTTTGAGAGAGTCTGTAAATTGATAATTAAAGCAGTCGTAAACAGTTTGTCCAACAGTCAAGGCAAACAAATTTGCAAAGAGGAGTTGAAAATCATGGATTGGATTCACTGTTAAAAGTGGAGCAAAGCTTCGGTTAAAAGAGACATTTTTAAAACCTGGACTGGATTTCAGAATGCAAATGCTCATGGAAAGCATTATTGTGAGAGGAGATTTTAAAGCATGCTTCTGGGGAGTGGAGTTTGAAAACTCTCATGTTGCAATCATTTGGAGAATTCTGAGGAAAGATCCACTGACATGAACGTGTGTTCAGAGTGGCCAAGTGTGTGCACCTGACCACAGCCTATGTTGGTTGTGCTTAAAAGGAACTTTGTGCCAATGGGATCATTTATATTAAGAGGTACTCCTTGTTCATCTTAAACTCTACGTGTAATTGTTAAGCTAAAGGGGGCAGAGTAAAAGCATATTTTGTTGTAATCCAATTTTTTCATGTTTGATAAATGTTATTCCTTGTTGTTAAAACTAATTAACAGTCCTGTGACTGTGTTCCTCCACATTCCATTTAAAAACTGTCAAACCTACAGTCTTTGAGCTAGGGTCCCAATCTAGGATCTTCCTCTCCAATTATAACAACAACTGGGATCGTAACACTCAAGGACACTCAACAAGTGTGGGTTCTAAAAAGGTTACATTGGTCTGTAAGGTGCTGATGTGAAAATACTAGCATTTAAAAAAAATTTAGTTTTTAAAAAACTTGGTGTTGGAAACAGGTGAAGACTGGAATGGTTTGATTCTGTCCTTCAAAGAGAATCTTCGGGGAAATGATTTCAAAGACAGCCCAGAGTTTAGAGACATTCTTTCGATTACAGCTTAAAGATGTTTTAGTGTGATTAGAATAGTTATGGATCTTTTTCATTGGGGTCATTCACATGGACGCTTATTTGTCTTCTTTTTTATAAAATATTTTTATTGAATGTTTTTCCATTTGAACCAAATAACATAATAATAAAAGACACAACAGATACTTAAAGTTTCAATATACAAAGCGCATAATCAGCAAATACTGATACATCCAATACTAATACCCCAACAATTAACAAAACTTGTTTAAAAAACCCTTAACAACTGACGGTGACTAACTCTTTACAAAAATAAATGAATGGCCGGCATCTTAGGTGGAAACCCTCTACCAACCCCCTAATGGTGTACTTGACCTTCTTCAAATATCGAAACTCCATGAGGTCACCCAACCAGGCCACGGCACTGGGGGGAGTAGGAGACCTCCACTCAAGCAGAACTTGTCTCCAGGCTATCAACGAGGCAAAGGCGAAGACATCCGCTTTCACCCACATCTGTAGCACCGCCGAGTCCGATACCCGACGTGGTTACCAACAGACAAGGCGCCAGTTCGACATTAAGTATCTCTGACATGGTGTTGTAGAAGGAGACCCAAAAGCTTAATAACTTGGGACAAGACCAGAACATATGAGTATGGTTCCCCAACTCCCCCCCCCCGAGAATACCGTGCACCTGTCATCCACCCCCAAAACCCCCCCACTAATCCTTGCCTTGGTCAGATGAGCTATGTGCACCACCTTGAACTGGATCAAACCAAACCGAGACAGGAGGACGTAGAGTTGACCCACACCTCCTCATCCAAAACAGGAACCAATTCACCCTCCTGTTTCTCATTATCCTCTTTCAACGGAGCCGATTCTGCTGATAAGATCTGAGCATAAATACCTTACCAGACCCGGCTAGAGATAAATTCCTTTTCAACATGGAGGACGGTGGTGCAATGGGAAATGAAGGCAGGGTCTTCTCCAGAAAGTTGTGAATCTGGAAATACCTAAGCAAATTGGTTCCAGGGGGCGCAAATCTTTCCGACAGCTCCTTGAAGTTCTCAAACCTTCCCTCCACAAACAAGTCCACAAAACCCTCCAGATCCTTCCCCTCCCATGACCTAAATGCCGAGTCTAAAACCCCTAGCACAAAAAGATGATTACCACAGATAGGGGCCAATGACAACATGGAGCAAAGTTTAAAGTGCTGTCTGAACTGCTCCCAGATTCTCAGGGCGCACCACCACTGGAATCAAAGAACATTTCACGGGAGAGAAGCTGTTACTGAAGCTTCCAAACTAGAGATCCTCCAAAAACTCACCTCCATTAGTCCCCATGGGTCACTGGGCCACCCCAGCACTTTCTCAATATTGGCTACCCAGTAACAAAATAACAAATTGGGCAAGGCTAAACCACCTGTCTATCCCTCTGGAGAAACACCCTTCGGATCTTTGAGGTTTCCCCCACCCAAATAAAAGAAGACACAAACTTGTTAACTCTAATAAAAAAGAATTCAGGGAGAAAAATGGGGAGACACTGAAAAATAAATAAAAACCACAGAAGGACATTAATTTTAACAGTCTGAACCCTGCCCGCCATGACAGGGGGAGGTTATCCCACTTCTGTAAGTCAGAATTGACCCCAGTCACCAGACTAGCATAATTTTATTTATGAAGTGAGACCCAATTATGGGCCACCCAGATTCCCAGATAACGAAAGCTAGATGTGGCAACATTCCCAGGTCGACTCCCCTCCGGGGTGGGGTAACAGGAAAATATTTGCTTTTGTCCAAGTTCAACTTATACCCAGAGAAGGAGTTAAAACCTGTAAGTTTCTCTTCCATAGTGGAGACGGGGTCCATAATGTAAATAAGCACATCATCTGCACACAAGGACACCCTATGCTCTCTCCCTCCTCGATTTATCCCCTCCTTCTTACTGGAAGATCTTAATGATATGGCTAATGGTTCAATTGCTGAAGCAAACAGAAGCAGAGACAATGGACATCACATCCCTGCTTCATACCCCTATTTAATGGAAAATAACTTAGGCGTGATTCTCCGACCCCGCGCCAGGTCGGAGAATCACCGGGGAGGAGGAGGCGCGAAGCACGCGACGCCGTTCTGACACCGGTCCGCCAATTCTCCGGTGACCGTAGAATCGGCACCATTGGCGCGGCGCCGGTTGGGGGCCGCTCAATGCAATCCCCCCCGACGATGAGGCGTGTGCCCGCCGATTTAGGCCGAGTCCCGCCGGTGTCGTTCTCATGTGGTCCTACCCGGCGGGACATCGTCATTCATGCTGCGGGGGGGTGGCCAGGTGGGGGGGAGGGGGGATCCGACTCCGGGATGGGGCCTCCACGGTGGCCTGGCCCGCGATCGAGGCCTATTGATCGGCGGGCGGGCTTATCCCGGTGGGGGCCTATGTTCCTCCGCGCCGGGCCCCTGTAGGTCTCCACCATGTTGCGTTGGGGCCGGCGCGGAGACGGCAACCCATGCGCATGCGCGAACTCCACCAGCCGTGGCGCACATGAGCGAACTCGTGCCGGCCGTGGCGCACATGCGTGGACCCACAGCGCCCGTGCTGATGCCCATATCAGCAGCTGGAGTAACATGAGGCTCTCCAGTGCTGTGCAGGCCCCCTGTGCGACGCAGGACTGCTGATCCTAGGGGCCAGATGACGCTGTCATAAAACGCTCCGGCGTTTACGACGGCGTCAACACTTAGCCCCAGGATCGGAGAATCCCGCGCCTCGAGTTCAAGGCATTAGTGCGAACACTAGCAGTGGGGGTCGTGTCCAAGAACCAAATCCAGGATATGAACCTTTGCCCAAATCAAAACCTCCCAAGAATCTCAAACTCCTCACTCCACCCTATCAAATGCTTTTTTTGCACCAATCGATATAATTACCTCTGGGTTGGACACAGGAGAGGGCGATATTTAATAGCCAAAATATATTGGCCAACCGTTTACAAAACCTGCCTGATCCTCCATGATCATCTCTGGGAGGCAGGACTTCAACCACAGTGCCAATGTCTTTGCAAGCAATTTGGCATCCGCATTCAGAAGTAAGATTGGTCAAAATGAGACACATTCCGTAGAGTCCTAATCAAAGAACAAAGAACAAAGAAAAGTACAGCTCAGGAACAGGCCCTTCGGCCCTCCAAGCCTGTGCCGACCATGCTGCCCGTCTAAACTAAAATCTTATACACTTCCGGGGTCCGTATCCCTCTATTCCCATCCTATTCATGTATTTGTCAAGATGCACCTAAAACGTCACTATCGTCCCTGTTTCCACCACCTCCTCCAGCAGCGAGTTCCAGGCATCCACTACCCTCTGTGTAAAAAACTTGCCTCGTACATCTCCTCTAAACCTTGCCCCTCGCACGTTAAACCTATGCCCCCTAGTAATTGACCCCTCTATCCTGGGAAAAAGTTTCTGACTATCCACTCTGTCTATGCCCCTCATAATTTTGTAGCCCTCTATCGGGTCGCCCCTCAACGTCCGACATTCCAGTGAGAACAACACGAATTTATTCAACCTCTCCTCATCGCTAATGCTCCCATCCCAGGCAGCATCCTGGTAAATCTCTTCTGCACCCTCTCTAAAGCCTCCACATCCTTCTGGTAGTGTGGCGACCAGAATTGAACACTATACTCCAAGTGTGGCCTAACTAAGGTTCTATACAGCTGCAACATGACTTGCCAATTCTTATACTCAATGCCCCGGCCAATGAAGGCAAGTATGCCTTCTTGACTACCTTCTCCACCTGTGTTGCCCCTTTCAGTGACCTGTGGACCTGTACACCTAGATCTCTTTGACTTTTAATACTCATGAGGGTTCTACCATTCACTGTATATTCCCTACCTGCATTAGACCTTCCAAAATGCATTACCTCACATTTGTCCGGATTAAACTCCATCTCGCCGCCCAAGTCTCCAAACGATCTAAATCCTGCTGTATCCTCTGACAGTCCTCATCGCTATCCGTAATTCCACCAACCTTTGTGTCGTCCGCAAACTTACTAATCAGACCAGTTACATTTTCCTCCAAATCATTTATATATACTACAAACAGCAAAGGTCCCAGCACTGATCCCTGCGGAACACCACTAGTCACAGCCCTCCAATCAATGAAATGGAAGCCTGCGCGGGTGTTATGGGAAAGAAAACTCGGGACAAGAAGTAATTGAACATGTCCAATAACAGCGTGATTAACTGACCCGCAAACCTCTTGTGAAACTCACTGGGGAATCCATCCCAGCCAGGGCCTTTAGCCGTCTACATTAGCCCAATGCATTTCTAAATTTCCTCAGGGCCCAGCGGGGATTCCAACTCTTCCTGCTTTTCCCTTCCCACCAATGGGATTGATAACCCATCTAAAAACTCCGCCTTGGCCGGACGTTCCTCTGGTGCACTTAATCCAGCTTGGGAGGGGGTGTGAATCCACCCTCCCCCACCACCTTCCCAAACATCTTAGAAAAGTGTTCTGTAGGATTTGGGCCTTCCATCCCCTCTGGCAACCCCACAATCCTGAGATTCTGCCTCCTGGAATGATTTTCCCGATTGTCCACTTTGGCCTTCAGTGCCTTATTCACCTTGGCCAAATGCAGCCGTTGGGAGAGGATATGGAGGAGGGGTTCTGGTGTGAGGTGTTCTGGAGGGTGAATGCCTCAACCTCGTGTGCGAGGTTTGGGGCTGATACAGCTGAAGGTGGTAGAGAGAACACCTCACAAGGGCGAGGATGAGCCAGCTCTTTGAGGGGGTAGAAGATGTTTGTGAACATTGCGGGGGGGGGGGGGGGGGGGGCGCAAACCACATTCATATATTTTGGTGGATTACTGGGAGGAGGATTTTAGGGTAATCTCTGAAGTGGTGCACGTGAAACTGGACTCGGGCTTGGGGGAGGCCGTATTCGGGGTGTCGGACCAGCCGGGGTTGGAAATGGGTGCAGAGACAGATGTTGTGGCCTTCACCTCGTTAATCGCCTGAAGGCGGATCCTGTTGGGATGGAGATTAACCTCTCCACCCTGTGCCGTAGCGGGGGGGCCTGTTGGAATTCTTGACTCTTGAGAAGGTCAAATTTGAACTCAGCGGAAGGATGGAGGCGTTCTACAATTCACAGGCGTTATTCATTATGCACTTTTGAGAATTGGATTATATCGAACATTAGAGGGGGTGTTGGGAGGGTTGGGGGGAGGGGGACTGACTATGTGTTAATGGTGACTATGGGTGATTCCTGATTCTTTTGTGTTATTTGTTTATGTTAACATGCGGGCTAATGTTTGGGGGTTTGGTGGGAGGATGGGATTGTTATTGTTGATATGGGGATTGCATTGCATTTGCTAAAACAGATATGTGTGACCTTGGGGCAAGGGAACAGCGATTACATCTGTTCTCAACATTGGGGAAAAACCCGCTCATCCTTGCCTTGATCACAGCTGATCCATAGTAAGATTTTCTGAATATTGATGGCCCAGTAAAAAAACGGTAAGCTTGGGAGGGCCAAGCCCCCTGTCCGTCTCTCCCTCTGGGGTAGAACGCAGAGGATTCTGGGATTCTAGGGGTTGGATCTGTCCATTTTCAGGTTGTGTACACAGTTAAAGTCACCCCCCATGATCAATCAGTGGGTCTAGGTCAGGTATTTCGGCCATAGTTTTCTTTTTTTAATAATAATATATTTTATTCAACTTTTTCGGCCAAACAAGACAAAGGTTTTTCCCCTTTTTACAACAGCAAAGCAATATAAATAACCGTGACCATATTTTAACAAATAAATAAATAATATATAAACTAAATGGCAACTGCCATAACAAAAATAATAGCTCTCCCAAATAATAAAATCAGCAATTCAATATACATAACCAAGTACCAATATCTTTACAAAAACACCCCTGAGGACCCACCTGGGCCCTCCCCTCCCCCCCCCCCCCCCCACTTCCCCCCCCCCCCCCCTTCCCCCCTGGGTTGCTGCTGTTACCTTCCCATTTCCTTTATCGTTCTGCGAGATAGTCGAGGAACGGTTGCCACCGCCTGGTGAACCCCTGAGCCGAACCCCTTAGTGCAAACTTTATCCGTTCCAGTTTTATAAACCCTGCCATGTCGTTTATCCAGGTCTCTACGCCCGGAGGCTTGGCTTATTTCCACATGAGCAGTATCCTTCGCCGGGCTACTAGGGACGCAAAGGCCAAAACATCAGCCTCTCTCGCCTCCTGCACTCCCGTCTCTTCTGCAACCCCGAATATAGCCAACCCCCAGCCTGGCTCGACCCGGACCCCCACCACCTTTGAAAGCACCTTCGCCACCCCCACCCAGAACCCCTGCAGTGCCGGGCATGACCAAAACATGTGGGTGTGGTTTGCTGGGCTTCTCGACCATCTCCCACACCTATCCTCTACTCCGAAAAATTTACTGAGCCTTGCTCCGGTCATATGTGCCCTGTGCAAAACCTTAAATTGTATCAGGCTAAGCCTGGCGCATGAGGACGAAGAGTTTACCCTACATAGGGCATCTGCCCACAGCCCCTCTTCAATCTCTTCCCCCAGCTCTTCCTCCCATTTTCCCTTCAGCTCATCCACCATGTTCTCCCCCTCATCTCTCATTTCCCTGTATATATCTGACACCCTACCATCCCCCACCCATGTCCCTGAGATCACTCTATCCTGAATCTCCTGCGTCGGGAGCTGCGGGAATTCCCTCACCTGTTGCCTCGCAAAACCCTCAGTTGCATGTATCGAAATTGATTCCCTTGGGGCAACCCATACTTTTCCGTCAGCGCTCCCAGACTCGCAAACGTCCCGTCCAGGAACAGATCCCTCAGTTGCGCAATCCCAGCTCTCTGCCATGCACCAAATCCCCCATCCATTCTCCCCGGGACAAACCTATGATTATTTCTTATCGGGGACCGCACCGAGGCTCCCGTCATTCCCCTATGCCGTCTCCACTGCCCCCAAATTTTCAGTGTTGCCACCACCACTGGACTTGTGGTGTATTTCTTCGGGGAGAATGGCAGCGGTGCCGTCACCAGTGCTTGTAGGCTGGTTCCTTTGCAGGACGCCATCTCCAATCTCTTCCACGCCGCTCCCTCCCCTTCTCCCATCCACTTACACACCATTGAAATATTGGCGGCCCAATAGTACTCACTTAAGCTCGGTAGTGCCAGTCCCCCCCTCTCCCTGCTACGCTGCAAGAGCCCCCTCCTCACTCTCGGGGTCTTCCCAGCCCACACAAAACTCATGACGCTTTTCTCGATCTTCTTGAAAAAAGCCTTCGTAACCATCACCGGGAGGCACTGAAACACAAAAAGGAATCTCGGGAGGACTACCATTTTGACCACCTGCACCCTCCCCACCAGTGACAGGGGCACCATGTCCCATCTCTTAAAATCCTCCTCCATCTGTTCCACCAATCGTGTTAAATTAAGTCTATCTATGGTTCCCCAACTCCTGGCTATCTGGATCCCCAAGTACCGGAAATCCCTTGTTACCCTCCTCAGCGGTAAATCCTCTATTCCCCTGCTCTGCTCCCCCGGATGTACCACAAACAACTCACTCTTCCCCATGTTCAATTTGTACCCCGAAAATTCCCCAAACTCCCTGAGTGTCTGCATTATCTCAGGCATCCCCTCCACCGGGTCCGCAACATACAACAGTAAATCATCTGCATACAATGATACCCGGTGTTCTTCTCCTCCCCTGAGTACTCCCCTCCACTTCCTGGAGCCCCTCAGTGCTATGGCCAGGGGTTCAATTACCAATGCAAACAATAACGGAGACAGGGGACACCCCTGCCTCGTCCCTCTATAAAGACGGAAGTAGTCAGACCTCTGCCTGTTCGTGATCACACTTGCCACCGGGACCCTATATAGCAGCTGTACCCATCCAATGAACCCTTCACCAAAACCAAATCTCCTCAACACTTCCCACAGGTAGTCCCACTCCACTCTGTCGAATGCTTTCTCAGCGTCCATCGCCACCACTATCTCCGCCTCCCCCTCTGGTGGGGGCATCATCATCACCCCTAGCAGCCTCCGTATGTTCGTGTTCAGCTGTCTCCCCTTAACGAACCCAGTTTGATCCTCATGGACCACCCCCGGGACACAATCCTCTGTCCTCGTCACCATTACCTTGGCCAGGAGCTTAGCATCTACATTCAAAAGGGAAATGGGCCTGTAGGACCCACACTGCAGCGGGTCTTTATCCTTCTTCAAAAGTAACGATATTGTCGCCTCCGACATAGTCGGGGGCAACTTTCCCCTTTCCCTGGCCTCATTAAAGGTTCTCGTCATGAGCGGGGCCAGTAGGTCTATATATTTCCTATAAAATTCCACCGGGAACCCATCCGGTCCCGGGGCCTTCCCCGCCTGCATGCTCCCAATCCCCTTTACCACCTCCTCCACATCCATCTGTGCTCTCCTGTTCCTCCACCTTCGGGAATTCCAGCTGATCCAGGAAATGCATAAATCCCTCCTTCCCTTCTGGGGGCTGAGCCTTATACAACCTCTCAAGAATGTCTTAAACACCCCATTCACTCTCTCCGCTCCCCGTTCCATCTCTCCCTCCTCATCCCTCACCCCACCTATCTCCCTCGCCGCTCCTCTCTTCCTCAATTGTTGGGCCAGTAACCAACTCGCCTTCTCTCCATACTCGTACTGCACTCCCTGTGCCCTCCTCCACTGTGCCTCTGCCTTACCCGTGGTCAGCAGGTCAAATTCCACATGCAGCCTTTGTCTTTCCCTGTACAGTCCCTCCTCCGGTGCCTCTACATATTGCCTGTCCACCCTCAGAAGTTCTCTCAGCAATTGCTCCCTTTCTTTACTCTCTTGCTTCCCTTTATGTGCCCTTATGGATATCAGTTCCCCTCTGACCACCGCCTTCAACGCCTCCCAGACCACTCCCACCTGAACCTCTCCATTGTCATTAAGCTCCAAGTACCTTTCGATACACCCCCTCACCCTTAGACATATCCCCTCATGCGCCAACAGGCCCATATCCAATCTCCAGAGTGGGTGCTGTTCTTTTTCCTCTCCTACCTCCAGATCTACCCAGTGTGGAGCGTGGTCCGAGATGGCTATGGCCGTGTACTCTGTCCCTGTCACCTTCGGAATCAGTGCCCTTCCCAGGACAAAAAAGTCTATCCGTGAATATACCTTGTGAACATGGGAGAAGAATGAGAACTCCTTACTCCTCGGTCTGATAAATCTCCAAGGATCTACTCCTCCCATCTGCTCCATGAAGTCCTTAAGCACCTTGGCCTCTGCTGGCCTCCTCCCGGTCCTGGACCTCGACCGGTCCAGCCCTGGATCAAGCACTGTATTGAAATCTCCCCCCATTACCAACTTTCCCGCCTCCAGGTCCGGGATACGCCCTAACATACGCCTCATGAAGTTTGCATCATCCCAGTTCGGGGCGTATACGTTCACCAGAACCACCGCCTCCCCTTGCAGTCTGCCACTCACCATCATGTATCTACCCCCACTGTCCGCCGCTATGGTCTTTGCCTCAAACAGTACCCGTTTCCCCACTAAAATAGCCACCCCCCTATTCTTCGCATCCAAACCCGGATGAAACACCTGTCCCACCCATCCTTTACGTAATCTGACCTGATCTGTCAATTTCAGGTGCGTCTCCTGCAACATAACCACATCTGCCTTTAATTTCTTTAGGTGTGCGAGTACCCGCGCCCTTTTAATCGGTCCATTCAGCCCTCTCACGTTCCACGTGATCAACCGGGTTGGGGGGCTCTTTACCCCCCCCCCTTGTCGACTAGCCATCCCCTTTTTTAACCCAGCTCCTCACCCGGTTCCCACGTACCCGTATATCCCACCGACGGCGCCCTCCCGCTCGACCACCCCGCCCTATAACAGCTCCCCCTTCCCCTTAGCAGCAGCAACCCAGTTAGCTCCCTCCCTGCCCCCCTCCGCTAGATCCCCCTCTAGCGTAATTACAACCCCCATGTTGCTCCCAGAAGTCAGCGAACTCTGGCTGACCTCGGCTTCCCCATTTGCCCTTGGCCTCTCACTGTGTGAGGCCCCCACCTTCCTGCGTCCCTGTTCCCGCCATAATTACCATAGCGCGGGAACGAGGCCCGCGTTTCCCACTCAGCACCGCTTTCCTACCCACCGGCGCCCACAGTTCCTCATACTCCCCCCCTGCCCCCAAACAAGGGGAAGAGAGAAAATTTACAGGATTAAAGAGTTAACAATTGAAAAATCATCCCTCCCCCTTCCTCGTCCCACATAGTCACCCCACCACTTTGTCCCAAAAGTTCCTTCTCTCGCCAGACTATTCCAGCTTCTCGTCCACTATGAATGTCCACGCCTCTTCTGCCGTCTCAAAGTAGTGGTGCTTCCCTTGGTATGTGACCCACAGTCTCGCCGGTTGCAGCATTCCAAATTTCACCTTCTTTTTGTGAAGCACCGCCTTAGCCCGATTGAAACTTGCCCTCCTTCTCGCCACCTCCGCACTCCAATCCTGGTATACGCGGATCACCGCGTTCTCCCACCTGCAGCTCTGAGTTTTCTTCGCCCATCTTAGGACCATCTCTCTGTCATTATAGCGGAGAAACCTCACCACTATAGCTCGAGGTATTTCTCCTGCCCTTGGTCTTCGCGCATAACTTGATAAGCTCCCTCCACCTCCAAAGGGCCCGTCGGGGCCTCCGATCCCATTAGCGAGTGAAGCATCGTGCTCACATATGCCCCGACGTCCGCCCCCTCTGCGCCCTCGGGAAGACCTAAGACTCTTAGATTCTTCCTCCTCGAATTATTCTCCAGGGCTTCCAACCTCTCCACACACCTCTTGTGCTGCGCCTCGTGCATCTCTGTCTTCACCACCAGGCCCTGAATTTCATCTTCATTTTCAGCAGCCTTTGCCTTCACGACCCGAAGCTCCAGCTCCTGGGTCCTCTGCACCTCCTTTCGCCTGTAGCATCGGGGCCAACACCTCCTTCTTCAGCTCTCCCACACAGCGCCGCAGGAACTCTTGTTGCTCCGGGCCCCATATCGAACTGCCACCTTCCGACGCCATCTTGCTTCGAGCTTCCCTTCCTTGCCGCTGCTCCGAAGGATCCTCTGCAATCCGGCCGCTATCCTCTCCTTTGTCCATCAACGTCCGGGGGGATTCCCTTCTATTTCACCGCACAGTGATTTTGGCCATTTAAAATTGCCGTTGGGGCTCTTATCAAGAGCCCAAAAGTCCGTTCCAACGGGAGCTGCCGAAACGTGCGGCTTAGCTGGTCATCACCGCACCCGGAGGTCCGGCCATAGTTTTCTTGACGAACTCTGCGCTGTCCCAGTTCAGGGCGTATATATTTACCAAGACTGCCGGAGCCACTTCCAGGGTCCTGCTGGCCAGAACAGATCGGCCCTCTGGGTCCGTCACTGTGTGAGTCGCCTTGCTGTCCTGCTATCTTATGGCCACCCTACTTGCCCTGGTGAAGGAACGTTTGCTCCACCCAGCCCTTCCTTACCCACAGTCAGACCCTCTCTCTTAGGTGAGTCTCCTGTAGAAAGACCACATCCACCCTCAGATCTTTCAGATGGGCGAGGACTCTGGATCTTTTCACCGGCCCATTGAGGTCTCTCATGTTCCAGGTAGCTATTCTGTCCCTTCACCCCACTCCTGTGGGCTCAGCCATACTCATCTGTGGGCCCAGCCCTGTCCGCTCGAGCCTGCCCTGGCTCTCGGGCCATTCAAGATGGCCGCTGTATGTTTCCTCTTTTACATCGTCGGCATGTGCGACCTGTTGTAGCCAGCCTTCTACCCTCCCCACTCTGCCTCACCCCCTCAGCCCCTCTGTCCATGTGATTCCCCCCCCCCTACCTGTCCCTCTGTCCGCCCCTGGCTTTTCCCCGCTTTCTACACCCCCCCGCCCCGTTTACTCCCTTCTTACTTTTTGTTTTCCATGAACTTTTGTTTCTCCCTTCCCTCCTCCCAGATACTCCGTTGTCCCCTCCTTCGCTACACCTCCGTACACCAGCCTATTCGCTACTGTAGTGGCTCCCCTCAATGGTCCAAATAACCCTGTGTACTTCCCCCCCCCCCCCCCGCCCCCCCCCCTGCTCCCCCCACTCTGCTATGCCACATGTCTTCACCCCTGCCCCTCTTGTATCCGGAAGGCCAGTACTGCATTCATTGCCTCTGCTGTTCTTTCCGAGGTTGTGTTTCTGCACAAACCTGCTGGCCTCCTCTGGCGGCATCAAAGTAGTTCACTTTGCCCTGAAAGGCGACCCAAAGTTTGGAGGGGTAGAGGATGGCAAATCTCACCTTGCTTCTGTACAGTGCGGATTTGGCCCCGTTGAATTCCACCCGGGCGCTTGGCCAGGTCTGTGGTAGAATGTTCTTCCGACTTGCACCCCCTCGCGCTCTTCGGCCACCTCAGGATCTGCTCCTTATCCTGGTACCTGTGGTACCTCGCGATTATTGCCCACAGTGGTTCACCAGCCCTGGGCCACTGCCGAAGTGACCTGCGGGCACGGTTCACCTCCAGGGGCTTGGCGAAGCTCTCCTTGCTGACCAGCTTTCTGAGCATCACTGCCACATTCTCCGTGGGGCATCCCCCTCGGTGCCCTCCGGCAGCCCAATGATCCGCAGGTTTTGTCGACGTGATCGGTTCTCCTGGTCATCGATTTTCTCCTTCAGCCCCTTCTGTGTCTTGACCAGCCTCGCCACATCAGCTTCGAGGGCCGCGACCCGATCCCCCTGGTCCATTGCCACTTTCTCGAGGTCCTGTGTTGATATCTCTTGGGCCTCAAACCTCTGCTCCGTTTTGCTCACAGCCTCCTTCATGGGCACCGTTGCAGCCTCAACTGCCACCCCCATGGCCGCCATGAGGCCTTCCTTCATTGTCTCTGTAAGCCTCTGTAGGCTCAGAGGTGATGAAATCCATCGTTTTCTCCATCAGAGCCTGGGTCTGCACCGGAAGGTCTGTGGGCCCGTCCATCGTCGGTTCCTTCCCGCCAGGCAGGCCTCCCCACTCCGAGGCGGAGGTATCCCTCTCCTCCTCTCTGGAAGTTTTTCAGCTGGATTGCTGTTTCCTCGGTGTTTTGGGTGGCATCGCGGTCAATGGGGGGTTGATTTGAGGGATTCTTTGTTCTTTTGGTGCTCGTTTGTTGGGGTAAAAGGATCTTAACCAAGGTTTGTAGATGAGAGCCACCTTTTGTTTGGCTGCTCAGCTGAGTGGCCTCCTCTGCACTGTAGGAATTCTATAGATTCTAAGTTCAAAAATTCATTATGAAAGGGCTAAGATTGGAAAAACAATAGACATGATCCATTGGGAAGAGAAAAAGATTTTTCAAGTAACTTTGTAGTTGATAGTAGATGAAGCACAAACTATTTGGCAGATAGAAGTTGACAAAGGCGTTCTCTTTCCAGTAATTAGAGAGAACATGAGGAAATGGAGGTTAGTAATAAAGGTCATTAAGAGACTGAAGTATTGAAACATTCATAAAACGTTAAAATCAGATGGAATTCATCCAGGAGAACTTCATAAAATCTGGATAGAAGCAGGAGAATTGTGGCAGAAAGTTTTCACAGCTCATTTTGCACAACCTTGGTACGATGGGGTTAGTACATAGTGTAAGTTGGACCAAATTTTTGTTAAGAAAAAGGTCACAAGCATGAACTTGGGAATAATAAGCTTGTTAACTTGGAATCAATAATGGTGAAACTATTGGCGACTATCTTAAGAGGAAGCAATAAAAGCATATTTCATGATAGTGAGTCAAAGCCAGCAAGGGCTCATGAAAGACAGATTATATCTAAAACAGGCATTTAAATTTTGGGATGATACAATATCACGGGACAATGTGTCTCATAATATACGGGATTGCATTTTATTCAGTGGTCTGCTGTAAATCAGGCAGATTAATGATGGAAAAGGGATGAAGAATCTATTGCTATCTTGAAAGTGTCATTGTGAGTGGGGGTGGGGTAAGGTGGGCAGAAGCATTTTTCACCATTACCCTCGCACCGGCCCAATTACAGCTGTTCCCTGGGACCATGGAGTAGAAGGTATTAGGAGACACAGAGGAAATGCCTCAAGTCCAGCGATGGAGGGAGTAGCGTATTTTCAACTCTGCAAAGAAGTGCCAGAAAGAGTAGAGAAGTGAGGAGGTAGGAGTTTAAAATTGAGTTGCGAGTCGATGCATTATTGATTGTATAATGAAGCATCCTATTCATTGACATTAGTTTACATCATTTGAGAGGTTTTTTTGCAGACGGGCCTCATTATAATTAAGGTCAAATCTCTGGCAAGTAGAGGGTTTGATACGGGCACTGTTTATTCTGCTGGAGGGACTTCCACAGATGAGGAGGAGAGGGCAAGGAGGGAGAGGAAACCAGTTGGCCGCAGATAGTCTGCCTTCAAGACTGTAAGATCACACACATCTGGCTGGATTCTTCTGCCCCGCCCGCTGCAAGAATGCCATGGGTGAGTCGCGGACAATGGAGCTAGGGTTCCTTGATGCCATACTCAATCAAATGCCGTCCTGATGTTAATGACAGTAACTTTCACCTCACCTCTGGCATTCAGCTCTTTTGTCCATGTTTGAACCAAGGCTGTAATGAGGTCAGGAGCTGAGTGACCCTGGCGGAACTCAAAGTGAGCGTCAGTGGGCAGGTTATTGTAAAGGAGGTGCCCCTTGATTGCACTGTCGACGACCCTTTACACCACTTTACTGATAATTAAGAGTAGATTGGTAGGGCGGTAATTTTGTGGGTTGGATTTGTCCTACTTTTTGTTCACGGAGCATAACTGGGCAATTTTCCACATAGCTGGGTGGATGCCAGTGTTGTAGCTGTACTGGAACAACTTGGCTAGGGGTGCAGCGGGTTCTGGAGCATAAGTCTTCAGCACTATTGCCCGAATATTGTCCGGGCTCGTACCTTTTGCAGTATCCAGTGCCTCCAGCCATTTCTTGATATCACGTGGGAAATCGAATTGGCTGAAGACTGGCATCTGCGATGCTGGGGACCTCCAGAGGAGACCAAGATGGATCAGCCACTTGGCACTTCTGGCTGAAGATTATTGCGAGTGCCTTGTCTTTTGCACAGATGTGCTGGGTGTTACGATCCTGGACCAGATCCCAACATTTGCTCGGACACCGGACAAGAACCCCAGGGATGAAATAATACTTCACTCCAGGAATGATTCCCCTCATCGATCGGTTTATAGCGTATGAAAGCAAACTTTATTATTAACACTGGATTAAACTACATCAACCTCACAGAAAACAGCTTACAATGAGCAGATAAACAATTCTTTACAATAAAAGGATACACTTTAATTTCTAATTGATACCTTCTCTATCTCCAATTAAGCCAGCCCATCGCAGGTCAAAAGCCACTTATAAATAAAGTTAGCAAACACAGGGATCGCCTCTGGATAGAGAATTCTTGGAAAGACTGGTTGAAGAGAGAGACAGAAACCCTTTCAGAAACCAGCTGTCTTTTGGAGACTAAAACAAAATCTGCCAGCCTTTGGCAAATGCTTCTGCTCATCTTTAAACTCCGCGCAAAGATGAAAAGCTAAACTGCCTGCTATAGACCTGGTTCCTCCCATTAATTACATCACCTTTATCCCACTCAGGTCCCCTGATCTGCTTACCTAATTCTAAACACACTGTCGCAAATTATTGACTCTCCAGGGCATTTTCCTTCTATCAACAAAAGTCCATTAGGCTTTTCTTTGTAAACCCATACTTGGTTGTAATGAATGATGACCTCATTTTTACAACATCATAATTGTCCCTTTTTCAGCCAGAGTCTTAATCTAGATTCTTTAATAATATTATTGCAACAGATATATATATCTGATGACAGGCTTTTAAAAACATTGCTGCAACAAATATAAAATACAATATATATATCATCACATGGGTTTCTCCATCACTGAGGATGGAGATATTTGTGGAGCCCCCTCCTCTACAGTGAGTTGTTTAATTGTCCATCACCATTCATGACTGGCTACAACAGGACTGCCGAGCTTAGATCTGATCTGTTGGTTGTGGGATCGCTTAGCTCTGTCTATCACTTGCTGCTTATGCTGTTTGGCACACAAGTAGTCCTGTGTTGTAGCTTCACCAGGTTGACACCTCATGCTTCAGTGTGCCTGGTAATGCCTATGACGTGCCCTCCTGCACTCTTCTTTAAAACAGGGTTGATCCTTTAGTTTGGTTGCTGGTGATGGGGTAGAGTGGGGTCGATGCCGGCCCATGAGGGTACATGAGGCTGAGTACAATTCTGCTGCTACTGATGGTCCACAGCACCTCATGGATGCCCAAACTTGAGTTGCTGGATCTGTTCTGAATCTATCTCATTTAGCACAATGGTAGTGCCACACAACACAATGGAGGTCTGTGCAGTGGCCACTCCTACCAATACTGTAATGGACAGATGCATCTTCGGCAGGCACGTTGGTGAGGATGAGGTCCAGTATATTGGTTCCATCATCACCTGTCCCAGACCCAGTCTAGTAGTTGCGTCCTTTAGGACCCGGCCAGCTTGGTCTGTGGTGGTATTACCGAGCCACACTTGGTGATGGACATTGAAGTCCCCACCCAGAGTACATTCTGTGTCCTTGCCACCCTCAGTGCTTCCTCCACGTGGTGTTCAACATAGAGGAGAACTGATTCATCAGCTGATGGTGGCCGGTACGTGGTAATCAGCAGGGGGTTTCCTTGTCCATGTTTAACCTGAAGCCATGAGACTTCATGGGGTCCAGAGCCGATGTTGAAGACTCCCAGGGTAACTCCCTCCCGATTGTATACCACTGTGCCACCACAGGTCTGTCCTGGCGGTGGGATGGTGATAGTGGCGTCTGGGACATTGTAAGGTACGATTACACAAGTGTGACTATGTCAGGCTGTTGCTTGACTAATTTGCGAGACAGCTCTCCCAACTTTGGCACAAGCTTCCAAATGTCAGTAAGGAGAACTTTGCAGGGTCAACAAGTCTGTCTTTGCCATTGTCATTTCCAGCACTCAGTCAATGCCAGGTGGTCCGTCCCGTTTCTTTGTAGCAGTTTTGATACGACTGAGCGGCTTGCTAGGGCATTTCAGAGGGCATTTAAGAGTCAACCACATTGCTGTGGATCTGGAGCCACTAGGCCTGACCAGGTGTGGACTGCAGGTTTCCTTCCCCAAGGGACAGTAGCGAACCAGATGGAATTTTATGACAATCTTCAATTACTTCATGATCATCATTGGACATTCCAGATTTTTATTGGATTCAATTTCCACCATCCGCCATGGCGGGATTCGATCCCTGGTCCCCGAGTATTACCCTGAGTCTCTGGGTCACCAGTCCAGTGACAACACCACGATGCCACTGCCGACCCCTGGCACTGTGTCAGCCTGCAATAGGTCCTCCTTCTCCTCATTTGGATGAGTCATTAGAAAGGCAAGGTTGCTTGGACCTGCATCATGTGGGCCTCACTGAATCTGTGAAAGCAGTGAAGTAATAAATTAAGTCAGCAGTGAGCATATCCTTTATAGATTTCACTCCATCTCAACGCTGGCAAACCAGTGCCTTTGCCTGGCCTCCATCTGGACATTCCCATCCCATCCCTTCCAGGAGGATCAGAGGGTATTTGGAAGAGCCTGTGGCCAGGATTTTCCACCTCCCCTGGGGCGAGCTATTAACCATCTCTGGGACCTCCCTGTCTCACCGATGGTAGCGGCAATTTTCATGCTTTGCCGGCCCCACTGCCGGGGAACCCACCGCCGGGAGGTCGGCTTGGCGGGAACGGAGGATTCCGCAGCGGGAAGGCCTGGAAAATTCCGCCCTGTGTCTTTACTCTATAAGCTGGGAAATAAATCAATCTTAAGGTACAGGCTGACTTCAGAATCATTCTTTCCTCAACAAACTAATATTGGATTTAATATTACGTCCTCTCCCTGTCACCCATTGATATCCCCACATCACCCTTGACCCACACAATATCACCATTCCTCTCTCCTCTGTCACCCTTAAACCCCCTCCTGTTACCCTGGACCCCATTACCATCCACCTCCACCTGCCTTCCCTCCCCTCACAGCTGACACCCGTTATCACCCCATTCCCACCCGGAGCATTACCCATGACCCCACTCCACCATGAAACTTTCATCTGTGCCTGCCACCCTACTGCAACCCCCCTGCCCCTGCGCCGTATCCAGGCTTGGGCTGACAAGTGGCAAGTAACATACAAATACCAGACATGACCATCTCCAATAAGAGTGAATCAAAACATTACCTCTGATGCGCCATCAGTTGCACAATGCCGCAGATTGGGTACAACTGTAGCTTTATTGCAGTCAGATGCGTGGCCTCCTGCTGCAGCTGGCGAAATGGCAGGGCACTGGAGGTCATGCATATTTATACAGTTCTCCCTGGGCGGAGCCAGCCGGCAGGGTCTACCGGCGAACCTGTAGTGCAGGTCCTACCTTACATCCCCTAATACAGTGGTTCACCACATTCACCCCCTGTTACAAATGAGTCCGGCGGGGGTGATGTAAAACTATATACAAATAGCGCAATTATGTACAGTGTTAAGAAGAAAAAGAAAAAGTCCATGTTGACGGTCCAGAGTCCGTCAAAGGTTCAGCCGATCCGGTGCTTTGGTGCTTCGTTGGGAGCGGGGTAACGGTGGCGACAAAGTCGGTGCTGGCAGTGGTGGAGGTGGCACTGATGGCGGTGGTGGCGGTGCTGATGCTGGCCAGTCATCTGGGAACTCCAGGAGCATGCCGAAATCCTCTTCGTCCTCTTGTACGGAAAGGGGGGGCTGGTCTGGTGGGGTCAGTGTTGGCGGCGCGGTGGGAGGGTGGGCGCATGAGTGGGGGAATGTGTTGGGGTGGAACCTGATGGTGCCAGGTCCCTGAGTGAGACAGTATCTTGGCGGCCGTCGGGGAACTCCAAGTAGGCATATTGAGGGTTGGCATGGAGCAGGTGAACCCTGTCCACCAAGGGGTCCGTCTTGTGGAGTCAGACGTGCCTACGGAGAAGGACCGGTCCTGGAGCAGCGAGCCAAGTCGGGAGCGACACCCCGGCTGTGGACTTCCTGGGGAAGGAAAAACATGTTCATGGGGTGTGGTATTAGTGGCGGTGCGCAATAGTGACCAGGTGGAGTGTAGAGCGCCAGGGAGGACCTACTGCCAGCGAGAGGCTGGGAGGTTCCTGGACCGTAGGGCCAGCTGGACGGCCCTCCAAACCGTCCCATTCTCCCGTTCTACTTGCCCGTTTCCCCGGGGGTTATAGCTTGTCGTCCTGCTGGAGGCTGTACCCCTGCTGAGCAGAAACTGACGCAGCTCATCGCTCATGAATGAGGATCCCTGTCACTGTGGATGTAGGCGGGGAAACCGAACAGAACGAAGATGGTGCTGAGGGCCTTGATGACGGTGGCAGACGTCATATCGGGGTATGGGATGGTGAAGGGGAATCTGGAGTACTCATCGACCACACTGAGAATGTACGTGTTACGGTCAGTGGAGGGGAGGGGCCCTTTGAAATCTACGCTGAGGTGTTCAAAGGGGCGGGAAGCCTTCACCAGGCACGCACGGTCCGGCCAGTAGAAGTGCGGCTTGCACTCCGCACAGACCTGGCAGCCCCTGGTGACTGTCCTTACTTCCTCGACGGAGTAGGGCAGATTGCGAGCTTTGACCAGATGGTACAATCGAGTGACCCCCGGGTGACAAAGGCTGTCGTGTAGGGCCCGGAGTTGGTCCACTTGTGCGCTGGCACATGTACCTCGGGAGAGGGCGTCTGGGGGCTCGTTGAGTTTACCGGGGCGATACAAGATCTCGTAATTATAGGTGGAGAGCTCGATTCTCCACCGCAAGGTTTTATCATTTTTGATCTTGCCCCGCGGTGTATTATTGAACATGAAGGCTACTGACCGTTGGTCAGTGAGGAGAGTGAATCTCTTACCGGCCAGGTAATGCCTCCAATGCCGCACAGCTTCAATGATAGCTTGGGCCTCCTTTTCGACGGATGAGTGTCGAATTTCAGAGGCATGAAGGGTGCGGGAAAAGAATGTCACGGGTCTGCCTGCCTGGTTTAGTGTGGCGGTAAGGACGATGTCTGAAGCGTCGCTTTCTACTTGGAAAGGCAGTGACTCGTCCACTGCGCGCATCCCGGCCTTGGCGATGTCTGCTCTGATGCGGGCGAAAGCGTGTTGTGCCTCGGCCGCGAGGGGGAATTGGGTGGACTGAATGAGTGGGCGGGCCTTGTCCGCTTAGTTTGGGACCCACTGGGCGTAGTAGGAAAAGAACCCCAGGCAGCGTTTGAGGGCCTTGGGGCAGTGGGGGAGGGGGAGCTCCATGAGGGGGCGTATGCGATCGGGGTTGGGCCCGAGAAGTCCGTTTTGGACTTCATAGCCGAGAATGGCTAACCGGGTCGTGCTGAACACACACTTCTCTTTGTTATAGGTCAGGTTGAGAAGAGTGGCAGTGCGGAGGAATTTATCGAAGTTGGCATCGTGGTCGTGCTGGTCGTGGCCGCAGATGGTGACATTATCTAAGTACCGGAAAGGTGCCCCCCCAAACCGTACTGGTCGACCATTCGGTCCATTTCCCTTTGGAAGACCGAGACCCCGTTTGTGACGCCGAAAGGGACCCTAAGGAAGTGATAGAGGTGACCGTCCGCCTCAAAGGCAGTGTATGGACGGTCTGACTTCCGGATGGGGAGCTGGTGATAGGCGGATTTCAGGTCAATTGTTGAGAAGACCCGGTACTGCGCAATCTGATTGACCATATCAGATATGCGTGGGAGGCGGTACGCGTCGAGCTGCGTGTACCGATTGATGGTCTGGCTGTAGTCCACAACCATCCAGTGTTTCTCCCCAGTTTTAACCACTACCACTTGGGCTCTCCAGGGGCTGTTGCTGGCCTCGATAATACCCTCCTTAAGCAGCCGCTGGACCTCGGACCTGATGAAGTTCTTGTCCTGAGTGCTGTACCGTCTGCTCCTGGTGGCTACGGGCTTGCAATCCGCAGTTAGATTGGCAAAAAGGGAGGGGGGATCGACCTTGAGGGTTGCGAGGCCGCTAACGGTAAGGGGAGGGGTAAGGGCCCGCCTAATTTGAGGGTGAGGCTCTGAAGGTTGCACTGGAAGTCCAGGCCCAACAAGAGTGCAGCGCAGAGATTAGGAAGGACATAGAGGTGGAAGTTACTAAATTCTACACCCTGGACAGTGAGGGTGACTGTACAGAAGCCTTGGATCGGGACGGAGTGGGATCCGGAGGCTAGGGGGATCCTTTGATTGGCAGGATGGACCGCGAGAGAGCAGCGCCTTACCGTATCTGGGTGTACAAAGCTTTCAGTGCTCCCGGAGTCCAGCAGGCACGAGGTCATGTGGCCATTGATTTTCACTGTCGTCGACGCGGTGGCCAGATTGTGAGGGTGAGATTGGTCCAGCGTCATCGAAGCGAGCTGCGGGTAGTCGTCGGATGTTTCGGATGCGGTTCTGATCTTGGGATGTCCGAAGACCCTGTGGGGGATAAGATTGGGGGGGGGCGCACGTGGCCGAAGGGGGACAAGATGGTGGCGCCCATTGGTCACACATGGCCCCGGAAGGAGAAGATGGTGGCTCCCATTGTGCGTTTGGCGTGGGGGGCGATAGCGGGCGCGATCGCAGCGACTGCGCGGGCCTGGCACACAGTCGCGAAGTGGCCCTTCTTACTGCAGGATTTACAAACGGCAGTGCGGGCTGGGCAGTGTTGGCGGGGGTGCTTCTGCTGACCGCAGAAGTAGCAGCGGGGACCCCAGGAGTGCGCGCAATTGGCGTGCGGCGCAGGCGTATTGGGAAGGCAGGGCCCCAGCTGGGGAGGTCGTCGGCGGGGTCCAGGATGGGTAGGAAGGGGTATAAGGGTGGGCAGCGTGGTGGGAGGGGTAGGACTGTACATTACAGGATGCGACAGTCATGGAGAGCGCCAAGGTTTTCATCTCCGCCAGTTCGAGCGTGGCCCCTTCCAGTAATCGTTCTCGGATGCGGTCCGACGCAATTCCCATCACGAAAGCATCGCGCATGAGGAGGTTCGCGGGTTCAGCGGCCGTAAAGGCCTGACAGTCACAGTCCCGGACGAGCGGAATTAGGGCGCGCCAGAAGTCTTCGATGGACTCACCAGGTAGTTGCGAGCGGGTGGCGAGTACATGCCTGGCGAAGAGCGTGTTCGTCTATTGAGCATTGTGTTCTTTAAGGAGTGCCATTGCTTTTGCGTAATTCAAGGCGTCTTGAATCAACGGGAACACGCTGGAGCTCAGTCTGGAGTACAGGACGTTTATCTTCTGAGCCTCCGTTGGTGCGGGGTCCACAGCATTGATTTAGGCCTCAAAACATGCTAGCCAGTGAGTAAAGTCTTTCCTGGCGTTGGGCGATTGCGGATCCAACTGCAGGCGATCGGGTTTGATTCTGATATCCATTCTGTGGAAAAATCTGACTGCAATAAATTGATGCGCAATCAATTGCACAAAGACGCAGATTGGGTACAACTGTGGCTTTATTGCAGTCAGATGCGTGGCCTCCTGCTGCAGCTGGCGAAATGGCAGGGCAATGGAGGTCATGCATATTTATACAGTTCTTAGTGGGCGGAGCCAGCCGGCAGGGGCTACCGGCGAACCTGTAGTACAGGTCCTACCTTACATCCCCCAATACAGTGGTTCACCACAACCCCTTGACATTTAATGGCACCACCATCACTGAATCACCGACTACCAACATCCTGTGGGTTACCATTGACCAGAAACTGAACTGGACTCGCCATGTAAAAACTGTGGCTGCAAGAACAGGTCAGGGGCTGGGAATCCTGCGGTGAGCAACTCACCTCCTGACCCCTCAAATCCTGTCCACCGCCTGCAAGGCACAAGTCAGGAGTGTGATGGAATACTCTCCACTTGCCTGGATGAGTGCAGCTCCAACAACACTCAAGAAGCTTGATATCATCCAGGACAAAGCAACCCACTTAATTGGCACCCCATCCACAAACATTTAACCCCTCCACCACTGATGCACAGTATCAGCCGTGTGTACCATCTACAAGATGCACTGCGGGAACTCACTGAGGCTCCTGAGGCAGCACCTTCCAATCCCATGATCACTACTATCTAGAAGGACAAGGGAAGCAGATACCTGGGAACCACACCACCTGGAAGTGCCCCGCCAAGTCATCATTTATTGTTCCCTCACTGTCTCTGGGTCAAAAGTCTGGAGCTCCCTCCCTAACTGCACTGTGGGTGCACCTACACCACATGGACTGCAGCGGTTCAAGAGATCAGCTCACCACCACCTTCTCAAGGGAAATTAAGGATGGACAACAAACGCTGGCCTCGCCAGCGAAGCCCACATGCTGTAAATATTGATTTAAAAAAACAACAGCCTGAGCAGCAAGAGGCAGGATGGTGTCTGAAAGACAGGATGCTGTCAAGCAGTGTCCACTGCCATGGTGACCATTGGCCTGATAATATGGGAGAACTCAATCTATGTGAGTCTATGATTGGTCTCTGATGGGCGTCTAACATCCAGACCTTTAAATGCCTGAGACCATTGAAGAAATGATCAGCAAGTTGGAATCCAGGAGATTTCCGAACTGTGAAAGTGAACATATATTTACAAGTACCAAAACTATATACAATCATTGGACACCTGTGCCACCTGTGTGCCTTCAATACTTCTTAATCTTTCTTTGGCAACCGCCCCTCCGGTGACCTGAGGCTGGGAGGACCCTGGCCTACTCCAGACCTCCAGCTCAGGCAGAGGCACACCGTCCTCATCCTGACCTGCTGGAGACAATGAGGTTGCTGGCAGAGTGAAGGTGGTGCAGCTGGGCACCCTGCTAGCCTCCTGGGATGATGGCCTTAGGGTGCCCAGCTGGCACTCCTCCTCCCTGTGGATGCCGAATGACATCTCCCTGACTCCTTGAGGGGTATGGGCACCTGGAGGGTGGTCGAGGTGCCCATCTTCCTCTTGCTCATCCACTGTTGCACTGCACCATTGCCTAGAATGCAGATGTCAGGTCTGAGCCACTGCGTGTTCTGCTGGATTTGGGTCTGCTGTCCTTTCATAGAAGCAGCCAAATACTCACATGCCAGAGCCACAACAGCAGACAGAATGTGAACGGACTCCTCCAGTCTTCGGTCCAGTGCATGGCCTATGGCACCTACGCCTGATGTTCCACTGCCTGTATCTCACTTTCCTCAGGCCCCTTAGGGCCGAGTCCTGAGTCTCATCATCTGTATGGGACTGAGCAGGGGCCTGGTCTCCAGCAGTCATCCAAAATGTCAGAGAGCTTGGCTGTCACTTCCTCTGTCAGCTGTGGACCCGTGTCAATAATGTTCTCACTGGATTGAGATCCTGGGCCTACACTAGAATTTGGACCCACTGAGACGGACGTATCTGCACTGGTGGAGGGTGTAGGTAAACGCCATGATGGTGCGTCCTCTGACGATTCTGTGACATCTTCCTCAGGTGTGGGTTTGGGGTTGGGGCTACTGAGGGTTGCTGTCTTCCTCCATTTCTTGCTGCTACCTAGAATAGAGAAAAGAAAGATTTTGTGATTGACTAAGCAGGTTCCTTCATCTCTCACAGCTGACAACTGCAGACTGGAGGCATCCGCTCCGGCTTCCTGGGGAATCCTGCTTCGGCCTCAGCACAGGCACATTCCTGCTCATCCCTGGCTAGCCCAGGGGCCATCTCCTCATACAGGGTGAGAACTCGAATATCTGGCAGTTTGCCTCCAGTCTGAACATACGAACATTGGAATCAGGAACAGGAGAAGGCCATTTCGCCCCTCCAGCCTGCTCTGCCATTTACTAAGATCGTGGCTGATCTGATTGTAACCCAACTCCACCTTCCCACCTACCCGCTAGAACCCTTCACCACCTTGCTTAGCAAGAATATATCTACCTTCAAAAAATTCTAAGATTCTCCTTCTTCTTTTTGAGGAAGAGAGTTCCAGATACTCATGACCCTCTGAGAGAAACAATGTCTAACCTCTGTCTTAAATGAGCGACCCCTTATTTTTAAACAATGACCCCAAGTTCTATATTCGCCCACAAGAGGAAACATCCTCTCCGTAATGATGGAGGAGTGATCCACCCAGTTGTGGGCATTCTTCTCCTGTAGAAAGAAGAAGGATGAATTTTCTTGCTGATGGCAGCTGCTGAACCCTCCCCAGTAAGTTAGGAGGATAACTGTAGACTGCAGGAGGATATCAATGGACTGGTGAGGTGGGCAAAGGAGTGGCAAATGGAATTTAACTCGGGAAAGTGCAAGGTAATACATTTGGGGCGGGCTAACATAGCAAAGGATTACACCTGGAAGGACCCTTGTAAGTTCCCTTCCTGTTGACTCCCTTATTTCCTATTTCTTTTATTTTGCTGTTATCGTTTTTGGTCCATGGATCTTTAATGGAGACATACCTTTAAGTTGAGCAGAGAAAGTGAGGGATTCAAAAGTTTCAAAACTGTACATGGTGTTATGAAGTTTTAGATTTTGAACAAAAGAACTCAGACTTTCTGGCACCTGAGAGATTGGAGGGATTTGGTTTAATTGGTTGGCGGGTGTGCAATGGATTGACCAGGGAAAGTATTTTGCCCGGCAACAGACAGCGATCAGATTCTGCCAGGTGGAATTTTCAGAGGACGCAGCGGGAAAGCTTCTGCACTAAGAGGAGAAGGTGTGTGGATCTCTCTCTCTCCTGTGCGCTGTTTCTGGTCTACAGAGAAACCACTCAACTCTATTATATTACGATATGTAATATAATTATTACTCTCTTAATCAAGCCGAGTTGTTAAATGATAGCCATAATCATCCAGTAATGATTAAATAATTTTATTGAGTAATATAAACTAATCTCGTGAATTCCTTTTACTTAATACTAAATTAGTAAAACAAATAAACAACAGTAGAATATTAACTATTAAATAAGTTGATATAAAACTTTTCTAACTAATAACTTCTCACAAGCTTTCTCACTTCTGGGGCGAAATTCTCCGACCCGCCCCGCCACATTTCTGCGCCGACCGGCCGGCGGGAGTCTCCGTAACACCGGCCGGTCAATGGGGTTTCCCATTGTGGGGCACCCCCACGCCGTCGGGAAACCCCCGGGCGCCGGCAAAACGGAGACTCCCGCCGGCGGAGAATGACGCCCCTGTTATCTCTGCAATCCGTTTTTTTTTTAAAAATATTTTTTATTAAGGTTTTTTAACAACACAGTTTTTTCCCCTTACAAACAGTAACCCCCCCCCCACCGTAACAAAATAACGCAAAATCTCCCTGAGCAAGATATATACATGGCAAGATGGGATATTTACATAGCTTTATACACTGGCTCTTGGCCGCACGTACCGTTTCCCCCCACCCTCCATGCCATCTCCCGCTCGTCCATCCCCTCAAACAATCTCTCGTTCCCCCCCCCCTCCCCCTCCCCCCCCCCCCCCCCGGGTTGCTGCTGCTGCTGACCGACCTTCTTCTAACGCTCCGCGAGATATTCTAGGAACGGTTGCCACCGCCTCTCTCTGCAATCCTGACACACACTCCTCTAAGCTCTAAGTAAGAGCGGGAAAACATTTCTATAGGTCCTGATAGTGAGGCCATCTAGTGTTCATTTCCCTGTACTTGCTTAACATAGTCTGATCTTATTAAATGCAGAGATCACTTCATCCCCCTTTTTAAACATTTTCTTTTGTACATAAAAGAAAACTTTACATTCAAAATGCAGTTCAAAGTAGAGCAAACACTAGACTTAGGTTCCAGTTCATAAATTTGGTTTTTTTTTTGCTCTTGTGGATCTTCTTAACTTTACAGGTGAGATAGAAGTTTTAATGTCATTATTGATTGATTGATTGGAATGTAGTTGTTTTTCAACATGCCAAAAATCGTGTGATTTAAATAAAGATCAGGAAAAATTTGTGTTTGACAGTTAACTTGAAGAATATCTCAACGATTTCTTCGAATGCTGGCATCGTCTGAAGTTTTTATTAGATATGAGTAATGTCAGACCAACCTCCTTCAGGAAGTCTGAATCTGACAGTATCGGCTTCTGTTGGAGAATTTAGATTCTTGGCATGCAAGTTGTAGCATTGTTGTTGTTTTTCTCTTTGTTGATGAATTTTCTTAACAGCATCACGTTGATCAGGATCTGGAACATGTAGCTGAGGTAGAGTTGTTCTGAGTTGAACAACATCTGGGCCGGAGATAGTCCTGATGCTAAAGGTGATGATCTATAACTGAGTAATGCTAATTAAAAATCAGACTGCGAGTCTCTGGATTTACTCATTAACTGCTTAATTATGTGTACGCCTTTCTCAACCTTTCCATTTGATTGTGGAAAATGAGGGCTGGATGTGATGTGGTCGAAATTGTAATTTGTGGGGGCAGCACGGTGGCGCAGTGGTTAGCACTGCTACCTCACGGCGCCAAGGTCTCAGGTTCAATCCTGGCTCTGGGTCACTGTCCCCATGTTTGCATGGGTTTCGCCCCCACTACCCAAATATGTGTAGGCTAGGTGGATTGGCCACGCTAAATTGCCCCTTAATTGGAAAAAAATTAATTGGGTACTCTAAATTTATTTTAAAAAATAAACTGTAATTCGTGGATAATTCTTTCCATTCATAGCTAGAGAAACACGGACCATTATCTGACATGATGGTTTGAGGTATACCATGTCTTGCAAATATGTCTCTGCATGCTTTGATAACAGTTGAGGATGTTAAATTATTCAACTTCATGACTTCAGGAAAATTTGAATATTAGTCAATTACTAAAATATAATACTTGCCAAATGAATGAAAGAGATCGATACCTACTTTCACACATGGTGATGTAAGGATGTCATGCTGTTACAATGTTTCTTTGCACTGTTGATTTTGGTGTTTCTGACAAGTAGAACATGACATGATCATGTCTGAAATGTCTTGATTAATACCTGGCCAATATATCGATTGTCTGGCTCTGCGTTTGCATTTCTCTATGCCTAGATGACCTTCGTGAAGTTTAGTAAGCATTTCTGACTTCATGCTGTCTGGTATGACAATGTGGTCATGTCTTAGCAAAATATCATCGAAGATAGTGAGTTCTGGCTGTACACTTTGGCATTGTGGACAATGACCTTTTGGCCATCCATTCCGCAGGTGATGGATTACTCTGGTCAAAGTGGCATCTTTCTGTGTCTCTCCACGGATTTGTTGAAGTTTTTGATCTGACGCAGGGAGTAACTCTTTGAAAAGTTGTAGATGCGGATCAATGTCATTTATTGATTCTTCTTCTGTATCATCAGCGTTAACTAATCGTGACAGAGTGTCAGCTATGACTAATTCTTTACATGGAGCATAGATAAGATTAAAATAATATCTGCGCAATTTCATCATAAGTCGTAGTCGTCTTGGTGGCATGTCGTTAAGATTCTTATCGATTATGTTGACAAGTGGATGATGGTCAGTTTCTATGGTGAATCTTTGTAGACCATAGACATAATCGTGGACTTCCCGATGTCATTGAGGTCGATGTGCCACTCTGTTCTGTCCGCTGCCCTTGAGAGATGCGCTGGTGTCAGGATGGAAAATTATCGGCCAATTAGCCTAACCTCGGTTGTTGGCAAGATTCTAGAATCCATTGTTAAAGATGAGATTTCTAAATTCTTGGAAGTGCAGGGTCGGATTAGGACAAGTCAGCATGGATTTAGTAAGGGGAGGTCGTGCCTGACAAACCTGTTAGAGTTCTTTGAAGAGATAACAAATAGGTTAGACCAAGGAGAGCCAATGGATGTTATCTATCTTGACTTCCAAAAGGCCTTTGATAAGGTGCCTCACGGGAGACTGCTGAGTAAAATAAGGGCCAATGATTTTTCGAGGCAAGGTACTAACATGGATTGACGATTGGCTGTCAGGCAGAAGGCAGAGAGTTGGGATAAAAGGTTCTTTTTCGGAATGGCAACCGGTGACGAGTGGTGTCCCGCAGGGTTCAGTGTTGGGGCCACAGCTGTTCTCTTTATATATTAACGATCTAGATGACGGGACTGGGGGCATTCTGGCTAAGTTTGCCGATGATACAAAGATAGGTGGAGGGGCAGGTAGTATGGAGGAGGTGGGGAGGCTGCAGAAAGATTTAGACAGTTTAGGAGAGTGGTCCAAGAAATGGCTGATGAAATTCAACGTGGGCAAGTGCGAGGCCTTGCACTTTGGAAAAAAGAATAGAGGCATGGACTATTTTCTAAACGGTGACAAAATTCATAATGCTGAAGTGCAAAGGGACTTGGGAGTCCTAGTCCAGGATTCTCTAAAGGTAAACTTGCAGGTTGAGTCCGTAATTAAGAAAGCAAATCCAATGTTGTCATTTATCTCAAGAGGCTTGGAATATAAAAGCAGGGATGTACTTCTGAAGCTTTATAAAGCATTAGTTAGGCCCCACTTAGAATACTGTGAGCAATTTTGGGCCCCACACCTCAGGAAGGACATACTGGCACTGGAGCGGGTCCAGCGGAGATTCACAGGGATGATCCCAGGAATGGTAGGCCTAACATACGCTCAACGTCTGAGGATCCTGGGATTATATTCATTGGAGTTTAGGAGGTTGAGGGGAGATCTAATAGAAACTTACAAGATAATGAATGGCTTAGATAGGGTGGACGTAGGGAAGTTGTTTCCATTAGCAGGGGAGACTAGGACCCGGGGGCACAGCCTTAGAATAAAAGGGAGTCACTTTAGAACAGAGATGAAATTTCTTCAGCCAGAGAGTGGTGGGTCTGTGGAATTCATTGCCACAGAGGGCGGTGGAGGCCGGGACGTTGAGTGTCTTTAAGACAGAAGTTGATAAATTCTTGATTTCTCGAGGAATTAAGGGCTATGGAGAGAGAGCGGGCAAATGGAGTTGAAATCAGCCATGATTGAATGGTGGAGTGGACTCGATAGGCCGAATGGCCTTACTTCCGCTCCTATGTCTTATGGTCTTATGGGGGGATTCAGAAGAAAATGGCAGCACGGTAGCATTGTGGATAGCACAATTGCTTCACAGCTCCAGGGTCCCAGGTTCGATTCCGGCTTGGGTCACTGTCTGTGCGGAGTCTGCACATCCTCCCCGTGTGTGCGTGAGTTTCCACCGGATGCTCCGGTTTCCTCCCACAGTCCAAAGATGTGCAGGTTAGGTGGATTGGCCATGATAAATTGCCCTTACTATCCAAAATTGCCCTTAGTGTTGGGTGGGGTTACTGGGTTATGGGGATAGGGTGGAGGTGTGGACCTTGGGTAGGATGCTCTTTCCAAGAGCCGGTGCAGACTCGATGGGCTGAATGGCCTCCTTCTGCACGGTAAATTCTATGAAATCTATGACATTGAATGTTGGAGCAGGCTCGAGGGACCAAATGGCTTATTTGTGCTCCTATTTCTTATGTTCTTATAAATGAACTGAATCAAAATGATAATTGGAATTGGATACGATCCTAATTCAACAAATAGATACAGTGTTCAGGAACCGAGCATTGAGATCGGCCTGACTCTTCAAAAAGATGGACATTGCCTCATTGAAAATACAGAATCAGAGGCATTTTTAAAAAAAAACATTAACGCAGTTCCTGGGAAAATATTCAAGTGTCGAGACTAGTTGGATGTTTTATATATTCTAACATTCAGCTTGGCTTGGGTCCCTATTTTGAGGTTTATTTGAGAATGTTTCTAAGCCAATGAGCACATTTTCACCAGACAAGGTTCCAGTTCTCCACCCAGTGTGTTCCCCCAGCCTGAGGGCAAGCCAAGACCACTTTCAGATTCAAACCCTGGCACGTGGCACCTTCCACTCCATTTTGAAGCTCCAATCCAACAGCAAAAGTGGGGAATTGAAACAACGTCAACCGACTAAAGGACGGTTGAGGGCCCGTCATAGAATTTACAGTGCAGGAGGCCATTCGGCCCATCAAATCTGCACTGGCCCTTGGAAAGGGCACCCTACTTAAGCCCACACTTCCACCCTATCCCCGTAATCCAGTAACCCCACCTAACCTTTTGGACACTCAGGGGCAATTTAACATGGCCAAACCACCTAACCTGCACATCTTTGGATAGTGGGAGGAAACCGGAGCACCCGGAAGAAACCCACGCACACATGGGGAGGATGTGCAAACTCCACACAGACAGTCATCTGAGGCCGGAATTGAACCCGGGACCCTGGAGCTGTGGAGCAGCAGTGCTAACCACTGTGCCATTGCATCGCCCTCAATCCTTACTCCCACCTTCTATATTTTTAATGTTACTGAACAAAATTACTGAGGAAATTATCTCCCAAATCGTTTAGGAACGGTAATTTAAAAAAAAAGTAAATCCACATTGGTAAATAGTTTTCAGAAAATGTGTCTATTGATAAGCACCATGCTTTGAAACATATGAGTCTGGTGTTTGCATTCCCATTAACTGAATAGATAACCTGTATTGTATCAGTTAATGAAGAATTATGCTCTGGTTTCAGATGTTTAAAGTTTTCAGATGGGCTTTTTAACTCTGGAAAGATTGCTTTCATTTTTTTTAACGGATCTTTCAAAATGAAATAACATTGAAAAATAGTTCAGATTTTGTCAGGTTTAAATTGCATTAACAGTATGTCAGACATTTCCACACAATCCCCACCTTCTAATATGGTAGGGGAGCACAAGCTTGTGACAAACTATTTATTTATTTAACAGGAACAGACTGTACTTCATCTGGCATAAGTCAGGGACTTGGAATTGAAGCGACCCACAATGAGCAGGCTGGATTGAACCCCAAAGGCTGATTATAACATTGGCTGACTGAGTCAAGTTAAAGATGAACGTTTATTTGGTTTGGTCAGTAGTGTTCAGTGGAGCCTAATATTTTCATGCTATTTTCCCCTACTCGTGACATAGGGTTTACTTAATAGTATAACTGATCACAAATGATTCATACTTGTCCAAACATCAAATGTAAGTAATTTATAACATCTTACATAAATATATATCTATAATATAAAAGCTTTATGGAGACATGCGCTTCCACTGCATCAGGCTTCAGTCATCACACAGTCTAATGCAGATCACTGTGCCACACTTAGAAATAGCTAGCACATGAGTGCAAAGACAGGGATGAAGTGTTTGCAACCCACTTCAGCCAGAAGTGCTGAGTGGAGCATCCAACTTGGCCACATCCTGAAGTGCCTTCAATCACAGAAGTTAGTCGTCAGCCAATTTGATTCACTCCAAGTGATAACAAGAAATTGTCGAGTACACAGGATACGGTGAAGGCCATGGGCCCTGACAACCTCCCAACTGTAGGGTTCAAGACTTGTGCTCTAGAATTAGCTGCACCTCTAGCCAATCTTTTCCAGTGCAGCTACAACACTGGCATCTATCCAACAAAGTGGAAAATTGCTTTGCTCTGTTCTGGCGACAAAAAGCTGGAAAAATCCAAGCCAGTCAATTATGCCCCAGCCGTCCTCAGTCAAACATCAGGAGAAATCCGAAAGATGTAGTTGTTAGCGCTATCAAACTGAACTTGTCCACTATTAACATGCTCAATGAAGCTCAGTTTAGGTTCCACCAAGAACACTTGGGATCAAGTCTTATTACAGCCTTGGGCCCAGCACGGACAAAAGTGCAGAATTCCAGAAGTGAGTGAGACTATCTAATAATAATAATCTTTATTAGGGTCACAAATAGGCTTGCATTAACACTGCAATGACGTTACTGTGAAAATCCCCTAGTCAGAACATTCTGGCGCCTGTTCAGGTACACAGAGGGAAAATTAAGAATGTCCAAATTACCTAACAGCACGTCTTTGGGGACTTGTGGGAAGAAGCCAGAGCACCCGGAGGAAACCCACGCAGACATGGGGAGAAAGTGCAGACTTCACACAGACAGTGACCCAAGCCAGGAATCGAACCTGGGACCCTGGTGCTGTGAAGCAACAGTGCTAACCACTGTGCTACCGTGCCGCCCAAATGTTCTTGACGTTTGGCAGAATGCGGCATCAAGGAGCCGAGTAATAGTGACTTTGAAGCATGCCAGCTGCGAGTGGCTTTTAAATGTGAAAGACGTAGTCTTCCCATCAGAGGTGGCAGCAGAGAGCAGGTCACACACCCGGCATGAACACTGACGTCATGCGCCCTGTACGTTCATGCTTTTGGTGTGAAATCACAGAGGAGAGATTCCTCCTGTGAGCAAGCAAGGCAACAGGACTTTGAAGAACTGGAGATGGATTGTTTTGCGAGAAGGAGGAGTGGGCCAGAGCCACAAACAGGCCTGGATCTCACATCTGAATCTGCTGGAGAGAGCTGCTCAGAGCAAAGCAGTGCAGGAGTGAGCTGTATTCAGAGCTCCAGGGCCTCTGGTGACCAGCCTACTGAGAAGAAACTGAAATTGGTAACAAAAAAGTGTAAAGATGATTTCTTGAGGTATGGCTTTGTTAATTGTGCCAATGCAAATCAAGATGCAAAACCCATGTGTGTTATATGTAGGGAAGTACTGGCCAATGAGAGTTTAACACCCTTAAAATTTCAAATGCATTTGAAGACTAAGCATGACGGGTTTGAGAACAAGCTTCTTGATTTTTTTCAAAGCAGTGAGAACCTAACCTTGAATCAACAGCTGAAGTCCTTAGCAGAAATGTGACATTGAGTGACACAATTAGTCTCTTACATGATAGCTTACCATGTAGCTAAAGAGAACATTCCCCACACTGTAGCAGAGAGATTAATTCTCCCTCCAGCATTAGACATGGCTTGTATGGCCCTGGATGAGAGGTTAGCTAAAAAATTTAAATCCATCTCACTTGTTGATAACACAGCGGATCGCCAGATTTGTGATATTGTTCAGAATTTCGAAGTCCAGCTTATTTCTCATTTAAAGTCACCACACAATTTCTCAATACAATTGGATGAATGTAGACACTTTAGATTGTGCAACCTTGCTAGCTTACGTTAGATATGTTCGGCACAATTGATTTGTTGAGGATTTGCTGTTAGTCTGACATTAAGTCTGAAATTAACCCACACGACTGGTGCAGAGATTTATGAAGCGTTGAAAAGTTACGTGATTGGAAAGTGCGGGTTCATTGCAGAGGAATCACAATTGATGGGGCAGCCAACATGACTGGGAAAAACAGCAAAGTTATAATATGGCTTAAGGAGGTAGCTCATCAGGACAGTTATTTGGAATCATTGTTTTATTCACCGTGAGGCATTGGCGTCGATAGGAATTCCATCTGACCTTGAAATGCTGTTGAAAGGAACTATGAAAGTTGTGAATTTCATGAAATGCAGTGCACTCAATACCGGGCTTTTTGATGCTCTGTGCTCCAATATGGGGGCCGAGCACACACATTTATTGTTCCGCATGCAAGTACGTTCCCTGTCAAGGGTTTGGGTTCTTGTCAGAGCTTACGAACTGAGTTACCAAACCCACACTTTCCTCCTTGAGAAATCATTCCCTCTGGCTCCTTCCATTGGTGATGAAACTTGGATGCTATCTTTGTCTTAACCTTGCAGACATCTTTTCAATTGTAAACTAACTGAACCTCAAATTGCAAGGGAAGGATGATGATGGCTTTCGTCACTGTGAAGAAATAGATGCTTTCCAAAAGTCATTGAAAGTTTGGCAAGTGCGAGTACAAAGCCAAAACTGCTACATGCTCCCCACACTGCTACAATACATTGAAGAAAACAGTGTTAGCAAGGGAACTGTCAATTGACTGGCAAGATTTAGTCAGTCACATCTGGCTGCGATGATCAACAGTCTTCGTCGCTACTTTCTGGAGGAGATGTTTCAGATTTTGAAAGAGAAGAGATGGGTGAAAAATCCTTCTGGGTTTGAGACACCAGAGTCAATTATTAACTTATAGCTGACTCCAAACGAAGACAGTAAGAAGTCTTACAACACCAGGTTAAAGTCCAACAGGTTTGTTTCAAATCACTAGCTTTCAGAGCACTGCTCCTTCCTCAGCTGAATGAAGAGGTAAGTTCCAGAAACATATATATAGACCAAGTCAAAGATGCAAGACAATGCTTTGAATGCGAGTATTTGCAGGTAATTAAGTCTTTACAGATCCAGAGAGAGGAGTAATCCCAGGTTAAAGAGGTGTGAATTGTCTCAAGCCAGGACAATTGGTAGGATTTTGCAAACCCAGGCCAGATGGTGGGGGTAAATGTAATGCGACATGAATCCAAGGTCCCGGTTGAGGCCGTACTCATGTCTGCAGAACTTGTCTATAAGTTTCTGTTTGGCGATTCTGTTTTGTCGCGCGTCCTGAAGGCCGCCTTGGAGAACGCTTACCCGGAGATCAGAGGCTGAATGCCCTTGACTGCTGAAGTGTTCCCCGACTGGAAGGGAACATTCCAGCCTGGCAATTGTCGCGCGATATCCGTTCATCTGTTGTCACAGCGCCTGCATGGTCTCATTAGTTCCTTCCATGACGACATGCGCTGTACTGTTCAATTCAATCGCACCATGATTACCAGTTTCAGCATGATAAATGGTGTGAAACAGGGATGTGTCCTCACCCCATTTTATCTGATATCTTCTTCGCCATACTGTTGGAGATATAGAATGAATTTGCTTGTACAGTAGGTCGGACGGTGAATTTTATAATCTTTGACGACTGAAAGCAAAACCAAAATCGCATTGTATCCTGACCAGGGAACTCCTCTACACTGATGAGCTGCACTAGTTGCCTACACAGAAACATGGATAAAAGATTGGCTGGCTGGCAGAAAACAGAGAGTATGCATAAATAGTTATTCTCCGATTGGCAGGCTGTGAATAGTAGAGTCGCACATGGGTCTACGTTGTGGTCTCAACCTTTTACAATTTATATCAATGTCTTAGATAAGGGGAATAAAGGCTAAAATAGCAGATGACACAAAGATAGGTGGGAAAGTATGTTGTGAAGAGGACATAAGGAGGTTGTAGATGGAGATAGATGGGTTGAATGAGTGGGCAAAAGTCTGGCATTTGGAGTATAACGTGGGAAAATGTGAAGTTGTTCACTTTGGCAGGAAGAATAAAACGGCAGGGTATTACTTAAATGGAGAATGACTGCAGGATTCCGAGGTGCAGAGGTACCTAGGTGTTCTGGAGCTTGAGTCACAAAATGTTGGTATACAGGTATGCAAGTAAGTAAGAAGACTAATGGAATGCTATATTTTATTAGGAGAGGAATTGAACATAAAAGTAAGGATATTATACAGGGCATTGGCGAGACCACATGAGAATACTCTGCAGTTTTGGTCTCCTTATTTAAGGAAGGACAAAACTGCATTGGAGTCATTCAGAGGCGCTTTATAATAATAATAATAATAATCTTTATTATTGTCACAAGTAGGTTCACATTAACACTTCAATGAAGTTACTGTGAAAATGCCCTCATCGCCACACTCCGGTGCCTGCTCGGGTTCACAGAGGGAGAATTCAGAATGTCCAATTCACCTAACAGCACGTCATTCGGGACTTGTAGGAGGAAACCGGAGCACCCGGAGGAAACCCAGGCAGACACGTGGAGAACGTGCAGACTCCGCACAGACAGTGACCTAAGCCGGGAATCGAACCTGGGACCCTGGTGCTGTGAAGCAACAGTGCTAACCACTGTGCTACCATTGATACCTGGAATGAGCTGGTTTGCCTTATGTAAGGGACAATCCTATTTATTCCATGTTTATTTCCTTATTTCCCCTTTCTTTTATTGTTGGTGTTACATTTTTGATCCATTGGTGATTTGTGGATGCGTGTCATAAAGGCGGATCAGCCTGCGAATGGCCTGTGCCTTTAATTCAAACAACAGGATCCAGAAGGCTGGTGATTGGAGGTTGGCTGGCCTCAGTGATGACTCTATTGATTGATGTGACTGGTGACCAATGAATTGGCCCAAAGGGCTGAGCTCTGCCTGGTGGTGATTGGATCTGATCCCACTGAAGTGGTTCAGACACCTAAGGAGGTTTCAGTTTCATTCTGGCAGCTTAGAGGGAAGACCCACTCTCTTTCCACTCCATTCTTCTCCACAAAGTCTGTTTTTTCTGAACTGGGAGTAAGCCTGGATGGATCAGTTTACAGGAGAGCCTCGACAGGCTGTGTAGGAACAATGCAGAACCTGTTAACTCTCTACAGAACTAATTCTCACCCAAACGGCCGCTGTGTGAACAAATTCCCTCTGCGGAAAAGGCTGGTGTGAACTGATCAATATGTCTCCAGAAAAAGCAACGGCCTGGAAGCAAAGTTTGATGCAAAGTAAGGGGCCTCTCCAGGAGACGCTGTGGGTGATATTGCTAATCTGTAAGGAACATCATTGCAGGCAGCACACCAGAGACTTTAATCCGCAAGCTTACCGTGAAGAAAGAATCCTGTCAGCCACTATTTTGACCTTCAGCCATATTATTTTCAACCCTTTCCACCCCTTCTGTGTTTGTCTGTCTTGTGTATGTGGGTGGAGGGTGGGACAGTTAAAGGGGTGAGTAGATTAGTTTGTTGTTATTCACTGCATTTACTGCATATTTCACCATTATCCTTTTTTGGAAATAAATTTAGAGTACCCAATTGATTTTTTCCAATTAAGGGGCAATTTAGCGTGGCCAATAAACTTAACCTGCACATCTTTGGGTTGTGGGTGTGAAACCCATGCAATCACGGGAAGGATGTGTAAACTCCAGACGATCAGTGACCCAGGGCCGGGATCGAAACTGGGAGCTCGGCGCCATGAGGCAGCAGTGCTAACCACTGCGCCACCATGCTGCCCCATCATTTTCCTTTTTATAAGTAACCAGAAATTGTGTTTCAATTTACAAACCTGGTGACTGTAATTATTTGGCAACCAAGGGCCAAAGATTTCAGGAATTGTTATGAGAATTCTGCTACCTTCAGTCCCTGGTGACAATTCGTCCCTCGATGCAGAGCTCGATATATGGGTAGGGAATGTGGCCACCATCATTCATAAAAGGCACATGGATAACCCCAAGCTGAACCTTCGGACCAAGGTTTGTGTGATCAGTATCTTTCCATATGACTGTGAAACATGGGCAACTTACAGGAACCAAGAAGAGAAGCTGAGTAATTTCCATCTATGCTGTCTGTAGCTTACGATGGCTATATCCAGGTGGGAACAATCTCAAATGCAATTTCCCCTGAAAGACAGAGCTCCCAAGTGTGTCAGCACAAATCAACCTCAGTGCCTTCGGCCACAGGATGGAAGATGGTCACATATCCAAGGACTTTCTGTCCAGCTAAGTAGCTGAAGCCTACCTTCCTCTCTGTCAACTGAACCTGCACGTTAACCTTAAGAGAATTCTGAACTAGGACTCCTAAGTCCCTTTTTGCTTCAGATTTCCAAAGCATTTCCCTAATTAGAAAATAGTCTATGTCATTATTCTTCCTACCAAAGTAACCTCACACTTTTCTATATTGTATTCCATCTGCCATTTCTTTGCCCACTCTCCTAGCCTGTCCAAGTCCTTCTGCAGCCTCTCTGCTACTACCTGTCCTGTTACATACCTTTGTATCATCTGCAAACTTAGAACAATGCCCTCAGTCCCTTCTTCCAGATCATTAATGTATATTGTGAAAAGTTGTGGTCCCAACACTGACTCCCTGGCACACCAGTAGTCGCCGGCTGCCATCCTGAAAAAGATCCCTTTATCCGCACTCTCTGCCCTCTGCCAGTCAACCAATCCTCTATCCATGCCAGTACCTTGCCCCTAACATCATTGACTCTTATCTTATTTAGCAGCCTCCTGTACGGCACCTTGTCAAAGGCCTTCTGGAAATCCAAATAGATCAGGTCCACTGGTTCTCCTTTGCCTAACTTCCTCATTACCCCCTCAAAGAATTCTAGCAGATTTTTCAGGCATAAACTCTCCTTGACCAAGCCGTGCTTATTCAGCCCTATTTCATCACGCACTTTCAAGTACTCATCTGTAATAATAGACTCTTAAAACCTTACCAACAACCGAAATCAGGTGAACCATCCTATATTATCCTGTCTTCTGTCTCCCTCCCTTCTTAACCAGGGGAGTTTTCCTGTCCTCTGGGACCCTCCCTCACTCCAGTGTTTCCTGAAAGATCACCATCAATGGCTCCACAATCTCCTCAGCTATCTCCTGCAATCACTGGGGTGTAGTCCATCCAGTCCGGGAGACTTGTCCACCTTCAGACCTTTCTGCTTCCCCAGCACCTTCTCCTTAGTGATGGCCACTTCACCCATCTCTGCCCTCTGGCTCTCCTGAAGTTCTGGTATGCCACTGGTGTCTTCCACTGTGAAGACTGATGCAAAGTACCTGTTCAGTTCCTCTGCAATTTTGTTGATCCCCAATACCACTTCTCCAATTTCATTTTCCAGTGGTCCAATGTCTATTTTTGCTCTCTCTTACCTTTTATATATTGAAAAAAACTCATGCAATCTTTTATATTACGAGCTAGCTTACACTCATATTTCATCTTCTCCCCCCTTATTGCTTTTTTAGTTGTCCTCTGCTCGCTTTTATAGGTTCCCAATCCTCTGCTTCCCACTAATCCTCGCCAGTTTGTATGCTTTTTCTTTTTCTTTTATGCTGTCCCTGACTTTGCTTGTCAGCCATGGTTGCCTTGTCCTCCCCTTAGCATGTTTCCTCCTCCTTGGGATGAATTTCTGTTGTGCCTCCCTAATAACCCCCAAAAACTCCTGCCATTGCTGTTCCACTGTCTTCCCTGCTAGGCTCCTTTTCCAATCAAATCTGGCCAGCTCCTCCCTCATGTCTTTGTAGTTACCCTTATTTAATTGTAATATTGTTACATCTGATTGCAGCTTCTCCCTCTCAAACTGCAGAGTAAATTCTATCATATTGTGGTCACTGCTCCCTAAGGGTTCCTTCACTTTAAGTTCCCTAATCAAGTCTGCCTCATTACACATCACCAAATCCAGAATTGCCTGTTCCCTAGTGGGCTCTACCACAAGCTGCTCCAAAAATAATCTCGTAGACTTTCCACAAATTCCTTTTCTTCACATCCGCTACCAACCTGATTTTTCCAGTCCACTTGCATAGTGAAGTCCCCATGATTATTGTAATATTGCCTTTTTTATATGCCTTTAATATCTCCTGATTTATTTTCTGCCCCACATCCTGACTACTGCTAGGGGGCCTGTACATAACTCCCATCAGGGTCTTTTTTTCTTTGAGATTTCTCAACTCTACCCATACAGATTCTACTCCTTCTGGTCCTATATCGCTTCTTGCTATCACCTTTATTTAATTTCTTACTAACAATGCAACCCCGCCTCCTCTGCCCATCTGCCTGCCCCTTCGATAGTACACATATCCTTGGATATTTAGATCCCAGCCCTGATCCCCTTGAAGCCATGCCTCTGTGATGCCCACAACATCATACCTGCCAATTTCATTGTGCGCAACAAGCTCATTTACCTTGTTCCGTATACTGCGCGCATTTAGGTACAACGCCCTCAGTCCTGAAATAGATTTAGCTCTTGAGGCTAAAGGGATCAAGAGATATGGAGGGAAAGTGGGATCAGGTTATAGAACTTGATGATCAGCCATGATCATAATGAATGGCGGAGCAGGCTCGAAGGGCCGAATGGCCTCCCCTGCTTCTAATTTCTATGTTTCTATGTTCCTATGACTATCCCCTTATCTGCTGTGCCTGAAGTTAGATTTCTACTGCTTTCCATACTCTCTGTTCTATTAGTTGGTCTGGAAACTTTACTAACCTCTCCTCAGCCCTCCCCTTTAACTAATCTAAAGTCCTCATTATTAACCTGCACTCCTACCTTCTCCTTTAACTTTTGATTTTCTAATTTTCCATACAATTGAACGCTCCCCACCGCTATTTAGTTTATCGTTTATCATCTTATATACCTAAATTAGATCTCTCGTTCTTCTAAACCTGAGAGAGAATAGGTCTAAACTGCTCAAGCTCTCTTCAAAAGACAAACCACTCATCTCTGGAATCAATCTAGTGAACCTCCTTAGACCTGTCTCAACTACATCGCTCCTCAAATAATGGGATCAAAACTATACATAGTACACCAGCTGTGGTCTCGCCAATGTTTTGTACAATTCCAGGCAAACTTCCCTCCTTTTATACTCTATTTTTAAGCTATAAAGTCCCAAATTCAATTTACCTTCCTTGTTACCTGCTGCACCTGCATGCTCGCTTCCTGTGATCCATGCACGAGGACACCCAGGTCCCTCTGCACCAAAACACTCTGAACTTTCTTTCCATTTCGATAATAAGTTGCCGTTCCATTTTCCCAACCAAAATGGATGACCTCACATTTATCCACATTAAACTTGAGATGAATGCAGGAATTTCAGACATAGTGGCTGGGATTCTCCACCCCCACGCCGAAGTGGCCGTGCCGTCGTGAACGCCGTCGAGGTTCACGACGGCGGGGAACGGCCCCGGCCCTGACCGATTCAGGCCCTGACAATGGGCCAGTATCGGGGCCGCGTCATCTACCCGCGCCAGGCCTTGTTGCCCGCGTAAAAGCGGCGCCGAATAGATGACGCGGCCGGCGCCGCATAACGGACGTCATCTGCGCATGCGTGGTTGCCGTCCTGTCCAAATCCGCCCTGCAAGAAGATGGGGGACGGATCTTGTGGGGCCGCGGAAGGAAGGAGGTCCTCCTTCAGAGAGGACGGCCCGACGATCGGTGGGCACCGATCGCGGGCCACCCCACATTCAAGGTGAAGCCCGGTGCAGGATCGCCCCTCGCCCCCCTTCAGGCCGCCCCCCCAGCGTTCACGCACCGCCCACGACTGTAGCGACCAGGGGCGTCATTCTCCGATCCCCCGCCGGGTCGGAGAATGGCCGTTGGCCGCCGTGAATCCCGCCCCCACCCCCGCCGAAGTCTCCGGTACCGGAGATTGGGTAGGGGCGGGAATCGGGCCGCGCCGGTTGGCGGGACCCCCCGCTCAATTCTCCGGCCCGGATGGGCCGAAGTCCCGCCCAGAAATTGCCTGTCCCGCCGGCGTAAATCAAAGCTGGTATTTACCGGCGGGACCAGGCGGCGCGGGCGGGCTCCGGGGTCCTGGGGGGGGCGCGGGGCGATCTGACCCCGGGGAGTGCCCCCACGGGCCTGTGCCGTGGGGGCACTCTTTCCCTTCCGCCTCCGCTACGGCCTCCACCATAGCGGAGGCGGAAAAGACTCTCCCCACTGCGCATGCGCGGGAAACTGTCGGCGCCCGCTGACGCTCCCGCGCATGCGCCGCATTTCCGCGCCAGCTGGCGGGGCACCAAACGCCATTTCCGCCAGCTGGCGGGGCGGAAATCCCTCCGTCGCCGGCCTAGCCCCTCAATGTTGGGGCTCGGCCCCCAAAGATGCGGAGCATTCCGCACCTTTGGGCCGGCGTGATGCCCGTCTGATTGGCGCCGTTTTTAGCGCCAGTCGGCGGACATCGCGCCGTTGGGGGAGAATTTCGCCCCAGGTGTGGACAGCGCTGGGGGGAACCCGTCGTTTTGGCCTGGCCGCTCGGCCCATCCGGGCCTCAGAATCGCGGGGGTGCCAGAGAATCGCCATTTTGGGTATCTCCGGCGATTCTCTGGCCTGCGGCCTGCAAAACTCGACCGGCCCGTTCCCGCCGCTTGGGAGAATCGCGGGAGGGCGTCGGACCGGCGTACCCGGAAATTGCGGCGGCCCAGGCGATTCTCCCAACCGGCGTGGGAGTGGAGAATCGCGCCCAGTGTACTCTATGTATTTGGTGCTGTAAGGGTTAAAAACCTGGGTTAGTGTGTATGACTGCGAGGTCATGTTTTTAAAAGACCCTGCTTTGAAAGGCAGCTAGACCTGTTAGAGACAGGGGCGAAATTCTCCGGAAACGGCGTGATGTCTGCCGACTGGCGCCCAAAACGGCGCTAATCAGTCGGGCATCGCGCCGCCCCAAAGGTGCGGAATGCTCCGCATCTTTGGGGGCCGAGCCCCAACCTTAAGGGGCTAGGTCGGCGCCGGACGAATTTCCGCCCCGCCAGCTGGCGGAAAAGGCCTTTGGTGCCCCGCCAGCTGGCGCGGAAATGACATCTCCAGGCGGCACATACGCGGGAGCGTTAGCGGCCGGAGAATCGCGGGGTGGGCCACGCAAACCGGCGTGGCGCGATTCCCACCCCCGCCGAATCTCTGGTGCCGGAGAATCCGGCAACCAGTGGGGGCGGGATTCACGCCAGCCCCCGGCGATTCTCCGACGCGGCGAGGGGTTGGAGAATTTCGCCCCTGGTTTCAATTAAAGCATTGTAAAAGTTTGGGCTGATGGACTTTTGTTTATATTAAGAGAGTTCCCTGGGGAGTAGATAATTAGAGACATTGTCGGAATTCTCCACTCAATGGGATTCACTTTTCCCACTGGCAGCGCTCCTCCACTAGCGGGTTTTGCAGTAGCGTGGGGTGCTTTCAATATGACCAGCGGTGGGCAGATAGGATCCTGCTGCTAGCGGATGGCGCAGCTGAGAAACACACGACCGGGGAATCGGAGAATCCCGCCCATTGTGTTCAGCTTAGTAAGGTAATGTAGTTAGTGGCAGGAAACAGGGAGTGAAGCAGTTTCTGCAGTTTGAGTTTAGTTTCAGATTGGGATGTGAACAGACAAGAAGCTGAGCTCTCAATACAATGAAGTTAGATCTGCCTGTGGACAGACTAACAAAACAGTTCAGTTAAATATTTGACTGGGTATAGACCAGAAGCAGTTGATCTCAAGACAGTGAGTTAAAGATTTGCCTGTGAACGTGATAGGAGCAATTTCAAAGGCTGGCAACTTAAACAATAAGTTAAGACAAGCAAGAATCTGCAGCTGGTTCCTGAAGGTTCTCTCTTTCTCAAAGTGGTTTGTCCAGGACATGTCTTTACAGCAAAGATTCCTCAGTTTGCTGACTGTATTTAAAGTGGATTTTGACCTCAGATGGGTGCAGCTTGAGTGGAGATCAGGGGCGAAATTCTCCCCCAACGGCGGGATGCCCGCCGACTGGCGCCAAAGCCGGCGCAAATCAGACGGGCATCGCGCCGGCCCAAAGGTGCGGAATGCTCCGCATCTTTGGCGGCCTAGCCCCAACATTGAGGGGCTAGGCCAACGCCGGAGGGATTTCCGCCCCGCCAGCTGGCGGAAATGGCGTTTGTTGCCCCGCCAGCTGGCGCGGAAATGCGGCGCATGCGCGGGAGCGTCAGCGGCCGCTGTCAGTTTCCCCGCGCATGCGCGGGAGCGTCAGCGGCCGCTGAAAGTTTCCCGCGCATGCGCAGTGGGGAGAGTCTCTTCCGCCTCCGCCATGGTGGAGGCCGTAGCGGAGGCGGAAGGGAAAGAGTGCCCCCACGGCACAGGCCCGCACGCGGATCGGTGGGCCCCGATCGTGGGCCAGGCCACCGTGGGGGCACCCCCCGGGGTCAGATCGCCCCGCGCCCCCCCCCAGGACCCCGGAGCCCGCCCACGCTGCCTGGTCCCGCCGGTAAATACCAGGTTTGATTTACGTCGGCGGGACAGGCAATTCCTGGGCGGGACTTCGGCCCATCCGGGCCGGAGAATCCAGCGGGGGGTCCCGCCAACCGGCGCGGCTGGATTCCCGCCCCCGCCCAATCTCCGGGAGCGGAGACTTCGGCGGGGGCGGGGGCGGGATTCACGGCGGCCAACGGCCATTCTCCGACCCGGCGGGGGGTCGGAGAATGACGCCCAAGAATAGCAGTTAGGATTGTTTCAATGTATTGGTAAGCATTGTTTAACTGAAATTTAAAAATGCATGATGTTACAGTTAGTAATACCGTGTTAGTAATACACTTTGTTTTAAAACACCATATCCCTCTTTGAGCACGGAGTCGCTCCTGGAGCGAAGTATCCTTTCCTCACAGACTTACAAATTAAATAAAATAGTGGGCGCGATTCTCCGATGCCGCGCCGGTTGGGAGAATCGCCTGACGCGCCAGTTTTCCACGCGACGCCGGTCCGACGCCCTCCCGCGATTCACCCAAGCGGCGAGATCGGCCCTGTCGTGCTCTGGGCGGCGCAGGCTGGATGATCGCCCGAGACACCCAAAATGGCAATTCTCCGCTACCCCCAGCTATTCTCCAGCCTGGATGGGCTGAAGTCCCGACGGCGTGACCCCAGTTCACGCCGTCGCCTTTCACAGCTGGTAAACAGAGTCGGCAGCCAGTCGTGCTGGCTGGCGCTGAGCACTGAGGAGGTGAGCGGACTGTCCCGGAGTTCCTGCAGACCGGGGCGGCTTCCCCGAGAATGCTGCGGCCAACAGGGGATGGGAGGGGGTGGGAAGGGGGGGGAGGGAGGGAGCGGAGGTGGGAGGGGGTGAGGGAGGGAGTGGAGGTGGGAGGGGGAGGGGGGAGGGAGTGGAGGAGGGGGGTGAGGGAGGGAGTGGAGGTGGGAGGGGGAGGGGGGAGGGAGTGGAGGAGGGGGGTGAGGGAGGGAGTGGAGGTGGGAGGGGGGGGGGAGGGAGTGGAGGAGGGGGGTGAGGGAGGGAGTGGAGGTGGGAGGGGGGTGAGGGAGGAAGTGGAGGTGGGAGGTGGGAGGGGGAGGGAGTGGAGGAGGGGGGTGAGGGAGGGAGTGGAGGTGGGAGGGGGGTGAGGGAGGGAGTGGAGGTGGGAGGGGGAGGGGGGAGGGAGTGGAGGAGGGGGGTGAGGGAGGGAGTGGAGGTGGGAGGGGGAGGGGGGAGGGAGTGGAGGAGGGGGGTGAGGGAGGGAGTGGAGGTGGGAGGGGGAGGGGGGAGGGAGTGGAGGTGGGAGGGGGAGGGGGGAGGGAGTGGAGGAGGGGGGTGAGGGAGGGAGTGGAGGTGGGAGGGGGAGGGGGGAGGGAGTGGAGGAGGTGGGTGAGGGAGGGAGTGGAGGTGGGAGGGGGAGGGGGGAGGGAGTGGAGGAGGGAGGGGGGTGAGGGAGGGAGTGGAGGTGGGAGGGGGGTGAGGGAGCAAGTGGAGGTGGGAGGGGGGTGAGGGAGGGAGTGGAGGTGGGAGGGGGGTGAGGGAGGAAGTGGAGGTGGGAGGTGGGAGGGGGAGGGAGTGGAGGAGGGGGGTGAGGGAGGGAGTGGAGGTGGGAGGGGGGTGAGGGAGGGAGTGGAGGTGGGAGGGGGAGGGGGGAGGGAGTGGAGGAGGGGGGTGAGGGAGGGAGTGGAGGTGGGAGGGGGAGGGGGGAGGGAGTGGAGGTGGGAGGGGGAGGGGGGAGGGAGTGGAGGAGGGGGGTGAGGGAGGGAGTGGCGGTGGGAGGGGGGTGAGGGAGGGAGTGGAGGTGGGAGGGGGGTGAGGGAGGAAGTGGAGGTGGGAGGGGGAGGGGGGAGGGAGTGGAGGAGGGGGGTGAGGGAGGGAGTGGAGGTGGGAGGGGGAGGGGGAGGGAGTGGAGGAGGGGGGTGAGGGAGGGAGTGGCGGTGGGAGGGGGGTGAGGGAGGAAGTGGAGGTGGGAGGGGGGTGAGGGAGGGAGTGGAGGTGGGAGGGGGGGTGAGGGAGGAAGTGGAGGTGGGAGGTGGGAGGGGGAGGGAGTGGAGGAGGGGGGTGAGGGAGGGAGTGGAGGTGGGAGGGGGGTGAGGGAGGGAGTGGAGGTGGGAGGGGGAGGGGGGAGGGAGTGGAGGAGGGGGGTGAGGGAGGGAGTGGAGGTGGGAGGGGGAGGGGGAGGGAGTGGAGGTGGGAGGGGGAGGGGGGAGGGAGTGGAGGAGGGAGGGGGGTGAGGGAGGGAGTGGAGGTGGGAGGGGGAGGGGGAGGGAGTGGAGGAGGGGGGTGAGGGAGGGAGTGGAGGTGGGAGGGGGAGGGGGGAGGGAGTGGAGGAGGGGGGTGAGGGAGGGAGTGGAGGTGGGAGGGGGAGGGGGGAGGGAGTGGAGGTGGGAGGGGGAGGGGGGAGGGAGTGGAGGAGGGGGGTGAGGGAGGGAGTGGAGGTGGGAGGGGGAGGGGGGAGGGAATGGAGGAGGGGGGTGAGGGAGGGAGTGGAGGTGGGAGGGGGAGGGGGGAGGGAGTGGAGGAGGGAGGGGGGTGAGGGAGGGAGTGGAGGTGGGAGGGGGGTGAGGGAGGAAGTGGAGGTGGGAGGGGGGTGAGGGAGGGAGTGGAGGTGGGAGGGGGGTGAGGGAGGAAGTGGAGGTGGGAGGTGGGAGGGGGAGGGAATGGAGGAGGGGGGTGAGGGAGGGAGTGGAGTTGGGAGGGGGGTGAGGGAGGGAGTGGAGGTGGGAGGGGGAGGGGGGAGGGAGTGGAGGAGGGGGGTGAGGGAGGGAGTGGAGGTGGGAGGGGGAGGGGGGAGGGAGTGGAGGTGGGAGGGGGAGGGGGGAGGGAGTGGAGGAGGGGGGTGAGGGAGGGAGTGGCGGTGGGAGGGGGGTGAGGGAGGGAGTGGAGGTGGGAGGGGGGTGAGGGAGGAAGTGGAGGTGGGAGGGGGAGGGGGAGGGAGTGGAGGAGGGGGGTGAGGGAGGGAGTGGAGGTGGGAGGGGGAGGGGGAGGGAGTGGAGGAGGGGGGTGAGGGAGGGAGTGGCGGTGGGAGGGGGGTGAGGGAGGGAGTGAAGGTGGGAGGGGGGTGAGGGAGGAAGTGGAGGTGGGAGGGGGGTGAGGGAGGGAGTGGAGGTGGGAGGGGGAGGGGGGAGGGAGTGGAGGAGGGGGGTGAGGGAGGGAGTGGCGGTGGGAGGGGGGTGAGGGAGGGAGTGGAGGTGGGAGGGGGAGGGGGGAGTGGAGGTGGGAGGGGGAGGGGGGAGGGAGTGGAGGAGGGGGGTGAGGGAGGGAGTGGTTGTGGGAGGGGGGTGAGGGAGGGAGTGGAGGTGGGAGGGGGTGGGGGGAGGGAGTGGAGGAGGGGGGTGAGGGAGGGAGTGGCGGTGGGAGGGGGAGGGGGGAGGGAGTGGAGGAGGGGGGTGAGGGAGGGAGTGGCGGTGGGAGGGGGGTGATGGAGGGTGGAGGTGGGAGGGGAGGGGGGCAGGGAGTGCAGGAGGGGGGGTGAGGGAGGGAGTGGTGGTGGGAGGGGGTGAGGGAGGGAGTGGAGGTGGGAGGGGGAGGGAGGAAGCGGAGGTGGGAGGTGGGAGGAAGGGAGTAGAGGTGGGAGGGGGGAGGCAGGGAGTGGAGGTGGGAGGGGGAGGGGGGAGGGAGTGGTGGTGGGAGGGGGAGGGGGGAGGGAGTGGAGGTGGGAGGGGAGGGGGGAGGGAGTGGAGGAGGGGGGTGAGGGAGGGAGTGGCGGTGGGAGGGGGTGAGGGAGGGAGTGGAGGTGGGAGGGGGAGGGAGGAAGCGGAGGTGGGAGGGGGGAGGCAGGGAGTGGAGGTGGGAGGGGGGAGGGAGGGAGTGGAGGTGGGAGGGGGTGAGGGAGGGAGTGGAGGGGGTCGTCCATCCGCGGATGCCACATGTCAGCCGCCCTGATCTGGCAGGACGGTGACGAGGACACGCCCGCAGGTTGCCGCGTGGTTGATGGGCACAGGCGACTGGCACACCGGTGAGGAGGACGGTGTGAACTGACCGTTGGTCACAGACAGTGACCAGGGGTCAGGTTGGCTGCGTGTCTGCAGCGCGACCAGACCACCGGGGCACACAGGTATCCCATGCCAGCCGGCTGCCGTGGTGTGGAAGAATCTCCGTGTAACAAGTTGTTTCTCAGCCCCCCAACACCTTCATGCAGGTCACCATGTATGCCAACCAGACAGCAATGGTCACCGCCGTGGTTGGAGCCGCTGCACTGCAGGTGGCCATCTGGCAGCGTAGACTTCCTGGAAGAAGGCCCTCATCCCATTATTAAATCCCTGGGTGTCCACATGCATCGGGTGTCCGGGTGGGTCAAGTACATCCAGGAACCCTGGAACTGTCTGGGCGGCAGCTGGTTGCTGGGCATGGGCTGCCCTCCGACCGTCCAGCCCTCGGCTGCTCCAAACTCCACCTGCTGTACCGGCTCGGCTGTGGGGTGCGCACCAGACCGTGACCCGGGAGCCTCATCACTTATTTGCCCAACCGAGGTGAGTGTCTCTGCGATGGTGGGTGGTGTGGGAGACAGCAGTGCCGCTAGCTCGAGGTCATCGTCCGTAAAGAGGTCTGGTGTGTCCTGGTCCCCCTCATGGCCCGGCTCAGGGTGCATGCGGCCCATGTCATGTTCCGCTCAAGGTGATTCCGTGGACTGTGTGACCGTCCTCTGTGCGTCACCGTCCACTGTCCCCGTCCTGTCCCCGTCTCTGTCGTGGCTCATGGCCCTACCTTCGGGTAATGCACGGCCATCACTCTCGTCACTGTCCGGCCTGTGCCCCTCAGTATTGTCTCTATCCGTCCTCTGTGCGTCCCCGTCCAGCGTCCCAGACTGAGAGGATGGCCCTCCTGTCCGACCTCCTGCCACCCTCTGCCGTGCGTCCCTGGGTGTGGTTGAGGTCGGAGATGGTCGGCTGTGTCTTGGCCGTGACGACCCTGGACGTTCGGTGGCTGGCCCTGGGGAACACAATACGGTGTTCGTTAGACACGCTGGGCCGGGTGTATGGTGATGGTGGGGGCAGTGTGTGAGGGTGGAGGGGATCGAGGGTGCAGTGGCCAGGGTGTGAGGGTGGGAGGGGATCGAGGGTTCAGTGGACGGAGTGTGAGGGGGGAGGAGATCGGGGGTGCAATGGCCCGAGTGTGAGGGGGAGGGGATCGGGGGTGGAGTGGCCAGAGTGTGAGGGGGAGGGGATCGGGGGTGCAATGGCCCGAGTGTGAGGGGGGAGGGGATCGGGGGTGGAGTGGCCAGAGTGTGAGGTGGGAGGGGATCGGGGGTGCAATGGCCCGAGTGTGAGGGGGAGGGGATCGGGGGTGCAATGGCCCGAGTGTGAGGGGGCAGGGGATCGGGGGTGCAATGGCCAGAGTGTGAGGTGGGAGGGGATCGGGGGTGCAATGGCCAGAGTGTGAGGTGGGAGGGGATCGGGGGTGCAATGGCCAGAGTGTGAGGGGGGAGGGGATCGGGGGTGCAATGGCCAGAGTGTGAGGGGGAGGGGGAGGGGATCGGGGGTGCAATGACCAGAGTGTGAGGGGGAGGGGATCGGGGGTGCAATGTCCAGAGTGTGAGGGGGAGGGGATCGGGGGTGCAATGGCCAGAGTGTGAGGGGGGAGGGGATCGGGGGTGCAATGGCCAGAGTGTGAGGGGGAGGGGATCGGGGGTGCAATGACCAGAGTGTGAGGGGGAGGGGATCGGGGGTGCAGTGGCCAGAGTGTGAGGGGGGAGGGGATCGGGGGTGCAGTGGCCAGAGTGTGAGGGGGGAGGGGATCGGGGGTGCAGTGGCCAGAGTGTGAGGGGGGAGGGGATCAGGGGTGCAGTGGCCAGAGTGTGAGGGGGGAGGGGATCGGGGACGCAGTGGGCAGAGTGTGAGGGGGCGGGGATCGGGGGTGCAGTGGGCAGAGTGTGAGGGGGGAGGGGATCGAAGATGCAGTGGGCAGAGTGTGAGGGGGGAGGGGATCGGGGGTGCAGTGGACGGAGTGTGAGGGGTGAGGGGATCGGGGGTGCAGTGGCCAGAGTGTGAGGGGGGAGGGGATCGAGGGTTCAGTGGACGGAGTGTGAGAGGGGAGGAGATCGGGGGTGCAATGGCCAGTGTGTGAGGGGGAGGGGATCGGGGGTGCAATGGCCAGAGTGTGAGGGGGAGGGGATCGGGGGTGCAGTGGGCAGAGTGTGAGGGGGAGGGGATCGGGGGTGCAGTGGCCAGAGTGTGAGGGGGGAGGGGATCGGGGGTGCAGTGGCCAGAGTGTGAGGGGGGAGGGGATCGGGGACGCAGTGGGCAGAGTGTGAGGGGGGAGGGGATCGGGGGTGCAGTGGACGGAGTGTGAGGGGTGAGGGGATCGGGGGTGCAGTGGCCAGAGTGTGAGGGGGGAGGGGATCGTGGGTGGAGTGGGCAGAGTGTGAGGGGGGAGGGGATCGGGGGTGCAGTGGACGGAGTGTGAGGGGGGAGGGGATCGGGGGTGCAGTGGCCAGAGTGTGAGGGGGGAGGGGATCGGGGGTGGAGTGGCCAGAGTGTGAGGTGGGAGGGGATCGGGGGTGCAATGGCCAGAGTGTGAGGGGGAGCGGGAGGGGATCGGGGGTGCAAAGACCAGAGTGTGAGGGGGAGGGGATCGGGGGTGCAATGGCCAGAGTGTGAGGGGGAGGGGATTGGGGGTGCAGTGGGCAGAGTGTGAGGGGGGAGGGGATCGGGGGTGCAGTGGGCAGAGTGTGAGGGGGCGGGGAACGGGGACGCAGTGGGCAGAGTGTGAGGGGGGCGGGAATCGGGGGTGCAGTGGGCAGAGTGTGAGGGGGGAGGGGATCGAGGATGCAGTGGGCATAATGTGAGGGGGGAGGGGATCGGGGGTGCAGTGGACGGAGTGTGAGTGGCAGGGGATCGTGGGTGGAGTGGGCAGAGTGTGAGGGGGAGGGGATCGGGGGTGCAGTGGACGGAGTGTGAGGGGGGAGGGGATCGGGGGTGCAGTGGCCAGAGTGTGAGGGGGGAGGGGATCAGGGGTGGAGTGGCCAGAGTGTGAGGGGGGAGGGGATCGGGGGTAGAGTGGCCAGAGTGTGAGGGGGAGGGGATTGGGGGTGCAATGGCCAGAGTGTGAGTGGGGAGGGGATCGGGGTGGAGTGGGCAGGGTGTGAGGGGGAGGGGATCGGGGTCCTGTGGCCAGAGTGCGAGGGGGAGGGGATCGGGGATGCAGTTGACGGAGTGTGAGGGGGTAGGGGATCGGGGGTGCAATGGCCAGAGTGTGAGGGGGAGGGGATCGGAAGTGGAGTGGCCAGAGTGTGAGGGGGGAGGGGATCGGGGGTGCAGTGGGCAGTGTGAGGGGGGAGGGGATCGGGGTTGCAGTGGCCAGAGTGTGAGGGGGGATGGGATCGGGGGTGCAGTGGCCAGAGTGTGAGGGGGGAGGGGATCAGGGGTAGAGTGGCCAGAGTGTGAGGAGTAGGGGATTGGGGGTGCAATGGCCAGAGTGTGAGGTGGGAGGGGATCGGGGTGGAGTGGGCAGGGTGTGAGGGGGAGGGGATCGGGGTCCTGTGGCCAGAGTGCGAGGGGGAGGGGATCGGGGTGGAGTGGGCACAGTGTGAGGGGGAGGGGATCGGGGTCCTGTGGCCAGAGTGCGAGGGGGAGGGGATCGGGGATGCAGTTGACGGAGTGTGAGGGGGAGGGGATCGGGGGTGGAGTGGCCAGAGTGTGAGGGGGGAGGGGATCGGGGGTGCAATGGCCAGAGTGTGAGGGGGGAGGGGATCGGGGGTGCAGTGGGCAGAGTGTGAGGGGGGAGGGGATCGGGGTTGCAGTGGCCAGAGTGTGAGGGGGAGGGGATCGGGGGTGGAGTGGCCAGAGTGTGAGGGGGGAGGGGATCGGGGGTGCAATGGCCAGAGTGTGAGGGGGGGATCGGGGTGCAATGGCCAGAGTGTGAGGGGGGAGGGGATCGGGTTGGAATGGGCAGAGTGTGAGATGGGAGGGGATCGGGGGTGCAGTGGCCAGAGTGTGAGGGGGAGGGGATCGGGGGAGGAGTGGGCAGAGTGTGAGGGGGAGGGGATCGGGGGTCCAATGACCAGAGTGTGAGATGGGAGGGGATCGGGGGTGCAATGGCCAGAGTGTGAGGGGGGAGGGGATCGGGGGTGCAATGGCTCGAGTGTGAGGAGGGAGGGGATCGGGGGTGGAGTGGCCAGAGTGTGAGGTGGGAGGGGATCGGGGGTGCAGTGGCCAGAGTGTGAGGGGGGAGGGGATCGGGGGTGCAATGGCCAGAGTGTGAGGGGGAGGGGATCGGGGGTGCAATGGCCAGAGTGTGAGGGGGAGGGGATCGGGGGTGCAGTGGGCAGAGTGTGAGGGGGGAGGGGATCGGGGGTGCAGTGGCCAGAGTGTGTGGGGGGAGGGGATCGGGGACGCAGTGGGCAGAGTGTGAGGGGGGAGGGGATCGGGGGTGCAATGGCCAGAGTGTGAGGGGGAGGGGATCGGGGGTGCAGTGGGCAGAGTGTGAGGGGGGAGGGGATCGGGGGTGCAGTGGCCAGAGTGTGAGGTGGGAGGGGATCGGGGGTGCAATGGCCAGAGTGTGAGGGGGAGGGTGAGGGGATCGGGGGTGCAAAGACCAGAGTGTGAGGGGGAGGGGATCGGGGGTGCAATGGCCAGAGTGTGAGGGGGAGGGGATTGGGGGTGCAGTGGGCAGAGTGTGAGGGGGGAGGGGATCGGGGGTGCAGTGGGCAGAGTGTGAGGGGGCGGGGAACGGGGACGCAGTGGGCAGAGTGTGAGGGGGGAGGGGATCAGGGGTGGAGTGGCCAGAGTGTGAGGGGGGAGGGGATCGGGGGTAGAGTGGCCAGAGTGTGAGGGGGAGGGGATTGGGGGTGCAATGGCCAGAGTGTGAGTGGGGAGGGGATCGGGGTGGAGTGGGCAGGGTGTGAGGGGGAGGGGATCGGGGTCCTGTGGCCAGAGTGCGAGGGGGAGGGGATCGGGGATGCAGTTGACGGAGTGTGAGGGGGTAGGGGATCGGGGGTGCAATGGCCAGAGTGTGAGGGGGAGGGGATCGGAAGTGGAGTGGCCAGAGTGTGAGGGGGGAGGGGATCGGGGGTGCAGTGGGCAGTGTGAGGGGGGAGGGGATCGGGGTTGCAGTGGCCAGAGTGTGAGGGGGGATGGGATCGGGGGTGCAGTGGCCAGAGTGTGAGGGGGGAGGGGATCAGGGGTAGAGTGGCCAGAGTGTGAGGAGTAGGGGATTGGGGGTGCAATGGCCAGAGTGTGAGGTGGGAGGGGATCGGGGTGGAGTGGGCAGGGTGTGAGGGGGAGGGGATCGGGGTCCTGTGGCCAGAGTGCGAGGGGGAGGGGATCGGGGTGGAGTGGGCACAGTGTGAGGGGGAGGGGATCGGGGTCCTGTGGCCAGAGTGCGAGGGGGAGGGGATCGGGGATGCAGTTGACGGAGTGTGAGGGGGAGGGGATCGGGGGTGGAGTGGCCAGAGTGTGAGGGGGGAGGGGATCGGGGGTGCAATGGCCAGAGTGTGAGGGGGGAGGGGATCGGGGGTGCAGTGGGCAGAGTGTGAGGGGGGAGGGGATCGGGGTTGCAGTGGCCAGAGTGTGAGGGGGAGGGGATCGGGGGTGGAGTGGCCAGAGTGTGAGGGGGGAGGGGATCGGGGGTGCAATGGCCAGAGTGTGAGGGGGGGATCGGGGTGCAATGGCCAGAGTGTGAGGGGGAGGGGATCGGGTTGGAATGGGCAGAGTGTGAGATGGGAGGGGATCGGGGGTGCAGTGGCCAGAGTGTGAGGGGGAGGGGATCGGGGGAGGAGTGGGCAGAGTGTGAGGGGGAGGGGATCGGGGGTCCAATGACCAGAGTGTGAGATGGGAGGGGATCGGGGGTGCAATGGCCAGAGTGTGAGGGGGGAGGGGATCGGGGGTGCAATGGCTCGAGTGTGAGGAGGGAGGGGATCGGGGGTGGAGTGGCCAGAGTGTGAGGTGGGAGGGGATCGGGGGTGCAGTGGCCAGAGTGTGAGGGGGGAGGGGATCGGGGGTGCAATGGCCAGAGTGTGAGGGGGAGGGGATCGGGGGTGCAATGACCAGAGTGTGAGGGGGAGGGGATCGGGGGTGCAATGGCCAGAGTGTGAGGGGGAGGGGATCGGGGGTGCAGTGGGCAGAGTGTGAGGGGGGAGGGGATCGGGGGTGCAGTGGCCAGAGTGTGTGGGGGGAGGGGATCGGGGACGCAGTGGGCAGAGTGTGAGGGGGGAGGGGATCGGGGGTGCAGTGGACGGAGTTTGAGGGGTGAGGGGATCGGGGGTGCAGTGGCCAGAGTGTGAGGGGGGAGGGGATCGTGGGTGGAGTGGGCAGAGTGTGAGGGGGGAGGGGATCGGGGGTGCAGTGGACGGAGTGTGAGGGGGGAGGGGATCGGGGGTGCAGTGGCCAGACGGTGAGGGGGGAGGGGATCGGGGGTGGTGGCCAGAGTGTGAGGTGGGAGGGGATCGGGGGTGCAATGGCCAGAGTGTGAGGGGGAGGGGGAGGGGATCGGGGGTGCAAGGACCAGAGTGTGAGGGGGAGGGGATCGGGGGTGCAATGGCCAGAGTGTGATGGGGAGGGGATTGGGGGTGCAGTGGGCAGAGTGTGAGGGGGGAGGGGATCGGGGGTGCAGTGGGCAGAGTGTGAGGGGGCGGGGATCGGGGACGCAGTGGGCAGAGTGTGAGGGGGGCGGGGATCGGGGGTGCAGTGGGCAGAGTGTGAGGGGGGAGGGGATCGAGGATGCAGTGGGCATAATGTGAGGGGGGAGGGGATCGGGGGTGCAGTGGACGGAGTGTGAGGGGCAGGGGATCGTGGGTGGAGTGGGCAGAGTGTGAGGGGGGAGGGGATCGGGGGTGCAGTGGACGGAGTGTGAGGGGGGAGGGGATCGGGGGTGCAGTGGCCAGAGTGTGAGGGGGGAGGGGATCAGGGGTGGAGTGGCCAGAGTGTGAGGGGGGAGGGGATCGGGGGTAGAGTGGCCAGAGTGTGAGGGGGAGGGGATTGGGGGTGCAGTGGCCAGAGTGTGAGGGGGAGGGGATCGGGGGTGCAGTGGCCAGAGTGTGAGGGGGGAGGGGATCAGGGGTGGAGTGGCCAGAGTGTGAGGGGGGAGGGGATCGGGGGTAGAGTGGCCAGAGTGTGAGGGGGAGGGGATTGGGGGTGCAATGGCCAGAGTGTGAGTGGGGAGGGGATCGGGGTGGAGTGGGCAGGGTGTGAGGGGGAGAGGATCGGGGTCCTGTGGCCAGAGTGCGAGGGGGAGGGGATCGGGGATGCAGTTGACGGAGTGTGAGGGGGTAGGGGATCGGGGGTGCAATGGCCAGAGTGTGAGGGGGAGGGGATCGGGGGTGGAGTGGCCAGAGTGTGAGGGGGGAGGGGATCGGGGGTGCAGTGGGCAGAGTGTGAGGGGGGAGGGGATCGGGGTTGCAGTGGCCAGAGTGTGAGGGGGAGGGGATCGGGGGTGGAGAGGCCAGAGTGTGAGGGGGGATGGGATCGGGGGTGCAGTGGCCAGAGTGTGATGGGGGAGGGGATCAGGGGTAGAGTGGCCAGAGTGTGAGGGGGAGGGGATTGGGGGTGCAATGGCCAGAGTGTGAGTGGGGAGGGGATCGGGGTGGAGTGGGCAGGGTGTGAGGGGGAGGGGATCGGGGTCCTGTGGCCAGAGTGCGAGGGGGAGGGAATCGGGGATGCAGTTGACGGAGTGTGAGGGGGTAGGGGATCGGAGGTGCAATGGCCAGAGTGTGAGGGGGAGGGGATCGGGGGTGGAGTGGCCAGAGTGTGAGGGGGGAGGGGATCGGGGGTGCAGTGGGCAGAGTGTGAGGGGGGAGGGGATCGGGGTTGCAGTGGCCAGAGTGTGAGGGGGAGGGGATCGGGGGTGGAGTGGTACAGAGTGTGAGGGGGGAGGGGATCGGGGGTGCAATGGCCAGAGTGTGAGGGGGGATCGGGGTGCAATGGCCAGAGTGTGAGGGGGGAGGGGATCGGGTTGGAATGGGCAGAGTGTGAGATGGGAGGGGATCGGGGGTGCAATGGCCAGAGTGTGAGGGGGGAGGGGATCGGGGGTGCAATGACCAGAGTGTGAGGGGGGAGGGGATCGGGGGTGCAATGACCAGAGTGTGAGGGGGAGGGGATCGGGGGTGCAATGGCTCGAGTGTGAGGAGGGAGGGGATCGGGGGTGGAGTGGCCAGAGTGTGAGGAGGGAGGGGATCGGGGGTGCAGTGGCCAGAGTGTGAGGGGGAGGGGATCGGGGGTGCAATGGCCAGAGTGTGAGGGGGGAGGGGATCGGGTTGGAATGGGCAGAGTGTGAGATGGGAGGGGATCGGGGGTGCAATGACCAGAGTGTGAGGGGGAGGGGATCGGGGGTGGTGGCCAGAGTGTGAGGGGGGAGGGGATCGGGGGCGCAGTGGCCAGAGTGTGAGGGGGAGGGGATCGGGGGTGCAATGGCCAGAGTGTGAGGGGGGAGGGGATCGGGTTGGAATGGGCAGAGTGTGAGATGGGAGGGGATCGGGGGTGCAATGACCAGAGTGTGAGGGGGAGGGGATCGGGGGTGCAATGGCCAGAGTGTGAGGTGGGAGGGGATCGGGCGTGCAGTGGCCAGAGTGTGAGGGGGAGGGGATCGGGGGTGCAATGGCCAGAGTGTGAGGGGGGAGAGGATCGGGGGTGGTGGCCAGAGTGTGAGGGGGGAGGGGATCGGGGGCGCAGTGGCCAGAGTGTGAGGGGGAGGGGATCGGGGGTGCAATGGCCAGAGTGTGAGGGGGGAGGGGATCGGGGGTGCAATGGCCAGAGTGTGAGGGGGAGGGGATCGGGGGTGGAGTGGGCAGAGTGTGAGGGGGAGGGGATCGGGGGTCCAATGACCAGAGTGTGAGGGGGAGGGGATCGGGGGTGCAACGGCCAGAGTGTGAGGGGGAGGGGATCGGGGGTGCAGTGGGCAGAGTGTGAGGAGGGAGGGGATCGGGGGTGCAATGGCCAGAGTGTGAGTGGGGAGGGGATCGGGGTGGAGTGGGCAGGGTGTGAGGGGGAGGGGATCGGGGTCCTGTGGCCAGAGTGCGAGGGGGAGGGAATCGGGGATGCAGTTGACGGAGTGTGAGGGGGTAGGGGATCGGAGGTGCAATGGCCAGAGTGTGAGGGGGAGGGGATCGGGGGTGGAGTGGCCAGAGTGTGAGGGGGGAGGGGATCGGGGGTGCAGTGGGCAGAGTGTGAGGGGGGAGGGGATCGGGGTTGCAGTGGCCAGAGTGTGAGGGGGAGAGGATCGGGGGTGGAGTGGTACAGAGTGTGAGGGGGGAGGGGATCGGGGGTGCAATGGCCAGAGTGTGAGGGGGGATCGGGGTGCAATGGCCAGAGTGTGAGGGGGGAGGGGATCGGGTTGGAATGGGCAGAGTGTGAGATGGGAGGGGATCGGGGGTGCAATGGCCAGAGTGTGAGGGGGGAGGGGATCGGGGGTGCAATGACCAGAGTGTGAGGGGGGAGGGGATCGGGGGTGCAATGACCAGAGTGTGAGGGGGAGGGGATCGGGGGTGCAATGGCTCGAGTGTGAGGAGGAGGGGATCGGGGGTGCAATGGCTCGAGTGTGAGGAGGGAGGGGATCGGGGGTGGAGTGGCCAGAGTGTGAGGAGGGAGGGGATCGGGGGTGCAATGGCTCGAGTGTGAGGAGGGAGGGGATCGGGGGTGGAGTGCCCAGAGTGTGAGGTGGGAGGGGATCGGGGGTGCAGTGGCCAGAGTGTGAGGGGGAGGGGATCGGGGGTGCAATGACCAGAGTGTGAGGGGGAGGGGATCGGGGGTGGTGGCCAGAGTGTGAGGGGGGAGGGGATCGGGGGCGCAGTGGCCAGAGTGTGAGGGGGAGGGGATCGGGGGTGCAATGGCCAGAGTGTGAGGGGGGAGGGGATCGGGTTGGAATGGGCAGAGTGTGAGATGGGAGGGGATCGGGGGTGCAATGACCAGAGTGTGAGGGGGAGGGGATCGGGGGTGCAATGGCCAGAGTGTGAGGTGGGAGGGGATCGGGCGTGCAGTGGCCAGAGTGTGAGGGGGAGGGGATCGGGGGTGCAATGGCCAGAGTGTGAGGGGGGAGAGGATCGGGGGTGGTGGCCAGAGTGTGAGGGGGGAGGGGATAGGGGGCGCAGTGGCCAGAGTGTGAGGGGGAGGGGATCGGGGGTGCAATGGCCAGAGTGTGAGGGGGGAGGGGATCGGGGGTGCAATGGCCAGAGTGTGAGGGGGAGGGGATCGGGGGTGGAGTGGGCAGAGTGTGAGGGGGAGGGGATCGGGGGTCCAATGACCAGAGTGTGAGGGGGAGGGGATCGGGGGTGCAACGGCCAGAGTGTGAGGGGGAGGGGATCGGGGGTGCAGTGGGCAGAGTGTGAGGGGGGAGGGGATCGGGGGTGCAGTGGCCAGAGTGTGAGGGGGGAGGGGATCGGGGGTGCAGTGGCCAGAGTGTGAGGGGGGAGGGGATCGGGACGCAGTGGACAGAGTGTGAGGGGGGAGGGGATCGGGGGTGCAGTGGACGGAGTGTGAGGGGTGAGGGGATCGGGGGTGCAGTGGCCAGAGTGTGAGGGGGGAGGGGATCGTGGGTGGAGTGGGCAGAGTGTGAGGGGGGAGGGGATCGGGGGTGCAGTGGACGGAGTGTGAGGGGGGAGGGGATCGGGGGTGCAGTGGCCAGAGTGTGAGGGGGGAGGGGATCGGGGGTGGAGTGGCCAGAGTGTGAGGTGGGAGGGGATCGGGGGTGCAATGGCCAGAGTGTGAGGGGGAGGGGGAGGGGATCGGGGGTGCAAGGACCAGAGTGTGAGGGGGAGGGGATCGGGGGTGCAATGGCCAGAGTGTGAGGGGGAGGGGATTGGGGGTGCAGTGGGCAGAGTGTGAGGGGGGAGGGGATCGGGGGTGCAGTGGGCAGAGTGTGAGGGGGCGGGGATCGGGGACGCAGTGGGCAGAGTGTGAGGGGGGCGGGGATCGGGGGTGCAGTGGGCAGAGTGTGAGGGGGAGGGGATCGAGGATGCAGTGGGCATAATGTGAGGGGGGAGGGGATCGGGGGTGCAGTGGACGGTGTGTGAGGGGCAGGGGATCGTGGGTGGAGTGGGCAGAGTGTGAGGGGGGAGGGGATCGGGGGTGCAGTGGACGGAGTGTGAGGGGGGAGGGGATCGGGGGTGCAGTGGCCAGAGTGTGAGGGGGGAGGGGTCAGGGGTGGAGTGGCCAGAGTGTGAGGGGGGAGGGGATCGGGGGTAGAGTGGCCAGAGTGTGAGTGGGGAGGGGATTGGGGGTGCAATGGCCAGAGTGTGAGTGGGGAGGGGATCGGGGTGGAGTGGGCAGGGTGTGAGGGGGAGGGGATCGGGGTCCTGTGGCCAGAGTGCGAGGGGGAGGGGATCGGGGATGCAGTTGACAAAGTGTGAGGGGGTAGGGGATCGGGGGTGCAATGGCCAGAGTGTGAGGGGTAGGGGATCGGGGGTGGAGTGGCCAGAGTGTGAGGGGGGAGGGGATCGGGGGTGCAGTGGGCAGAGTGTGAGGGGGGAGGGGATCGGGGTTGCAGTGGCCAGAGTGTGAGGGGGAGGGGATCGGGGGTGGAGTGGCCAGAGTGTGAGGGGGGATGGGATCGGGGGTGCAGTGGCCAGAGTGTGAGGGGGGAGGGGATCAGGGGTAGAGTGGCCAGAGTGTGAGGGGGTGGGGATTGGGGGTGTAATGGCCAGAGTGTGAGTGGGGAGGGGATCGGGGTGGAGTGGGCAGGGTGTGAGGGGGAGGGGATCGGGGTCCTGTGGCCAGAGTGCGAGGGGGAGGGGATCGGGGATGCAGTTGACGGAGTGTGAGGGGGCAGGGGATCGGGGGTGCAATGGCCAGAGTGTGAGGGGGAGGGGATCGGGGGTGGAGTGGCCAGAGTGTGAGGGGGGAGGGGATCGGGGGTGCAGTGGGCAGAGTGTGAGGGGGGAGGGGATCGGGGTTGCAGTGGCCAGAGTGTGAGGGGGAGGGGATCGGGGGTGGAGTGGTACAGAGTGTGAGGTGGGAGGGGATCGGGGGTGCAATGGACAGAGTGTGAGGGGGGATCGGGGTGCAATGGCCAGAGTGTGAGGGGGGATCGGGGTGCAATGGCCAGAGTGTGAGGGGGGATCGGGGTGCAATGGCCAGAGTGTGAGGGGGGAGGGGATCGGGTTGGAATGGGCAGAGTGTGAGATGGGAGGGGATCGGGGGTGCAATGGCCAGAGTGTGAGGGGGGAGGGGATCGGGGGTGCAATGACCAGAGTGTGAGGGGGGAGGGGATCGGGGGTGCAATGACCAGAGTGTGAGGGGGAGGGGATCGGGGGTGCAATGGCTCGAGTGTGAGGAGGGAGGGGATCGGGGGTGGAGTGGCCAGAGTGTGAGGAGGGAGGGGATCGGGGGTGCAATGGCTCGAGTGTGAGGGGGGAGGGGATCGGGGGTGCAATGGCTCGTGTGTGAGGAGGGAGGGGATCGGGGGTGGAGTGGCCAGAGTGTGAGGAGGGAGGGGATCGGGGGTGCAATGGCTCGAGTGTGAGGGGGAGGGGATCGGGTTGGAATGGGCAGAGTGTGAGATGGGAGGGGATCGGGGGTGCAATGACCAGAGTGTGAGGGGGAGGGGATCGGGGGTGGTGGCCAGAGTGTGAGGGGGGAGGGGATCGGGGGCGCAGTGGCCAGAGTGTGAGGGGGAGGGGATCGGGGGTGCAATGGCCAGAGTGTGAGGGGGGAGGGGATCGGGTTGGAATGGGCAGAGTGTGAGATGGGAGGGGATCGGGGGTGCAATGACCAGAGTGTGAGGGGGAGGGGATCGGGGGTGCAATGGCCAGAGTGTGAGGTGGGAGGGGATCGGGCGTGCAGTGGCCAGAGTGTGAGGGGGAGGGGATCGGGGGTGCAATGGCCAGAGTGTGAGGGGGGAGAGGATCGGGGGTGGTGGCCAGAGTGTGAGGGGGGAGGGGATCGGGGGCGCAGTGGCCAGAGTGTGAGGGGGAGGGGATCGGGGGTGCAATGGCCAGAGTGTGAGGGGGGAGGGGATCGGGGGTGCAATGGCCAGAGTGTGAGGGGGAGGGGATCGGGGGTGGAGTGGGCAGAGTGTGAGGGGGAGGGGATCGGGGGTCCAATGACCAGAGTGTGAGGGGGAGGGGATCGGGGGTGCAACGGCCAGAGTGTGAGGGGGAGGGGATCGGGGGTGCAGTGGGCAGAGTGTGAGGGGGGAGGGGATCGGGGGTGCAGTGGCCAGAGTGTGAGGGGGGAGGGGATCGGGGGTGCAGGGGCCAGAGTGTGAGGGGGGAGGGGATCGGGGACGCAGTGGACAGAGTGTGAGGGGGGAGGGGATCGGGGGTGCAGTGGACGGAGTGTGAGGGGTGAGGGGATCGGGGGTGCAGTGGCCAGAGTGTGAGGGTGGAGGGGATCGTGGGTGGAGTGGGCAGAGTGTGAGGGGGGAGGGGATCGGGGGTGCAGTGGACGGAGTGTGAGGGGGGAGGGGATCGGGGGTGCAGTGGCCAGAGTGTGAGGGGGGAGGGGATCGGGGGTGGAGTGGCCAGAGTGTGAGGTGGGAGGGGATCGGGGGTGCAATGGCCAGAGTGTGAGTGGGAGGGGGAGGGGATCGGGGGTGCAAGGACCAGAGTGTGAGGGGGAGGGGATCGGGGGTGCAATGGCCAGAGTGTGAGGGGGAGGGGATTGGGGGTGCAGTGGGCAGAGTGTGAGGGGGGAGGGGATCGGGGGTGCAGTGGCAGAGTGTGAGGGGGCGGGGATCGGGGACGCAGTGGGCAGAGTGTGAGGGGGGCGGGGATCGGGGGTGCAGTGGGCAGAGTGTGAGGGGGGAGGGGATCGAGGATGCAGTGGGCATAATGTGAGGGGGGAGGGGATCGGGGGTGCAGTGGACGGTGTGTGAGGGGCAGGGGATCGTGGGTGGAGTGGGCAGAGTGTGAGGGGGAGGGGATCGGGGGTGCAGTGGACGGAGTGTGAGGGGGGAGGGGATCGGGGGTGCAGTGGCCAGAGTGTGAGGGGGGAGGGGATCAGGGGTGGAGTGGCCAGAGTGTGAGGGGGGAGGGGATCGGGGGTAGAGTGGCCAGAGTGTGAGTGGGGAGGGGATTGGGGGTGCAATGGCCAGAGTGTGAGTGGGGAGGGGATCGGGGTGGAGTGGGCAGGGTGTGAGGGGGAGGGGATCGGGGTCCTGTGGCCAGAGTGCGAGGGGGAGGGGATCGGGGATGCAGTTGACAAAGTGTGAGGGGGTAGGGGATCGGGGGTGCAATGGCCAGAGTGTGAGGGGGAGGGGATCGGGGGTGGAGTGGCCAGAGTGTGAGGGGGGAGGGGATCGGGGGTGCAGTGGGCAGAGTGTGAGGGGGGAGGGGATCGGGGTTGCAGTGGCCAGAGTGTGAGGGGGAGGGGATCGGGGGTGGAGTGGCCAGAGTGTGAGGGGGGATGGGATCGGGGGTGCAGTGGCCAGAGTGTGAGGGGGGAGGGGTTCAGGGGTAGAGTGGCCAGAGTGTGAGGGGGTGGGGATTGGGGGTGCAATGGCCAGAGTGTGAGTGGGGAGGGGATCGGGGTGGAGTGGGCAGGGTGTGAGGGGGAGGGGATCGGGGTCCTGTGGCCAGAGTGCGAGGGGGAGGGGATCGGGGATGCAGTTGACGGAGTGTGAGGGGGCAGGGGATCGGGGGTGCAATGGCCAGAGTGTGAGGGGGAGGGGATCGGGGGTGGAGTGGCCAGAGTGTGAGGGGGGAGGGGATCGGGGGTGCAGTGGGCAGAGTGTGAGGGGGGAGGGGATCGGGGTTGCAGTGGCCAGAGTGTGAGGGGGAGGGGATCGGGGGTGGAGTGGTACAGAGTGTGAGGGGGGAGGGGATCGGGGGTGCAATGGCCAGAGTGTGAGGGGGGATCGGGGTGCAATGGCCAGAGTGTGAGGGGGGAGGGGATCGGGTTGGAATGGGCAGAGTGTGAGATGGGAGGGGATCGGGGGTGCAATGGCCAGAGTGTGAGGGGGGAGGGGATCGGGGGTGCAATGACCAGAGTGTGAGGGGGGAGGGGATCGGGGGTGCAATGACCAGAGTGTGAGGGGGAGGGGATCGGGGGTGCAATGGCTCGAGTGTGAGGAGGGAGGGGATCGGGGGTGGAGTGGCCAGAGTGTGAGGTGGGAGGGGATCGGGGGTGCAGTGGCCAGAGTGTGAGGGGGAGGGGATCGGGGGTGCAATGGCCAGAGTGTGAGGAGGGAGGGGATCGGGGGTGGAGTGGCCAGAGTGTGAGGAGGGAGGGGATCGGGGGTGCAATGGCTCGAGTGTGAGGAGGGAGGGGATCGGGGGTGGAGTGGCCAGAGTGTGAGGTGGGAGGGGATCGGGGGTGCAGTGGCCAGAGTGTGAGGGGGAGGGGATCGGGGGTGCAATGGCCAGAGTGTGAGGGGGGAGGGGATCGGGTTGGAATGGGCACAGTGTGAGATGGGAGGGGATCGGGGGTGCAATGACCAGAGTGTGAGGGGGAGGGGATCGGGGGTGGTGGCCAGAGTGTGAGGGGGGAGGGGATCGGGGGCGCAGTGGCCAGAGTGTGAGGGGGAGAGGATCGGGGGTGCAATGGCCAGAGTGTGAGGGGGGAGGGGATCGGGTTGGAATGGGCAGAGTGTGAGATGGGAGGGGATCGGGGGTGCAATGACCAGAGTGTGAGGGGGAGGGGATCGGGGGTGCAATGGCCAGAGTGTGAGGTGGGAGGGGATCGGGGGTGCAGTGGCCAGAGTGTGAGGGGGAGGGGATCGGGGGTGCAATGGCCAGAGTGTGAGGGGGGAGAGGATCGGGGGTGGTGGCCAGAGTGTGAGGGGGGAGGGGATCGGGGGCGCAGTGGCCAGAGTGTGAGGGGGAGGGGATCGGGGGTGCAATGGCCAGAGTGTGAGGGGGGAGGGGATCGGGGGTGCAATGGCCAGAGTGTGAGGGGGAGGGGATCGGGGGTGGAGTGGGCAGAGTGTGAGGGGGAGGGGATCGGGGGTCCAATGACCAGAGTGTGAGGGGGAGGGGATCGGGGGTGCAACGGCCAGAGTGTGAGGGGGAGGGGATCGGGGGTGCAGTAGGCAGAGTGTGAGGGGGGAGGGGATCGGGGGTGCAGTGGCCAGAGTGTGAGGGGGGAGGGGATCGGGGGTGCAGTGGCCAGAGTGTGAGGGGGGAGGGGATCGGGGACGCAGTGGACAGAGTGTGAGGGGGGAGGGGATCGGGGGTGCAGTGGACGGAGTGTGAGGGGTGAGGGGATCGGGGGTGCAGTGGCCAGAGTGTGAGGGGGGAGGGGATCGTGGGTGGAGTGGGCAGAGTGTGAGGGGGGAGGGGATCGGGGGTGCAGTGGACGGAGTGTGAGGGGGGAGGGGATCGGGGGTGCAGTGGCCAGAGTGTGAGGGGGGAGGGGATCGGGGGTGGAGTGGCCAGAGTGTGAGGTGGGAGGGGATCGGGGGTGCAATGGCCAGAGTGTGAGGGGGAGGGGGAGGGGATCAGGGGTGCAAGGACCAGAGTGTGAGGGGGAGGGGATCGGGGGTGCAATGGCCAGAGTGTGAGGGGGAGGGGATTGGGGGTGCAGTGGGCAGAGTGTGAGGGGGGAGGGGATCGGGGGTGCAGTGGGCAGAGTGTGAGGGGGCGGGGATCGGGGACGCAGTGGGCAGAGTGTGAGGGGGGCGGGGATCGGGGGTGCAGTGGGCAGAGTGTGAGGGGGGAGGGGATCGAGGATGCAGTGGGCATAATGTGAGGGGGGAGGGGATCGGGGGTGCAGTGGACGGTGTGTGAGGGGCAGGGGATCGTGGGTGGAGTGGGCAGAGTGTGAGGGGGAGGGGATCGGGGGTGCAGTGGACGGAGTGTGAGGGGGGAGGGGATCGGGGGTGCAGTGGCCAGAGTGTGAGGGGGGAGGGGATCAGGGGTGGAGTGGCCAGAGTGTGAGGGGGGAGGGGATCGGGGGTAGAGTGGCCAGAGAGTGAGTGGGGAGGGGATTGGGGGTGCAATGGCCAGAGTGTGAGTGGGGAGGGGATCGGGGTGGAGTGGGCAGGGTGTGAGGGGGAGGGGATCGGGCTCCTGTGGTCAGAGTGCGAGGGGGAGGGGATCGGGGATGCAGTTGACAAAGTGTGAGGGGGTAGGGGATCGGGGGTGCAATGGCCAGAGTGTGAGGGGGAGGGGATCGGGGGTGGAGTGGCCAGAGTGTGAGGGGGGAGGGGATCGGGGGTGCAGTGGGCAGAGTGTGAGGGGGGAGGGGATCGGGGTTGCAGTGGCCAGAGTGTGAGGGGGAGGGGATCGGGGGTGGAGTGGCCAGAGTGTGAGGGGGGATGGGATCGGGGGTGCAGTGGCCAGAGTGTGAGGGGGGAGGGGATCAGGGGTAGAGTGGCCAGAGTGTGAGGGGGTGGGGATTGGGGGTGCAATGGCCAGAGTGTGAGTGGGGAGGGGATCGGGGTGAGTGGGCAGGGTGTGAGGGGGAGGGGATCGGGGTCCTGTGGCCAGAGTGCGAGGGGGAGGGGATCGGGGATGCAGTTGACGGAGTGTGAGGGGGCAGGGGATCGGGGGTGCAATGGCCAGAGTGTGAGGGGGAGGGGATCGGGGGTGGAGTGGCCAGAGTGTGAGGGGGGAGGGGATCGGGGGTGCAGTGGGCAGAGTGTGAGGGGGGAGGGGATCGGGGTTGCAGTGGCCAGAGTGTGAGGGGGGAGGGGATCGGGGGTGAAGTGGCCAGAGTGTGAGGGGGGAGGGGATCGGGGGTGCAATGGCCAGAGTGTGAGGGGGGGATCGGGGTGCAATGGCCAGAGTGTGAGGGGGGAGGGGATCGGGTTGGAATGGGCAGAGTGTGAGGGGGGAGGGGATAGGGGGTGCAATGAACAGAGTGTGAGGGGGGTTGCTGTTTATTCTGGTTGCAGATTATTCAGGTTGTGGTTTATTCTGATTGTGGTTTATTCTGGTTGTGGTTTATTCTGATTGTGGTTTATTCTGGTTGCAGTTTATTCTGATTGTGGTTTATTCTGATTGTGGTTCATTCTGGTTGTGGTTTATTCTGGTTGTGGTTTATTCTGGTTGCAGTTTATTCAGGTTGTGGTTTATTCTGATTGTGGTTTATTCTGGTTGTGGTTTATTCTGGTTGTGGTTTATTCTGGTTGCGGTTTATTCTGGTTGCAGTTTATTCTGATTGTGGTTTATTCTGGTTGTGGTTTATTCTGATTGTGGTTTATTCTGATTGCGGTTTATTCTGGTTGCGGTTTATTCTGATTGTGGTTTATTCTGGTTGCGGTTTATTCTGATTGTGGTTTATTCTGGTTGTGGTTTATTCTGGTTGTGGTTTATTCTGGTTGTGGTTTATTCTGTTGCAGTTTATTCTGTCGCGGTTTATTCTGGTTGTGGTTTATTCTGGTTGCAGTTTATTCTGATTGTGGTTTATTCTGGTTGCAGTTTATTCTGATTTTGGTTTATTCTGGTTGCAGTTTATTCTGGTTGCGGTTTATTCTGGTTGTGGTTTATTCTGGTTGTGGTTTATTCTGGTTGCGGTTTATTCTGGTTGCAGTTTATTGTGGTTGTGGTTTATTCTGGTTGCAGTTTATTCTGATTGTGGTTTATTCTGGTTGCAGTTTATTCTGGTTGCAGTATATTCTGGTTGTGGTTTATTCTGGTTGTGGTTTATTCTGGTTGCAGTTTATTCTGGTTGTGGTTTATTCAGGTTGTGATTTATTCTGGTTGCAGTTTATTCTGGTTGTGGTTTATTCAGGTTGTGGTTTATTCTGGTTGCAGTTGATTCTGGTTGTGGTTTATTCTGGTTGCAGTTTATTCTGGTTGTGGTTTATTCTGGTTGCGGTTTATTCTGATTGTGGTTTATTCTGGTTGTGGTTTATTCTGGTTGTGGTTTATTCTGATTGTGGTTTATTCTGTTTGCAGTTTATTCTGTTTGCAGTTTATTCTGGTTGTGGTTTATTCTGATTGTGGTTTATTCTGGTTGCGGTTTATTCTGGTTGTGGTTTATTCTGGTTGCAGTTTATTCTGATTGTGGTTTATTCTGTTTGCAGTTTATTCAGGTTGTGGTTTATTCTGGTTGTGGTTTATTCTGATTGTGGTTTATTCTGGTTGTGGTTTATTCTGGTTGCGGTTTATTCTGGTTGTGGTTTATTCTGATTGTGGTTTATTCTGGTTGTGGTTTATTCTGGTTGTGGTTTATTCAGGTTGCAGTTTATTCAGGTTGCAGTTTATTCTGATTGTGGTTTATTCTGGTTGTGGTTTATTCTGGTTGCGGTTTATTCTGATTGTGGTTTATTCTGGTTGTGGTTTATTCTGGTTGTGGTTTATTCAGGTTGCAGTTTATTCAGGTTGCAGTTTATTCTGATTGTGGTTTATTCTGGTTGTGGTTTATTCTGGTTGTGGTTTATTCAGGTTGCAGTTTATTCTGTTTGCAGTTTATTCAGGTTGTGGTTTATTCTGGTTGTGGTTTATTCTGATTGTGGTTTATTCTGGTTGTGGTTTATTCTTGTTTCGGTTTATTCTGGTTGTGGTTTATTCTGATTGTGGTTTATTCTGGTTGTGGTTTATTCTGGTTGTGGTTTATTCAGGTTGCAGTTTATTCAGGTTGCAGTTTATTCTGATTGTGGTTTATTCTGGTTGTGGTTTATTCTGGTTGTGGTTTATTCAGGTTGCAGTTTATTCTGGTTGTGGTTTATTCTGGTTGTGGTTTATTCTGATTGTGGTTTATTCTGGTTGCAGTTTATTCAGGTTGTGGTTTATTCTGGTTGTGGTTTATTCTGATTGTGGTTTATTCTGGTTGTGGTTTATTCTGGTTGCGGTTTATTCTGGTTGTGGTTTATTCTGATTGTGGTTTATTCTGGTTGCAGTTTATTCAGGTTGTGGTTTATTCTGATTGTGGTTTATTCTGGTTGCAGTTTATTCAGGTTGCGGTTTATTCTGGTTCTGGTTTATTCTGGTTGTGGTTTATTCTGTTGCGGTTTATTCAGGTTGTGGTTTATTCTGATTGTGGTTTATTCTGATTGTGGTTTATTCTGGTTGCGGTTTATTCTGGTTATGGTTTATTCTGATTGTGGTTTATTCTAGTTGCAGTTTATTCAGGTTGTGGTTTATTCTGGTTGTGGTTTATTCTGGTTGTGGTTTATTCTGGTTGCGGTTTATTCTGGTTGTGGTTTATTCTGGTTGTGGTTTATTCTGATTGTGGTTTATTCTGGTTGTGGTTTATTCTGTTGTGGTTTATTCTGATTGTGGTTTATTCTGGTTGTGGTTTATTCTGGTTGTGGTTTATTCTGGTTGTGGTTTATTCAGGTTGCAGTTTATTCTGGTTGTGGTTTATTCTGGTTGTGGTTTATTCTGATTGTGGTTTATTCTGGTTGCAGTTTATTCAGGTTGTGGTTTATTCTGGTTGTGGTTTATTCTGGTTGTGGTTTATTCTGGTTGTGGTTTATTCTGTTTGCAGTTTATTCAGGTTGCAGTTTATTCTGGTTGTGGTTTATTCTGGTTGTGGTTTATTCTGATTGTGGTTTATTCTGGTTGCAGTTTATTCAGGTTGTGGTTTATTCTGGTTGTGGTTTATTCTGATTGTGGTTTATTCTGGTTGTGGTTTATTCTGGTTGCGGTTTATTCTGGTTGTGGTTTATTCTGATTGTGGTTTATTCTGGTTGCAGTTTATTCAGGTTGTGGTTTATTCTGATTGTGGTTTATTCTGGTTGCAGTTTATTCAGGTTGCGGTTTATTCTGGTTGTGGTTTATTCTGGTTGTGGTTTATTCTGTTGCGGTTTATTCAGGTTGTGGTTTATTCTGATTGTGGTTTATTCTGATTGTGGTTTATTCTGGTTGCGGTTTATTCTGGTTGTGGTTTATTCTGATTGTGGTTTATTCTAGTTGCAGTTTATTCAGGTTGTGGTTTATTCTGGTTGTGGTTTATTCTGGTTGTGGTTTATTCTGGTTGTGGTTTATTCTGATTGTGGTTTATTCTGGTTGTGGTTTATTTTGGTTGTGGTTTATTCTGGTTGTGGTTTATTCTGATTGTGGTTTATTCTGGTTGTGGTTTATTCTGTTGTGGTTTATTCTGATTGTGGTTTATTCTGGTTGCAGTTTATTCTGGTTGTGGTTTATTCTGTTTGCGGTTTATTCTGGTTGCAGTTTATTCTGGTTGTGGTTTATTCTGGTTGTGGTTTATTCTGATTGCGGTTTATTCTGGTTGCAGTTTATTCTGGTTGTGGTTTATTCTGGTTGTGGTTTATTTTGGTTGTGGTTTATTCTGATTGCGGTTTATTCTGGTTGCAGTTTATTCTGGTTGTGGTTTATTCTGGTTGTGGTTTATTTTGGTTGCGGTTTATTCTGGTTGCAGTTTATTCTGGTTGTGGTTTATTCAGGTTGTGGTTTATTCTGGTTGCAGTTTATTCTGGTTGCAGTTTATTCTGATTGTGGTTTATTCTGGTTGCAGTTTATTCTGGTTGTGGTTTATTCTGGTTGCGGTTTATTCTGGTTGCGGTTAATTCTGGTTGCAGTTTATTCTGTTTGTGGTTTATTTTGGTAGTGGTTTATTCTGTTGCGGTTTATTCTGGTTGCGGTTTATTCTGTTGCGGTTTATTCTGGTTGTGGTTTTATTCCGGTTGCAGTTTATTCTTGTTGCAGTTTATTCTGGTTGCGGTATATTCTGGTTGCGGTTTTATTCCGGTTGCAGTTTATTCTTGTTGCAGTTTATTCTGTTGCGGTTTATTCTGGTTGTGGTTTATTTTGGTTGTGGCTTATTCTGATTGTGGTTTATTCTGGTTGCAGTTTATTCTGGTTGCGGTTTATTCTGGTTGCGGTTTTATTCCGGTTGCAGTTTATTCTTGTTGCAGTTTATTCTGGTTGCGGTTTATTCTGGTTGCGGTTTTATTCCGGTTGCAGTTTATTCTTGTTGTAGTTTATTCTGGTTGCAGTTTATTCTGGTTGCGGTTTGTTCTGGTTGTGGTTTATTCTGTTGCGGTTTATTCTGGTTGTGGTTTATTCTGGTTGCGGTTTTATTCTGGTTGCGGTTTATTCTGGTTGCGGTTTTATTCTGTTGTGGTTTTTTCTGTTGCAGTTTATTCTGTCGCGGTTTATTCTGGTTGTGGTTTATTTTGGTTGTGGTTTACTCTGGTTGTGGTTTATTCTGGTTGCGGTTTATTCTGTTGCGGTTTATTCTGGTTGAGGTTTATTTTGGTTGTGGTTTATTCTGATTGTGGTTTATTCTGGTTGCAGTTTATTCTGGTTGCGGTTTATTCTGGTTGCGGTTTTATTCCGGTTGCAATTTATTCTTGTTGCAGTTTATTCTGGTTGCGGTTTATTCTGGTTGCGGTTTTATTCCGGTTGCAGTTTATTCTTGTTGTAGTTTATTCTGGTCGCAGTTTATTCTGGTTGCGGTTTATTCTGGTTGTGGTTTATTCTGTTGCGGTTTATTCTGGTTGTGGTTTATTCTGGTTGCGGTTTTATTCTGGTTGCGGTTTATTCTGGTTGCGGTTTTATTCTGTTGTGGTTTATTCTGTTGCAGTTTATTCTGTCGCGGTTTATTCTGGTTGTGGTTTATTTTGGTTGTGGTTTACTCTGGTTGTGGTTTATTCTGGTTGCGGTTTATTCTGTTGCGGTTTATTCTGGTTGAGGTTTATTTTGGTTGTGGTTTATTCTGATTGTGGTTTATTCTGGTTGCAGTTTATTCTGGTTGCGGTTTATTCTGGTTGTGGTTTATTCTGATTGTGGTTTATTCTGATTGTGGTTTATTCTGATTGTGGTTTATTCTGGTTGCAGTTTATTCTGGTTGTGGTTTATTCTGTTTGCAGTTTATTCAGGTTGTGGTTTATTCTGGTTGTGGTTTATTCTGATTGTGGTTTATTCTGATTGTGGTTTATTCTGATTGTGGTTTATTCTGGTTGCAGTTTATTCTGGTTGTGGTTTATTCTGTTTGCAGTTTATTCAGGTTGTGGTTTATTCTGGTTGTGGTTTATTCTGATTGTGGTTTATTCTGGTTGCAGTTTATTCTGGTTGTGGTTTATTCTGTTTGCAGTTTATTCAGGTTGTGGTTTATTCTGGTTGTGGTTTATTCTGATTGTGGTTTATTCTGGTTGCAGTTTATTCTGGTTGTGGTTTATTCTGTTTGCAGTTTATTCAGGTTGTGGTTTATTCTGGTTGTGGTTTATTCTGGTTGCAGTTTATTCTGGTTGTGGTTTATTCTGGTTGCAGTTTATTCTGATTGTGGTTTATTCTGGTTGCGGTTTATTCTGATTGTGGTTTATTCTGTTTGCAGTTTATTCAGGTTGTGGTTTATTCTGGTTGTGGTTAATTCTGGTTGCAGTTTATTCTGATTGTGGTTTATTCTGGTTGCAGTTTATTCTGGTTGCGGTTTATTCTGGTTGTGGTTTATTCTGATTGTGGTTTATTCTGGTTGCAGTTTATTCTGGTTGCAGTATATTCTGGTTGTGGTTTATTCTGGTTGTGGTTTATTCTGGTTGCAGTTTATTCTGGTTGTGGTTTATTCAGGTTGTGGTTTATTCTGGTTGCAGTTTATTCTGGTTGTGGTTTATTCTGTTTGCAGTTTATTCTGGTTGTGGTTTATTCTGATTGTGGTTTATTCTGTTTGCAGTTTATTCTGTTTGCAGTTTATTCTGGTTGTGGTTTATTCTGATTGTGGTTTATTCAGGTTGCGGTTTATTCTGGTTGTGGTTTATTCTGTTTGCAGTTTATTCAGGTTGTGGTTTATTCTGGTTGCAGTTTATTCTGGTTGTGGTTTATTCTGGTTGCAGTTTATTCTGATTGTGGTTTATTCTGTTTGCAGTTTATTCAGGTTGTGGTTTATTCTGGTTGTGGTTTATTCTGATTGTGGTTTATTCTGGTTGTGGTTTATTCTGGTTGCGGTTTATTCTGGTTGTGGTTTATTCTGATTGTGGTTTATTCTGGTTGCAGTTTATTCAGGTTGTGGTTTATTCTGGTTGTGGTTTATTCTGGTTGTGGTTTATTCTGTTTGCAGTTTATTCAGGTTGCAGTTTATTCTGGTTGTGGTTTTTTCTGGTTGTGGTTTATTCTGATTGTGGTTTATTCTGGTTGCAGTTTATTCAGGTTGTGGTTTATTCTGGTTGTGGTTTATTCTGATTGTGGTTTATTCTGGTTGTGGTTTATTCTGGTTGCGGTTTATTCTGGTTGTGGTTTATTCTGATTGTGGTTTATTCTGGTTGCAGTTTATTCAGGTTGTGGTTTATTCTGGTTGTGGTTTATTCTGGTTGTGGTTTATTCTGTTGCGGTTTATTCTGGTTGTGGTTTATTCTGTTGCGGTTTATTCAGGTTGTGGTTTATTCTGATTGTGGTTTATTCTGATTGTGGTTTATTCTGGTTGCGGTTTATTCTGGTTGTGGTTTATTCTGATTGTGGTTTATTCTGGTTGCAGTTTATTCAGGTTGTGGTTTATTCTGGTTGTGGTTTATTCTGGTTGTGGTTTATTCTGGTTGTGGTTTATTCTGGTTGTGGTTTATTCTGATTGTGGTTTATTCTGGTTGTGGTTTATTCTGGTTGTGGTTTATTCTGGTTGTGGTTTATTCTGATTGTGGTTTATTCTGGTTGCAGTTTATTCTGGTTGTGGTTTATTCTGTTTGCGGTTTATTCTGGTTGCAGTTTATTCTGGTTGTGGTTTATTCTGGTTGTGGTTTATTCTGATTGCGGTTTATTCTGGTTGCAGTTTATTCTGGTTGTGGTTTATTCTGGTTGTGGTTTATTTTGGTTGTGGTTTATTCTGATTGCGGTTTATTCTGGTTGAAGTTTATTCTGGTTGTGGTTTATTCTGGTTGTGGTTTATTTTGGTTGCGGTTTATTCTGGTTGTGGTTTATTCTGGTTGTGGTTTATTCAGGTTGTGGTTTATTCTGGTTGCAGTTTATTCTGGTTGCAGTTTATTCTGATTGTGGTTTATTCTGGTTGCAGTTTATTCTGGTTGTGGTTTATTCTGGTTGCGGTTTATTCTGGTTGCGGTTAATTCTGGTTGCAGTTTATTCTGTTTGTGGTTTATTTTGGTAGTGGTTTATTCTGTTGCGGTTTATTCTGGTTGCGGTTTATTCTGTTGCGGTTTATTCTGGTTGTGGTTTTATTCCGGTTGCAGTTTATTCTTGTTGCAGTTTATTCTGGTTGCGGTATATTCTGGTTGCGGTTTTATTCCGGTTGCAGTTTATTCTTGTTGCAGTTTATTCTGTTGCGGTTTATTCTGGTTGTGGTTTATTTTGGTTGTGGTTTATTCTGATTGTGGTTTATTCTGGTTGCAGTTTATTCTGGTTGCGGTTTATTCTGGTTGCGGTTTTATTCCGGTTGCAGTTTATTCTTGTTGCAGTTTATTCTGGTTGCGGTTTATTCTGGTTGCGGTTTTATTCCGGTTGCAGTTTATTCTTGTTGTAGTTTATTCTGGTCGCAGTTTATTCTGGTTGCGGTTTATTCTGGTTGTGGTTTATTCTGTTGCGGTTTGTTCTGGTTGTGGTTTATTCTGGTTGCGGTTTTATTCTGGTTGCGGTTTATTCTGGTTGCGGTTTTATTCTGTTGTGGTTTATTCTGTTGCAGTTTATTCTGTCGCGGTTTATTCTGGTTGTGGTTTATTTTGGTTGTGGTTTACTCTGGTTGTGGTTTATTCTGGTTGCGGTTTATTCTGTTGCGGTTTATTCTGGTTGAGGTTTATTTTGGTTGTGGTTTATTCTGATTGTGGTTTATTCTGGTTGCAGTTTATTCTGGTTGCGGTTTATTCTGGTTGTGGTTTATTCTGATTGTGGTTTATTCTGATTGTGGTTTATTCTGATTGTGGTTTATTCTGGTTGCAGTTTATTCTGGTTGTGGTTTATTCTGTTTGCAGTTTATTCTGGTTGTGGTTTATTCTGATTGTGGTTTATTCTGGTTGTGGTTTATTCTGATTGTGGTTTATTCTGATTGTGGTTTATTCTGATTGTGGTTTATTCTGATTGTGGTTTATTCTGGTTGTGGTTTATTCTGTTTGCAGTTTATTCAGGTTGTGGTTTATTCTGGTTGTGGTTTATTCTGATTGTGGTTTATTCTGGTTGCAGTTTATTCTGGTTGTGGTTTATTCTGTTTGCAGTTTATTCAGGTTGTGGTTTATTCTGGTTGTGGTTTATTCTGATTGTGGTTTATTCTGGTTGCAGTTTATTCTGGTTGTGGTTTATTCTGTTTGCAGTTTATTCAGGTTGTGGTTTATTCTGGTTGTGGTTTATTCTGATTGTGGTTTTTTCTGGTTGCAGTTTATTCTGGTTGTGGTTTATTCTGTTTGTGGTTTATTCTGGTTGTGGTTTATTCTGATTGTGGTTTATTCTGGTTGTGGTTTATTTTGGTTGTGGTTTATTCTGATTGCGGTTTATTCTGGTTGAAGTTTATTCTGGTTGTGGTTTATTCTGGTTGTGGTTTATTTTGGTTGCGGTTTATTCTGGTTGTGGTTTATTCTGGTTGTGGTTTATTCAGGTTGTGGTTTATTCTGGTTGCAGTTTATTCTGGTTGCAGTTTATTCTGATTGTGGTTTATTCTGGTTGCAGTTTATTCTGGTTGTGGTTTATTCTGGTTGCGGTTTATTCTGGTTGCGGTTAATTCTGGTTGCAGTTTATTCTGTTTGTGGTTTAATTTGGTAGTGGTTTATTCTGTTGCGGTTTATTCTGGTTGCGGTTTATTCTGTTGCGGTTTATTCTGGTTGTGGTTTTATTCCGGTTGCAGTTTATTCTTGTTGCAGTTTATTCTGGTTGCGGTATATTCTGGTTGCGGTTTTATTCCGGTTGCAGTTTATTCTTGTTGCAGTTTATTCTGTTGCGGTTTATTCTGGTTGTGGTTTATTTTGGTTGTGGTTTATTCTGATTGTGGTTTATTCTGGTTGCAGTTTATTCTGGTTGCGGTTTATTCTGGTTGCGGTTTTATTCCGGTTGCAGTTTATTCTTGTTGCAGTTTATTCTGGTTGCGGTTTATTCTGGTTGCGGTTTTATTCCGGTTGCAGTTTATTCTTGTTGTAGTTTATTCTGGTCGCAGTTTATTCTGGTTGCGGTTTATTCTGGTTGTGGTTTATTCTGTTGCGGTTTGTTCTGGTTGTGGTTTATTCTGGTTGCGGTTTTATTCTGGTTGCGGTTTATTCTGGTTGCGGTTTTATTCTGTTGTGGTTTATTCTGTTGCAGTTTATTCTGTCGCGGTTTATTCTGGTTGTGGTTTATTTTGGTTGTGGTTTACTCTGGTTGTGGTTTATTCTGGTTGCGGTTTATTCTGTTGCGGTTTATTCTGGTTGAGGTTTATTTTGGTTGTGGTTTATTCTGATTGTGGTTTATTCTGGTTGCAGTTTATTCTGGTTGCGGTTTATTCTGGTTGTGGTTTATTCTGATTGTGGTTTATTCTGATTGTGGTTTATTCTGATTGTGGTTTATTCTGGTTGCAGTTTATTCTGGTTGTGGTTTATTCTGTTTGCAGTTTATTCTGGTTGTGGTTTATTCTGATTGTGGTTTATTCTGGTTGTGGTTTATTCTGATTGTGGTTTATTCTGATTGTGGTTTATTCTGATTGTGGTTTATTCTGATTGTGGTTTATTCTGGTTGTGGTTTATTCTGTTTGCAGTTTATTCAGGTTGTGGTTTATTCTGGTTGTGGTTTATTCTGATTGTGGTTTATTCTGGTTGCAGTTTATTCTGGTTGTGGTTTATTCTGTTTGCAGTTTATTCAGGTTGTGGTTTATTCTGGTTGTGGTTTATTCTGATTGTGGTTTATTCTGGTTGCAGTTTATTCTGGTTGTGGTTTATTCTGTTTGCAGTTTATTCAGGTTGTGGTTTATTCTGGTTGTGGTTTATTCTGATTGTGGTTTTTTCTGGTTGCAGTTTATTCTGGTTGTGGTTTATTCTGTTTGTGGTTTATTCTGGTTGTGGTTTATTCTGGTTGTGGTTTATTCTGGTTGTGGTTTATTCTGATTGTGGTTTATTCTGGTTGTGGTTTATTCTGGTTGTGGTTTATTCTGGTTGTGGTTTATTCTGATTGTGGTTTATTCTGGTTGCAGTTTATTCTGGTTGTGGTTTATTCTGTTTGCGGTTTATTCTGGTTGCAGTTTATTCTGGTTGTGGTTTATTCTGGTTGTGGTTTATTCTGATTGCGGTTTATTCTGGTTGCAGTTTATTCTGGTTGTGGTTTATTCTGGTTGTGGTTTATTTTGGTTGTGGTTTATTCTGATTGCGGTTTATTCTGGTTGAAGTTTATTCTGGTTGTGGTTTATTCTGGTTGTGGTTTATTTTGGTTGCGGTTTATTCTGGTTGTGGTTTATTCTGGTTGTGGTTTATTCAGGTTGTGGTTTATTCTGGTTGCAGTTTATTCTGGTTGCAGTTTATTCTGATTGTGGTTTATTCTGGTTGCAGTTTATTCTGGTTGTGGTTTATTCTGGTTGCGGTTTATTCTGGTTGCGGTTAATTCTGGTTGCAGTTTATTCTGTTTGTGGTTTATTTTGGTAGTGGTTTATTCTGTTGCGGTTTATTCTGGTTGCGGTTTATTCTGTTGCGGTTTATTCTGGTTGTGGTTTTATTCCGGTTGCAGTTTATTCTTGTTGCAGTTTATTCTGGTTGCGGTATATTCTGGTTGCGGTTTTATTCCGGTTGCAGTTTATTCTTGTTGCAGTTTATTCTGTTGCGGTTTATTCTGGTTGTGGTTTATTTTGGTTGTGGTTTATTCTGATTGTGGTTTATTCTGGTTGCAGTTTATTCTGGTTGCGGTTTATTCTGGTTGCGGTTTTATTCCGGTTGCAGTTTATTCTTGTTGCAGTTTATTCTGGTTGCGGTTTATTCTGGTTGCGGTTTTATTCCGGTTGCAGTTTATTCTTGTTGTAGTTTATTCTGGTCGCAGTTTATTCTGGTTGCGGTTTATTCTGGTTGTGGTTTATTCTGTTGCGGTTTGTTCTGGTTGTGGTTTATTCTGGTTGCGGTTTTATTCTGGTTGCGGTTTATTCTGGTTGCGGTTTTATTCTGTTGTGGTTTATTCTGTTGCAGTTTATTCTGTCGCGGTTTATTCTGGTTGTGGTTTATTTTGGTTGTGGTTTACTCTGGTTGTGGTTTATTCTGGTTGCGGTTTATTCTGTTGCGGTTTATTCTGGTTGAGGTTTATTTTGGTTGTGGTTTATTCTGATTGTGGTTTATTCTGGTTGCAGTTTATTCTGGTTGCGGTTTATTCTGGTTGTGGTTTATTCTGATTGTGGTTTATTCTGATTGTGGTTTATTCTGATTGTGGTTTATTCTGGTTGCAGTTTATTCTGGTTGTGGTTTATTCTGTTTGCAGTTTATTCTGGTTGTGGTTTATTCTGATTGTGGTTTATTCTGGTTGTGGTTTATTCTGATTGTGGTTTATTCTGATTCTGGTTTATTCTGATTGTGGTTTATTCTGATTGTGGTTTATTCTGGTTGTGGTTTATTCTGTTTGCAGTTTATTCAGGTTGTGGTTTATTCTGGTTGTGGTTTATTCTGATTGTGGTTTATTCTGGTTGCAGTTTATTCTGGTTGTGGTTTATTCTGTTTGCAGTTTATTCAGGTTGTGGTTTATTCTGGTTGTGGTTTATTCTGATTGTGGTTTATTCTGGTTGCAGTTTATTCTGGTTGTGGTTTATTCTGTTTGCAGTTTATTCAGGTTGTGGTTTATTCTGGTTGTGGTTTATTCTGATTGTGGTTTTTTCTGGTTGCAGTTTATTCTGATTGTGGTTTATTCTGTTTGCAGTTTATTCAGGTTGTGGTTTATTCTGGTTGTGGTTTATTCTGGTTGTGGTTTATTCTGGTTGTGGTTTATTCTGTTTGCAGTTTATTCAGGTTGTGGTTTATTCTGGTTGTGGTTTATTCTGATTGTGGTTTATTCTGGTTGCAGTTTATTCAGGTTGTGGTTTATTCTGGTTGTGGTTTATTCTGATTGTGGTTTATTCTGGTTGTGGTTTATTCTGGTTGCAGTTTATTCTGGTTGTGGTTTATTCTGGTTGCGGTTTATTCTGGTTGTGGTTTATTCTGATTGTGGTTTATTCTGGTTGCAGTTTATTCAGGTTGTGGTTTATTCTGGTTGTGGTTTATTCTGGTTGTGGTTTATTCTGGTTGTGGTTTATTCTGATTGTGGTTTATTCTGGTTGCAGTTTATTCAGGTTGTGGTTTATTCTGGTTGTGGTTTATTCTGGTTGTGGTTTATTCTGGTTGTGGTTTATTCTGGTTGTGGTTTATTCTGATTGTGGTTTATTCTGTTGCGGTTTATTCAGGTTGTGGTTTATTCTGATTGTGGTTTATTCTGATTGTGGTTTATTCTGGTTGCGGTTTATTCTGGTTGTGGTTTATTCTGATTGTGGTTTATTCTGGTTGCAGTTTATTCAGGTTGTGGTTTATTCTGGTTGTGGTTTATTCTGGTTGTGGTTTATTCTGGTTGTGGTTTATTCTGATTGTGGTTTATTCTGGTTGCAGTTTATTCAGGTTGTGGTTTATTCTGGTTGTGGTTTATTCTGGTTGTGGTTTATTCTGGTTGTGGTTTATTCTGATTGTGGTTTATTCTGGTTGCAGTTTATTCTGGTTGTGGTTTATTCTGTTTGCAGTTTATTCTGATTGCGGTTTATTCTGGTTGCAGTTTATTCTGGTTGTGGTTTATTCTGGTTGTGGTTTATTTTGATTGCGGTTTATTCTGGTTGTGGTTTATTCTGGTTGCAGTTTATTCTGGTTGCAGTTTATTCTGATTGTGGTTTATTCAGGTTGTGGTTTATTCTGGTTGCAGTTTATTCTGGTTGCAGTTTATTCTGATTGTGGTTTATTCTGGTTGCAGTTTATTCTGGTTGTGGTTTATTCTGGTTGCGGTTTATTCTGGTTGCGGTTAATTCTGGTTGCAGTTTATTCTGTTTGTGGTTTATTTTGGTAGTGGTTTATTCTGTTGCGGTTTATTCTGGTTGCGGTTTATTCTGTTGCGGTTTATTCTGGTTGTGGTTTTATTCCGGTTGCAGTTTATTCTTGTTGCAGTTTATTCTGGTTGCGGTATATTCTGGTTGCGGTTTTATTCCGGTTGCAGTTTATTCTTGTTGCAGTTTATTCTGTTGCGGTTTATTCTGGTTGTGGTTTATTTTGGTTGTGGTTTATTCTGATTGTGGTTTATTCTGGTTGCAGTTTATTCTGGTTGCGGTTTATTCTGGTTGCGGTTTTATTCCGGTTGCAGTTTATTCTTGTTGCAGTTTATTCTGGTTGCGGTTTATTCTGGTTGCGGTTTTATTCCGGTTGCAGTTTATTCTTGTTGTAGTTTATTCTGGTTGCAGTTTATTCTGGTTGCGGTTTATTCTGGTTGTGGTTTATTCTGTTGCGGTTTATTCTGGTTGTGGTTTATTCTGGTTGCGGTTTTATTCTGGTTGCGGTTTATTCTGGTTGCGGTTTTATTCTGTTGTGGTTTTTTCTGTTGCAGTTTATTCTGTCGCGGTTTATTCTGGTTGTGGTTTATTTTGGTTGTGGTTTACTCTGGTTGTGGTTTATTCTGGTTGCGGTTTATTCTGTTGCGGTTTATTCTGGTTGAGGTTTATTTTGGTTGTGGTTTATTCTGATTGTGGTTTATTCTGGTTGCAGTTTATTCTGGTTGCGGTTTATTCTGGTTGCAGTTTTATTCCGGTTGCAATTTATTCTTGTTGCAGTTTATTCTGGTTGCGGTTTATTCTGGTTGCGGTTTTATTCCGGTTGCAGTTTATTCTTGTTGTAGTTTATTCTGGTCGCAGTTTATTCTGGTTGCGGTTTATTCTGGTTGTGGTTTATTCTGTTGCGGTTTATTCTGGTTGTGGTTTATTCTGGTTGCGGTTTTATTCTGGTTGCGGTTTATTCTGGTTGCGGTTTTATTCTGTTGTGGTTTATTCTGTTGCAGTTTATTCTGTCGCGGTTTATTCTGGTTGTGGTTTATTTTGGTTGTGGTTTACTCTGGTTGTGGTTTATTCTGGTTGCGGTTTATTCTGTTGCGGTTTATTCTGGTTGAGGTTTATTTTGGTTGTGGTTTATTCTGATTGTGGTTTATTCTGGTTGCAGTTTATTCTGGTTGCGGTTTATTCTGGTTGCGGTTTTACTCCGGTTGCAGTTTATTCTTGTTGCAGTTTATTCTGGTTGCGGTTTATTCTGGTTGCGGTTTTATTCCGGTTGCAGTTTATTCTTGTTGCAGTTTATTCTGTTGCGGTTTATTCTGGTTGAGGTTTATTTTGGTTGTGGTTTATTCTGATTGTGGTTTATTCTGGTTGCGGTTTATTCTGATTGTGGTTTATTCTGGTTGCAGTTTATTCTGGTTGCGGTTTATTCTGGTTGCGGTTTTATTCCGGTTGCAGTTTATTCTTGTTGCAGTTTATTCTGGTTGCGGTTTATTCTGGTTGCGGTTTTATTCCGGTTGCAGTTTATTCTTGTTGCTGTTTATTCTGGTTGTGGTTTATTCTGGTTATGGTTTATTCTGGTTGCAGTTTATTCTGGTTGCGGTTTATTCTGTTGCGGTTTATTCTGGTTGTGGTTTATTCTGTTGTGGTTTATTCTGATTGTGGTTTATTCTGTTGCGGTTAATTCTGGTTGTGGTTTATTCTGGTTGTGGTTTATTTTGGTTGTGGTTTATTCTGATTGTGGTTTATTCTGGTTGCTGTTTATTCTGGTTGTGGTTTTATTCTGATTGCGGTTTTATTCCGGTTGCTGTTTTATTCATGTTGCGGTTTATTCTCTTTGTGTTTTTTTCTCGTTGCAGTTTATGCCGGTTGCGGTTTATTCTAGTTGCGGTTTATTCTAGTTGCGGTTTATTCTAGGTGCTGTTTATTCTAGTTGTAGTTTATTCTAGTTGCGGTTTATTCTAGTTGCGGTTTATTCTTGTTGCAGTTTATTCTGGTTGTGGTTTTATTCTGATTGCGGTTTTATTCCGGTTGCTGTTTTATTCATGTTGCGGTTTATTCTATTTGTGGTTTTTTCTCATTGCAGTTTATTCCGGTTGCGGTATATTCTAGTTGCGGTGTATTCTAGTTGCGGTTTATTCTAGGTGCTGTTTATTCTAGTTGTAGTTTATTCTAGTTGCGGTTTATTCTAGTTGCAGTTTATTCTAGTTGTAGTTTATTCTGGTTGCGGTTTATTCTAGTTGCGGTTTATTCTTGTTGCAGTTTATTCTGGTTGTGGTTTTATTCTGGTTGCGGTTAATTCCGGTTGCGGTTTATTCTAGTTGCGGTTTATTCTAGATGCTGTTTATTCTAGTTGTAGTTTATTCTAGTTGCTTTTTATTCTAGTTGCGGTTTATTCTTGTTGCAGTTTATTCTGGTTGTGGTTTTATTCTGATTACGGTTTTATTCCGGTTGCTGTTTTATTCATGTTGCGGTTTATTCTCTTTGTGGTTTTTTCTCATTGCAGTTTATTCCGGTTGCGGTATATTCTAGTTGCGGTGTATTCTAGTGGCGGTTTATTCTAGTTGTAGTTTATTCTGGTTGCGGTTCTTTTCTGGTTGCGGATTATTCTGGTTGCGGTTTCATACCGGCTCCGGTTTTATTCTGGTTGCGCTTTTATTCTGTTTTCAGTTTATTCTGGTTCTGGTTTATTCTGGTTGCGGTTTATTCTGGTTGCGGTTCATTCTAGTTGTGATTTCAATCTGCTAACGGTTTATTTTAGTTGTTGTTTTATTCTGGTTGCGGTTTATTCCGGTTGCGGTTTCTTTCCGGTTGCGGTTTATTCTAGTTGCGGTTTATTCTAGATGCTGTTTATTCTAGTTGTAGTTTATTCTAGTTGCGTTTTATTCCAGTTGCGGTTTATTCTTGTTGCAGTTTTTTCTGGTTGCAGTTTATTCTGGTTATGATGTATTCTGGTTGTGGTTTATTCTGGTTACGGTTTATTCTGGTTACGAAGTATCCTGGTTGTGGTTTATTCTGATTGTGGTTTATTCTGGTTGTGGTTTATTCTGGTTGCGGATTATTCTGGTTGTGGTTTATTCTGGTGACGGTTTGTTCTGGTGACGGTTTATTCTGTTTGTGGTTTATTCTGGTTGCGGTTTATTCTGGTTGTGGTTTTATTCTGGTTGCGGACTTATTCTGGTTGCAGTTTATTCTGGTTATGATGTATTCTGGTTGTGGTTTATTCTGGTTACGGTTTATTCTGGTTACGATGTATCCTGGTTGTGGTTTATTCTGGTTGCGGATTATTCTGGTTGTGGTTTATTCTGGTTGTGGTTTATTCTGGTTGTGGTTTGTTCTGGTTGCAGTTTATTCTGGTTGCGGTTTATTCTCGTTGTGATTTATTCTGGTTGCGGTTTATTCTTGTTGTGGTTTATTCTTGTTGCAGTTTATTCTGGTTGCAGTTTATTCTGGTTATGATGTATTCTGGTTGTGGTATAATCTGGTTTCGGTTTATTCTGGTTACGATGTATCCTGGTTGTGGTTTATTCTGGTTACAATGTATTCTGGTTGTGATTTATTCTGGTTACGGTTTATTCTGGTTGTGGTTTATTCTGGTTGCGGATTTATTCTGGTTGCGGTTCTATTCTGGTTGCTGTTTATTCTGGTTGCTTTTTTATTCCGGTTCCGGTTTTATTCTTGGTGCGGTTCTTTTCTGGTTGCGGTTTATTCTGGTTGCGGTTTCATACCGGCTCCGGTTTTATTCTGGTTGCGCTTTTATTCTGTTTTCAGTTTATTCTGGTTCTGGTTTATTCTGGTTGCGGTTTATTCTGGTTGCGGTTCATTCTAGTTGTGCTTTCATTCTGCTAACGGTTTATTTTAGTTGTTGTTTTATTCTGGTTGCGGTTTATTCCGGTTGCGATTTCTTTCCGGTTGCGGGGTATTCTAGTTGCGGTTTATTCTAGATGCTGTTTATTCTAGTTGTAGTTTATTCTAGTTGCGTTTTATTCCAGTTGCGGTTTATTCTTGTTGCAGTTTATTCTGGTTGCAGTTTATTCTGTATATGATGTATTCTGGTTGTGGTTTATTCCGGTTCTGGTTTTATTCTTGTTGCGGTTCTTTTCTGGTTGCGGTTTATTCTGGTTGCGGTTTTATTCTGTTTTCAGTTTATTCTGGTTCTGGTTTATTCTGGTTGCTGTTTATTCTGGTTGCGGTTTATTCTGGTTGTGGTTTATTCTGATTGTGGATTATTCTGGTTGCGGTTTATTCTGGTTGCGGTTTATTCTGGTTGTGGTTTATTCTGGTTGTGGTTTATTCTGGTTGCGCTTTTATTCTGTTTGCAGTTTATTCTGGTTGCAGTTTATTCTGGTTGTGGTTTATTCTGGTTGTGGTTTATTCTGGTTGCGGTTTATTCTGGTTGTGGTTTATTATGGTTGCGGTTTATTCTGGTTGTGGTTTATTCTGATTGTGGTTTATTCTGGTTGTGGTGTATTCTGGTTGCGGTTTATTCTCGTTGCGGTTTATTCTGGATGTGGTTTATTCTGGTTGTGGTTTATTCTGGTTGCAGTTTATTCTGGTTGTGGTTTATTCTGGTTGTGGTTAATTCTGGTTGTGGTTTATTCTGGTTGTGGTTTATTCTGGTTGCGGTTTATTCTGGTTGCGGTTCATTCTGGTTGCGCTTTTATTCTGTTTGCAGTTTATTCTGATTGTGGTTTATTCTGGTTGTGGTTTATTCTGGTTGCGGTTTATTCTGGTTGTGGTTTATTCTGATTGTGGTTTATTCTGGTTGTGGTTTATTCTGGTTGTGGTTTATTCTGGTTGTGGTTTAATCTGGTTGCGGTTTATTCTGGTTGTGGTTTATTCTGGTTGCGGTTTATTCTGGTTGTGGTTTATTCTGGTTGCGGTTTGTTCTGGTGACGGTTTATTCTGTTTGTGGTTTATTCTGGTTGTGGTTTATTCTGGTTATGGTTTATTCTGGTTGCGGTTTATTCTGGTTGTGGTTTATTCTGGTTGCGGTTTATTCTGGTTGTGGTTTATTCTGATTGTGGTTTATTCTGGTTGCGGTGTATTCTGGTTGCGGTTTATTCTCGTTGCGGTTTATTCTGGATGTGGTTTATTCTGGTTGTGGTTTATTCTGGTTGCAGTTTATTCTGGTTGTGGTTTATTCTGGTTGTGGTTAATTCTGGTTGTGGTTTATTCTGGTTGTGGTTTATTCTATTTGCGGTTTATTCTAGTTGCGGTTTTTCTAGGTGCTGTTTATTCTAGTTGTAGTTTATTCTAGTTGCGGTTTATTCTAGTTGCGGTTTATTCTAGTTGCAGTTTATTCTAGTTGTGGTTTATTCTGGTTGCGGTTTATTCTAGTTGCGGTTTATTCTTGTTGCAGTTTATTCTGGTTGTGGTTTTATTCTGGTTGCGGTTTATTCCGGTTGCGGTTTATTCTAGTTGCGGTTTATTCTAGATGCTGTTTATTCTAGTTGTAGTTTATTCTAGTTGCGTTTTATTCTAGTTGCGGTTTATTCTTGTTGCAGTTTATTCTGGTTGCAGTTTATTCTGGTTATGATGTATTCTGGTTGTGGTTTATTCTGGTTACGGTTTATTCTGGTTACGATGTATCCTGGTTGTGGTTTATTCTGGTTGCGGATTATTCTGGTTGTGGTTTATTCTGGTTGTGGTTTATTTTGGTTGTGGTTTGTTCTGGTTGCAGTTTATTCTGGTTGCGGTTTATTCTGGTTGTGATTTATTCTGGTTGCGGTTTATTCTTGTTGTGGTTTATTCTTGTTGCAGTTTATTCTGGTTGCAGTTTATTCTGGTTATGTATTCTGGTTGTGGTTTATTCTGGTTTCGGTTTATTCTGGTTACGATGTATCCTGGTTGTGGTTTATTCTGGTTACAATGTATTCTGGTTGTGATTTATTCTGGTTTTGGTTTATTCTGGTTGTGTTTTATTCTGGTTGCGGATTTATTCTGGTTGCGGTTCTATTCTGGTTGCTGTTTATTCTGGTTGCTTTTTTATTCCGGTTCCGGTTTTATTCTTGTTGCGGTTCTTTTCTGGTTGCGGTTTATTCTGGTTGCGGTTTCATACCGGCTCCGGTTTTATTCTGGTTGCGCTTTTATTCTGTTTTCAGTTTATTCTGGTTCTGGTTTATTCTGGTTGCGGTTTATTCTGGTTGCGGTTCATTCTAGTTGTGCTTTCATTCTGCTAACGGTTTATTTTAGTTGTTGTTTTATTCTGGTTGCGGTTTATTCCGGTTGCGATTTCTTTCCGGTTGCGGGGTATTCTAGTTGCGGTTTATTCTAGATGCTGTTTATTCTAGTTGTAGTTTATTCTAGTTGCGTTTTATTCCAGTTGCGGTTTATTCTTGTTGCAGTTTATTCTGGTTGCAGTTTATTCTGTATATGATGTATTCTGGTTGTGGTTTATTCCGGTTCTGGTTTTATTCTTGTTGCGGTTCTTTTCTGGTTGCGGTTCATTCTGGTTGCGGTTTTATTCTGTTTTCAGTTTATTCTGGTTCTGGTTTATTCTGGTTGCTGTTTATTCTGGTTGCGGTTTATTCTGGTTGTGGTTTATTCTGATTGTGGATTATTCTGGTTGCGGTTTATTCTGGTTGCGGTTTATTCTGGTTGTGGTTTATTCTGGTTGTGGTTTATTCTGGTTGCGCTTTTATTCTGTTTGCAGTTTATTCTGGTTGCAGTTTATTCTGGTTGTGGTTTATTCTGGTTGTGGTTTATTCTGGTTGCGGTTTATTCTGGTTGTGGTTTATTATGGTTGCGGTTTATTCTGGTTGTGGTTTATTCTGATTGTGGTTTATTCTGGTTGCGGTGTATTCTGGTTGCGGTTTATTCTCGTTGCGGTTTATTCTGGATGTGGTTTATTCTGGTTGTGGTTTATTCTGGTTGCAGTTTATTCTGGTTGTGGTTTATTCTGGTTGTGGTTAATTCTGGTTGTGGTTTATTCTGGTTGTGGTTTATTCTGGTTGCGGTTTATTCTGGTTGCGGTTCATTCTGGTTGCGCTTTTATTCTGTTTGCAGTTTATTCTGATTGTGGTTTATTCTGGTTGTGGTTTATTCTTGTTGTGGTTTATTCTGATTGCGGTTTATTCTGATTGTGGTTTATTCTGGTTGCGGTTTTTTCTGGTTATGGTTTATTCTGGTTGCAGTTTATTCTGGTTGTGGTTTATTCTGGTTGCGGTTTATTCTGGTTGCGGTTTATTCTGGTTGCGGTTTATTCTGGTTGTGGTTTATTCTGTTGCTGTTTATTCTGGTTGTGGTTTATTTTGGTTGTGGTTTATTCTGTTGCGGTTTATTCTGGTTGTGGTTTATTCTGGATGTGGTTTATTCTGGTTGCGGTTTATTCTGGTTGCGGTTTATTCTGGTTGTGGTTCATTCTGGTTGCAGTTTATTCTGGTTCGGTTTATTCTGGTTGTGGTTTATTCTGGTTGTGGTTTATTCTGTTGCGGTTTATTCTGGTTGTGGTTTTATTCTGATTGTGGTTTATTCTGGTTGCGGTTTATTCTGGTTGTGGTTTATTCTGGTTGAGGTTTATTCTGGTTGTGGTTTATTCTGGTTGTGGTTTATTCTGGTTGCGGTTTATTCTGGTTGTGGTTTATTCTGGTTGTGGTTTATTCTGATTGTGGTTTATTCTGGTTGTGGTTTATTCTGGTTGTGGTTTATTCTGGTTGCGGTTTATTCTGGTTGCGGTTTATTCTGATTGTGGTTTATTCTGGTTGCGGTTTTCATAGATAGACATTCATTCATAGAATTTACAGTGCAGAAGGAGGCCATTCGGCCCATCGAGTCTGCACCGGCTCTTGGAAAGAGCTCCCTACCCAAGGTCAACACCGCCACCCTATCCCCATAACCCTGTAACCCTGTAACCCAGTAACCCCACCCAACACTAAGGGCAATTTTGGACACTAAGGGCAATTTATCACGGCCAATCCACCTAACCTGCACATCTTTGGACTGTGGGAGGAAACCGGAGCACCCGGAGGAAACCCACGCACACACGGGGAGGATGTGCAGACTCCGCACAGACAGTGACCCAAGCCAGAATCGAACCTGGGACCCTGGAGCTGTGAAGCAATTGTGCTATCCACAAGGCTACCGTGCTGCCCCCAAATAATCCGCAACAGAATAAACCACAACCAGAATAAACTGCAACCAGAATAAACTGCAACCAAAATAAACCACAATCAGAATGTGGTTTATGCTGGTTGTGGTTTATTCTGGTTGCGGTTTATTCTGGTTGCGGTTTATTCTGGTTGTGGTTTATTCTGGTTGCGGTTTTTTCTGATTGTGGTTTATTCTGGTTGTGGTTTATTCTGGTTGCAGTTTATTCTGGTTGCGGTTTATTCTGGTTGCGGATTATTCTGGTTGCAGTTTATTCTAATTGTGGTTTATTCTGGTTGTGGTTTATTCTGGTTGCAGTTTATTCTGGTTGTGGTTTATTCTGGTTGTGATTTATTCTGGTTGCAGTTTATTCTGGTTCGGTTTATTCTGGTTGTGGTTTATTCTGGTTGTGGTTTATTCTGTTGCGGTTTATTCTGGTTGTGGTTTTATTCTGATTGTGGTTTATTCTGGTTGCGGTTTATTCTGGTTGTGGTTTATTATGTTTGCGGTTTATTCTGGTTGCGGTATATTCTGTTGCGGTTTATTCTGGTTGTGGTTTATTCTGGTTGTGGTTTATTCTGTTGTGGTTTATTCTGATTGTGGTTTATTCTGGTTGCAGTTTATTCTGTTTGCAGTTTATTCTGGTTGTGGTTTATTCTGGTTGTGGTTTATTCTGATTGTGGTTTATTCTGGTTGTGGTTTATTCTGGTTGCGGTTTATTCTGGTTGTGGTTTATTCTGGTTGCGGTTTATTCTGGTTGCGGTTTATTCTGGTTCGGTTTATTCTGGTTGTGGTTTATTCTGGTTGCGGTTTATTCTGGTTGCAGTTTATTCTGGTTGCAGTTTATTCTGGTTGTGGTTTATTCTGGTTGTGGTTTATTCTGATTGTGGTTTATTCTGGTTGAGGTTTATTCTGGTTGCAATTTATTCTGGTTGCAGTTTATTGTGGTTGCGGTTTATTCTGGTAGCGGTTTATTCTGATTGTGGTTTATTCTGGTTGTGGTTTATTCTGGTTGCAGTTTATTCTGGATGCAGTTTATTCTGGTTGTGGTTTATTCTGGTTGTGGTTTATTCTGATTGTGGTTTATTCTGGTTGAGGTTTATTCTGGTTGCAGTTTATTCTGGTTGTAGTTTATTCTGGTTGTGGTTTATTCTGGTTGAGGTTTATTCTGGTTGTGGTTTATTCTGGTTGCGGTTTATTCTGGTTGCAGTTTATTCTGGTTGCAGTTTATTCTGGTTGTGGTTTATTCTGGTTGTGGTTTATTCTGGTTGCAGTTTATTCCGGTTGTCGTTTATTCTGGTTGTGGTTTATTCTGGTTGTGGTTTATTCTGGTTGTGGTTTATTCTGGTTGTGGTTTATTCTGATTGTGGTTTATTCTGGTTGTGGTTTATTCTGGTTGTGGTTTATTCTGGTTGTGGTTTATTCTGATTGTGGTTTATTCTGATTGTGGTTTATTCTGGTTGTGGTTTATTCTGATTGTGGTTGATTCTGGTTGTGGTTTATTCTGGTTGTGGTTTATTCTGGTTGCAGTTTATTCTGATTGTGGTTTATTCTGGTTGCGGTTTATTCTGTTGCGGTTTATTCTGGTTGCAGTGTATTCTGGTTGTGGTTTATTCTGGTTGCGGTTTATTCTGGTTGTGGTTTATTCTGATTGTGGTTTATTCTGGTTGTGGTTTATTCTGATTGTGGTTTATTCTGATTGTGGTTTATTCTGATTGTGGTTTATTCTGATTGTGGTTTATTCTGGTTGTGGTTTATTCTGATTGTGGTTTATTCTGATTGTGGTTTATTCTGGTTGTGGTTTATTCTGATTGTGGTTTATTCTGGATGTGGTTTATTCTGGTTGTGGTTTATTCTGATTGTGGTTTATTCTGATTGTGGTTTATTCTGGTTGTGGTTTATTCTGATTGTGGTTTATTCTGATTGTGGTTTATTCTGATTGTGGTTGATTCTGGTTGTGGTTTATTCTGGTTGTGGTTTATTCTGGTTGCAGTTTATTCTGATTGTGGTTTATTCTGGTTGTGGTTTATTCTGATTGTGGTTTATTCTGGTTGTGGTTTATTCTGATTGTGGTTTATTCTGATTGTGGTTTATTCTGGTTGTGGTTTATTCTGATTGTGGTTTATTCTGGTTGTGGTTTATTCTGATTGTGGTTTATTCTGATTGTGGTTTATTCTGATTGTGGTTTATTCTGGTTGTGTTTTATTCTGGTTGTGGTTTATTCTGTTTGTGGTTTATTCTGATTGTGGTTTATTCTGGTTGTGTTTTATTCTGGTTGTGGTTTATTCTGGTTGTGGTTTATTCTGATTGTGGTTTATTCTGGTTGTGGTTTATTCTGATTGTGGTTTATTCTGGTTGTGGTTTATTCTGATTGTGGTTTATTCTGATTGTGGTTTATTCTGGTTGTGGTTTACTCTGGTTGTGGTTTATTCTGATTGTGGTTTATTCTGATTGTGGTTTATTCTGGTTGTGTTTTATTCTGGTTGTGGTTTATTCTGGTTGTGGTTTATTCTGGTTGTGGTTTATTCTGATTGTGGTTTATTCTGGTTGTGGTTTATTCTGATTGTGGTTTATTCTGGTTGTGGTTTACTCTGGTTGTGGTTTATTCTGATTGTGGTTTATTCTGGTTGTGGTTTATTCTGGTTGCAGTTTATTCTGCTTGCAGTTTATTCTGGTTGTGGTTTATTCTGGTTCTGGTTTATTCTGATTGTGGTTTATTCTGATTGTGGTTTATTCTGATTGCGGTTTATTCTGATTGTGGTTTATTCTGGTTGTGGTTTATTCTGATTGTGGTTTATTCTGGTTGCAGTTTATTCTGGTTGTGGTTTATTCTGGTTGCAGTTTATTCTGATTGTGGTTTATTCTGATTGTGGTTTATTCTGGTTGTGGTTTATTCTGGTTGCAGTTTATTCTGATTGTGGTTTATTCTGGTTGCAGTTTATTCTGATTGTGGTTTATTCTGATTGCGGTTTATTCTGGTTGCGGTTTATTCTGATTGTGGTTTATTCTGGTTGCGGTTTATTCTGATTGTGGTTTATTCTGGTTGTGGTTTATTCTGGTTGTGGTTTATTCTGGTTGCAGTTTATTCTGGTTGTGGTTTATTCTGGTTGCAGTTTATTCTGATTGTGGTTTATTCTGATTGCGGTTTATTCTGATTGTGGTTTATTCTGGTTGCAGTTTATTCTGGTTGTGGTTTATTCTGGTTGTGGTTTATTCTGGTTGCAGTTTATTCTGGTTGTGGTTTATTCTGGTTGCAGTTTATTCTGATTGTGGTTTATTCTGGTTGTGGTTTATTCTGGTTGCAGTTTATTCTGGTTGTGGTTTATTCTGGTTGCAGTTTATTCTGATTGTGGTTTATTCTGGTTGTGGTTTATTCTGGTTGTGGTTTATTCTGGTTGCAGTTTATTCTGGTTGTGGTTTATTCAGGTTGCAGTTTATTCTGATTGTGGTTTATTCTTGTTGCAGTTTATTCTGTTGTGGTTTATTCTGATTGTGGTTTATTCTGGTTGCGGTTTATTCTGATTGTGGTTTATTCTGGTTGCGGTTTATTCTGATTGTGGTTTATTCTGGTTGCGGTTTATTCTGATTGTGGTTTATTCTGGTTGTGGTTTATTCTGGTTGTGGTTTATTCTGGTTGCAGTTTATTCTGGTTGCAGTTTATTCTGGTTGTGGTTTATTCTGGTTGTGGTTTATTCTGATTGTGGTTTATTCTGATTGTGGTTCATTCTGGTTGTGGTTTATTCAGGTTGTGGTTTATTCTGGTTGTGGTTTATTCTGGTTGTGGTTTATTCTGGTTGTGGTTTATTCTGATTGTGGTTTATTCTGATTGTGGTTTATTCTGGTTGTGGTTTATTCAGGTTGTGGTTTATTCTGGTTGTGGTTTATTCTGGTTGCAGTTTATTCTGGTTGCAGTTTATTCTGGTTGTGGTTTATTCTGGTTGTGGTTTATTCTGATTGTGGTTTATTCTGGTTGCAGTTTATTCTGATTGTGGTTTATTCTGGTTGTGGTTTATTCTGGTTGCAGTTTATTCTGGTTGTGGTTTATTCTGGTTGTGGTTTATTCTGGTTGCGGTTTTTTCTGATTGTGGTTTATTCTGGTTGTGGTTTATTCAGGTTGTGGTTTATTCTGGTTGCAGTTTATTCTGGTTGTGGTTTACTCCGGTTGCAGTTTATTCTGGTTGCAGTTTATTCTGGTTGTGGTTTATTCTGGTTGTGGTTTATTCTGATTGTGGTTTATTCTGATTGTGGTTTATTCTGGTTGTGGTTTATTCTGGTTGTGGTTTATTCTGGTTGCAGTTTATTCTGATTGTGGTTTATTCTGGTTGTGGTTTATTCTGATTGTGGTTTATTCTGATTGCGGTTTATTCTGGTTGCGGTTTATTCTGATTGTGGTTTATTCTGGTTGCGGTTTATTCTGATTGTGGTTTATTCTGGTTGTGGTTTATTCTGGTTGTGGTTTATTCTGGTTGCAGTTTATTCTGGTTGTGGTTTATTCTGGTTGCAGTTTATTCTGATTGTGGTTTATTCTGATTGCGGTTTATTCTGATTGTGGTTTATTCTGGTTGCAGTTTATTCTGGTTGTGGTTTATTCTGGTTGTGGTTTATTCTGGTTGCAGTTTATTCTGGTTGTGGTTTATTCTGGTTGCAGTTTATTCTGATTGTGGTTTATTCTGGTTGTGGTTTATTCTGGTTGCAGTTTATTCTGGTTGTGGTTTATTCTGGTTGCAGTTTATTCTGATTGTGGTTTATTCTGGTTGTGGTTTATTCTGGTTGTGGTTTATTCTGGTTGCAGTTTATTCTGGTTGTGGTTTATTCAGGTTGCAGTTTATTCTGATTGTGGTTTATTCTTGTTGCAGTTTATTCTGTTGTGGTTTATTCTGATTGTGGTTTATTCTGGTTGCGGTTTATTCTGATTGTGGTTTATTCTGGTTGCGGTTTATTCTGATTGTGGTTTATTCTGGTTGCGGTTTATTCTGATTGTGGTTTATTCTGGTTGTGGTTTATTCTGGTTGCAGTTTATTCTGGTTGCAGTTTATTCTGGTTGTGGTTTATTCTGATTGTGGTTTATTCTGATTGCGGTTTATTCAGGTTGTGGTTTATTCTGGTTGTGGTTTATTCTGGTTGTGGTTTACTCCGGTTGCAGTTTATTCTGGTTGCGGTTTATTCTGGTTGTGGTTTATTCTGGTTGTGGTTTATTCTGATTGTGGTTTATTCTGATTGTGGTTTATTCTGGTTGTGGTTTATTCTGGTTGTGGTTTATTCTGGTTGCAGTTTATTCTGATTGTGGTTTATTCTGGTTGTGGTTTATTCTGGTTGCAGTTTATTCTGGTTGTGGTTTATTCTGGTTGTGGTTTATTCTGGTTGCGGTTTTTTCTGATTGTGGTTTATTCTGGTTGTGGTTTATTCAGGTTGTGGTTTTTTCTGGTTGCAGTTTATTCTGGTTGTGGTTTACTCCGGTTGCAGTTTATTCTGGTTGCAGTTTATTCTGGTTGTGGTTTATTCTGGTTGTGGTTTATTCTGATTGTGGCTTATTCTGATTGTGGTTTATTCTGGTTGTGGTTTATTCTGGTTGTGGTTTATTCTGGTTGCAGTTTATTCTGATTGTGGTTTATTCTGGTTGTGGTTTATTCTGGTTGCAGTTTATTCTGGTTGTGGTTTATTCTGGTTGTGGTTTATTCTGGTTGCGGTTTTTTCTGATTGTGGTTTATTCTGGTTGTGGTTTATTCTGGTTGCAGTTTATTCTGGTTGTGGTTTAATCTGGTTGCGGTTTATTCTGGTTGCGGTTTATTCTGGTTGCGGTTTATTCTGGTTGCAGTTTATTCTGATTGTGGTTTATTCTGGTTGTGGTTTATTCTGGTTGCAGTTTATTCTGGTTGTGGTTTATTCTGGTTGTGGTTTATTCTGATTGCGGTTTATTCTGATTGTGGTTTATTCTGGTTGCGGTTTTTTCTGGTTATGGTTTATTCTGGTTGTGGTTTATTCTGGTTGCGGTTTATTCTGGTTGCGGTTTATTCTGGTTGCGGTTTATTCTGGTTGTGGTTTATTCTGTTGCGGTTTATTCTGGTTGCGGTTTATTCTGGTTGTGGTTCATTCTGGTTGCAGTTTATTCTGGTTCGGTTTATTCTGGTTGTGGTTTATTCTGATTGTGGTTTATTCTGGTTGTGGTTTATTCTGGTTGTGGTTTATTCTGGTTGCAGTTTATTCTGATTGTGGTTTATTCTGGTTGTGGTTTATTCTGATTGTGGTTTATTCTGATTGCGGTTTATTCTGGTTGCGGTTTATTCTGATTGTGGTTTATTCTGGTTGCGGTTTATTCTGATTGTGGTTTATTCTGGTTGTGGTTTATTCTGGTTGTGGTTTATTCTGGTTGCAGTTTATTCTGGTTGTGGTTTATTCTGGTTGCAGTTTATTCTGATTGTGGTTTATTCTGATTGCGGTTTATTCTGATTGTGGTTTATTCTGGTTGCAGTTTATTCTGGTTGTGGTTTATTCTGGTTGTGGTTTATTCTGGTTGCAGTTTATTCTGGTTGTGGTTTATTCTGGTTGCAGTTTATTCTGATTGTGGTTTATTCTGGTTGTGGTTTATTCTGGTTGCAGTTTATTCTGGTTGTGGTTTATTCTGGTTGCAGTTTATTCTGATTGTGGTTTATTCTGGTTGTGGTTTATTCTGGTTGTGGTTTATTCTGGTTGCAGTTTATTCTGGTTGTGGTTTATTCAGGTTGCAGTTTATTCTGATTGTGGTTTATTCTTGTTGCAGTTTATTCTGTTGTGGTTTATTCTGATTGTGGTTTATTCTGGTTGCGGTTTATTCTGATTGTGGTTTATTCTGGTTGCGGTTTATTCTGATTGTGGTTTATTCTGGTTGCGGTTTATTCTGATTGTGGTTTATTCTGGTTGTGGTTTATTCTGGTTGTGGTTTATTCTGGTTGCAGTTTATTCTGGTTGTGGTTTATTCTGGTTGTGGTTTATTCTGATTGTGGTTTATTCTGATTGTGGTTTATTCAGGTTGTGGTTTATTCTGGTTGTGGTTTATTCTGGTTGTGGTTTACTCCGATTGCAGTTTATTCTGGTTGCGGTTTATTCTGGTTGTGGTTTATTCTGGTTGTGGTTTATTCTGATTGTGGTTTATTCTGATTGTGGTTTATTCTGGTTGTGGTTTATTCTGGTTGTGGTTTATTCTGGTTGCAGTTTATTCTGATTGTGGTTTATTCTGGTTGTGGTTTATTCTGGTTGCAGTTTATTCTGGTTGTGGTTTATTCTGGTTGTGGTTTATTCTGGTTGCGGTTTTTTCTGATTGTGGTTTATTCTGGTTGTGGTTTATTCAGGTTGTGGTTTATTCTGGTTGCAGTTTATTCTGGTTGTGGTTTACTCCGGTTGCAGTTTATTCTGGTTGCAGTTTATTCTGGTTGTGGTTTATTCTGGTTGTGGTTTATTCTGATTGTGGTTTATTCTGATTGTGGTTTATTCTGGTTGTGGTTTATTCTGGTTGTGGTTTATTCTGGTTGCAGTTTATTCTGATTGTGGTTTATTCTGGTTGTGGTTTATTCTGGTTGCAGTTTATTCTGGTTGTGGTTTATTCTGGTTGTGGTTTATTCTGGTTGCGGTTTTTTCTGATTGTGGTTTATTCTGGTTGTGGTTTATTCTGGTTGCAGTTTATTCTGGTTGTGGTTTAATCTGGTTGCGGTTTATTGTGGTTGCGGTTTATTCTGGTTGCGGTTTATTCTGGTTGCAGTTTATTCTGATTGTGGTTTATTCTGGTTGTGGTTTATTCTGGTTGCAGTTTATTCTGGTTGTGGTTTATTCTGGTTGTGGTTTATTCTGATTGCGGTTTATTCTGATTGTGGTTTATTCTGGTTGCGGTTTTTTCTGGTTATGGTTTATTCTGGTTGTGGTTTATTCTGGTTGTGGTTTATTCTGGTTGCGGTTTATTCTGGTTGCGGTTTATTCTGGTTGCGGTTTATTCTGGTTGTGGTTTATTCTGTTGCGGTTTATTCTGGTTGCGGTTTATTCTGGTTGTGGTTCATTCTGGTTGCAGTTTATTCTGGTTCGGTTTATTCTGGTTGTGGTTTATTCTGGTTGTGGTTTATTCTGTTGCGGTTTATTCTGGTTGTGGTTTATTCTGGTTGCGGTTTATTCTGGTTGTGGTTTATTATGGTTGCGGTTTATTCTGGTTGCGGTTTATTCTGGTTGTGGTTTATTCTGGTTGCGGTTTATTCTGGTTGTGGTTTATTCTGGTTGTGGTTTATTCTGATTTTGGTTTATTCTGGTTGTGGTTTATTCTGATTGTGGTTTATTCTGGTTGTGGTTTATTCTGGTTGCAGTTTATTCTGGTTGTGGTTTATTCTGGTTGTGGTTTATTCTGGTTGCAGTTGATTCTGGTTGTGGTTTAATCATGTTGCGGTTTATTCTGGTTGCGGTTTATTCTGGTTGCGGTTTATTCTGGTTGCAGTTTATTCTGATTGTGGTTTATTCTGGTTGTGGTTTATTCTGGTTGCAGTTTATTCTGGTTGTGGTTTATTCTTGTTGTGGTTTATTCTGATTGCGGTTTATTCTGATTGTGGTTTATTCTGGTTGCGGTTTTTTCTGGTTATGGTTTATTCTGGTTGCAGTTTATTCTGGTTGTGGTTTATTCTGGTTGCGGTTTATTCTGGTTGCGGTTTATTCTGGTTGTGGTTTATTCTGTTGCGGTTTATTCTGGTTGTGGTTTATTTTGGTTGTGGTTTATTCTGTTGCGGTTTATTCTGGTTGTGGTTTATTCTGGATGTGGTTTATTCTGGTTGCGGTTTATTCTGGTTGCGGTTTATTCTGGTTGTGGTTCATTCTGGTTGCAGTTTATTCTGGTTCGGTTTATTCTGGTTGTGGTTTATTCTGGTTGTGGTTTATTCTGTTGCGGTTTATTCTGGTTGTGGTTTTATTCTGATTGTGGTTTATTCTGGTTGCGGTTTATTCTGGTTGTGGTTTATTCTGGTTGCGGTTTATTCTGGTTGTGGTTTATTCTGGTTGTGGTTTATTCTGGTTGCGGTTTATTCTGGTTGTGGTTTATTCTGGTTGTGGTTTATTCTGAATGTGGTTTATTCTGGTTGTGGTTTATTCTGGTTGTGGTTTATTCTGGTTGCGGTTTATTCTGGTTGCGGTTTATTCTGATTGTGGTTTATTCTGGTTGCGGTTTTCATAGATAGACATTCATTCATAGAATTTACAGTGCAGAAGGAAGCCATTCGGCCCATCGAGTCTGCACCGGCTCTTGGCAAGAGCTCCCTACCCAAGGTCAACACCGCCACCCTATCCCCATAACCCTGTAACCCTGTAACCCAGTAACCCCACCCAACACTAAGGGCAATTTTGGACACTAAGGGCAATTTATCACGGCCAATCCACCTAACCTGCACATCTTTGGACTGTGGGAGGAAACCGGAGCACCCGGAGGAAACCCACGCACACACGGGGAGGATGTGCAGACTCCGCACAGACAGTGACCCAAGCCAGAATCGAACCTGGGACCCTGGAGCTGTGAAGCAATTGTGCTATCCACAAGGCTACCGTGCTGCCCCCAAATAATCCGCAACAGAATAAACCACAACCAGAATAAACTGCAACCAGAATAAACTGCAACCAAAATAAACCACAATCAGAATGTGGTTTATTCTGGTTGTGGTTTATTCTGGTTGCGGTTTATTCTGGTTGCGGTTTATTCTGGTTCGGTTTATTCTGGTTGCGGTTTATTCTGGTTGTTGTTTATTTTGGTTGCGGTTTATTCTGGTTGCAGTTTATTCTGGTTGTGGTTTATTTTGGTTGTGGTTTATTCTGTTGCGGTTTATTCTGGTTGTGGTTTATTCTGGATGTGGTTTATTCTGGTTGCGGTTTATTCTGGTTGCGGTTTATTCTGGTTGTGGTTCATTCTGGTTGCAGTTTATTCTGGTTCGGTTTATTCTGGTTGTGGTTTATTCTGGTTGTGGTTTATTCTGTTGCGGTTTATTCTGGTTGTGGTTTTATTCTGATTGTGGTTTATTCTGGTTGCGGTTTATTCTGGTTGTGGTTTATTATGGTTGCGGTTTATTCTGGTTGCAGTTTATTCTGTTGCGGTTTATTCTGGTTGTGGTTTATTCTGGTTGTGCTTTATTCTGTTGTGGTTTTTTCTGATTGTGGTTTATTCTGGTTGCAGTTTATTCTGGTTGTGGTTTATTCTGGTTGTGGTTTATTCTGGTTGTGGTTTATTCTGGTTGTGGTTTATTCTGGTTGCGGTTTATTCTGGTTGTGGTTTATTCTGGTTGTGGTTTATTCTGGTTGCGGTTTATTCTGGTTGCGGTTTATTCTGGTTCGGTTTATTCTGGTTGTGGTTTATTCTGGTTGCGGTTTATTCTGGTTGCAGTTTATTCTGGTTGCAGTTTATTCTGGTTGCGGTTTATTCTGGTTGCGGTTTATTCTGATTGTGGTTTATTCTGGTTGTGGTTTATTCTGGTTGCAGTTTATTCTGGTTGCAGTTTATTCTGGTTGTGGTTTATTCTGGTTGTGGTTTATTCTGATTGTGGTTTATTCTGGTTGAGGTTTATTCTGGTTGCAGTTTATTCTGGTTGTGGTTTATTCTGGTTGCGGTTTATTCTGGTTGTGGTTTATTCTGGTTGCGGTTTATTCTGTTGCGGTTTATTCTGGTTGTAGTTTATTCTGGTTGTGGTTTATTCTGGTTGCGGTTTATTCTGTTGCGGTTTATTCTGGTTGCAGTTTATTCTGGATGTGGTTTATTCTGGTTGTGGTTTATTCTGATTGTGGTTTATTCTGGTTGAGGTTTATTCTGGTTGCAGTTTATTCTGGTTGTGGTTTATTCTGGTTGCGGTTTATTCTGGTTGTGGTTTATTCTGGTTGTGCTTTATTCTGTTGTGGGTTTTTCTGATTGCGGTTTATTCTGGTTGCGGTTTATTCTGGTTGCAGTTTATTCTGATTGTGGTTTATTCTGGTTGTGGTTTATTCTGGTTGCAGTTTATTCTGGTTGTGGTTTATTCTTGTTGTGGTTTATTCTGATTGCGGTTTATTCTGATTGTGGTTTATTCTGGTTGCGGTTTTTTCTGGTTATGGTTTCTTCTGGTTGCAGTTTATTCTGGTTGTGGTTTATTCTGGTTGCGGTTTATTCTGGTTGCGGTTTATTCTGGTTGCGGTTTATTCTGGCTGTGGTTTATTCTGTTGCGGTTTATTCTGGTTGTGGTTTATTTTGGTTGTGGTTTATTCTGTTGCGGTTTATTCTGGTTGTGGTTTATTCTGGATGTGGTTTATTCTGGTTGCGGTTTATTCTGGTTGCGGTTTATTCTGGTTGTGGTTCATTCTGGTTGCAGTTTATTCTGGTTCGGTTTATTCTGGTTGTGGTTTATTCTGGTTGTGGTTTATTCTGTTGCGGTTTATTCTGGTTGTGGTTTTATTCTGATTGTGGTTTATTCTGGTTGCGGTTTATTCTGGTTGTGGTTTATTCTGGTTGCGGTTTATTCTGGTTGTGGTTTATTCTGGTTGTGGTTTATTCTGGTTGCGGTTTATTCTGGTTGTGGTTTATTCTGGTTGTGGTTTATTCTGATTGTGGTTTATTCTGGTTGTGGTTTATTCTGGTTGTGGTTTATTCTGGTTGCGGTTTATTCTGATTGTGGTTTATTCTGGTTGCGGTTTTCATAGATAGACATTCATTCATAGAATTTACAGTGCAGAAGGAGGCCATTCGGCCCATCGAGTCTGCATCGGCTCTTGGAAAGAGCTCCCTACCCAAGGTCAACACCGCCACCCTATCCCCATAACCCTGTAACCCTGTAACCCAGTAACCCCACCCAACACTAAGGGCAATTTTGGACACTAAGGGCAATTTATCACGGCCAATCCACCTAACCTGCACATCTTTGGACTGTGGGAGGAAACCGGAGCACCCGGAGGAAACCCACGCACACACGGGGAGGATGTGCAGACTCCGCACAGACAGTGACCCAAGCCAGAATCGAACCTGGGACCCTGGAGCTGTGAAGCAATTGTGCTATCCACAAGGCTACCGTGCTGCCCCCAAATAATCCGCAACAGAATAAACCACAACCAGAATAAACTGCAACCAGAATAAACTGCAACCAAAATAAACCACAATCAGAATGTGGTTTATGCTGGTTGTGGTTTATTCTGGTTGCGGTTTATTCTGGTTGCGGTTTATTCTGGTTGTGGTTTATTCTGGTTGCGGTTTTTTCTGATTGTGGTTTATTCTGGTTGTGGTTTATTCTGGTTGCAGTTTATTCTGGTTGCGGTTTATTCTGGTTGCGGATTATTCTGGTTGCAGTTTATTCTAATTGTGGTTTATTCTGGTTGTGGTTTATTCTGGTTGCAGTTTATTCTGGTTGTGGTTTATTCTGGTTGTGATTTATTCTGGTTGCAGTTTATTCTGGTTCGGTTTATTCTGGTTGTGGTTTATTCTGGTTGTGGTTTATTCTGTTGCGGTTTATTCTGGTTGTGGTTTTATTCTGATTGTGGTTTATTCTGGTTGCGGTTTATTCTGGTTGTGGTTTATTATGGTTGCGGTTTATTCTGGTTGCAGTATATTCTGTTGCGGTTTATTCTGGTTGTGGTTTATTCTGGTTGTGGTTTATTCTGTTGTGGTTTATTCTGATTGTGGTTTATTCTGGTTGCAGTTTATTCTGTTTGCAGTTTATTCTGGTTGTGGTTTATTCTGGTTGTGGTTTATTCTGATTGTGGTTTATTCTGGTTGTGGTTTATTCTGGTTGCGGTTTATTCTGGTTGTGGTTTATTCTGGTTGCGGTTTATTCTGGTTGCGGTTTATTCTGGTTCGGTTTATTCTGGTTGTGGTTTATTCTGGTTGCGGTTTATTCTGGTTGCAGTTTATTCTGGTTGCAGTTTATTCTGGTTGTGGTTTATTCTGGTTGTGGTTTATTCTGATTGTGGTTTATTCTGGTTGAGGTTTATTCTGGTTGCAATTTATTCTGGTTGCAGTTTATTGTGGTTGCGGTTTATTCTGGTTGCGGTTTATTCTGATTGTGGTTTATTCTGGTTGTGGTTTATTCTGGTTGCAGTTTATTCTGGATGCAGTTTATTCTGGTTGTGGTTTATTCTGGTTGTGGTTTATTCTGATTGTGGTTTATTCTGGTTGAGGTTTATTCTGGTTGCAGTCTATTCTGGTTGTAGTTTATTCTGGTTGTGGTTTATTCTGGTTGAGGTTTATTCTGGTTGCAGTTTATTCTGGTTGCAGTTTATTCTGGTTGTGGTTTATTCTGGTTGTGGTTTATTCTGGTTGCAGTTTATTCCGGTTGTCGTTTATTCTGATTGTGGTTTATTCTGGTTGTGGTTTATTCTGGTTGTGGTTTATTCTGGTTGTGGTTTATTCTGGTTGTGGTTTATTCTGGTTGTGGTTTATTCTGATTGTGGTTTATTCTGATTGTGGTTTATTCTGGTTGTGGTTTATTCTGATTGTGGTTGATTCTGGTTGTGGTTTATTCTGGTTGTGGTTTATTCTGGTTGCAGTTTATTCTGATTGTGGTTTATTCTGGTTGCGGTTTATTCTGTTGCGGTTTATTCTGGTTGCAGTGTATTCTGGTTGTGGTTTATTCTGGTTGCGGTTTATTATGTTGCGGTTTATTCTGGTTGCAGTTTATTCTGCTTGTGGTTTATTCTGGTTGTGGTTTATTCTGATTGTGGTTTATTCTGGTTGAGGTTTATTCTGGTTGCAGTTTATTCTGGTTGTGTTTTATTCTGGTTGAGGTTTATTCTGGTTGCAGTTTATTCTGATTGTGGTTTATTCTGGTTGCGGTTTATTCTGGTTGTGGTTTATTCTGGTTGCGGTTTATTCTGTTGCGGTTTATTCTGGTTGCAGTTTATTCTGGTTGTGGTTTATTCTGGTTGCGGTTTATTCTGTTGCGGTTTATTCTGGTTGCAGTTTATTCTGGATGTGGTTTATTCTGGTTGTGGTTTATTCTGATTGTGGTTTATTCTGGTTGAGGTTTATTCTGGTTGCAGTTTATTCTGGTTGTGGTTTATTCTGGTTGCGGTTTATTCTGGTTGTGGTTTATTCTGGTTGTGCTTTATTCTGTTGTGGTTTTTTCTGATTGTGGTTTATTCTGGTTGCAGTTTATTCTGGTTGTGGTTTATTCTGGTTGTGGTTTATTCTGATTGTGGTTTATTCTGGTTGTGGTTTATTCTGGTTGTGGTTTATTCTGGTTGCGGTTTATTCTGGTTGTGGTTTATTCTGGTTGTGGTTTATTCTGGTTGCGGTTTATTCTGGTTGCGGTTTATTCTGGTTCGGTTTATTCTGGTTGCGGTTTATTCTGGTTGAGGTTTATTCTGGTTGCGGTTTGTTCTGGTTGCAGTTTATTCTTGTTGCAGTTTATTCTGGTTGTGGTTTATTCTGGTTGTGGTTTATTCTGATTGTGGTTTATTCTGGTTGAGGATTATTCTGGTTGCAGTTTATTCTGGTTGCAGTTTATTGTGGTTGCGGTTTATTCTGGTTGCGGTTTATTCTGATTGTGGTTTATTCTGGTTGTGGTATATTCTGGTTGCAGTTTATTCTGGTTGCAGTTTATTCTGGTTGTGGTTTATTCTGGTTGTGGTTTATTCTGATTGTGGTTTATTCTGGTTGAGGTTTATTCTGGTTGCAGTTTATTCTGGTTGAGGTTTATTCTGGTTGCGGTTTATTCTGGTTGTGGTTTATTCTGGTTGCGGTTTATTCTGTTGCGGTTTATTCTGGTTGCAGTTTATTCTGGTTGTGGTTTATTCTGGTTGCGGTTTATTCTGTTGCGGTTTATTCTGGTTGCAGTTTATTCTGGATGTGGTTTATTCTGGTTGTGGTTTATTCTGATTGTGGTTTATTCTGGTTGAGGTTTATTCTGGTTGCGGTTTATTCTGGTTGAGGTTTATTCTGGTTGCAGTTTATTCTGATTGTGGTTTATTCTGGTTGCGGTTTATTCTGGTTGTGGTTTATTCTGGTTGTGGTTTATTCTGGTTGCAGTTTATTCTGGTTGCCGTTTATTCTGGTTGTGGTTTATTCTGGTTGTGGTTTATTCTGGTTGCAGTTTATTCTGGTTGTCGTTTATTCTGGTTGCAGTTTATTCTGGTTGTGGTTTATTCTGGTTGAGGTTTATTCTGGTTGCAGTTTATTCTGTTTGTCGTTTATTCTGGTTGCGGTTTATTCTGGTTGTGGTTTATTCTGGTTGTGGTTTATTCTGATTGTGGTTTATTCTGGTTGTGGTTTATTCTGGTTGTGGTTTATTCTGATTGTGGTTTATTCTGGTTGCGGTTTATTCTGATTGTGGTTTATTCTGGTTGCGGTTTTCATAGATAGACATTCATTCATAGAATTTACAGTGCAGAAGGAGGCCATTCGGCCCATCGAGTCTGCACCGGCTCTTGGAAAGAGCTCCCTACCCAAGGTCAACACCGCCACCCTATCCCCATAACCCTGTAACCCTGTAACCCAGTAACCCCACCCAACACTAAGGGCAATTTTGGACACTAAGGGCAATTTATCACGGCCAATCCACCTAACCTGCACATCTTTGGACTGTGGGAGGAAACCGGAGCACCCGGAGGAAACCCACGCACACACGGGGAGGATGTGCAGACTCCGCACAGACAGTGACCCAAGCCAGAATCGAACCTGGGACCCTGGAGCTGTGAAGCAATTGTGCTATCCACAAGGCTACCGTGCTGCCCCCAAATAATCCGCAACAGAATAAACCACAACCAGAATAAACTGCAACCAGAATAAACTGCAACCAAAATAAACCACAATCAGAATGTGGTTTATTCTGGTTGTGGTTTATTCTGGTTGCGGTTTATTCTGGTTGCGGTTTATTCTGGTTCGGTTTATTCTGGTTGCGGTTTATTCTGGTTGTTGTTTATTCTGGTTGCGGTTTATTCTGGTTGCAGTTTATTCTGGTTGTGGTTGATTTTGGTTGTGGTTTATTCTGTTGCGGTTTATTCTGGTTGTGGTTTATTCTGGATGTGGTTTATTCTGGTTGCGGTTTATTCTGGTTGCGGTTTATTCTGGTTGTGGTTCATTCTGGTTGCAGTTTATTCTGGTTCGGTTTATTCTGGTTGTGGTTTATTCTGGTTGTGGTTTATTCTGTTGCGGTTTATTCTGGTTGTGGTTTTATTCTGATTGTGGTTTATTCTGGTTGCGGTTTATTCTGGTTGTGGTTTATTATGGTTGCGGTTTATTCTGGTTGCGGTTTATTCTGTTGCGGTTTATTCTGGTTGTGGTTTATTCTGGTTGTGCTTTATTCTGTTGTGGTTTTTTCTGATTGTGGTTTATTCTGGTTGCAGTTTATTCTGGTTGTGGTTTATTCTGGTTGTGGTTTATTCTGATTGTGGTTTATTCTGGTTGTGGTTTATTCTGGTTGTGGTTTATTCTGGTTGCGGTTTATTCTGGTTGTGGTTTATTCTGGTTGTGGTTTATTCTGGTTGCGGTTTATTCTGGTTGCGGTTTATTCTGGTTGTGGTTTATTCTGGTTGCGGTTTATTCTGGTTGCAGTTTATTCTTGTTGCAGTTTATTCTGGTTGTGGTTTATTCTGGTTGTGGTTTATTCTGATTGTGGTTTATTCTGGTTGAGGATTATTCTGGTTGCAGTTTATTCTGGTTGCAGTTTATTGTGGTTGCGGTTTATTCTGGTTGCGGTTTATTCTGATTGTGGTTTATTCTGGTTGTGGTTTATTCTGGTTGCAGTTTATTCTGGTTGCAGTTTATTCTGGTTGTGGTTTATTCTGGTTGTGGTTTATTCTGATTGTGGTTTATTCTGGTTGAGGATTATTCTGGTTGCAGTTTATTCTGGTTGCAGTTTATTGTGGTTGCGGTTTATTCTGGTTGTGGTTTATTCTGGTTGCGGTTTATTCTGATTGTGGTTTATTCTGGTTGTGGTTTATTCTGGTTGCAGTTTATTCTGGTTGCAGTTTATTCTGGTTGTGGTTTATTCTGGTTGTGGTTTATTCTGGTTGAGGTTTATTCTGGTTGCAGTTTATTCTGGTTGTGGTTTATTCTGGTTGCGGTTTATTCTGTTTGTGGTTTATTCTGGTTGCGGTTTATTCTGTTGCGGTTTATTCTGGTTGCAGTTTATTCTGGTTGTGGTTTATTCTGGTTGCGGTTTATTCTGTTGCGGTTTATTCTGGTTGCAGTTTATTCTGGATGTGGTTTATTCTGGTTGTGGTTTATTCTGATTGTGGTTTATTCTGGTTGAGGTTTATTCTGGTTGCAGTTTATTCTGGTTGTGGTTTATTCTGGTTGCGGTTTATTCTGGTTGTGGTTTATTCTGGTTGTGCTTTATTCTGTTGTGGTTTTTTCTGATTGTGGTTTATTCTGGTTGCAGTTTATTCTGGTTGTGGTTTATTCTGGTTGTGGTTTATTCTGATTGTGGTGTATTCTGGTTGTGGTTTATTCTGGTTGTGGTTTATTCTGGTTGTGGTTTATTCTGGTTGCGGTTTATTCTGGTTGCGGTTTATTCTGGTTCGGTTTATTCTGGTTGCGGTTTATTCTGGTTGTGGTTTATTCTGGTTGCGGTTTATTCTGGTTGCAGTTTATTCTTGTTGCAGTTTATTCTGGTTGTGGTTTATTCTGGTTGTGGTTTATTCTGATTGTGGTTTATTCTGGTTGAGGATTATTCTGGTTGCAGTTTATTCTGGTTGCAGTTTATTGTGGTTGCGGTTTATTCTGGTTGCGGTTTATTCTGATTGTGGTTTATTCTGGTTGTGGTTTATTCTGGTTGCAGTTTATTCTGGTTGCAGTTTATTCTGGTTGTGGTTTATTCTGGTTGTGGTTTATTCTGATTGTGGTTTATTCTGGTTGAGGTTTATTCTGGTTGCAGTTTATTCTGGTTGTGGTTTATTCTGGTTGCAGTTTATTCTGGTTGCAGTTTATTCTGTTGCGGTTTATTCTGTTGCGGTTTATTCTGGTTGCAGTTTATTCTGGTTGTGGTTTATTCTGGTTGCGGTTTATTCTGTTGCGGTTTATTCTGGTTGCAGTTTATTCTGGATGTGGTTTATTCTGGTTGTGGTTTATTCTGATTGTGGTTTATTCTGGTTGAGGTTTATTCTGGTTGCAGTTTATTCTGGTTGTGGTTTATTCTGGTTGAGGTTTATTCTGGTTGCAGTTTATTCTGATTGTGGTTTATTCTGGTTGCGGTTTATTCTGGTTGTGGTTTATTCTGGTTGTGGTTTATTCTGGTTGCAGTTTATTCTGGTTGCCGTTTATTCTGGTTGTGGTTTATTCTGGTTGTGGTTTATTCTGGTTGCAGTTTATTCTGGTTGTCGTTTATTCTGGTTGCAGTTTATTCTGGTTGTGGTTTATTCTGGTTGAGGTTTATTCTGGTTGCAGTTTATTCTGTTTGTCGTTTATTCTGGTTGCGGTTTATTCTGGTTGTGGTTTATTCTGGTTGTGGTTTATTCTGATTGTGGTTTATTCTGGTTGTGGTTTATTCTGATTGTGGTTTATTCAGGTTGTGGTTTATTCTGGTTGTGGTTTATTCAGGTTGTGGTTTATTCTGGTTGTGGTTTATTCTGATTGCGGTTTATTCTGATTGTGGTTTATTCTGGTTGTGGTTTATTCTGGTTGTGGTTTATTCTGATTGTGGTTTATTCTGATTGTGGTTTATTCTGGTTGTGGTTTATTCTGATTGTGGTTTATTCTGGTTGTGGTTTATTCTGGTTGTGGTTTATTCTGGTTGCAGTTTATTCTGATTGTGGTTTATTCTGGTTGTGGTTTATTCTGATTGCAGTTTATTCTGGTAGTGGTTTATTCTGGTTGTGGTTTATTCTGGTTGCGGTTTTTTCTGATTGTGGTTTATTCTGGTTGTGGTTTATTCTGGTTGCAGTTTATTCTGGTTGCGGTTTATTCTGGTTGCGGATTATTCTGGTTACAGTTTATTCTAATTGTGGTTTATTCTGGTTGTGGTTTATTCTGGTTGCAGTTTATTCTGGTTGTGGTTTATTCTGGTTGTGATTTATTCTGGTTGCAGTTTATTCTGGTTCGGTTTATTCTGGTTGTGGTTTATTCTGGTTGTGGTTGATTCTGTTGCGGTTTATTCTGGTTGTGGTTTTATTCTGATTGTGGTTTATTCTGGTTGCGGTTTATTCTGGTTGTGGTTTATTATGGTTGCGGTTTATTCTGGTTGCGGTATATTCTGTTGCGGTTTATTCTGGTTGTGGTTTATTCTGGTTGTGGTTTATTCTGTTGTGGTTTATTCTGATTGTGGTTTATTCTGGTTGCAGTTTATTCTGTTTGCAGTTTATTCTGGTTGTGGTTTATTCTGGTTGTGGTTTATTCTGATTGTGGTTTATTCTGGTTGTGGTTTATTCTGGTTGCGGTTTATTCTGGTTGTGGTTTATTCTGGTTGCGGTTTATTCTGGTTGCGGTTTATTCTGATTCGGTTTATTCTGGTTGTGGTTTATTCTGGTTGCGGTTTATTCTGGTTGCAGTTTATTCTGGTTGCAGTTTATTCTGGTTGTGGTTTATTCTGGTTGTGGTTTATTCTGATTGTGGTTTATTCTGGTTGAGGTTTATTCTGGTTGCAATTTATTCTGGTTGCAGTTTATTGTGGTTGCGGTTTATTCTGGTTGCGGTTTATTCTGATTGTGGTTTATTCTGGTTGTGGTTTATTCTGGTTGCAGTTTATTCTGGATGCAGTTTATTCTGGTTGTGGTTTATTCTGGTTGTGGTTTATTCTGATTGTGGGTTATTCTGGTTGAGGTTTATTCTGGTTGCAGTTTATTCTGGTTGTAGTTTATTCTGGTTGTGGTTTATTCTGGTTGAGGTTTATTCTGGTTGCAGTTTATTCTGGTTGCAGTTTATTCTGGTTGTGGTTTATTCTGGTTGTGGTTTATTCTGGTTGCAGTTTATTCTGGTTGTCGTTTATTCTGATTGTGGTTTATTCTGGTTGTGGTTTATTCTGGTTGTGGTTTATTCTGGTTGTGGTTTATTCTGGTTGTGGTTTATTCTGATTGTGGTTTATTCTGGTTGTGGTTTATTCTGGTTGTGGTTTATTCTGGTTGTGGTTTATTCTGGTTGTGGTTTATTCTGATTGTGGTTTATTCTGATTGTGGTTTATCCTGGTTGTGGTTTATTCTGATTGTGGTTGATTCTGGTTGTGGTTTATTCTGGTTGTGGTTTATTCTGGTTGCAGTTTATTCTGATTGTGGTTTATTCTGGTTGCGGTTTATTCTGTTGCGGTTTATTCTGGTTGCAGTGTATTCTGGTTGTGGTTTATTCTGGTTGCGGTTTATTATGTTGCGGTTTATTCTGGTTGCAGTTTATTCTGCTTGTGGTTTATTCTGGTTGTGGTTTATTCTGATTGTGGTTTATTCTGGTTGAGGTTTATTCTGGTTGCAGTTAATTCTGGTTGTGGTTTATTCTGGTTGAGGTTTATTCTGGTTGCAGTTTATTCTGATTGTGGTTTATTCTGGTTGTGGTTTATTCTGGTTGTGGTTTATTCTGGTTGCAGTTTATTCTGGTTGCCGTTTATTCTGGTTGTGGTTTATTCTGGTTGTGGTTTATTCTGGTTGCAGTTTATTCTGGTTGTCGTTTATTCTGGTTGCAGTTTATTCTGGTTGTGGTTTATTCTGGTTGAGGTTTATTCTGGTTGCAGTTTATTCTGTTTGTCGTTTATTCTGGTTGCGGTTTATTCTGGTTGTGGTTTATTCTGGTTGTGGTTTATTCTGATTGTGGTTTATTCTGGTTGTGGTTTATTCTGGTTGTGGTTTATTCTGATTGTGGTTTATTCTGGTTGTGGTTTATTCTGATTGTGGTTTATTCAGGTTGTGGTTTATTCTGGTTGTGGTTTATTCAGGTTGTGGTTTATTCTGGTTGTGGTTTATTCTGATTGCGGTTTATTCTGATTGTGGTTTATTCTGGTTGTGGTTTATTCTGGTTGTGGTTTATTCTGATTGTGGTTTATTCTGATTGTGGTTTATTCTGGTTGTGGTTTATTCTGATTGTGGGTTATTCTGGTTGTGGTTTATTCTGGTTGTGGTTTATTCTGGTTGCAGTTTATTCTGATTGTGGTTTATTCTGGTTGTGGTTTATTCTGGTTGCAGTTTATTCTGGTAGTGGTTTATTCTGGTTGTGGTTTATTCTGGTTGCGGTTTTTTCTGATTGTGGTTTATTCTGGTTGTGGTTTATTCTGGTTGCAGTTTATTCTGGTTGCGGTTTATTCTGGTTGCGGATTATTCTGGTTGCAGTTTATTCTAATTGTGGTTTATTCTGGTTGTGGTTTATTCTGGTTGCAGTTTATTCTGGTTGTGGTTTATTCTGGTTGTGATTTATTCTGGTTGCAGTTTATTCTGGTTCGGTTTATTCTGGTTGTGGTTTATTCTGGTTGTGGTTTATTCTGTTGCGGTTTATTCTGGTTGTGGTTTTATTCTGATTGTGGTTTATTCTGGTTGCGGTTTATTCTGGTTGTGGTTTATTATGGTTGCGGTTTATTCTGGTTGCGGTATATTCTGTTGCGGTTTATTCTGGTTGTGGTTTATTCTGGTTGTGGTTTATTCTGTTGTGGTTTATTCTGATTGTGGTTTATTCTGGTTGCAGTTTATTCTGTTTGCAGTTTATTCTGGTTGTGGTTTATTCTGGTTGTGGTTTATTCTGATTGTGGTTTATTCTGGTTGTGGTTTATTCTGGTTGCGGTTTATTCTGGTTGTGGTTTATTCTGGTTGCGGTTTATTCTGGTTGCGGTTTATTCTGGTTCGGTTTATTCTGGTTGTGGTTTATTCTGGTTGCGGTTTATTCTGGTTGCAGTTTATTCTGGTTGCAGTTTATTCTGGTTGTGGTTTATTCTGGTTGTGGTTTATTCTGATTGTGGTTTATTCTGGTTGAGGTTTATTCTGGTTGCAATTTATTCTGGTTGCAGTTTATTGTGGTTGCGGTTTATTCTGGTTGCGGTTTATTCTGATTGTGGTTTATTCTGGTTGTGGTTTATTCTGGTTGCAGTTTATTCTGGATGCAGTTTATTCTGGTTGTGGTTTATTCTGGTTGTGGTTTATTCTGATTGTGGTTTATTCTGGTTGAGGTTTATTCTGGTTGCAGTTTATTCTGGTTGTAGTTTATTCTGGTTGTGGTTTATTCTGGTTGAGGTTTATTCTGGTTGCAGTTTATTCTGGTTGCAGTTTATTCTGGTTGTGGTTTATTCTGGTTGTGGTTTATTCTGGTTGCAGTTTATTCTGGTTGTCGTTTATTCTGATTGTGGTTTATTCTGGTTGTGGTTTATTCTGGTTGTGGTTTATTCTGGTTGTGGTTTATTCTGATTGTGGTTTATTCTGGTTGTGGTTTATTCTGGTTGTGGTTTATTCTGATTGTGGTTTATTCTGATTGTGGTTTATTCTGGTTGTGGTTGATTCTGATTGTGGTTGATTCTGGTTGTGGTTTATTCTGGTTGCAGTTTATTCTGATTGTTGTTTATTCTGGTTGCGGTTTATTCTGTTGCGGTTTATTCTGGTTGCAGTGTATTCTGGTTGTGGTTTATTCTGGTTGCGGTTTATTATGTTGCGGTTTATTCTGGTTGCAGTTTATTCTGCTTGTGGTTTATTCTGGTTGTGGTTTATTCTGATTGTGGTTTATTCTGGTTGAGGTTTATTCTGGTTGCAGTTTATTCTGGTTGTGTTTTATTCTGGTTGAGGTTTATTCTGGTTGCAGTTTATTCTGATTGTGGTTTATTCTGGTTGCGGTTTATTCTGGTTGTGGTTTATTCTGGTTGTGGTTTATTCTGGTTGCAGTTTATTCTGGTTGCCGTTTATTCTGGTTGTGGTTTATTCTGGTTGTGGTTTATTCTGGTTGTGGTTTATTCTGGTTGCAGTTTATTCTGGTTGTCGTTTATTCTGGTTGCAGTTTATTCTGTTTGTGGTTTATTCTGGTTGAGGTTTATTCTGGTTGCAGTTTATTCTGGTTGTCGTTTATTCTGGTTGTGGTTTATTCTGGTTGTGGTTTATTCTGATTGTGGTTTATTCTGATTGTGGTTTATTCTGGTTGTGGTTTATTCTGGTTGTGGTTTATTCTGATTGTGGTTTATTCCGGTTGTGGTTTATTCTGGTTGTGGTTTATTCAGGTTGTGGTTTATTCTGGTTGTGGTTTATTCTGATTGCGGTTTATTCTGATTGTGGTTTATTCTGGTTGTGGTTTATTCTGGTTGTGGTTTATTCTGGTTGCGGTTTTTTCTGATTGTGGTTTATTCTGGTTGTGGTTTATTCTGGTTGCCCTTTATTCTGGTTGTGGTTTATTCTGGTTGTGGTTTATTCTGATTGTGGTTTATTCTGATTGTGGTTTATTCTGGTTGTGGTTTATTCTGGTTGTGGTTTATTCTGATTGTGGTTTATTCCGGTTGTGGTTTATTCTGGTTGTGGTTTATTCAGGTTGTGGTTTATTCTGGTTGTGGTTTATTCTGATTGCGGTTTATTCTGATTGTGGTTTATTCTGGTTGTGGTTTATTCTGGTTGTGGTTTATTCTGGTTGCGGTTTTTTCTGATTGTGGTTTATTCTGGTTGTGGTTTATTCTGGTTGCCCTTTATTCTGGTTGCGGTTTATTCTGGTTGCGGTTTATTCTGGTTGCAGTTTATTCTGATTGTGGTTTATTCTGGTTGTGGTTTATTCTGGTTGCAGTTTATTCTGATTGTGGTTTATTCTGGTTGTGGTTTATTCTGGTTGTGGTTTATTCTGGTTGCAGTTTATTCTGGTTCGGTTTATTCTGGTTGTGGTTTATTTTGGTTGTGGTTTATTCTGGTTGTGGTTTATTCTGGTTGTGGTTTATTCTGGTTGCAGTTTATTCTGGTTCGGTTTATTCTGGTTGTGGTTTATTCTGGTTGTGGTTTATTCTGTTGCGGTTTATTCTGGTTGTGGTTTTATTCTGATTGTGGTTTATTCTGGTTGCGGTTTATTCTGGTTGTGGTTTATTATGGTTGCGGTTTATTCTGGTTGCGGTTTATTCTGTTGCGGTTTATTCTAGTTGTGGTTTATTCTGTTGTGGTTTATTCTGATTGTGGTTTATTCTGGTTGCAGTTTATTCTGTTTGCAGTTTATTCTGGTTGTGGTTTATTCTGGTTGTGGTTTATTCTGATTGTGGTTTGTTCTGGTTGTGGTTTATTCTGGTTGCGGTTTATTCTGGTTGTGGTTTATTCTGATTGTGGTTTATTCTGGTTGTGGTTTATTCTGGTTGCGGTTTATTCTGGTTGCGGTTTATTCTGGTTCGGTTTATTCTGGTTGAGGTTTATTCTGGTTGTGGTTTATTCTGGTTGTGGTTTATTCTGGTTGAGGTTTATTCTGGTTGCAGTTTATTCTGGTTGCAGTTTATTCTGGTTGTGGTTTATTCTGGTTGTGGTTTATTCTGATTGTGGTTTATTCTGGTTGAGGTTTATTCTGGTTGCAGTTTATTCTGGTTGCAGTTTATTGTGGTTGCGGTTTATTCTGGTTGCGGTTTATTCTGATTGTGGTTTATTCTGGTTGAGGTTTATTCTGGTTGCAGTTTATTCTGGTTGTATTTTATTCTGGTTGTGGTTTGTTCTGGTTGAGGTTTATTCTGGTTGAAGTTTATTCTGGTTGTGGTTTATTCTGATTGTGGTTTATTCTGGTTGTGGTTTATTCCGGTTGTGGTTTATTCTGGTTGCAGTTTATTCTGGTTGTGGTTTATTCTGATTGTGGTTTATTCTGGTTGTGGTTTATTCTGGTTGTGGTTTATTCTGGTTGTGGTTTATTCTGATTGTGGTTTATTCTGGTTGTGGTTTATTCTGATTGTGGTTTATTCTGGTTGTGGTTTATTCAGGTTGTGGTTTATTCTGGTTGTGGTTTATTCTGATTGTGGTTCATTCTGGTTGTGGTTTATTCTGATTGTGGTTTATTCTGATTGTGGTTTATTCTGCTTGTGGTTTATTCTGATTGTGGTTGATTCTGGTTGTGGTTTATTCTGATTGTGGTTTATTCTGGTTGCAGTTTATTCTGTTTGCAGTTTATTCTGGTTGTGGTTTATTCTGGTTGTGGTTTATTCTGATTGTGGTTTATTCTGGTTGTGGTTTATTCTGGTTGCGGTTTATTCTGGTTGTGGTTTATTCTGGTTGCGGTTTATTCTGGTTGCGGTTTATTCTGGTTCGGTTTATTCTGGTTGTGGTTTATTCTGGTTGCGGTTTATTCTGGTTGCAGTTTATTCTGGTTGCAGTTTATTCTGGTTGTGGTTTATTCTGGTTGTGGTTTATTCTGATTGTGGTTTATTCTGGTTGAGGTTTATTCTGGTTGCAATTTATTCTGGTTGCAGTTTATTGTGGTTGCGGTTTATTCTGGTTGCGGTTTATTCTGATTGTGGTTTATTCTGGTTGTGGTTTATTCTGGTTGCAGTTTATTCTGGATGCAGTTTATTCTGGTTGTGGTTTATTCTGGTTGTGGTTTATTCTGATTGTGGTTTATTCTGGTTGAGGTTTATTCTGGTTGCAGTCTATTCTGGTTGTAGTTTATTCTGTTTGTGGTTTATTCTGGTTGAAGTTTATTCTGGTTGCAGTTTATTCTGGTTGCAGTTTATTCTGGTTGTGGTTTATTCTGGTTGTGGTTTATTCTGGTTGCAGTTTATTCCGGTTGTCGTTTATTCTGATTGTGGTTTATTCTGGTTGTGGTTTATTCTGGTTGTGGTTTATTCTGGTTGTGGTTTATTCTGGTTGTGGTTTATTCTGGTTGTGGTTTATTCTGGTTGTGGTTTATTCTGATTGTGGTTTATTCTGATTGTGGTTTATTCTGGTTGTGGTTTATTCTGATTGTGGTTGATTCTGGTTGTGGTTTATTCTGGTTGTGGTTTATTCTGGTTGCAGTTTATTCTGATTGTGGTTTATTCTGGTTGCGGTTTATTCTGTTGCGGTTTATTCTGGTTGCAGTGTATTCTGGTTGTGGTTTATTCTGGTTGCGGTTTATTATGTTGCGGTTTATTCTGGTTGCAGTTTATTCTGCTTGTGGTTTATTCTGGTTGTGGTTTATTCTGATTGTGGTTTATTCTGGTTGAGGTTTATTCTGGTTGCAGTTTATTCTGGTTGTGTTTTATTCTGGTTGCGGTTTATTCTGGTTGCAGTTTATTCTGATTGTGGTTTATTCTGGTTGCGGTTTATTCTGGTTGTGGTTTATTCTGGTTGCGGTTTATTCTGTTGCGGTTTATTCTGGTTGCAGTTTATTCTGGTTGTGGTTTATTCTGGTTGCGGTTTATTCTGTTGCGGTTTATTCTGGTTGCAGTTTATTCTGGATGTGGTTTATTCTGGTTGTGGTTTATTCTGATTGTGGTTTATTCTGGTTGAGGTTTATTCTGGTTGCAGTTTATTCTGGTTGTGGTTTATTCTGGTTGCGGTTTATTCTGGTTGTGGTTTATTCTGGTTGTGCTTTATTCTGTTGTGGTTTTTTCTGATTGTGGTTTATTCTGGTTGCAGTTTATTCTGGTTGTGGTTTATTCTGGTTGTGGTTTATTCTGATTGTGGTTTATTCTGGTTGTGGTTTATTCTGGTTGTGGTTTATTCTGGTTGCGGTTTATTCTGGTTGTGGTTTATTCTGGTTGTGGTTTATTCTGGTTGCGGTTTATTCTGGTTGCGGTTTATTCTGGTTCGGTTTATTCTGGTTGCGGTTTATTCTGGTTGTGGTTTATTCTGGTTGCGGTTTGTTCTGGTTGCAGTTTATTCTTGTTGCAGTTTATTCTGGTTGTGGTTTATTCTGGTTGTGGTTTATTCTGATTGTGGTTTATTCTGGTTGAGGATTATTCTGGTTGCAGTTTATTCTGGTTGCAGTTTATTGTGGTTGCGGTTTATTCTGGTTGCGGTTTATTCTGATTGTGGTTTATTCTGGTTGTGGTATATTCTGGTTGCAGTTTATTCTGGTTGCAGTTTATTCTGGTTGTGGTTTATTCTGGTTGTGGTTTATTCTGATTGTGGTTTATTCTGGTTGAGGTTTATTCTGGTTGCAGTTTATTCTGGTTGTGGTTTATTCTGGTTGCGGTTTATTCTGGTTGTGGTTTATTCTGGTTGCGGTTTATTCTGTTGCGGTTTATTCTGGTTGCAGTTTATTCTGGTTGTGGTTTATTCTGGTTGCGGTTTATTCTGTTGCGGTTTATTCTGGTTGCAGTTTATTCTGGATGTGGTTTATTCTGGTTGTGGTTTATTCTGATTGTGGTTTATTCTGGTTGAGGTTTATTCTGGTTGCGGTTTATTCTGGTTGAGGTTTATTCTGGTTGCAGTTTATTCTGATTGTGGTTTATTCTGGTTGCGGTTTATTCTGGTTGTGGTTTATTCTGGTTGTGGTTTATTCTGGTTGCAGTTTATTCTGGTTGCCGTTTATTCTGGTTGTGGTTTATTCTGGTTGTGGTTTATTCTGGTTGCAGTTTATTCTGGTTGTCGTTTATTCTGGTTGCAGTTTATTCTGGTTGTGGTTTATTCTGGTTGAGGTTTATTCTGGTTGCAGTTTATTCTGTTTGTCGTTTATTCTGGTTGCGGTTTATTCTGGTTGTGGTTTATTCTGGTTGTGGTTTATTCTGATTGTGGTTTATTCTGGTTGTGGTTTATTCTGGTTGTGGTTTATTCTGATTGTGGTTTATTCTGGTTGCGGTTTATTCTGATTGTGGTTTATTCTGGTTGCGGTTTTCATAGATAGACATTCATTCATAGAATTTACAGTGCAGAAGGAGGCCATTCGGCCCATCGAGTCTGCACCGGCTCTTGGAAAGAGCTCCCTACCCAAGGTCAACACCGCCACCCTATCCCCATAACCCTGTAACCCTGTAACCCAGTAACCCCACCCAACACTAAGGGCAATTTTGGACACTAAGGGCAATTTATCACGGCCAATCCACCTAACCTGCACATCTTTGGACTGTGGGAGGAAACCGGAGCACCCGGAGGAAACCCACGCACACACGGGGAGGATGTGCAGACTCCGCACAGACAGTGACCCAAGCCAGAATCGAACCTGGGACCCTGGAGCTGTGAAGCAATTGTGCTATCCACAAGGCTACCGTGCTGCCCCCAAATAATCCGCAACAGAATAAACCACAACCAGAATAAACTGCAACCAGAATAAACTGCAACCAAAATAAACCACAATCAGAATGTGGTTTATTCTGGTTGTGGTTTATTCTGGTTGCGGTTTATTCTGGTTGCGGTTTATTCTGGTTCGGTTTATTCTGGTTGCGGTTTATTCTGGTTGTTGTTTATTCTGGTTGCGGTTTATTCTGGTTGCAGTTTATTCTGGTTGTGGTTGATTTTGGTTGTGGTTTATTCTGTTGCGGTTTATTCTGGTTGTGGTTTATTCTGGATGTGGTTTATTCTGGTTGCGGTTTATTCTGGTTGCGGTTTATTCTGGTTGTGGTTCATTCTGGTTGCAGTTTATTCTGGTTCGGTTTATTCTGGTTGTGGTTTATTCTGGTTGTGGTTTATTCTGTTGCGGTTTATTCTGGTTGTGGTTTTATTCTGATTGTGGTTTATTCTGGTTGCGGTTTATTCTGGTTGTGGTTTATTCTGGTTGCAGTTTATTCTGGTTGCAGTTTATTCTGGTTGTGGTTTATTCTGGTTGTGGTTTATTCTGGTTGAGGTTTATTCTGGTTGCAGTTTATTCTGGTTGTGGTTTATTCTGGTTGCGGTTTATTCTGTTTGTGGTTTATTCTGGTTGCGGTTTATTCTGTTGCGGTTTATTCTGGTTGCAGTTTATTCTGGTTGTGGTTTATTCTGGTTGCGGTTTATTCTGTTGCGGTTTATTCTGGTTGCAGTTTATTCTGGATGTGGTTTATTCTGGTTGTGGTTTATTCTGATTGTGGTTTATTCTGGTTGAGGTTTATTCTGGTTGCAGTTTATTCTGGTTGTGGTTTATTCTGGTTGCGGTTTATTCTGGTTGTGGTTTATTCTGGTTGTGCTTTATTCTGTTGTGGTTTTTTCTGATTGTGGTTTATTCTGGTTGCAGTTTATTCTGGTTGTGGTTTATTCTGGTTGTGGTTTATTCTGATTGTGGTGTATTCTGGTTGTGGTTTATTCTGGTTGTGGTTTATTCTGGTTGCGGTTTATTCTGGTTGCGGTTTATTCTGGTTCGGTTTATTCTGGTTGCGGTTTATTCTGGTTGTGGTTTATTCTGGTTGCGGTTTATTCTGGTTGCAGTTTATTCTTGTTGCAGTTTATTCTGGTTGTGGTTTATTCTGGTTGTGGTTTATTCTGATTGTGGTTTATTCTGGTTGAGGATTATTCTGGTTGCAGTTTATTCTGGTTGCAGTTTATTGTGGTTGCGGTTTATTCTGGTTGCGGTTTATTCTGATTGTGGTTTATTCTGGTTGTGGTTTATTCTGGTTGCAGTTTATTCTGGTTGCAGTTTAATCTGGTTGTGGTTTATTCTGGTTGTGGTTTATTCTGATTGTGGTTTATTCTGGTTGAGGTTTATTCTGGTTGCAGTTTATTCTGGTTGTGGTTTATTCTGGTTGCAGTTTATTCTGGTTGCAGTTTATTCTGTTGCGGTTTATTCTGTTGCGGTTTATTCTGGTTGCAGTTTATTCTGGTTGTGGTTTATTCTGGTTGCGGTTTATTCTGTTGCGGTTTATTCTGGTTGCAGTTTATTCTGGATGTGGTTTATTCTGGTTGTGGTTTATTCTGATTGTGGTTTATTCTGGTTGAGGTTTATTCTGGTTGCAGTTTATTCTGGTTGTGGTTTATTCTGGTTGAGGTTTATTCTGGTTGCAGTTTATTCTGATTGTGGTTTATTCTGGTTGCGGTTTATTCTGGTTGTGGTTTATTCTGGTTGTGGTTTATTCTGGTTGCAGTTTATTCTGGTTGCCGTTTATTCTGGTTGTGGTTTATTCTGGTTGTGGTTTATTCTGGTTGCAGTTTATTCTGGTTGTCGTTTATTCTGGTTGCAGTTTATTCTGGTTGTGGTTTATTCTGGTTGAGGTTTATTCTGGTTGCAGTTTATTCTGTTTGTCGTTTATTCTGGTTGCGGTTTATTCTGGTTGTGGTTTATTCTGGTTGTGGTTTATTCTGATTGTGGTTTATTCTGGTTGTGGTTTATTCTGATTGTGGTTTATTCTGGTTGTGGTTTATTCTGATTGTGGTTTATTCAGGTTGTGGTTTATTCTGGTTGTGGTTTATTCAGGTTGTGGTTTATTCTGGTTGTGGTTTATTCTGATTGCGGTTTATTCTGATTGTGGTTTATTCTGGTTGTGGTTTATTCTGGTTGTGGTTTATTCTGATTGTGGTTTATTCTGATTGTGGTTTATTCTGGTTGTGGTTTATTCTGATTGTGGTTTATTCTGGTTGTGGTTTATTCTGGTTGTGGTTTATTCTGGTTGCAGTTTATTCTGATTGTGGTTTATTCTGGTTGTGGTTTATTCTGGTTGCAGTTTATTCTGGTAGTGGTTTATTCTGGTTGTGGTTTATTCTGGTTGCGGTTTTTTCTGATTGTGGTTTATTCTGGTTGTGGTTTATTCTGGTTGCAGTTTATTCTGGTTGCGGTTTATTCTGGTTGCGGATTATTCTGGTTGCAGTTTATTCTAATTGTGGTTTATTCTGGTTGTGGTTTATTCTGGTTGCAGTTTATTCTGGTTGTGGTTTATTCTGGTTGTGATTTATTCTGGTTGCAGTTTATTCTGGTTCGGTTTATTCTGGTTGTGGTTTATTCTGGTTGTGGTTTATTCTGTTGCGGTTTATTCTGGTTGTGGTTTTATTCTGATTGTGGTTTATTCTGGTTGCGGTTTATTCTGGTTGTGGTTTATTATGGTTGCGGTTTATTCTGGTTGCGGTATATTCTGTTGCGGTTTATTCTGGTTGTGGTTTATTCTGGTTGTGGTTTATTCTGTTGTGGTTTATTCTGATTGTGGTTTATTCTGGTTGCAGTTTATTCTGTTTGCAGTTTATTCTGGTTGTGGTTTATTCTGGTTGTGGTTTATTCTGATTGTGGTTTATTCTGGTTGTGGTTTATTCTGGTTGCGGTTTATTCTGGTTGTGGTTTATTCTGGTTGCGGTTTATTCTGGTTGCGGTTTATTCTGATTCGGTTTATTCTGGTTGTGGTTTATTCTGGTTGCGGTTTATTCTGGTTGCAGTTTATTCTGGTTGCAGTTTATTCTGGTTGTGGTTTATTCTGGTTGTGGTTTATTCTGATTGTGGTTTATTCTGGTTGAGGTTTATTCTGGTTGCAATTTATTCTGGTTGCAGTTTATTGTGGTTGCGGTTTATTCTGGTTGCGGTTTATTCTGATTGTGGTTTATTCTGGTTGTGGTTTATTCTGGTTGCAGTTTATTCTGGATGCAGTTTATTCTGGTTGTGGTTTATTCTGGTTGTGGTTTATTCTGATTGTGGGTTATTCTGGTTGAGGTTTATTCTGGTTGCAGTTTATTCTGGTTGTAGTTTATTCTGGTTGTGGTTTATTCTGGTTGAGGTTTATTCTGGTTGCAGTTTATTCTGGTTGCAGTTTATTCTGGTTGTGGTTTATTCTGGTTGTGGTTTATTCTGGTTGCAGTTTATTCTGGTTGTCGTTTATTCTGATTGTGGTTTATTCTGGTTGTGGTTTATTCTGGTTGTGGTTTATTCTGGTTGTGGTTTATTCTGGTTGTGGTTTATTCTGATTGTGGTTTATTCTGGTTGTGGTTTATTCTGGTTGTGGTTTATTCTGGTTGTGGTTTATTCTGGTTGTGGTTTATTCTGATTGTGGTTTATTCTGATTGTGGTTTATCCTGGTTGTGGTTTATTCTGATTGTGGTTGATTCTGGTTGTGGTTTATTCTGGTTGTGGTTTATTCTGGTTGCAGTTTATTCTGATTGTGGTTTATTCTGGTTGCGGTTTATTCTGTTGCGGTTTATTCTGGTTGCAGTGTATTCTGGTTGTGGTTTATTCTGGTTGCGGTTTATTATGTTGCGGTTTATTCTGGTTGCAGTTTATTCTGCTTGTGGTTTATTCTGGTTGTGGTTTATTCTGATTGTGGTTTATTCTGGTTGAGGTTTATTCTGGTTGCAGTTAATTCTGGTTGTGGTTTATTCTGGTTGAGGTTTATTCTGGTTGCAGTTTATTCTGATTGTGGTTTATTCTGGTTGCGGTTTATTCTGGTTGTGGTTTATTCTGGTTGTGGTTTATTCTGGTTGCAGTTTATTCTGGTTGCCGTTTATTCTGGTTGTGGTTTATTCTGGTTGTGGTTTATTCTGGTTGCAGTTTATTCTGGTTGTCGTTTATTCTGGTTGCAGTTTATTCTGGTTGTGGTTTATTCTGGTTGAGGTTTATTCTGGTTGCAGTTTATTCTGTTTGTCGTTTATTCTGGTTGCGGTTTATTCTGGTTGTGGTTTATTCTGGTTGTGGTTTATTCTGATTGTGGTTTATTCTGGTTGTGGTTTATTCTGGTTGTGGTTTATTCTGATTGTGGTTTATTCTGGTTGTGGTTTATTCTGATTGTGGTTTATTCAGGTTGTGGTTTATTCTGGTTGTGGTTTATTCAGGTTGTGGTTTATTCTGGTTGTGGTTTATTCTGATTGCGGTTTATTCTGATTGTGGTTTATTCTGGTTGTGGTTTATTCTGGTTGTGGTTTATTCTGATTGTGGTTTATTCTGATTGTGGTTTATTCTGGTTGTGGTTTATTCTGATTGTGGGTTATTCTGGTTGTGGTTTATTCTGGTTGTGGTTTATTCTGGTTGCAGTTTATTCTGATTGTGGTTTATTCTGGTTGTGGTTTATTCTGGTTGCAGTTTATTCTGGTAGTGGTTTATTCTGGTTGTGGTTTATTCTGGTTGCGGTTTTTTCTGATTGTGGTTTATTCTGGTTGTGGTTTATTCTGGTTGCAGTTTATTCTGGTTGCGGTTTATTCTGGTTGCGGATTATTCTGGTTGCAGTTTATTCTAATTGTGGTTTATTCTGGTTGTGGTTTATTCTGGTTGCAGTTTATTCTGGTTGTGGTTTATTCTGGTTGTGATTTATTCTGGTTGCAGTTTATTCTGGTTCGGTTTATTCTGGTTGTGGTTTATTCTGGTTGTGGTTTATTCTGTTGCGGTTTATTCTGGTTGTGGTTTTATTCTGATTGTGGTTTATTCTGGTTGCGGTTTATTCTGGTTGTGGTTTATTATGGTTGCGGTTTATTCTGGTTGCGGTATATTCTGTTGCGGTTTATTCTGGTTGTGGTTTATTCTGGTTGTGGTTTATTCTGTTGTGGTTTATTCTGATTGTGGTTTATTCTGGTTGCAGTTTATTCTGTTTGCAGTTTATTCTGGTTGTGGTTTATTCTGGTTGTGGTTTATTCTGATTGTGGTTTATTCTGGTTGTGGTTTATTCTGGTTGCGGTTTATTCTGGTTGTGGTTTATTCTGGTTGCGGTTTATTCTGGTTGCGGTTTATTCTGGTTCGGTTTATTCTGGTTGTGGTTTATTCTGGTTGCGGTTTATTCTGGTTGCAGTTTATTCTGGTTGCAGTTTATTCTGGTTGTGGTTTATTCTGGTTGTGGTTTATTCTGATTGTGGTTTATTCTGGTTGAGGTTTATTCTGGTTGCAATTTATTCTGGTTGCAGTTTATTGTGGTTGCGGTTTATTCTGGTTGCGGTTTATTCTGATTGTGGTTTATTCTGGTTGTGGTTTATTCTGGTTGCAGTTTATTCTGGATGCAGTTTATTCTGGTTGTGGTTTATTCTGGTTGTGGTTCATTCTGATTGTGGTTTATTCTGGTTGAGGTTTATTCTGGTTGCAGTTTATTCTGGTTGTAGTTTATTCTGGTTGTGGTTTATTCTGGTTGAGGTTTATTCTGGTTGCAGTTTATTCTGGTTGCAGTTTATTCTGGTTGTGGTTTATTCTGGTTGTGGTTTATTCTGGTTGCAGTTTATTCTGGTTGTCGTTTATTCTGGTTGTGGTTTATTCTGGTTGTGGTTTATTCTGGTTGTGGTTTATTCTGATTGTGGTTTATTCTGGTTGTGGTTTATTCTGGTTGTGGTTTATTCTGGTTGTGGTTTATTCTGATTGTGGTTTATTCTGATTGTGGTTTATTCTGGTTGTGGTTGATTCTGATTGTGGTTGATTCTGGTTGTGGTTTATTCTGGTTGCAGTTTATTCTGATTGTTGTTTATTCTGGTTGCGGTTTATTCTGTTGCGGTTTATTCTGGTTGCAGTGTATTCTGGTTGTGGTTTATTCTGGTTGCGGTTTATTATGTTGCGGTTTATTCTGGTTGCAGTTTATTCTGCTTGTGGTTTATTCTGGTTGTGATTTATTCTGGTTGCAGTTTATTCTGGTTCGGTTTATTCTGGTTGTGGTTTATTCTGGTTGTGGTTTATTCTGTTGCGGTTTATTCTGGTTGTGGTTTTATTCTGATTGTGGTTTATTCTGGTTGCGGTTTATTCTGGTTGTGGTTTATTATGGTTGCGGTTTATTCTGGTTGCGGTATATTCTGTTGCGGTTTATTCTGGTTGTGGTTTATTCTGGTTGTGGTTTATTCTGTTGTGGTTTATTCTGATTGTGGTTTATTCTGGTTGCAGTTTATTCTGTTTGCAGTTTATTCTGGTTGTGGTTTATTCTGGTTGTGGTTTATTCTGATTGTGGTTTATTCTGGTTGTGGTTTATTCTGGTTGCGGTTTATTCTGGTTGTGGTTTATTCTGGTTGCGGTTTATTCTGGTTGCGGTTTATTCTGGTTCGGTTTATTCTGGTTGTGGTTTATTCTGGTTGCGGTTTATTCTGGTTGCAGTTTATTCTGGTTGCAGTTTATTCTGGTTGTGGTTTATTCTGGTTGTGGTTTATTCTGATTGTGGTTTATTCTGGTTGAGGTTTATTCTGGTTGCAATTTATTCTGGTTGCAGTTTATTGTGGTTGCGGTTTATTCTGGTTGCGGTTTATTCTGATTGTGGTTTATTCTGGTTGTGGTTTATTCTGGTTGCAGTTTATTCTGGATGCAGTTTATTCTGGTTGTGGTTTATTCTGGTTGTGGTTCATTCTGATTGTGGTTTATTCTGGTTGAGGTTTATTCTGGTTGCAGTTTATTCTGGTTGTAGTTTATTCTGGTTGTGGTTTATTCTGGTTGAGGTTTATTCTGGTTGCAGTTTATTCTGGTTACAGTTTATTCTGGTTGTGGTTTATTCTGGTTGTGGTTTATTCTGGTTGCAGTTTATTCTGGTTGTCGTTTATTCTGGTTGTGGTTTATTCTGGTTGTGGTTTATTCTGGTTGTGGTTTATTCTGGTTGTGGTTTATTCTGATTGTGGTTTATTCTGGTTGTGGTTTATTCTGGTTGTGGTTTATTCTGGTTGTGGTTTATTCTGATTGTGGTTTATTCTGATTGTGGTTTATTCTGGTTGTGGTTGATTCTGATTGTGGTTGATTCTGGTTGTGGTTTATTCTGGTTGCAGTTTATTCTGATTGTTGTTTATTCTGGTTGCGGTTTATTCTGTTGCGGTTTATTCTGGTTGCAGTGTATTCTGGTTGTGGTTTATTCTGGTTGCGGTTTATTATGTTGCGGTTTATTCTGGTTGCAGTTTATTCTGCTTGTGGTTTATTCTGGTTGTGGTTTATTCTGATTGTGGTTTATTCTGGTTGAGGTTTATTCTGGTTGCAGTTTATTCTGGTTGTGTTTTATTCTGGTTGAGGTTTATTCTGGTTGCAGTTTATTCTGATTGTGGTTTATTCTGGTTGCGGTTTATTCTGGTTGTGGTTTATTCTGGTTGTGGTTTATTCTGGTTGCAGTTTATTCTGGTTGCCGTTTATTCTGGTTGTGGTTTATTCTGGTTGTGGTTTATTCTGGTTGTGGTTTATTCTGGTTGCAGTTTATTCTGGTTGTCGTTTATTCTGGTTGCAGTTTATTCTGTTTGTGGTTTATTCTGGTTGAGGTTTATTCTGGTTGCAGTTTATTCTGGTTGTCGTTTATTCTGGTTGTGGTTTATTCTGGTTGTGGTTTATTCTGATTGTGGTTTATTCTGGTTGTGGTTTATTCTGGTTGTGGTTTATTCTGATTGTGGTTTATTCCGGTTGTGGTTTATTCTGGTTGTGGTTTATTCAGGTTGTGGTTTATTCTGGTTGTGGTTTATTCTGATTGCGGTTTATTCTGATTGTGGTTTATTCTGGTTGTGGTTTATTCTGGTTGTGGTTTATTCTGGTTGCGGTTTTTTCTGATTGTGGTTTATTCTGGTTGTGGTTTATTCTGGTTGCCCTTTATTCTGGTTGTGGTTTATTCTGGTTGTGGTTTATTCTGATTGTGGTTTATTCTGATTGTGGTTTATTCTGGTTGTGGTTTATTCTGGTTGTGGTTTATTCTGATTGTGGTTTATTCCGGTTGTGGTTTATTCTGGTTGTGGTTTATTCAGGTTGTGGTTTATTCTGGTTGTGGTTTATTCTGATTGCGGTTTATTCTGATTGTGGTTTATTCTGGTTGTGGTTTATTCTGGTTGTGGTTTATTCTGGTTGCGGTTTTTTCTGATTGTGGTTTATTCTGGTTGTGGTTTATTCTGGTTGCCCTTTATTCTGGTTGCGGTTTATTCTGGTTGCGGTTTATTCTGGTTGCAGTTTATTCTGATTGTGGTTTATTCTGGGTGTGGTTTATTCTGGTTGCAGTTTATTCTGATTGTGGTTTATTCTGGTTGTGGTTTATTCTGGTTGTGGTTTATTCTGGTTGCAGTTTATTCTGGTTCGGTTTATTCTGGTTGTGGTTTATTTTGGTTGTGGTTTATTCTGGTTGTGGTTTATTCTGGTTGTGGTTTATTCTGGTTGCAGTTTATTCTGGTTCGGTTTATTCTGGTTGTGGTTTATTCTGGTTGTGGTTTATTCTGTTGCGGTTTATTCTGGTTGTGGTTTTATTCTGATTGTGGTTTATTCTGGTTGCGGTTTATTCTGGTTGTGGTTTATTATGGTTGCGGTTTATTCTGGTTGCGGTTTATTCTGTTGCGGTTTATTCTGGTTGTGGTTTATTCTGTTGTGGTTTATTCTGATTGTGGTTTATTCTGGTTGCAGTTTATTCTGTTTGCAGTTTATTCTGGTTGTGGTTTATTCTGGTTGTGGTTTATTCTGATTGTGGTTTGTTCTGGTTGTGGTTTATTCTGGTTGCGGTTTATTCTGGTTGTGGTTTATTCTGATTGTGGTTTATTCTGGTTGTGGTTTATTCTGGTTGCGGTTTATTCTGGTTGCGGTTTATTCTGGTTCGGTTTATTCTGGTTGAGGTTTATTCTGGTTGTGGTTTATTCTGGTTGTGGTTTATTCTGATTGTGGTTTATTCTGGTTGAGGTTTATTCTGGTTGCAGTTTATTCTGGTTGCAGTTTATTCTGGTTGTGGTTTATTCTGGTTGTGGTTTATTCTGATTGTGGTTTATTCTGGTTGAGGTTTATTCTGGTTGCAGTTTATTCTGGTTGCAGTTTATTGTGGTTGCGGTTTATTCTGGTTGCGGTTTATTCTGATTGTGGTTTATTCTGGTTGAGGTTTATTCTGGTTGCAGTTTATTCTGGTTGTATTTTATTCTGGTTGTGGTTTGTTCTGGTTGAGGTTTATTCTGGTTGAAGTTTATTCTGGTTGCAGTTTATTCTGGTTGTGGTTTATTCCGGTTGTGGTTTATTCTGGTTGCAGTTTATTCTGGTTGTGGTTTATTCTGATTGTGGTTTATTCTGGTTGTGGTTTATTCTGGTTGTGGTTTATTCTGGTTGTGGTTTATTCTGATTGTGGTTTATTCTGGTTGTGGTTTATTCTGATTGTGGTTTATTCTGGTTGTGGTTTATTCAGGTTGTGGTTTATTCTGGTTGTGGTTTATTCTGATTGTGGTTCATTCTGGTTGTGGTTTATTCTGATTGTGGTTTATTCTGATTGTGGTTTATTCTGCTTGTGGTTTATTCTGATTGTGGTTGATTCTGGTTGTGGTTTATTCTGGTTGTGGTTTATTCTGGTTGCAGTTTATTCTGATTGTGGTTTATTCTGGTTGTGGTTTATTCTGATTGTGGTTTATTCTGGTTGTGGTTTATTCTGGTTGCAGTTTATTCTGATTGTGGTTTATTCTGGTTGTGGTTTATTCTGGTTGCAGTTTATTCCGGTTGTGGTTTAGTCTGGTTGCGGTTTATTCTGGTTGCGGATTTTTCTGATTGTGGTTTATTCTGGTTGTGGTTTATTCTGGTTGCAGTTTATTCTGGTTCGGTTTATTCTGGTTGTGGTTTATTCTGGTTGTGGTTTATTGTGGTTGCAGTTTATTCTGGTTGTGGTTTATTCTGGTTGTGGTTTATTCTGGTTGCAGTTTATTCTGGTTCGGTTTATTCTGGTTGTGGTTTATTCTGGTTGTGGTTTATTCTGTTGCGGTTTATTCTGGTTGTGGTTTTATTCTGATTGTGGTTTATTCTGGTTGCGGTTTATTCTGGTTGTGGTTTATTATGGTTGCGGTTTATTCTGGTTGCGGTTTATTCTGTTGCGGTTTATTCTGGTTGTGGTTTATTCTGTTGTGGTTTATTCTGATTGTGGTTTATTCTGGTTGCAGTTTATTCTGTTTGCAGTTTATTCTGGTTGTGGTTTATTCTGGTTGTGGTTTATTCTGATTGTGGTTTATTCTGGTTGTGGTTTATTCTGGTTGCGGTTTATTCAGGTTGCGGTTTATTCTGATTGCGGTTTATTCTGGTTGTGGTTTATTCTGGTTGCGGTTTATTCTGGTTGTAGTTTATTCTGGTTGTGGTTTATTCTGGTTGAGGTTTATTCTGGTTGCAGTTTATTCTGGTTGCAGTTTATTCTGGTTGTGGTTTATTCTGGTTGTGGTTTATTCTGGTTGCAGTTTATTCTGGTTGTCGTTTATTCTGATTGTGGTTTATTCTGGTTGTGGTTTATTCTGGTTGTGGTTTATTCTGATTGTGGTTTATTCTGGTTGTGGTTTATTCTGGTTGTGGTTTATTCTGATTGTGGTTTATTCTGGTTGTTGTTTATTCTGATTGTGGTTTATTCTGGTTGTGGTCTATTCAGTTTGTGGTTTATTCTGGTTGTGGTTTATTCTGATTGTGGTTCATTCTGGTTGTGGTTTATTCTGATTGTGGTTTATTCTGATTGTGGTTTATTCTGGTTGTGGTTTATTCTGATTGTGGTTGATTCTGGTTGTGGTTTATTCTGGTTGTGGTTTATTCTGGTTGCAGTTTATTCTGATTGTGGTTTATTCTGGTTGTGGTTTATTCTGGTTGCAGTTTATTCCGGTTGTGGTTTATTTTGGTTGCGGTTTATTCTGGTTGCGGTTTTTTCTGATTGTGGTTTATTCTGTTTGTGGTTTATTCTGGTTGCAGTTTATTCTGGTTGTGGTTTATTCTGGTTGCGGTTTATTCTGGTTGCGGTTTATTCTGGTTGTGGTTTATTCTGGTTGTGGTTTATTCTGGTTGCAGTTTATTCTGGTTGTGGTTTATTCTGGTTGTGGTTTATTCTGGTTGCGGTTTATTCTGGTTGTGGTTTATTCTGTTGCGGTTTATTCTGGTTGTGGTTTATTTTGGTTGTGGTTTATTCTGTTGCGGTTTATTCTGGTTGTGGTTTATTCTGGATGTGGTTTATTCTGGTTGCGGTTTATTCTGGTTGTGGTTTATTCTGGTTGTGGTTTATTCTGGTTGCAGTTTCTTCTGGTTGTGGTTTATTCTGGTTGTGGTTTATTCTGGTTGTGGTTTATTCTGTTTGCAGTTTATTCTGGTTGTGGTTTATTCTGGTTGCAGTTTATTCTGGTTGTGGTTTATTCTGGTTGAGGTTTATTCTGGTTGTGGTTTATTCTGGTTGTGGTTTATTCTAGTTGCGGTTAATTCTGGTTGTGGTTTATTCTGTTTGCAGTTTATTCTGGTTGTGGTTTATTCTGGTTGTGGTTTATTCTGGTTGCGGTTTATTCTGTTGCGGTTTATTCTGGTTGTGGTTTATTCTGGTTGTGGTTTATTCTGTTTGCAGTTTATTCTGGTTGTGGTTTATTCTGGTTGCAGTTTATTCTGGTTGTGGTTTATTCTGGTTGTGGTTAATTCTGGTTGTGGTTTATTCTGGTTGCAGTTTATTCTGTTTGCAGTTTATTCTGGTTGTGGTTTATTCTGGTTGCGGTTTATTCTGATTGTGGTTTATTCTGGTTGCGGTTTATTCTAGTTGCGGTTTATTCTGTTGCAGTTTATTCTGATTGTGGTTTATTCTGCTTGTGGTTTATTCTGTTTGCAGTTTATTCTGGTTGCGGTTTATTCTGGTTGTGGTTTATTCTGGTTGCGGTTAATTCTGGTTGTGGTTTATTCTGGTTGCAGTTTATTCTGTTTGTGGTTTATTTTGGTTGTGGTTTATTCTGTTGTGGTTTATTCTGGTTGCAGTTTATTCTGGTTGTGGTTTATTCTGATTGTGGTTTATTCTGGTTGTGGTTTATTCTGTTTGCAGTTTATTCTGGTTGCGGTTTATTCTGGTTGTGGTTTATTCTGGTTGCGGTTAATTCTGGTTGTGGTTTATTCTGGTTGCAGTTTATTCTGTTTGTGGTTTATTTTGGTTGTGGTTTATTCTGTTGTGGTTTATTCTGGTTGTGGTTTATTCTGGTTGTGGTTTATTCTGATTGTGGTTTATTCTGGTTGTGGTTTATTCTGGTTGTGGTTTATTCTGATTGTGGTTTATTCTGGTTGTGGTTTATTCTGATTGTGGTTTATTCTGGTTGTGGTTTATTCAGGTTGTGGTTTATTCTGGTTGTGGTTTATTCTGATTGTGGTTCATTCTGGTTGTGGTTTATTCTGATTCTGGTTTATTCTGATTGTGGTTTATTCTGCTTGTGGTTTATTCTGATTGTGGTTGATTCTGGTTGTGGTTTATTCTGGTTGTGGTTTATTCTGGTTGCAGTTTATTCTGATTGTGGTTTATTCTGGTTGTGGTTTATTCTGGTTGCAGTTTTTTCCGGTTGTGGTTTATTCTGGTTGCGGTTTATTCTGGTTGCGGTTTTTTCTGATTGTGGTTTATTCTGGTTGTGGTTTATTCTGGTTGCAGTTTATTCTGGTTCGGTTTATTCTGGTTGTGGTTTATTCTGGTTGTGGTTTATTCTGGTTGCAGTTTATTCTGGTTGTGGTTTATTCTGGTTGTGGTTTATTCTGGTTGCAGTTTATTCTGGTTCGGTTTATTCTGGTTGTGGTTTATTCTGGTTGTGGTTTATTCTGTTGCGGTTTATTCTGGTTGTGGTTTTATTCTGATTGTGGTTTATTCTGGTTGCGGTTTATTCTGGTTGTGGTTTATTATGGTTGCGGTTTATTCTGGTTGCGGTTCATTCTGTTGCGGGTTATTCTGGTTGTGGTTTATTCTGTTGTGGTTTATTCTGATTGTGGTTTATTCTGGTTGCAGTTTATTCTGTTTGCAGTTTATTCTGGTTGTGGTTTATTCTGGTTGTGGTTTATTCTGATTGTGGTTTATTCTGGTTGTGGTTTATTCTGGTTGTGGTTTATTCTGGTTGCGGTTTATTCTGGTTGTGGTTTATTCTGATTGCGGTTTATTCTGGTTGTGGTTTATTCTGGTTGCGGTTTATTCTGGTTGCGGTTTATTCTGGTTCGGTTTATTCTGGTTGCGGTTTATTCTGGTTGCAGTTTATTCTGGTTGCAGTTTATTCTGGTTGTGGTTTATTCTGGTTGTGGTTTATTCTGATTGTGGTTTATTCTGGTTGAGGTTTATTCTGGTTGCAGTTTATTCTGGTTGCAGTTTATTGTGGTTGCGGTTTATTCTGGTTGCGGTTTATTCTGATTGTGGTTTATTCTGGTTGTGGTTTATTCTGGTTGCAGTTTATTCTGGTTGCAGTTTATTCTGGTTGTGGTTTATTCTGGTTGTGGTTTATTCTGATTGTGGTTTATTCTGGTTGAGGTTTATTCTGGTTGCAGTTTATTCTGGTTGTAGTTTATTCTGGTTGTGGTTTATTCTGGTCGAGGTTTATTCTGGTTGCAGTTTATTCTGGTTGCAGTTTATTCTGGTTGTGGTTTATTCTGGTTGTGGTTTATTCTGGTTGCAGTTTATTCTGGTTGTCGTTTATTCTGATTGTGGTTTATTCTGGTTGTGGTTTATTCTGGTTGTGGTTTATTCTGATTGTGGTTTATTCTGGTTGTGGTTTATTCTGGTTGTGGTTTATTCTGCTTGTGGTTTATTCTGATTGTGGTTGATTCTGGTTGTGGTTTATTCTGGTTGTGGTTTATTCTGGCTGCAGTTTATTCTGATTGTGGTTTATTCTGGTTGTGGTTTATTCTGGTTGCAGTTTATTCCGGTTGTGGTTTATTCTGGTTGCGGTTTATTCTGGTTGCGGTTTTTTCTGATTGTGGTTTATTCTGGTTGTGGTTTATTCTGGTTGCAGTTTATTCTGGTTCGGTTTATTCTGGTTGTGGTTTATTCTGGTTGTGGTTTATTCTGGTTGCAGTTTATTCTGGTTGTGGTTTATTCTGGTTGTGGTTTATTCTGGTTGCAGTTTATTCTGGTTGTGGTTTATTCTGGTTGTGGTTTATTCTGTTGCGGTTTATTCTGGTTGTGGTTTTATTCTGATTGTGGTTTATTCTGGTTGCGGTTTATTCTGGTTGTGGTTTATTATGGTTGCGGTTTATTCTGGTTGCGGTTTATTCTGTTGCGGTTTATTCTGGTTGTGGTTTATTCTGTTGTGGATTATTCTGATTGTGGTTTATTCTGGTTGCAGTTTATTCTGTTTGCAGTTTATTCTGGTTGTGGTTTATTCTGGTTGTGGTTTATTCTGGTTGTGGTTTATTCTGGTTGCGGTTTATTCTGGTTGTGGTTTATTCTGATTGCGGTTTATTCTGGTTGTGGTTTATTCTGGTTGCGGTTTATTCTGGTTGCGGTTTATTCTGGTTCGGTTTATTCTGGTTGTGGTTTATTCTGGTTGCGGTTTATTCTGGTTGCAGTTTATTCTGGTTGCAGTTTATTCTGGTTGTGGTTTATTCTGGTTGCAGTTTATTCTGGTTGTGGTTTATTCTGGTTGTGGTTTATTCTGATTGTGGTTTATTCTGGTTGAGGTTTATTCTGGTTGCAGTTTATTCTGGTTGTAGTTTATTCTGGTTGTGGTTTATTCTGGTTGAGGTTTATTCTGGTTGCAGTTTATTCTGGTTGCAGTTTATTCTGGTTGTGGTTCATTCTGGTTGTGGTTTATTCTGGTTGCAGTTTATTTTGGTTGCAGTTTATTCTGGTTGCGGTTTATTCTGGTTGTGGTTTATTCTGGTTGCGGTTTATTCTGGTTGTCGTTTATTCTGATTGTGGTTTATTCTGGTTGTGGTTTATTCTGGTTGTGGTTTATTCTGATTGTGGTTTATTCTGGTTGTGGTTCATTCTGGTTGTGGTTTATTCTGATTGTGGTTTATTCTGGTTGTGGTTTATTCTGATTGTGGTTTATTCTGGTTGTGGTTTATTCTGGTTGTGGTTTATTCTGGTTGCGGTTTATTCTGGTTGTGGTTTATTCTGATTGCGGTTTATTCTGGTTGTGGTTTATTCTGGTTGCGGTTTATTCTGGTTGCGGTTTATTCTGGTTCGGTTTATTCTGGTTGCGGTTTATTCTGGTTGCAGTTTATTCTGGTTGCAGTTTATTCTGGTTGCAGTTTATTGTGGTTGCGGTTTATTCTGGTTGCGATTTATTCTGATTGTGGTTTATTCTGGTTGTGGTTTATTCTGGTTGAGGTTTATTCTGGTTGCAGTTTATTCTGGTTGCAGTTTATTGTGGTTGCGGTTTATTCTGGTTGCGGTTTATTCTGATTGTGGTTTATTCTGGTTGTGGTTTATTCTGGTTGCAGTTTATTCTGGTTGCAGTTTATTCTGGTTGTGGTTTATTCTGGTTGTGGTTTATTCTGATTGTGGTTTATTCTGGTTGCAGTTTATTCTGGTTGTAGTTTATTCTGGTTGTGGTTTATTCTGGTTGAGGTTTATTCTGGTTGCAGTTCATTCTGGTTGCAGTTTATTCTGGTTGTGGTTCATTCTGGTTGTGGTTTATTCTGGTTGCAGTTTATTCTGGTTGTCGTTTATTCTGATTGTGGTTTATTCTGGTTGTGGTTTATTCTGGTTGTGGTTTATTCTGATTGTGGTTTATTCTGGTTGTGGTTTATTCTGATTGTGGTTTATTCTGGTTGCGGTTTATTCTGGTTGTGGTTTATTCTGATTGTGGTTTATTCTGGTTGTGGTTTATTCTGATTGTGGTTTATTCTGGTTGTGGTTTATTCTGGTTGTGGTTTATTCTGGTTGTGGTTTATTCTGATTGTGGTTGATTCTGGTTGTGGTTTATTCTGGTTGTGGTTTATTCTGGTTGCAGTTTATTCTGATTGTGATTTATTCTGGTTGTGGTTTATTCTGGTTGCAGTTTATTCCGGTTGTGGTTTATTCTGGTTGCGGTTTATTCTGGTTGCGGTTTTTTCTGATTGTGGTTTATTCTGGTTGTGGTTTATTCTGGTTGCAGTTTATTCTGGTTGTGGTTTATTCTGGTTGCAGTTTATTCTGGTTGCGGTTTATTCTGGTTGTGGTTTATTCTGGTTGTGGTTTATTCTGGTTGCAGTTTATTCTGGTTGTGGTTTATTCTGGTTGTGGTTTATTCTGGTTGCGGTTTATTCTGATTGTGGTTTATTCTGGTTGCGGTTTATTCTGGTTGTGATTTATTCTGGTTGCAGTTTATTCCGGTTGTGGTTTATTCTGGTTATGGTTTATTCTGGTTGTGGTTTATTCTGGTTGCGGTTTATTCTGGTTGTGCTTTATTCTGTTGCGGTTTATTCTGGTTGTGGTTTATTTTGGTTGTGGTTTATTCTGTTGCGGTTTATTCTGGTTGTGGTTTATTCTGGATGTGGTTTATTCTGGTTGCGGTTTATTCTGGTTGTGGTTTATTCTGGTTGTGGTTTATTCTGGTTGCAGTTTCTTCTGGTTGTGGTTTATTCTGGTTGCGGTTTATTCTGGTTGCGGTTTTTTCTGATTGTGGTTTATTCTGGTTGTGGTTTATTCTGGTTGCAGTTTATTCTGGTTCGGTTTATTCTGGTTGTGGTTTATTCTGGTTGTGGTTTATTCTGGTTGCAGTTTATTCTGGTTGTGGTTTATTCTGGTTGTGGTTTATTCTGGTTGCAGTATATTCTGGTTCGGTTTATTCTGGTTGTGGTTTATTCTGGTTGTGGTTTATTCTGTTGCGGTTTATTCTGGTTGTGGTTTTATTCTGATTGTGGTTTATTCTGGTTGCGGTTTATTCTGGTTGTGGTTTATTATGGTTGCGGTTTATTCTGGTTGCGGTTTATTCTGTTGCGGTTTATTCTGGTTGTGGTTTATTCTGTTGTGGATTATTCTGATTGTGGTTTATTCTGGTTGCAGTTTATTCTGTTTGCAGTTTATTCTGGTTGTGGTTTATTCTGGTTGTGGTTTATTCTGATTGTGGTTTATTCTGGTTGTGGTTTATTCTGGTTGTGGTTTATTCTGGTTGCGGTTTATTCTGGTTGTGGTTTATTCTGATTGCGGTTTATTCTGGTTGTGGTTTATTCTGGTTGCGGTTTATTCTGGTTGCGGTTTATTCTGGTTCGGTTTATTCTGGTTGTGGTTTATTCTGGTTGCGGTTTATTCTGGTTGCAGTTTATTCTGGTTGCAGTTTATTCTGGTTGTGGTTTATTCTGGTTATGGTTTATTCTGATTGTGGTTTATTCTGGTTGAGGTTTATTCTGGTTGCAGTTTATTCTGGTTGCAGTTTATTGTGGTTGCGGTTTATTCTGGTTGCGGTTTATACTGATTGTGGTTTATTCTGGTTGTGGTTTATTCTGGTTGCAGTTTATTCTGGTTGCAGTTTATTCTGGTTGTGGTTTATTCTGGTTGTGGTTTATTCTGATTGTGGTTTATTCTGGTTGAGGTTTATTCTGGTTGCAGTTTATTCTGGTTGTAGTTTATTCTGGTTGTGGTTTATTCTGGTTGAGGTTTATTCTGGTTGCAGTTTATTCTGGTTGCAGTTTATTCTGGTTGTGGTTCATTCTGGTTGTGGTTTATTCTGGTTGCAGTTTATTTTGGTTGCAGTTTATTCTGGTTGCGGTTTATTCTGGTTGTGGTTTATTCTGGTTGCGGTTTATTCTGGTTGTCGTTTATTCTGATTGTGGTTTATTCTGGTTGTGGTTTATTCTGGTTGTGGTTTATTCTGATTGTGGTTTATTCTGGTTGTGGTTTATTCTGATTGTGGTTTATTCTGGTTGTGGTTTATTCTGATTGTGGTTTATTCTGGTTGTGGTTTATTCTGGTTGTGGTTTATTCTGGTTGCGGTTTATTCTGGTTGTGGTTTATTCTGATTGCGGTTTATTCTGGTTGTGGTTTATTCTGGTTGCGGTTTATTCTGGTTGCGGTTTATTCTGGTTCGGTTTATTCTGGTTGTGGTTTATTCTGGTTGCGGTTTATTCTGGTTGCAGTTTATTCTGGTTGCAGTTTATTCTGGTTGCAGTTTATTGTGGTTGCGGTTTATTCTGGTTGCGATTTATTCTGATTGTGGTTTATTCTGGTTGTGGTTTATTCTGGTTGAGGTTTATTCTGGTTGCAGTTTATTCTGGTTGCAGTTTATTCTGGTTGCGGTTTATTCTGATTGTGGTTTATTCTGGTTGTGGTTTATTCTGGTTGCAGTTTATTCTGGTTGCAGTTTATTCTGGTTGTGGTTTATTCTGGTTGTGGTTTATTCTGATTGTGGTTTATTCTGGTTGCAGTTTATTCTGGTTGTAGTTTATTCTGGTTGTGGTTTATTCTGGTTGAGGTTTATTCTGGTTGCAGTTCATTCTGGTTGCAGTTTATTCTGGTTGTGGTTCATTCTGGTTGTGGTTTATTCTGGTTGCAGTTTATTCTGGTTGTCGTTTATTCTGATTGTGGTTTATTCTGGTTGTGGTTTATTCTGGTTGTGGTTTATTCTGATTGTGGTTTATTCTGGTTGTGGTTTATTCTGGTTGTGGTTTATTCTGATTGTGGTTTATTCTGGTTGCGGTTTATTCTGGTTGTGGTTTATTCTGATTGTGGTTTATTCTGGTTGTGGTTTATTCTGATTGTGGTTTATTCTGGTTGTGGTTTATTCTGGTTGTGGTTTATTCTGGTTGTGGTTTATTCTGATTGTGGTTGATTCTGGTTGTGGTTTATTCTGGTTGTGGTTTATTCTGGTTGCAGTTTATTCTGATTGTGATTTATTCTGGTTGTGGTTTATTCTGGTTGCAGTTTATTCCGGTTGTGGTTTATTCTGGTTGCGGTTTATTCTGGTTGCGGTTTTTTCTGATTGTGGTTTATTCTGGTTCTGGTTTATTCTGGTTGCAGTTTATTCTGGTTGTGGTTTATTCTGGTTGCGGTTTATTCTGGTTGCGGTTTATTCTGGTTGTGGTTTATTCAGGTTGTGGTTTATTCTGGTTGCAGTTTATTCTGGTTGTGGTTTATTCTGGTTGTGGTTTATTCTGGTTGCGGTTTATTCTGATTGTGGTTTATTCTGGTTGCGGTTTATTCTGGTTGTGGTTTATTCTTGTTGCAGTTTATTCCGGTTGTGGTTTATTCTGGTTATGGTTTATTCTGGTTGTGGTTTATTCTGGTTGCGGTTTATTCTGGTTGTGCTTTATTCTGTTGCGGTTTATTCTGGTTGTGGTTTATTTTGGTTGTGGTTTATTCTGTTGCGGTTTATTCTGGTTGTGGTTTATTCTGGATGTGGTTTATTCTGGTTGCGGTTTATTCTGGTTGTGGTTTATTCTGGTTGTGGTTTATTCTGGTTGCAGTTTCTTCTGGTTGTGGTTTATTCTGGTTGTGGTTTATTCTGGTTGTGGTTTATTCTGTTTGCAGTTTATTCTGGTTGTGGTTTATTCTGGTTGCAGTTTATGCTGGTTGTGGTTTATTCTGGTTGAGGTTTATTCTGGTTGTGGTTTATTCTGGTTGTGGTTTATTCTAGTTGCGGTTAATTCTGGTTGTGGTTTATTCTGTTTGCAGTTTATTCTGGTTGTGGTTTATTCTGGTTGCGGTTTATTCTGGTTGCGGTTAATTCTGGTTGTGGTTTATTCTGGTTGCAGTTTATTCTGGTTGTGGTTTATTCTGATTGTGGTTTATTCTGGTTGTGGTTTATTCTGATTGTGGTTTATTCTGGTTGTGGTTTATTCAGGTTGTGGTTTATTCTGGTTGTGGTTTATTCTGATTGTGGTTCATTCTGGTTGTGGTTTATTCTGATTGTGGTTTATTCTGATTGTGGTTTATTCTGCTTGTGGTTTATTCTGATTGTGGTTGATTCTGGTTGTGGTTTATTCTGGTTGTGGTTTATTCTGGTTGCAGTTTATTCTGATTGTGGTTTATTCTGGTTGTGGTTTATTCTGGTTGCAGTTTATTCCGGTTGTGGTTTATTCTGGTTGCGGTTTATTCTGGTTGCGGTTTTTTCTGATTGTGGTTTATTCTGGTTGTGGTTTATTCTGGTTGCAGTTTATTCTGGTTCGGTTTATTCTGGTTGTGGTTTATTCTGGTTGTGGTTTATTCTGGTTGCAGTTTATTCTGGTTGTGGTTTATTCTGGTTGTGGTTTATTCTGGTTGCAGTTTATTCTGGTTCGGTTTATTCTGGTTGTGGTTTATTCTGGTTGTGGTTTATTCTGTTGCGGTTTATTCTGGTTGTGGTTTTATTCTGATTGTGGTTTATTCTGGTTGCGGTTTATTCTGGTTGTGGTTTATTATGGTTGCGGTTTATTCTGGTTGCGGTTTATTCTGTTGCGGTTTATTCTGGTTGTGGTTTATTCTGGTTGCAGTTTATTCTGTTTGCAGTTTATTCTGGTTGTGGTTTATTCTGGTTGTGGTTTATTCTGATTGTGGTTTATTCTGGTTGTGGTTTATTCTGGTTGTGGTTTATTCTGGTTGCGGTTTATTCTGGTTGTGGTTTATTCTGGTTGTGGTTTATTCTGGTTGCGGTTTATTCTGGTTGCGGTTTATTCTGGTTCGGTTTATTCTGGTTGTGGTTTATTCTGGTTGCAGTTTATTCTGGTTGCAGTTTATTCTGGTTGTGGTTTATTCTGGTTGTGGTTTATTCTGATTGTGGTTTATTCTGGTTGCAGTTTATTCTGGTTGCAGTTTATTGTGGTTGCGGTTTATTCTGGTTGCGGTTTATTCTGATTGTGGTTTATTCTGGTTGTGGTTTATTCTGGTTGCAGTTTATTCTGGTTGCAGTTTATTCTGGTTGTGGTTTATTCTGGTTTTGGTTTATTCTGATTGTGGTTTATTCTGGTTGAGGTTTATTCTGGTTGCAGTTTATTCTGGTTGTAGTTTATTCTGGTTGTGGTTTATTCTGGTTGAGGTTTATTCTGGTTGCAGTTTATTCTGGTTGCAGTTTATTCTGGTTGTGGTTTATTCTGGTTGTGGTTTATTCTGGTTGCAGTTTATTCTGGTTGTCGTTTATTCTGATTGTGGTTTATTCTGGTTGTGGTTTATTCTGATTGTGGTTTATTCTGGTTGTGGTTTATTCTGGTTGTGGTTTATTCTGATTGTGGTTTATTCTGGTTGTGGTTTATTCTGATTGTGGTTTATTCTGGTTGTGGTTTATTCAGGTTGTGGTTTATTCTGGTTGTGGTTTATTCTGATTGTGGTTCATTCTGGTTGTGGTTTATTCTGATTGTGGTTTATTCTGATTGTGGTTTATTCTGGTTGTGGTTTATTCTGATTGTGGTTGATTCTGGTTGTGGTTTATTCTGGTTGTGGTTTATTCTGGTTGCAGTTTATTCTGATTGTGGTTTATTCTGGTTGTGGTTTATTCTGGTTGCAGTTTATTCCGGTTGTGGTTTATTCTGGTTGCGGTTTATTCTGGTTGCGGTTTTTTCTGATTGTGGTTTATTCTGGTTGTGGTTTATTCTGGTTGCAGTTTATTCTGGTTGTGGTTTATTCTGGTTGCGGTTTATTCTGGTTGCGGTTTATTCTGGTTGTGGTTTATTCTGGTTGTGGTTTATTCTGGTTGCAGTTTATTCTGGTTGTGGTTTATTCTGGTTGTGGTTTATTCTGGTTGCGGTTTATTCTGATTGTGGTTTATTCTGGTTGCGGTTTATTCTGGTTGTGGTTTATTCTGGTTGCAGTTTATTCTGGTTGTGGTTTATTCTGGTTATGGTTTATTCTGGTTGTGGTTTATTCTGGTTGCGGTTTATTCTGGTTGTGGTTTATTCTGTTGCGGTTTATTCTGGTTGTGGTTTATTTTGGTTGTGGTTTATTCTGTTGCAGTTTATTCTGGTTGTGGTTTATTCTGGATGTGGTGTATTCTGGTTGCGGTTTATTCTGGTTGTGGTTTATTCTGGTTGTGGTTTATTCTGGTTGCAGTTTCTTCTGGTTGTGGTTTATTCTGGTTGTGGTTTATTCTGGTTGTGGTTTATTCTGTTTGCAGTTTATTCTGGTTGTGGTTTATTCTGGTTGCAGTTTATTCTGGTTGTGGTTTATTCTGGTTGAGGTTTATTCTGGTTGTGGTTTATTCTGGTTGTGGTTTATTCTAGTTGCGGTTAATTCTGGTTGTGGTTTATTCTGGTTGCAGTTTATTCTGTTTGCAGTTTATTCTGGTTGTGGTTTATTCTGGTTGCGGTTTATTCTGATTGTGGTTTATTCTGGTTGCGGTTTATTCTAGTTGCGGTTTATTCTGTTGCAGTTTATTCTGATTGTGGTTTATTCTGCTTGTGGTTTATTCTGTTTGCAGTTTATTCTGGTTGCGGTTTATTCTGGTTGTGGTTTATTCTGGTTGCGGTTAATTCTGGTTGCGGTTTATTCTGGTTGCAGTTTATTCTGTTTGTGGTTTATTTTGGTTGTGGTTTATTCTGTTGCGGTTTATTCTGGTTGCGGTTTATTCTGTTGTGGTTTATTCTGATTGTGGTTTATTCTGGTTGTGGTTTATTCTGATTGTGGTTGATTCTGGTTGTGGTTTATTCTGGTTGTGGTTTATTCTGGTTGCAGTTTATTCTGATTGTGGTTTATTCTGGTTGTGGTTTATTCTGGTTGCAGTTTATTCCGGTTGTGGTTTATTCTGGTTGCGGTTTATTCTGGTTGCGGTTTTTTCTGATTGTGGTTTATTCTGGTTGTGGTTTATTCTGGTTGCAGTTTATTCTGGTTGTGGTTTATTCTGGTTGCGGTTTATTCTGGTTGTGGTTTATTCTGGTTGTGGTTTATTCTGGTTGCAGTTTATTCTGGTTGTGGTTTATTCTGGTTGTGGTTTATTCTGGTTGCGGTTTATTCTGATTGTGGTTTATTCTGGTTGCGGTTTATTCTGGTTGTGGTTTATTCTGGTTGCAGTTTATTCTGGTTGTGGTTTATTCTGGTTATGGTTTATTCTGGTTGTGGTTTATTCTGGTTGCGGTTTATTCTGGTTGTGGTTTATTCTGTTGCGGTTTATTCTGGTTGTGGTTTATTTTGGTTGTGGTTTATTCTGTTGCGGTTTATTCTGGTTGTGGTTTATTCTGGATGTGGTTTATTCTGGTTGCGGTTTATTCTGGTTGTGGTTTATTCTGGTTGTGGTTTATTCTGGTTGCAGTTTCTTCTGGTTGTGGTTTATTCTGGTTGTGGTTTATTCTGGTTGTGGTTTATTCTGTTTGCAGTTTATTCTGGTTGTGGTTTATTCTGGTTGCAGTTTCTTCTGGTTGTGGTTTATTCTGGTTGAGGTTTATTCTGGTTGTGGTTTATTCTGGTTGTGGTTTATTCTAGTTGCGGTTAATTCTGGTTGTGGTTTATTCTGGTTGCAGTTTATTCTGTTTGCAGTTTATTCTGGTTGTGGTTTATTCTGGTTGCGGTTTATTCTGATTGTGGTTTATTCTGGTTGCGGTTTATTCTAGTTGCGGTTTATTCTGTTGCAGTTTATTCTGATTGTGGTTTATTCTGGTTGTGGTTTATTCTGGTTGTGGTTTATTTTGGTTGTGGTTTATTCTGATTGTGGTTTATTCTGGTTGTGGTTTATTCAGGTTGTGGTTTATTCTGGTTGTGGTTTATTCTGATTGTGGTTCATTCTGGTTGTGGTTTATTCTGATTCTGGTTTATTCTGATTGTGGTTTATTCTGCTTGTGGTTTATTCTGATTGTGGTTGATTCTGGTTGTGGTTTATTCTGGTTGTGGTTTATTCTGGTTGCAGTTTATTCTGATTGTGGTTTATTCTGGTTGTGGTTTATTCTGGTTGCAGTTTATTCCGGTTGTGGTTTATTCTGGTTGCGGTTTATTCTGGTTGCGGTTTTTTCTGATTGTGGTTTATTCTGGTTGTGGTTTATTCTGGTTGCAGTTTATTCTGGTTCGGTTTATTCTGGTTGTGGTTTATTCTGGTTGTGGTTTATGCTGGTTGCAGTTTATTCTGGTTGTGGTTTATTCTGGTTGTGGTTTATTCTGGTTACAGTTTATTCTGGTTCGGTTTATTCTGGTTGTGGTTTATTCTGGTTGTGGTTTATTCTGTTGCGGTTTATTCTGGTTGTGGTTTTATTCTGATTGTGGTTTATTCTGGTTGCGGTTTATTCTGGTTGTGGTTTATTATGGTTGCGGTTTATTCTGGTTGCGGTTCATTCTGTTGCGGGTTATTCTGGTTGTGGTTTATTCTGTTGTGGTTTATTCTGATTGTGGTTTATTCTGGTTGCAGTTTATTCTGTTTGCAGTTTATTCTGGTTGTGGTTTATTCTGGTTGTGGTTTATTCTGATTGTGGTTTATTCTGGTTGTGGTTTATTCTGGTTGTGGTTTATTCTGGTTGCGGTTTATTCTGGTTGTGGTTTATTCTGATTGCGGTTTATTCTGGTTGTGGTTTATTCTGGTTGCGGTTTATTCTGGTTGCGGTTTATTCTGGTTCGGTTTATTCTGGTTGCGGTTTATTCTGGTTGCAGTTTATTCTGGTTGCAGTTTATTCTGGTTGTGGTTTATTCTGGTTGTGGTTTATTCTGATTGTGGTTTATTCTGGTTGAGGTTTATTCTGGTTGCAGTTTATTCTGGTTGCAGTTTATTGTGGTTGCGGTTTATTCTGGTTGCGGTTTATTCTGATTGTGGTTTATTCTGGTTGTGGTTTATTCTGGTTGCAGTTTATTCTGGTTGCAGTTTATTCTGGTTGTGGTTTATTCTGGTTGTGGTTTATTCTGATTGTGGTTTATTCTGGTTGAGGTTTATTCTGGTTGCAGTTTATTCTGGTTGTAGTTTATTCTGGTTGTGGTTTATTCTGGTCGAGGTTTATTCTGGTTGCAGTTTATTCTGGTTGCAGTTTATTCTGGTTGTGGTTTATTCTGGTTGTGGTTTATTCTGGTTGCAGTTTATTCTGGTTGTCGTTTATTCTGATTGTGGTTTATTCTGGTTGTGGTTTATTCTGGTTGTGGTTTATTCTGATTGTGGTTTATTCTGGTTGTGGTTTATTCTGGTTGTGGTTTATTCTGCTTGTGGTTTATTCTGATTGTGGTTGATTCTGGTTGTGGTTTATTCTGGTTGTGGTTTATTCTGGCTGCAGTTTATTCTGATTGTGGTTTATTCTGGTTGTGGTTTATTCTGGTTGCAGTTTATTCCGGTTGTGGTTTATTCTGGTTGCGGTTTATTCTGGTTGCGGTTTTTTCTGATTGTGGTTTATTCTGGTTGTGGTTTATTCTGGTTGCAGTTTATTCTGGTTCGGTTTATTCTGGTTGTGGTTTATTCTGGTTGTGGTTTATTCTGGTTGCAGTTTATTCTGGTTGTGGTTTATTCTGGTTGTGGTTTATTCTGGTTGCAGTTTATTCTGGTTGTGGTTTATTCTGGTTGTGGTTTATTCTGTTGCGGTTTATTCTGGTTGTGGTTTTATTCTGATTGTGGTTTATTCTGGTTGCGGTTTATTCTGGTTGTGGTTTATTATGGTTGCGGTTTATTCTGGTTGCGGTTTATTCTGTTGCGGTTTATTCTGGTTGTGGTTTATTCTGTTGTGGATTATTCTGATTGTGGTTTATTCTGGTTGCAGTTTATTCTGTTTGCAGTTTATTCTGGTTGTGGTTTATTCTGGTTGTGGTTTATTCTGGTTGTGGTTTATTCTGGTTGCGGTTTATTCTGGTTGTGGTTTATTCTGATTGCGGTTTATTCTGGTTGTGGTTTATTCTGGTTGCGGTTTATTCTGGTTGCGGTTTATTCTGGTTCGGTTTATTCTGGTTGTGGTTTATTCTGGTTGCGGTTTATTCTGGTTGCAGTTTATTCTGGTTGCAGTTTATTCTGGTTGTGGTTTATTCTGGTTGCAGTTTATTCTGGTTGTGGTTTATTCTGGTTGTGGTTTATTCTGATTGTGGTTTATTCTGGTTGAGGTTTATTCTGGTTGCAGTTTATTCTGGTTGTAGTTTATTCTGGTTGTGGTTTATTCTGGTTGAGGTTTATTCTGGTTGCAGTTTATTCTGGTTGCAGTTTATTCTGGTTGTGGTTCATTCTGGTTGTGGTTTATTCTGGTTGCAGTTTATTTTGGTTGCAGTTTATTCTGGTTGCGGTTTATTCTGGTTGTGGTTTATTCTGGTTGCGGTTTATTCTGGTTGTCGTTTATTCTGATTGTGGTTTATTCTGGTTGTGGTTTATTCTGGTTGTGGTTTATTCTGATTGTGGTTTATTCTGGTTGTGGTTTATTCTGGTTGTGGTTTATTCTGATTGTGGTTTATTCTGGTTGTGGTTTATTCTGATTGTGGTTTATTCTGGTTGTGGTTTATTCTGGTTGTGGTTTATTCTGGTTGCGGTTTATTCTGGTTGTGGTTTATTCTGATTGCGGTTTATTCTGGTTGTGGTTTATTCTGGTTGCGGTTTATTCTGGTTGCGGTTTATTCTGGTTCGGTTTATTCTGGTTGTGGTTTATTCTGGTTGCGGTTTATTCTGGTTGCAGTTTATTCTGGTTGCAGTTTATTCTGGTTGCAGTTTATTGTGGTTGCGGTTTATTCTGGTTGCGATTTATTCTGATTGTGGTTTATTCTGGTTGTGGTTTATTCTGGTTGAGGTTTATTCTGGTTGCAGTTTATTCTGGTTGCAGTTTATTGTGGTTGCGGTTTATTCTGGTTGCGGTTTATTCTGATTGTGGTTTATTCTGGTTGTGGTTTATTCTGGTTGTGGTTTATTCTGGTTGCAGTTTATTCTGGTTGTGGTTTATTCTGGTTGTGGTTTATTCTGATTGTGGTTTATTCTGGTTGCAGTTTATTCTGGTTGTAGTTTATTCTGGTTGTGGTTTATTCTGGTTGAGGTTTATTCTGGTTGCAGTTCATTCTGGTTGCAGTTTATTCTGGTTGTGGTTCATTCTGGTTGTGGTTTATTCTGGTTGCAGTTTATTCTGGTTGTCGTTTATTCTGATTGTGGTTTATTCTGGTTGTGGTTTATTCTGATTGTGGTTTATTCTGGTTGTGGTTTATTCTGATTGTGGTTTATTCTGGTTGCGGTTTATTCTGGTTGTGGTTTATTCTGATTGTGGTTTATTCTGGTTGTGGTTTATTCTGATTGTGGTTTATTCTGGTTGTGGTTTATTCTGGTTGTGGTTTATTCTGGTTGTGGTTTATTCTGATTGTGGTTGATTCTGGTTGTGGTTTATTCTGGTTGTGGTTTATTCTGGTTGCAGTTTATTCTGATTGTGATTTATTCTGGTTGTGGTTTATTCTGGTTGCAGTTTATTCCGGTTGTGGTTTATTCTGGTTGCGGTTTATTCTGGTTGCGGTTTTTTCTGATTGTGGTTTATTCTGGTTGTGGTTTATTCTGGTTGCAGTTTATTCTGGTTGTGGTTTATTCTGGTTGCGGTTTATTCTGGTTGCGGTTTATTCTGGTTGTGGTTTATTCTGGTTGTGGTTTATTCTGGTTGCAGTTTATTCTGGTTGTGGTTTATTCTGGTTGTGGTTTATTCTGATTGCGGTTTATTCTGATTGTGGTTTATTCTGGTTGCGGTTTATTCTGGTTGTGGTTTATTCTGGTTGCAGTTTATTCCGGTTGTGGTTTATTCTGGTTATGGTTTATTCTGGTTGTGGTTTATTCTGGTTGCGGTTTATTCTGGTTGTGCTTTATTCTGTTGCGGTTTATTCTGGTTGTGGTTTATTTTGGTTGTGGTTTATTCTGTTGCGGTTTATTCTGGTTGTGGTTTATTCTGGATGTGGTTTATTCTGGTTGCGGTTTATTCTGGTTGTGGTTTATTCTGGTTGTGGTTTATTCTGGTTGCAGTTTCTTCTGGTTGTGGTTTATTCTGGTTGCGGTTTATTCTGGTTGCGGTTTTTTCTGATTGTGGTTTATTCTGGTTGTGGTTTATTCTGGTTGCAGTTTATTCTGGTTCGGTTTATTCTGGTTGTGGTTTATTCTGGTTGTGGTTTATTCTGGTTGCAGTTTATTCTGGTTGTGGTTTATTCTGGTTGTGGTTTATTCTGGTTGCAGTTTATTCTGGTTCGGTTTATTCTGGTTGTGGTTTATTCTGGTTGTGGTTTATTCTGTTGCGGTTTATTCTGGTTGTGGTTTTATTCTGATTGTGGTTTATTCTGGTTGCGGTTTATTCTGGTTGTGGTTTATTATGGTTGCGGTTTATTCTGGTTGCGGTTTATTCTGTTGCGGTTTATTCTGGTTGTGGTTTATTCTGTTGTGGATTATTCTGATTGTGGTTTATTCTGGTTGCAGTTTATTCTGTTTGCAGTTTATTCTGGTTGTGGTTTATTCTGGTTGTGGTTTATTCTGATTGTGGTTTATTCTGGTTGTGGTTTATTCTGGTTGTGGTTTATTCTGGTTGCGGTTTATTCTGGTTGTGGTTTATTCTGATTGCGGTTTATTCTGGTTGTGGTTTATTCTGGTTGCGGTTTATTCTGGTTGCGGTTTATTCTGGTTCGGTTTATTCTGGTTGTGGTTTATTCTGGTTGCGGTTTATTCTGGTTGCAGTTTATTCTGGTTGCAGTTTATTCTGGTTGTGGTTTATTCTGGTTATGGTTTATTCTGATTGTGGTTTATTCTGGTTGAGGTTTATTCTGGTTGCAGTTTATTCTGGTTGCAGTTTATTGTGGTTGCGGTTTATTCTGGTTGCGGTTTATACTGATTGTGGTTTATTCTGGTTGTGGTTTATTCTGGTTGCAGTTTATTCTGGTTGCAGTTTATTCTGGTTGTGGTTTATTCTGGTTGTGGTTTATTCTGATTGTGGTTTATTCTGGTTGAGGTTTATTCTGGTTGCAGTTTATTCTGGTTGTAGTTTATTCTGGTTGTGGTTTATTCTGGTTGAGGTTTATTCTGGTTGCAGTTTATTCTGGTTGCAGTTTATTCTGGTTGTGGTTCATTCTGGTTGTGGTTTATTCTGGTTGCAGTTTATTTTGGTTGCAGTTTATTCTGGTTGCGGTTTATTCTGGTTGTGGTTTATTCTGGTTGCGGTTTATTCTGGTTGTCGTTTATTCTGATTGTGGTTTATTCTGGTTGTGGTTTATTCTGGTTGTGGTTTATTCTGATTGTGGTTTATTCTGGTTGTGGTTTATTCTGATTGTGGTTTATTCTGGTTGTGGTTTATTCTGATTGTGGTTTATTCTGGTTGTGGTTTATTCTGGTTGTGGTTTATTCTGGTTGCGGTTTATTCTGGTTGTGGTTTATTCTGATTGCGGTTTATTCTGGTTGTGGTTTATTCTGGTTGCGGTTTATTCTGGTTGCGGTTTATTCTGGTTCGGTTTATTCTGGTTGTGGTTTATTCTGGTTGCGGTTTATTCTGGTTGCAGTTTATTCTGGTTGCAGTTTATTCTGGTTGCAGTTTATTGTGGTTGCGGTTTATTCTGGTTGCGATTTATTCTGATTGTGGTTTATTCTGGTTGTGGTTTATTCTGGTTGAGGTTTATTCTGGTTGCAGTTTATTCTGGTTGCAGTTTATTCTGGTTGCGGTTTATTCTGATTGTGGTTTATTCTGGTTGTGGTTTATTCTGGTTGCAGTTTATTCTGGTTGCAGTTTATTCTGGTTGTGGTTTATTCTGGTTGTGGTTTATTCTGATTGTGGTTTATTCTGGTTGCAGTTTATTCTGGTTGTAGTTTATTCTGGTTGTGGTTTATTCTGGTTGAGGTTTATTCTGGTTGCAGTTCATTCTGGTTGCAGTTTATTCTGGTTGTGGTTCATTCTGGTTGTGGTTTATTCTGGTTGCAGTTTATTCTGGTTGTCGTTTATTCTGATTGTGGTTTATTCTGGTTGTGGTTTATTCTGGTTGTGGTTTATTCTGATTGTGGTTTATTCTGGTTGTGGTTTATTCTGGTTGTGGTTTATTCTGATTGTGGTTTATTCTGGTTGCGGTTTATTCTGGTTGTGGTTTATTCTGATTGTGGTTTATTCTGGTTGTGGTTTATTCTGATTGTGGTTTATTCTGGTTGTGGTTTATTCTGGTTGTGGTTTATTCTGGTTGTGGTTTATTCTGATTGTGGTTGATTCTGGTTGTGGTTTATTCTGGTTGTGGTTTATTCTGGTTGCAGTTTATTCTGATTGTGATTTATTCTGGTTGTGGTTTATTCTGGTTGCAGTTTATTCCGGTTGTGGTTTATTCTGGTTGCGGTTTATTCTGGTTGCGGTTTTTTCTGATTGTGGTTTATTCTGGTTCTGGTTTATTCTGGTTGCAGTTTATTCTGGTTGTGGTTTATTCTGGTTGCGGTTTATTCTGGTTGCGGTTTATTCTGGTTGTGGTTTATTCTGGTTGTGGTTTATTCTGGTTGCAGTTTATTCTGGTTGTGGTTTATTCTGGTTGTGGTTTATTCTGGTTGCGGTTTATTCTGATTGTGGTTTATTCTGGTTGCGGTTTATTCTGGTTGTGGTTTATTCTTGTTGCAGTTTATTCCGGTTGTGGTTTATTCTGGTTATGGTTTATTCTGGTTGTGGTTTATTCTGGTTGCGGTTTATTCTGGTTGTGCTTTATTCTGTTGCGGTTTATTCTGGTTGTGGTTTATTTTGGTTGTGGTTTATTCTGTTGCGGTTTATTCTGGTTGTGGTTTATTCTGGATGTGGTTTATTCTGGTTGCGGTTTATTCTGGTTGTGGTTTATTCTGGTTGTGGTTTATTCTGGTTGCAGTTTCTTCTGGTTGTGGTTTATTCTGGTTGTGGTTTATTCTGGTTGTGGTTTATTCTGTTTGCAGTTTATTCTGGTTGTGGTTTATTCTGGTTGCAGTTTATGCTGGTTGTGGTTTATTCTGGTTGAGGTTTATTCTGGTTGTGGTTTATTCTGGTTGTGGTTTATTCTAGTTGCGGTTAATTCTGGTTGTGGTTTATTCTGTTTGCAGTTTATTCTGGTTGTGGTTTATTCTGTTGCGGTTTATTCTGGTTGTGGTTTATTCTGGTTGTGGTTTATTCTGTTTGCAGTTTATTCTGGTTGTGGTTTATTCTGGTTGCAGTTTATTCTGGTTGTGGTTTATTCTGGTTGTGGTTAATTCTGGTTGTGGTTTATTCTGGTTGCAGTTTATTCTGTTTGCAGTTTATTCTGGTTGTGGTTTATTCTGGTTGCGGTTTATTCTGATTGTGGTTTATTCTGGTTGCGGTTTATTCTAGTTGCGGTTTATTCTGTTGCAGTTTATTCTGCTTGTGGTTTATTCTGTTTGCAGTTTATTCTGGTTTCGGTTTATTCTGGTTGTGGTTTATTCTGGTTGCGGTTAATTCTGGTTGTGGTTTATTCTGGTTGCAGTTTATTCTGGTTGTGGTTTATTCTGATTGTGGTTTATTCTGGTTGTGGTTTATTCTGATTGTGGTTTATTCTGGTTGTGGTTTATTCAGGTTGTGGTTTATTCTGGTTGTGGTTTATTCTGATTGTGGTTCATTCTGGTTGTGGTTTATTCTGATTGTGGTTTATTCTGATTGTGGTTTATTCTGCTTGTGGTTTATTCTGATTGTGGTTGATTCTGGTTGTGGTTTATTCTGGTTGTGGTTTATTCTGGTTGCAGTTTATTCTGATTGTGGTTTATTCTGGTTGTGGTTTATTCTGGTTGCAGTTTATTCCGGTTGTGGTTTATTCTGGTTGCGGTTTATTCTGGTTGCGGTTTTTTCTGATTGTGGTTTATTCTGGTTGTGGTTTATTCTGGTTGCAGTTTATTCTGGTTCGGTTTATTCTGGTTGTGGTTTATTCTGGTTGTGGTTTATTCTGGTTGCAGTTTATTCTGGTTGTGGTTTATTCTGGTTGTGGTTTATTCTGGTTGCAGTTTATTCTGGTTCGGTTTATTCTGGTTGTGGTTTATTCTGGTTGTGGTTTATTCTGTTGCGGTTTATTCTGGTTGTGGTTTTATTCTGATTGTGGTTTATTCTGGTTGCGGTTTATTCTGGTTGTGGTTTATTATGGTTGCGGTTTATTCTGGTTGCGGTTTATTCTGTTGCGGTTTATTCTGGTTGTGGTTTATTCTGGTTGCAGTTTATTCTGTTTGCAGTTTATTCTGGTTGTGGTTTATTCTGGTTGTGGTTTATTCTGATTGTGGTTTATTCTGGTTGTGGTTTATTCTGGTTGTGGTTTATTCTGGTTGCGGTTTATTCTGGTTGTGGTTTATTCTGGTTGTGGTTTATTCTGGTTGCGGTTTATTCTGGTTGCGGTTTATTCTGGTTCGGTTTATTCTGGTTGTGGTTTATTCTGGTTGCAGTTTATTCTGGTTGCAGTTTATTCTGGTTGTGGTTTATTCTGGTTGTGGTTTATTCTGATTGTGGTTTATTCTGGTTGAGGTTTATTCTGGTTGCAGTTTATTCTGGTTGCAGTTTATTGTGGTTGCGGTTTATTCTGGTTGCGGTTTATTCTGATTGTGGTTTATTCTGGTTGTGGTTTATTCTGGTTGCAGTTTATTCTGGTTGCAGTTTATTCTGGTTGTGGTTTATTCTGGTTTTGGTTTATTCTGATTGTGGTTTATTCTGGTTGAGGTTTATTCTGGTTGCAGTTTATTCTGGTTGTAGTTTATTCTGGTTGTGGTTTATTCTGGTTGAGGTTTATTCTGGTTGCAGTTTATTCTGGTTGCAGTTTATTCTGGTTGTGGTTTATTCTGGTTGTGGTTTATTCTGGTTGCAGTTTATTCTGGTTGTCGTTTATTCTGATTGTGGTTTATTCTGGTTGTGGTTTATTCTGATTGTGGTTTATTCTGGTTGTGGTTTATTCTGGTTGTGGTTTATTCTGATTGTGGTTTATTCTGGTTGTGGTTTATTCTGATTGTGGTTTATTCTGGTTGTGGTTTATTCAGGTTGTGGTTTATTCTGGTTGTGGTTTATTCTGATTGTGGTTCATTCTGGTTGTGGTTTATTCTGATTGTGGTTTATTCTGATTGTGGTTTATTCTGGTTGTGGTTTATTCTGATTGTGGTTGATTCTGGTTGTGGTTTATTCTGGTTGTGGTTTATTCTGGTTGCAGTTTATTCTGATTGTGGTTTATTCTGGTTGTGGTTTATTCTGGTTGCAGTTTATTCCGGTTGTGGTTTATTCTGGTTGCGGTTTATTCTGGTTGCGGTTTTTTCTGATTGTGGTTTATTCTGGTTGTGGTTTATTCTGGTTGCAGTTTATTCTGGTTGTGGTTTATTCTGGTTGCGGTTTATTCTGGTTGCGGTTTATTCTGGTTGTGGTTTATTCTGGTTGTGGTTTATTCTGGTTGCAGTTTATTCTGGTTGTGGTTTATTCTGGTTGTGGTTTATTCTGGTTGCGGTTTATTCTGATTGTGGTTTATTCTGGTTGCGGTTTATTCTGGTTGTTGTTTATTCTGGTTGCAGTTTATTCTGGTTGTGGTTTATTCTGGTTATGGTTTATTCTGGTTGTGGTTTATTCTGGTTGCGGTTTATTCTGGTTGTGGTTTATTCTGTTGCGGTTTATTCTGGTTGTGGTTTATTTTGGTTGTGGTTTATTCTGTTGCAGTTTATTCTGGTTGTGGTTTATTCTGGATGTGGTGTATTCTGGTTGCGGTTTATTCTGGTTGTGGTTTATTCTGGTTGTGGTTTATTCTGGTTGCAGTTTCTTCTGGTTGTGGTTTATTCTGGTTGTGGTTTATTCTGGTTGTGGTTTATTCTGTTTGCAGTTTATTCTGGTTGTGGTTTATTCTGGTTGCAGTTTATTCTGGTTGTGGTTTATTCTGGTTGAGGTTTATTCTGGTTGTGGTTTATTCTGGTTGTGGTTTATTCTAGTTGCGGTTAATTCTGGTTGTGGTTTATTCTGGTTGCAGTTTATTCTGTTTGCAGTTTATTCTGGTTGTGGTTTATTCTGGTTGCGGTTTATTCTGATTGTGGTTTATTCTGGTTGCGGTTTATTCTAGTTGCGGTTTATTCTGTTGCAGTTTATTCTGATTGTGGTTTATTCTGCTTGTGGTTTATTCTGTTTGCAGTTTATTCTGGTTGCGGTTTATTCTGGTTGTGGTTTATTCTGGTTGCGGTTAATTCTGGTTGCGGTTTATTCTGGTTGCAGTTTATTCTGTTTGTGGTTTATTTTGGTTGTGGTTTATTCTGTTGCGGTTTATTCTGGTTGCGGTTTATTCTGTTGTGGTTTATTCTGATTGTGGTTTATTCTGGTTGTGGTTTATTCTGATTGTGGTTGATTCTGGTTGTGGTTTATTCTGGTTGTGGTTTATTCTGGTTGCAGTTTATTCTGATTGTGGTTTATTCTGGTTGTGGTTTATTCTGGTTGCAGTTTATTCCGGTTGTGGTTTATTCTGGTTGCGGTTTATTCTGGTTGCGGTTTTTTCTGATTGTGGTTTATTCTGGTTGTGGTTTATTCTGGTTGCAGTTTATTCTGGTTGTGGTTTATTCTGGTTGCGGTTTATTCTGGTTGTGGTTTATTCTGGTTGTGGTTTATTCTGGTTGCAGTTTATTCTGGTTGTGGTTTATTCTGGTTGTGGTTTATTCTGGTTGCGGTTTATTCTGATTGTGGTTTATTCTGGTTGCGGTTTATTCTGGTTGTGGTTTATTCTGGTTGCAGTTTATTCTGGTTGTGGTTTATTCTGGTTATGGTTTATTCTGGTTGTGGTTTATTCTGGTTGCGGTTTATTCTGGTTGTGGTTTATTCTGTTGCGGTTTATTCTGGTTGTGGTTTATTTTGGTTGTGGTTTATTCTGTTGCGGTTTATTCTGGTTGTGGTTTATTCTGGATGTGGTTTATTCTGGTTGCGGTTTATTCTGGTTGTGGTTTATTCTGGTTGTGGTTTATTCTGGTTGCAGTTTCTTCTGGTTGTGGTTTATTCTGGTTGTGGTTTATTCTGGTTGTGGTTTATTCTGTTTGCAGTTTATTCTGGTTGTGGTTTATTCTGGTTGCAGTTTATTCTGGTTGTGGTTTATTCTGGTTGAGGTTTATTCTGGTTGTGGTTTATTCTGGTTGTGGTTTATTCTAGTTGCGGTTAATTCTGGTTGTGGTTTATTCTGGTTGCAGTTTATTCTGTTTGCAGTTTATTCTGGTTGTGGTTTATTCTGGTTGCGGTTTATTCTGATTGTGGTTTATTCTGGTTGCGGTTTATTCTAGTTGCGGTTTATTCTGTTGCAGTTTATTCTGATTGTGGTTTATTCTGCTTGTGGTTTATTCTGTTTGCAGTTTATTCTGGTTGCGGTTTATTCTGGTTGTGGTTTATTCTGGTTGCGGTTAATTCTGGTTGTGGTTTATTCTGGTTGCAGTTTATTCTGTTTGTGGTTTATTTTGGTTGTGGTTTATTCTGTTGCGGTTTATTCTGGTTGCGGTTTATTCTGTTGTGGTTTATTCTGGTTGTGGTTTATTTTGGTTGTGGTTTATTCTGATTGTGGTTTATTCTGGTTGCGGTTTATTCTGGTTGCGGTTTATTCTGGTTGCGGTTTATTCTGGTTGCGGTTTATGCTGGTTGTGGTTTATTCTGGTTGCGGTTTTATTCTGATTGTGGTTTATTCTGGTTGTGGTTTATTCTGGTTGCAGTTTATTCTGGTTGTGGTTTATTCTGGTTGCGGTTTTATTCCGGTTGCAGTTTATTCTTGTTGCAGTTCATTCTGGTTGCGGTTTATTCTGGTTGCGGTTTTATTCCGGTTGCAGTTTATTCTTGTTGCAGTTTATTCTGTTGCGGTTTATTCTGGTTGTGGTTTATTTTGGTTGTGGTTTATTCTGATTGTGGTTTATTCTGGTTGCAGTTTATTCTTTTTGCGGTTTATTCTGGTTGCGGTTTTATTCCGGTTGCAGTTTATTCTTGTTGCAGTTTATTCTGGTTGCGGTTTATTCTGGTTGCGGTTTTATTCCGGTTGCAGTTTATTCTTGTTGCAGTTTATTCTGGTTGCAGTTTATTCTGGTTGCGGTTTATTCTGTTGCGGTTTATTCTGGTTGTGGTTTATTCTGTTGCGGTTTATTCTGGTTGTGGTTTATTCTGGTTGCGGTTTATTCTGGTTGTGGTTTATTCTGGTTGTGGTTTATTCTGGTTGCACTTTATTCTGGTTGTGGTTTATTCTGGTTGTGGTTTATTCTGGTTGCGGTTTATTCTGATTGTGGTTTATTCTGGTTGCGGTTTATTCTGGTTGTGGTTTATTCTGGTTGCAGTTTATTCTGGTTGTGGTTTATTCTGGTTATGGTTTATTCTGGTTGTGGTTTATTCTGGTTGCGGTTTATTCTGGTTGTGGTTTATTCTGTTGCGGTTTATTCTGGTTGTGGTTTATTTTGGTTGTGGTTTATTCTGTTGCGGTTTATTCTGGTTGTGGTTTATTCTGGATGTGGTTTATTCTGGTTGCGGTTTATTCTGGTTGTGGTTTATTCTGGTTGTGGTTTTTCTGGTTGCAGTTTCTTCTGGTTGTTGTTTATTCTGGTTGTGGTTTATTCTGGTTGTGGTTTATTCTGTTTGCAGTTTATTCTGGTTGTGGTTTATTCTGGTTGCAGTTTATTCTGGTTGTGGTTTATTCTGGTTGAGGTTTATTCTGGTTGTGGTTTATTCTGGTTGTGGTTTATTCTAGTTGCGGTTAATTCTGGTTGTGGTTTATTCTGTTTGCAGTTTATTCTGGTTGTGGTTTATTCTGGTTGCGGTTTATTCTGTTGCGGTTTATTCTGGTTGTGGTTTATTCTGGTTGTGGTTTATTCTGTTTGCAGTTTATTCTGGTTGTGGTTTATTCTGGTTGCAGTTTATTCTGGTTGTGGTTTATTCTGGTTGTGGTTAATTCTGGTTGTGGTTTATTCTGGTTGCAGTTTATTCTGTTTGCAGTTTATTCTGGTTGTGGTTTATTCTGGTTGCGGTTTATTCTGATTGTGGTTTATTCTGGTTGCGGTTTATTCTAGTTGCGGTTTATTCTGTTGCAGTTTATTCTGATTGTGGTTTATTCTGCTTGAGGTTTATTCTGTTTGCAGTTTATTCTGGTTGCGGTTTATTCTGGTTGTGGTTTATTCTGGTTGCGCTTAATTCTGGTTGTGGTTTATTCTGGTTGCAGTTTATTCTGTTTGTAGTTTATTTTGGTTGTGGTTTATTCTGTTGTGGTTTATTCTGGTTGCGGTTTATTCTGTTGTGGTTTATTCTGGTTGTGGTTTATTTTGGTTGTGGTTTATTCTGATTGTGGTTTATTCTGGTTGCGGTCTATTCTGGTTGCGGTTTATTCTGGTTGCGGTTTATTCTGGTTGCGGTTTATGCTGGTGGTGGTTTATTCTGGTTGCAGTTTATTTTGGTTGCGGTTTATTCTGGTTGCGGTTTTATTCTGATTGTGGTTTATTCTGGTTGTGGTTTATTCTGGTTGCAGTTTATTCTGGTTGTGGTTTATTCTGGTTGCGGTTTTATTCCGGTTGCAGTTTATTCTTGTTGCAGTTCATTCTGGTTGCGGTTTATTCTGGTTGCGGTTTTATTCCGGTTGCAGTTTATTCTTGTTGCAGTTTATTCTGTTGCGGTTTATTCTGGTTGTGGTTTATTTTGGTTGTGGTTTACTCTGATTGTGGTTTATTCTGGTTGCAGTTCATTCTTTTTGCGGTTTATTCTGGTTGCGGTTTTATTCCGGTTGCAGTTTATTCTTGTTGCAGTTTATTCTGGTTGCGGTTTTATTCCGGTTGCAGTTTATTCTTGTTGCAGTTTATTCTGGTTGCAGTTTATTCTGGTTGCGGTTTATTCTGTTGCGGTTTATTCTGGTTGTGGTTTATTCTGTTGCGGTTTATTCTGGTTGTGGTTTATTCTGGTTGCGGTTTTATTCTGGTTGCGGTTTATTCTGGTTGCGGTTTTATTCTGTTGTGGTTTATTCTGTTGCAGTTTATTCTGTCGCGGTTTATTCTGGTTGTGGTTTATTTTGGTTGTGGTTTACTCTGGTTGTGGTTTATTCTGGTTGCGGTTTATTCTGTTGCGGTTTATTCTGGTTGATGTTTATTTTGGTTGTGGTTTATTCTGATTGTGGTTTATTCTGGTTGCAGTTTATTCTGGTTGCGGTTTATTCTGGTTGCGGTTTTACTCCGGTTGCAGTTTATTCTTCTTGCAGTTTATTCTGGTTGCGGCTTATTCTGGTTGCGGTTTTATTCCGGTTGCAGTTTATTCTTGTTGCTGTTTATTCTGGTTGTGGTTTATTCTGGTTGTGGTTTATTCTGGTTGCAGTTTATTCTGGTTGCAGTTTATTCTGTTGCGGTTTATTCTGGTTGTGGTTTATTCTGTTGTGGTTTATTCTGGTTGTGGTTTATTCTGTTGCGGTTTATTCTGGTTGTGGTTTATTCTGGTTGTGGTTTATTTTGGTTGTGGTTTATTCTGATTGTGGTTTATTCTGGTTGCTGTTTATTCTGGTTGTGGTTTTATTCTGATTGCGGTTTTATTCCGGTTGCTGTTTTATTCATGTTGCGGTTTATTCTCTTTGTGGTTTTTTCTCGTTGCAGTTTATTCCGGTTGCGGTTTATTCTAGTTGCGGTTTATTCTAGTTGCGGTTTATTCTAGGTGCTATTTATTCTAGTTGTAGTTTATTCTAGTTGCGGTTTAATCTAGTTGCGGTTTATTCTTGTTGCAGTTTATTCTGGTTGTTGTTTTATTCTGATTGCGGTTTTATTCCGGTTGCTGTTTTATTCATGTTGCGGTTTATTCTCTTTGTGGTTTTTTCTCGTTGCAGTGTATTCCGGTTGCGGTTTATTCTAGTTGCGGTTTATTCTAGTTGCGGTTTATTCTAGTTGCAGTTTATTCTAGTTGTAGTTTATTCTGGTTGCGGTTTATTCTAGTTGCGGTTTATTCTTGTTGCAGTTTATTCTGGTTGTGGTTTTATTCTGGTTGCGGTTTATTACGGTTGCGGTTTATTCTAGTTGCGGTTTATTCTAGATGCTGTTTATTCTAGTTGTAGTTTATTCTAGTTGCGTTTTATTCTAGTTGCGGTTTATTCTTGTTGCAGTTTATTCTGGTTGCAGTTTATTCTGGTTATGATGTATTCTGGTTGTGGTTTATTCTGGTTACGGTTTATTCTGGTTACGATGTATCCTGGTTGTGGTTTATTCTGGTTGCAGATTATTCTGGTTGTGGTTTATTCTGGTGACGGTTTGTTCTGGTTGCGGTTTTATTCCGGTTGCAGTTTATTCTTGTTGCAGTTTATTCTGTTGCGGTTTATTCTGGTTGTGGTTTATTTTGGTTGTGGTTTATTCTGATTGTGGTTTATTCTGGTTGCAGTTTATTCTGGTTGCGGTTTATTCTGGTTGCGGTTTTATTCCGGTTGCAGTTTATTCTTGTTGCAGTTTATTCTGGTTGCGGTTTATTCTGGTTGCGGTTTTATTCCGGTTGCAGTTTATTCTTGTTGCAGTTTATTCTGGTTGCAGTTTATTCTGGTTGCGGTTTATTCTGTTGCGGTTTATTCTGGTTGTGGTTTATTCTGTTGCGGTTTATTCTGGTTGTGGTTTATTCTGGTTGCGGTTTTATTCTGGTTGCGGTTTATTCTGGTTGCGGTTTTATTCTGTTGTGGTTTATTCTGTTGCAGTTTATTCTGTCGCGGTTTATTCTGGATGTGGTTTATTTTGGTTGTGGTTTTATTCCGGTTGTGGTTTATTCTGGTTGCGGTTTATTCTGTTGCGGTTTATTCTGGTTGAGGTTTATTTTGGTTGTGGTTTATTCTGATTGTGGTTTATTCTGGTTGCAGTTTATTCTGGTTGCGGTTTATTCTGGTTGCGGTTTTATTCCGGTTGCAGTTTATTCTTGTTGCAGTTTATTCTGGTTGCGGTTTATTCTGGTTGCGGTTTTATTCCGGTTGCAGTTTATTCTTGTTGCAGTTTATTCTGGTTGCGGTTTATTCTGGTTGCCGTTTTATTCCGGTTGCAGTTTATTCTTGTTGCAGTTTATTCTGGTTGCGGTTTATTCTGGTTGCGGTTTTATTCCGGTTGCAGTTTATTCTTGTTGCTGTTTATTCTGGTTGCGGTTTTATTCCGGTTGCAGTTTATTCTGGTTGTGGTTTATTCTGGTTGTGGTTTATTCTGGTTCGGTTTATTCTGGTTGTGGTTTATTCTGGTTGTGGTTTATTCTGGTTGTGGTTTATTCTGGTTGCGGTTTATTCTGGTTGTGGATTATTCTGTTGTGGTTTATTCTGATTGTGGTTTATTCTGTTGCGGTTTATTCTGGTTGTGGTTTATTTTGGTTGTGGTTTATTCTGATTGTGGTTTATTCTCGTTGCTGTTTATTCTGTTTGTGGTTTTATTCTGATTGCGGTTTTATTCCGGTTGCTGTTTTATTCATGTTGCGGTTGATTCTCTTTGTGGTTTTTTCTCGTTGCAGTTTATTCCGGTTGCGGTTTATTCTAGTTGCGGTTTATTCTAGTTGCGGTTTATTCTAGGTGCTGTTTATTCTAGTTGTAGTTTATTCTAGTTGCGGTTTATTCTAGTTGCGGTTTATTCTTGTTGCAGTTTATTCTGGTTGTGGTTTTATTCTGATTGCGGTTTTATTCCGGTTGCTTTTTTATTCATGTTGCGGTTTATTCTCTTTGTGGTTTTTTCTCGTTGCAGTTTATTCCGGTTGCGGTATATTCTAGTTGCGGTTTATTCTAGTTGCGGTTTATTCTAGGTGCTGTTTATTCTAGTTGTAGTTTATTCTGGTTACGGTTTATTCTGGTTACGATGTATCCTGGTTGTGGTTTATTCAGGTTGCGGATTATTCTGGTTGTGGTTTATTCTGGTGACGGTTTGTTCTGGTTGCGGTTTTATTCCGGTTGCAGTTTATTCTTGTTGCAGTTTATTCTGTTGCGGTTTATTCTGGTTGTGGTTTATTTTGGTTGTGGTTTATTCTGATTGTGGTTTATTCTGGTTGCAGTTTATTTTGGTTGCGGTTTATTCTGGTTGCGGTTTTATTCCGGTTGCAGTTTATTCTTGTTGCAGTTTATTCTGGTTGCGGTTTATTCTGGTTGCGGTTTTATTCCGGTTGCAGTTTATTCTTGTTGCAGTTTATTCAAGTTGCAGTTTATTCTGGTTGCGGTTTATTCTGTTGCGGTTTATTCTGGTTGTGGTTTATTCTGTTGCGGTTTATTCTGGTTGTGGTTTTTTCTGGTTGCGGTTTTATTCTGGTTGCGGTTTATTCTGGTTGCGGTTTCATTCTGTTGTGGTTTATTCTGTTGCAGTTTATTCTGTCGCGGTTTATTCTGGTTGTGCTTTATTTTGGTTGTGGTTTACTTTGGTTGTGGTTTATCCTGGTTGCGGTTTATTCTGTTGCGGTTTATTCTGGTTGAGGTTTATTTTGCTTGTGGTTTATTCTGATTGTGGTTTATTCTGGTTGCAGTTTATTCTGGTTGCGGTTTATTCTGGTTGCGGTTTTATTCCGGTTGCAGTTTATTCTTGTTGCAGTTTATTCTGGTTGCGGTTTATTCTGGTTGCGGTTTTATTCCGGTTGCAGTTTATTCTTGTTGCTGTTTATTCTGGTTGTGGTTTATTCTGGTTGTGGTTTATTCTGGTTGTGGTTTATTCTGGTTGCGGTTTATTCTGGTTGTGGTTTATTCTGTTGTGGTTTATTCTGATTGTGGTTTATTCTGTTGCGGTTTATTCTGGTTGTGGTTTATTCTGGTTGTGGTTTATTCTGATTGTGGTTTATTCTGGTTGCTGTTTATTCTGGTTGTGGTTTTATTCTGATTGCGGTTTTATTCCGGTTGCTGTTTTATTCATGTTGCGGTTTATTCTCTTTGTGGTTTTTTCTCGTTGCAATTTATTCCGGTTGCGGTTTATTCTAGTTGCGGTTTATTCTAGTTGCGGTTTATTCTAGGTGCTGTTTATTCTAGTTGTAATTTATTTTAGTTGCAGTTTATTCTAGTTGCGGTTTATTCTTGTTGCAGTTTATTCTGGTTGTGGTTTTATTCTGATTGCGGTTTTATTCCGGTTGCTGTTTTATTCATGTTGCGGTTTATTCTCTTTGTGGTTTTTTCTCGTTGCAGTTTATTCCGGTTGCGGTATATTCTAGTTGCGGTTTTTTCTAGTTGCGGTTTATTCTAGGTGCTGTTTATTCTAGTTGTAGTTTATTCTAGTTGCGGTTTATTCTAGTTGCGGTTTATTCTAGTTCCAGTTTATTCTAGTTGTAGTTTATTCTGGTTGCGGTTTATTCTAGTTGCGGTTTATTCTTGTTGCAGTTTATTCTGGTTGTGGTTTTATTCTGGTTGCGGTTTATTCCGGTTGCGGGTTATTCTAGTTGCGGTTTATTCTAGATGCTGTTTATTCTAGTTGTAGTTTATTCTAGTTGCGTTTTATTCTAGTTGCGGTTTATTCTTGTTGCAGTTTATTCTGGTTGCAGTTTATTCTGGTTATGATGTATTCTGGTTGTGGTTTATTCTGGTTACGGTTTATTCTGGTCACGATGTATCCTGGTTGTGGTTTATTCTGGTTGCGGATTATTCTGGTTGTGGTTTATTCTGGTGACGGGTTTTTTCTGGTGACGGTTTATTCTGGTTGTGGTTTATTCTGGTTGCGGTTTATTCTGGTTGTGGTTTTATTCTGGTTGCGGATTTATTCTGGTTGCAGTTTATTCTGGTTATGATGTATTCTGGTTGTGGTTTATTCTGGTTACGGTTTATTCTGGTTACGATGTATCCTGGTTGTGTTTATTCTGGTTGCGGATTATTCTGGTTGTGGTTTATTCTGGTTGTGGTTTATTCTGGTTGTGGTTTGCTCTGGTTGCTGTTTATTCTGGTTGCGGATTATTCTGGTTGTGGTTTATTCTGGTTGTGGTTTATCCTGGTTGCGGTTTATTCTGGTTGTGATTTATTCTGGTTGCGGTTTATTCTGGTTGCGGTTTATTCTTGTTGTGGTTTATTCTTGTTGCAGTTTATTCTGGTTGCTGTTTATTCTGGTTACGGTGTATTCTGGTTGTGGTTTATTCTGGTTACGGTTTATTCTGGTTACGATGTATCCTGGTTGTGGTTTATTCTGGTTACAATGTATTCTGGTTGTGATTTATTCTGGTTGCGGTTTATTCTGGTTGTGGTTTATTCTGGTTGCGGATTTATTCTGGTTGCGGTTCTATTCTGGTTGCTGTTTATTCTTGTTGCTTTTTTATTCCGGTTCCGGTTTTATTCTTGTTGCGGTTCTTTTCTGGTTGCGGTTTATTCTGGTTGCGGTTTCATACCGGTTCCGGTTTTATTCTGGTTGCGCTTTTATTCTGTTTTCAGTTTATTCTGGTTCTGGTTTATTCTGGTTGCGGTTTATTCTGGTTGCGGTTCATTCTAGTTGTGGTTTCATTCTGCTAACGGTTTATTTTAGTTGTTGTTTTATTCTGGTTGCGGTTTATTCCGGTTGCGGTTTATTCCGCTTGCGGTTTATTCTAGTTGCGGTTTATTCTAGATGCTGTTTATTCTAGTTGTAATTTATTCTAGTTGCGTTTTATTCCAGTTGCGGTTTATTCTTGTTGCAGTTTATTCTGGTTGCAGTTTATTCTGTATATGATGTATTCTGGTTGTGGTTTATTCCGGTTCCGGTTTTATTCTTGTTGCGGTTCTTTTCTGGTTGCGGTTTATTCTGGTTGCGGTTTTATTCTGTTTTCAGTTTATTCTGGTTCTGGTTTATTCTGGTTGCAGCTTATTCTGGTTCTGGTTTATTCTGGTTGCGGTTTATTCTGGTTGCGGTTTATTCTAGTTGTGGTTTCATTCTGCTAACGGTTTATTTTAGTTGTTGTTTTATTCTGGTTGTGGTTTATTCTGTCGCGGTTTATTCTGGTTGTGGTTTATTTTGGTTGTGGTTTATTCTGGTTGTGGTTTATTCTGGTTGCGGTTTATTCTGTTGCGGTTTATTCTGTCGCGGTTTATTCTGGTTGCGGTTTATTCTGGTTGTGGTTTATTCTGGTTGCGGTTTATTCTGGTTGTGGTTTATTCTGATTGCGGTTTATTCTGGTTGCGGTTTATTCTGGTTGTGGTTTATTCTGATTGTGGTTTATTCTGGTTGTGGTTTATTCTGGTTGCGGTTTATTCTTTTTTTTTTATAAATACTTTATTGAAAATTTTTGGTCAACCAACACAGTACATTGTGCATCCTTTACACAATATTATAACAACACAAATAGCAATGACCTATTTTATAAACAAAAAATGAATAAATAATAAATAACAAAAATGAAAACTAACCCTAATTGGCAACTGCCTTATCACAAGTAACACTCTCCAAAAATATAATTTAACAGTCCAATATATAATTATCTGTAGCAACGACCTATACATATTGTACAGTATATATTAACAACCCTGAGAGTCCTTCTGGTTCCTCCTCCCCCCCCCCCCAGATCCTGGGCTGCTGCTGCTGCCTTCTTTTTTCCATTCCATCTATCTTTCTGCGAGGTATTCGACGAACGGTTGCCACCGCCTGGTGAACCCTTGAGCCGACCCCCTTAGGACGAACTTAATCCGCTCTAGCTTTATAAACCCCGCCATGTCATTTATCCAGGTCTCCACCCCCGGGGGCTTGGCTTCTTTCCACATTAGCAATATCCTGCGCCGGGCTACTAGGGACGCAAAGGCCAAAACATCGGCCTCTCTCGCCTCCTGCACTCCCGGCTCTTGTGCAACCCCAAATATAGCCAACCCCCAGCTTGGTTCGACCCGGACCCCCACTACTTTTGAAAGCACCTTTGTCACCCCCATCCAAAACCCCTGTAGTGCCGGGCATGACCAAAACATATGGGTATGATTCGCTGGGCTTCTCGAGCACCTCGCACACCTATCCTCCACCCCAAAAAATTTACTGAGCCGTGCTCCAGTCATATGCGCCCTGTGTAATACCTTAAACTGAATCAGGCTTAGCCTGGCACACGAGGACGACGAGTTTACCCTGCTTAGGGCATCTGCCCACAGCCCCTCCTCGATCTCCTCCCCCAGCTCTTCTTCCCATTTCCCTTTTAGTTCATCTACCATAGTCTCCCCTTCATCCCTCATTTCCCTATATATATCTGACCCCTTACCATCCCCCACCTATGTCTTTGAGATCACTCTGTCCTGCACCTCTTGTGTCGGGAGCTGCGGGAATTCCCTCACCTGTTGCCTCGCAAAAGCCCTCAGTTGCATATACCTGAATGCATTCCCTTGGGGCAACCCATATTTCTCGGTCAGCGCTCCCAGACTCGTGAACTTCCCATCCACAAACAGATCTTTCAGTTGCGTTATTCCTGCTCTTTGCCACATTCCATATCCCCCATCCATTCCCCCCGGGGCAAACCTATGGTTGTTTCTTATCGGGGACCCCCCCAAGGCTCCAGTCTTTCCCCTATGCTGTCTCCACTGTCCCCAAATCTTCAGTGTAGCCACCACCACCGGGCTTGTGGTGTAGTTCCTCGGTGAGAACGGCAATGGGGCTGTCACCATAGCCTGTAGGCTAGTCCCCCTACAGGACGCCCTCTCTAATCTCTTCCACGCCGCTCCCTCCTCCTCTCCCATCCACTTCCTCACCATTGAAATATTAGCGGCCCAATAATACTCACTTAGGCTCGGTAGTGCCACCCCCCCTATCCCTGCTACGCTGTAAGAATCCCTTCCTCACTCTCGGGGTCTTCCCGGCCCACACAAAACCCATGATGCTCTTTTCAATCCTTTTTAAAAAAGCCTTCGTGATCACCACCGGGAGGCACTGAAACACAAAGAGGAATCTCGGGAGGAGCACCATCTTAACCGCCTGCACCCTCCCTGCCAGTGACAGGGATACCATATCCCATCTCTTGAAATCCTCCTCCATTTGTTCCACCAACCGCGTTAAATTTAACCTATGCAATGTGCCCCAATTCTTGGCTATCTGGATCCCCAGGTAACGAAAGTCCCTTGTTACCTTCCTCAACGGTAGGTCCTCTATTTCTCTACTCTGCTCCCCTGGATGCACCACAAACAACTCACTTTTCCCCATGTTCAATTTATACCCTGAAAAATCCCCAAACTCCCCAAGTATCCGCATTATTTCTGGCATCCCCTCCGCCGGGTCCGCCACGTATAGTAGCAAATCGTCCGCATACAAAGATACCGGTGTTCTTCTCCTCCTCTAAGTACTCCCCTCCACTTCTTGGAACCCCTCAACGCTATCGCCAGGGGCTCAATCGCCAGTGCAAACAATAATGGGGACAGAGGGCATCCCTGCCTTGTCCCTCTATGGAGCCGAAAATATGCAGATCCCCGTCCATTCGTGACCACGCTCGCCATTGGGGCCCTATACAGCAGCTGCACCCATCTAACATACCCCTCTCCAAAACCAAATCTCCTCAACACCTCCCACAAATAATCCCACTCCACTCTATCAAATGCTTTCTCGGCATCCATTGCCACTACTATCTCCGTTTCCCCCTCTGGTGGGGCCATCATCATTACCCCTAACAGCCTCCGTATATTCGTGTTCAGCTGTCTCCCCTTCACAAACCCAGTTTGGTCCTCGTGGACCACCCCCGGGACACATTCCTCTATTCTCATTGCCATTACCTTGGCCAGGATCTTGGCATCTACATTTAGGAGGGAAATAGGTCTATAGGACCCGCATTGTAGTGGGTCCTTTTCCTTCTTTAAGAGAAGCAATATCGTTGCTTCAGACATAGTCGGGGGCAGTTGTCCCCTTTCCTTTGCCTCATTAAAGGTCCTCGTCAATACCGGGGCGAGCAAGTCCACATATTTTCTATAGAATTCGACTGGGAATCCATCCAGTCCCGGGGCCTTTCCCGCCTGCATGCTCCTAATTCCTTTCACCACTTCTTCTACCTCGATCTGTGCTCCCAGTCCCACCCTTTCCTGCTCTTCCACCTTGGGAAATTCCAGCCGATCCAAGAAGCCCATCATTCTCTCCCTCCCATCCGGGGGTTGAGCTTCATATAATTTTTTATAAAATGTCTTGAACACTCCATTCACTCTCTCCGCTCCCCGCTCCATCTCTCCTTCCTCATCCCTCACTCCCCCTATTTCCCTCGCTGCTTCCCTTTTCCTCAATTGGTGTGCCAGCAACCTGCTCGCCTTCTCCCCATATTCGTACTGTACACACTGTGCCTTCCTCCATTGTGCCTCTGCAGTGCCCGTAGTCAGCAAGTCAAATTCTACATGTAGCCTTTGCCTTTCCCTGTACAGTCCCTCCTCCGGTACTTCCGCATATTGTCTGTCCACCCTCAAAAGTTCTTGCAGCAACCGCTCCCGTTCCTTACTCTCCTGCTTCCCTTTATGTGCCCTTATTGATATCAGCTCCCCTCTAACCACCGCCTTCAACGCCTCCCAGACCACTCCCACCTGGACCTCCCCATTATCATTGAGTTCCAAGTACTTTTCAATGCACCCCCTCACCCTTAGACACCCCCCCTCATCTGCCATTAGTCCCATGTCCATTCTCCAGGGTGGGCGCCCTCCTGTTTCCTCCCCTATCTCCAAGTCCACCCAATGTGGAGCGTGATCCGAAATGGCTAGATTGTGGTTTATTCTGGTTGCGGTTTATTCCGGTTGCGGTTTATTCTAGTTGCGGTTTATTCTAGTTGCGGTTTATTCTAGGTGCTGTTTATTCTAGTTGTAGTTTATTCTAGTTGCGGTTTATTCTGTTTGTGGCTTATTCTGGTTGCGGTTCATTCTGGTTGGGAATCGCTGCTCACAACTGCCGCGCATCGGTTCAAACCCGCACAGAGTGAGCAGACAGAGCCGTGCTCGGGGTTTTTTTGAATGAATCTTCCTGATGCTTTGTGCCCTTTGTTTTGAATTCTGCACAATTGGTTTTATTTAATCTGAATATTTGGATGATTTAAGTCTCTCCGCTGCATCCCTCCCTTAACTTAACCCCTACCTTGGCAAATAAAAGTGATTTTAGTCCAGTAACCAAGACTTAAACAGGTGTCAGTGAACATCGTATCCTGTGTGTGGCTGGAGTTGGGGGTTCCTCAGATATCCCAATCCCAGGAGGTTTCTGCGTGTTCCTGTGTTAACTCCATGTTCCTCACAAAAGGAGGGAGCGACGTTTGTGTCTTTGCCTGACTCCCAGGGAAAGCTCCGGTCCCAGCTCCACATGACAGGCGCAGAGTGGAGACCCGCCCTCCTCCCCCACTCCCCCCTCCTTCCCACTCCCCACTCCATCTCCACTCACCCCTTCCTTCCCACTCCCCCTCCTCCCCCTCCCCCTCACTCACCCCTCTCCTCCCCCACTCCCACTCCCTTAAGGTACCAGTTCAGCTCATTGCAAATTGCCTCTGAGTCAGGGTTTTTTGGTACAAATCCCACACCAGAGATTTGAGCAGTAAGGCTAACCTGGCACACTGGCATAATGCTGCGGGGGTGCAGCACTGTCCAAGAAGCTTATTTCTGACGAACGGTTCAGCTGAAGCTTCCTCTGCACTTTCTGGTGAATGTAAAAGATCTCACAGCACATCGTGGAAAAGGTCCTCCAGGTGTCCTGGCCAATATTTACCCTTCAACAAACATCATTAAAACATCCTGCCATTACATTGGTTTATGTGGAATCCTGCTGTGCACAACTTGGTTGCTGCCTTGGTTGCTGCCTTTGCTACATTACAAGTGACCGCTCTTCAAAAGTACTTTACTGCCTGGAAATTCCTTTGGATATTCTGCGGTCGGGAAAGGCACTGTGTGCTCAGAGTGTAGGTGTAGCTGTTATTGTTAATCCCTAACTACCCTGGGACAGTTACGGCCTGGAATTCTCCGCCCGCTAGGATTCTCTTTCCCCGCTGACAGCACTACGCCGCCTGTGGGTTTCCCGGCCATGGAGGATGGTTTCAATGGAAAATTCCATTGACAAGCAACAGGAAGAGATAATCCCGCCGCCAGGGAATGGAATGTCGCTGAGAAATACGTGACTGGGGGAGCAGAGGATTCCGCACATGAGCTGTCTACTTCGCCACAGTGAGTTCCTGTGGTGATGGTCTTTCCACAATACTATTACAGTAATAATGGCCCCTTCTGGATGGTCTCTGACTTACAAATAATGGTGTTTCCACACAACTGTTGCTCTCGATTCTTCCTGGTAGTTGAGACCACAAGGAATGGGGCTACCATAGAAGGCTTGGTGGGTTGGTACAGCGCATCCTAGTGATCATCGGTACTGCAGCCGTCTTGTGCCAATGGGGGAGGGTGGATGTCGAGTCCAGTGAGAGGGAGTGATCAAACAAACTACTTGAGTGGATAATGTCCAAGTGAATAGTGAATATTCCATCACAATTCAGATTTAAGCCTTTTAGACATTGAAGATGCTTTGAGGATGTGAGCCAAGATTACAGAATATCCAGTCCCTATCCTGCTGATGAGGCCTCTCTGCTGATATGGCTCGTACAGTTCAACTTTGGGCGGCACGGCGGTTAGCACTGCGGCCTCACAACTCCAGGTACCCAGGTTCGATTCCCGGCTTGGTTCACTGTCTGTATGGAGTCTGCACGTTCTCCCCGTGTCTGCGTGGGTTTCCTCCGGGAGCTTCGGTTTGCTCCCACAAGTCCCGAAAGACGTGCTTGTTAGGTGAATTGGACATTCTGAATTCTCCCTCTGTCCAAGGAAGGAAATGTTCTGCTTGTCAATTTCCTGAGGGGTTGAGAGGTGATTTGATCAGGCCTTTAAATATTAGATGGATTTAGAACTTACAGAAACATACAGCACAGAAGGAGGCCATTCGGCCCATCTCCCTGTGCTGACAGTTAAAAAGAGCTGCCCAATTTTGCCCACTCCCCTGCTCTTTGCTCACAGCCTGACAAGCTTTCCTTTTCAGGTACTTATCGAAGTCTGCTTTGAAAGTTACCATTGGATCTGCTGCGATCATCCTTTGAGGCGTATAATTCAGATCATAACAAACTGCAATGTAAAAAATAATATTTTGCATCTCCCATCTGGTTATCTTGTCAATTCCATTGATCTGGATCCTTTTTTCTGTGTTGCCCTATCTACTCTATCAAAACCTTCATAGTTTTGGACATCTCTATTAAATTTCCCCTGGCCCATCTCATTTCTCCTTGTAACTGCTGGGTGGCAAGTTAACACAATGGTTAGCACTATTGCTTCACAGCTCCAGGGTCCCAGGTTCGATTCCAGGCTTGGGTCACTGTCTGTGTGGAGTCTGCACGTTCTCCCATGTCTGCGTGGGTTTCCTCTGAGTGCTCCAGTTTCCTCCCACAAGTCCCGAAAGACGTGCTTTTTAGGTGAATTGGACATTCTGAATTCTGCCTCTGTGTATCCGAACAGGCGCTGGAGTGTGGTGACTACGGGCTTTTCACAGTAACTTCATTGCAGTGTTAATGTAAGCCTATATGTGACACTAATAAAGTTTATTATTAGTAGTAGTACAGTTCAACTTCTTGTACAAGATCTTGATGGTAGGGGACTTGAAGATGAAGAAAGTGCAATTGAAAGTCAAAAGAATATGAGTGAACTTTCTTTTGTGTCAAATGGTTGTTATCTGCTACTTACATGGTGTTAATGCTACCTGTTACTTGTCACATCAAATCTGGATGCTACCTAGGTCCTGCTGAAGGTTGTTATGGGGTCCTTCATTAGCAGAGCAGTTATGAATGGATCTGAACAATGTGGGATGATCAGCAAACAGTCCTGTTCTTGACGTCCTGGCAAAAGGAAGATCATTGACAAAAGTTGGGCTTGAAGATGCTTTCTTGAGGAGCTCCTAAAATGATGTCCTGGGTCTGTGATGACTGGAATCCAATAACCACAAGCAGCCTCCTTTTCATCAGGTATGACTATGGTCGCTAATGGCTTTTCTCTTTCATCTCCATTGCCCATTTTTGCTCAGGTCTCTTGGTGCCAAACTTGATCAAAAGCTACTTTGACACCAAATGGCAATTCCTCTTATGCGCAGCTTTTTAGCCGTATACACTGTAAATCACTCTTAAATTATCTGTGCTAATAATACTGTGGACAAAACGTGTCTGTTATTTGTACAGAATTCTTCCTCAGGAGACTAAATGACTCTAATCTGAGGACAATACATGGAACAAAAATGGTCATCCTGTTAATCAATTTCAGTACCAGGTTGAATCTATTCTGTCAAAGATTTTATCCAGCTATTTAATCTCTTGAGAAAGAATAGTACACAAATAACAGACATAACAGGAGGACTTTCCAGTGCTGGAAGCATCGATAATTTAAGAGGATATTTTACGAACTGTCTTAAAATGGATAATTAATATAAATACCAGAAAGAAGAACTATATTTACATAATATCCTTCATGGCCTCTGAGCATCATTTTACACTCAATGACATTCTTTTGAAGATTTTGAAAGGAGTTGAGAGGGGTGGACACTGAGGGGTTTGTTCCATTGACTGGGGAATGTAAACACGGTCACATCTCGGAATAAGGTGATGATCATTTAAGAGAAATTCTCCGTAATCGGTGTGATGTCCGCCGACCGGCGCCAAAAACGGCGCAAATCAGTCCGGCATCGCGCCGCCCCAAAGGTGCGGAATCCTCCGCATCGTGAGCGGCCGAGCCCTAACCTTGAGGGGCTAGGCCCACGCCGGACTGATTTCCGCCCCGCCAGCTGGCGGGAAAGGCCTTTGGTGCCCCGCCAGCTGGCGCGGAAATGACATTGCCGGGCGGCGCATGCGCGGGAGCGTCAGCGGCCGCTCACGGCATCCCTGCGCATGCGCAGTGGAGGGGGTCTCTTCCGCCTCCGCCATGGTGGAGACCGTGGCGAAGGCGGAAGGGAAAGAGTGCCCCCACGGCACAGACCCGCCCGCGGATCGGTGGGCCCCGATCGCGGGCCAGGCCACCATGGGGGCACCCCCCGGGACCAGATCGCCCTGCGCCCCCCCCTGGACCCCGGAGCCCTCCTGCGCCGCCTTGTCCCACCGCTAAGAGAGGTGGTTTAATCCATGCCGACGGGACAGGCATTCTAGCAGCGGGACTTCGGCCCATCCAGGCCGGAGAATCGCCGGGGGGGGCCTGCCAACCGGTGCGGCGCGATTCCCGCCCCCTCCGAATCTCCGGTGCCGGAGAATTCGGCAACTGGCGGGAGTGGGATTCACGCCAGTCCCCGGCGATTCTCCGACCCGGCAGGGGGTCGGAGAATCTCGCCCCTGATGAGAAGAAATTTCTTCACTCAAAGGGTTGTCAATTTTTGGCACTTTCTATCCCAGAGATGCTCCACTGTTGACCCTATTTAAGGCTGGGCAAGACAGATTTTTGGTCCTATATGGTATTGAGGAATATGGGGAGTAGGTGGGAAATTGGAATTGGAGGGGCAGCATGATAGCATAGTGGTTAGCATTATGGCCTCACAGCGCCAGGGTCCCAGGTTCAATTCCCGCTTGGGTCACTGAAAATGAAAATCACTTATTGTCACAAGTAGGCTTCAAATGAAGTTACTATGAAAAGCCCCTAGTCGCCACATTCCGGCACCTGTTCGGGGAGACTGGTACAGGAAATGAACCCGCGCTACTGGCCTGCCTTGGTCTGCTTTCAAAGCCAGTGATTTAGCCCTGTGTTAAACCAGCCCCTTGCTAAGCCAGCCCCTTATAACAATCGCTTATTGTCACAAGCAGGCTTCAATGAAGTTACTGTGGAAAGCCCCTAGTCACCACATTCCGGCGCTTGTTCAGGGAGGCCGGTACAGGAATTGAACCCGCGCTGCTGGCCTTGTTCTGCATTGCAAGCCAGTTATTTAACCCACTGTGCGGAGTTTGCACGTTCTCCCCGTGTCTGCGTGGGTTTCCTCCGGGTGCTCCGGTTTCCTCCCACAATCCAAAGATGTGCAGGTTAGGTGGATTGGCCATGCTAAATTGCCCTTAGGTTAGATGGGGTAAGGGCAGCACGGTGGCGCTGTGGTTAGCACTCCTGCCTCACAGCATTGAGGTCCCAGGTTCCACCCCGGCTCTGGGTCACTGTCTGTGTGGAGTTTGCACATTCTCCCCGTGTTTGAGTGGGTTTCGCCCCCACAACCAAAAGATGTGCAGGGTCGGTGGATTGGCCACGCTAAAATTGTCCCTTAATTGGAAAAAATGAATTGGGTACTCTAAATTTATAAACAAAAAAGTTTAGATGGGGTTGCTGGGTTACGGGGATAGGGTGGAGGTGTGGGCTTAAGTAGGGTGCTCTTTCCAAGAGCTGGTGCAGACTCGATGTGCCGAATGGCCTCCTTCTGCACTGTAAATTCTATGATTCTATGAAGTCCAAGATCAGCTATGATTGTACTGAATGTCAGAGCAGGCTTGAGGGGCCGAGTGGCCTGCTTGTGCTCCTCATTTGTGTGTTGGTACAGAACCTGTAGAGTTAGAGGTCTATTGACAGTACTGGCATCCATTACAGACCAACACAGAATACCCACAGAGCTGAAAGACTTGAAGACATGGAATGATAAACACCACAAATTGGTCCATTGTACTTTCTGATCTTTCAGTAGTAAATATACCACAATTTATGAGTAGAACACGCCACAGTGAGCATCATGCCAACTCACATGTAGAACTGTCAATGCCCAAGTTTCCATAGATTAATTACGCTCATGTTTGTGACTGGCCATTTAGAGAAACTGGCATTTAGGGATATCTAAGAGGTTTTTCCTCTTGCTATGTTCACACCAAACATATACATTTGTAAAAAGAAATAGTATTACAAATGCAGGAATTGTTTTATTTCTTCACTGTACATGTGTTTGATGGCAACAAGAGAACATTCCAATTCTCCGTGTATTCTTGTTGGCTAATCACAATTGAAGAGCAGCCCAAACTGGGCAAATCGATAAGGTGAATGTAGCTAACTTCAGTTTACGTGTCCTCCTTGGCTCAGTTGGTAAGATTTTAATCGCTGAATAAAAGGGTTGTAGAGTCAAGTCCCATGTCAGAGAACTGAGCCCAAAGTTTAGGCTGGTACAACTTGTGTAGCATTGAGGGAGAGCCAAACCCTTGTGTGTGCTGCCTTTGAATGAGACATTGAACCAGGGCCCAGTCTGACCCTGGTATGTGCATGTAAAGACCTACGGCATTATTTGAAGAAGAGCCAGGGAGTTCTCCTGCCGCTCAATACCTGAAAAACAGATGATCTGATTATTTCTCACTGCTGTCCCTGGGAGCTTTCCATACGCAAATTGCATTTCTTACAACTGTGATTATACTGCAAAAGCATTTCATTGGTTATGAAGTACTGTGGGATATGCAGGGGCCTGAAATAGTCTTCCTTCCTTGAATAGTGTGCATACTCTGCCTGAATGTAGTTCCTTAGCCCTTTGGCTGTTGGCACTTTATCCTGAACTGCTTTTTCCTCAGCAATTGTCAGTGGATGTTTTTCCTTTGCTTTCCACTGTCGGGAGTGCCAGGGGCGGTGGTAGGTCCCAAGTTTACCTCATCCAAAATGGGAATCAAACCCACACGATTGGCTCCAATCTGAATCACAAGCTCGCTGTCTAGCCAACTGAGCTAACCAGCTCGAAAGACTCCATGTAAATTATTTTTCTAATTGCATTTAATGTATTATTTTACAAGGGGAATTTTCTTGTTGTTCTTGCATGTATGGTTTATGCTTTCCCTATGTTGTTAGTTGCTGTCCCAATCCCAGTTGATGTTATAACTGGATGGGAAGGTCCCAGAATGGAACTCTAGCTCCGAAGATCGTAACTTTTACTTTTTTTTATAAAACGTGGAGGAACAGAATCACATGAACACTAATTAGTTTTAACGACAAGAAAAAAAGCATTTATTAAACCTGAAAAACTGGACTGTGCTACAATACTCCTTTATTCCCCTTAATTTTAAAAAATACACACAGATTTGAAGATTAACTTGGAATACAAAGTACATCTTAAGGTGCAATGGTCTCATTAACACAGGAGTTCCCTTTAAGCACATCAGATGACTGTGGTTAAATACACACTCTGCTCTGAACCCAAGTTAGTGTCTGTGAATTTCTCCTCAGAATCCTCCCAGATGATGATCACATGCAAGTTTCCAAACCACTCTTGAAAACAGGCTTTAAAATCTTATCTAATAACAACTCTTTCCCTTAATGGTTTGCATTCTGAAGTCCAGATCAGGTTTACCAAATGACACTTTTAAACGAAGCTTCCGTTCCACTTTTACCAGTGCTTTTACACCAACCCCTTTAGTATTCTTCTGAACAATACCTTGATCGCTGTTCTCTTAACTTTAGTCGTCTTAAACATCCAGTCTGTCCCAATTTCCTGGATATCTGGATTGTATCTTGTTCCTTCGGAAACTTGCATCTTTGCTGTCCAGCTTTGAGTTGAGGGCTGTTCATTCCCCAGTGCCCTGTCTCCAATTGCGCACAAATTCAGCTAAAACTAAAACTTAAAAGCTTTGCTACCTTACAAGGTCCCAGTTGCTAAGCAACATCCACTTTTATTGATTCTTCACACAGTAGCCTTCTCTAAGCACAATAGAGACACAGTTGGAACGTAACAAACCCCACATTTTGTCCAGCCTAAATCTAACTATAGATTTTACCCTTCCAAGTACAGAAACATTAAATTAAACACCTGGGTCGCGATTCTCCGACCCCCCACCGGGTCGGGGAATCGCCGGGGGCTGGTGTGAATCCCGCCCCCGCCGTGTCCCGAATTCTCCGCCACCAGAGATTCAGCGGGGGCATGAATCGCGCCACGCCAGTCGGCGGAAATTGCGCCGGTCGGCGGGCCCACCGGTCGGCGGAAATTGCGTCGGTCCGCGATGGGCCGAAGTCCCGCCGCTGTCAACCCGTGCCAGCCGGAGTGGATTGAACCACCTTTCTTACCGGCGGGAGCAGATGGCGCGGGCGGGCTCCGGGGTCCTGGGGGGGGGGCGCGGGGTGATCTGGCCCCGGGGGGTGCCCCCACGGTGGCCTGGCCCATGATCGGGGCCCACCGATCCGCGGGCGGGCCTGTGCCGTGGGGGCACTCTTTTCCTTCCGTCTTCGCCATGGTCTTCACTATGGCGGAGGCGGAAGAGACCCCCTCCATTGCACATGCGCGGGGATGCCGTGAGCAGCCACTGACGCTCCCGCGCATGCGTCGCCCGGCGAAGTCATTTCCGTGCCAGCTGCGGGGCGGAAATGAGTCCGGCTCGGGCCTAGCCCCTCAAGGTGAGGGCTCGGCCCCTCAAGATGCGGAGAATTCCGCACCTTTGGGGCGGCGCGATGCCGGACTGATTCGCGCCGTTTTTGGCGCCGGTCGGCAGACATCGCGCCGATTGCGGAGAATCCCGCCCCTGATTTCTCATGTTTACCAATGCAAACATAAATCCCTTAAAACTACCTTTGTTTTCCAAACAGTTACCAACGTTAAATACTTGTGTGATGTTGATTTTAATATTCATAACTACAAACAAGGACTTACATTTAGTTAGTGCCTGAAGGAAATTCCCAGAAACATCTGTGTTTTCAACATTATTTATGAGAATGAGTCTGTGAATTCTCTTCAGACTGATCTTGTATGTAACTTTTAAGCATCAGAAACAACAACGTTCTTGAATAAACGCATCAATCAGGTTTACTCTGCCAGGTCTCCAGGGCCATCACGTCTCAGTCTAACTGGCTGCTGTGAGCGAAAGCAAGTTTAAGTGCAACAAAATTGTGGTTCCTGTTGATGGGGAGGGGGGTAGTCATGGGCGGCATGGTAGCACAGTGGTTAGCACTGCAGTCTCACAGCTCCAGGGTCCCAGGTTCAATTCCCGGCTTGGGTCACTGTCTGTGCGGAGTCTGCATGTTCTCTCCGTGTCTGCGTGGGTTTCCTCCGGGTGCTCCGGTTTCCTCCCACAGTCCAAAGACATGCGGGTTAGGTGGATTGGCCATGATAAATTGCCCCTTAGTCTCCAAAACGTTTGGGTGGGGTTACGGGATAGGGTGGAGGTGTGGGCTTGGGTAAGGTGGTCTTTCCAAGGGCTGGTGTAGACTCGATGGGCTGAATGTCCTCCTTCAGCACTGTAAGTTCTATGATTCTACGATAATTGTTCAAATTTTCTGGTGGGTCTCTGGGGAGCAGTGGGAAAGTGGCAGCAAATTCTGACTTGGTGTGCGTGATGAAATAAGTCCTCACGACATTATTTCAGCGTTGGAATAACAGGGTAGACAGCAGTTACGCCGTTACTGTAGCGCAAGTTTACAGCAAATTCGGGGATGAAACTTGTTTGATGCAATTATTCAAGCTCACCCTTGGATTGAAAAAGGAATCGGATGAATGTCTGGATGTAAGGTGAATCTTGAAGGTATTTGATTATTTCTGTAGCAAAGACGCCTTCAGCTCTGTCACTGATACAAGTAACGAGTAATCGCATGATAGCTTGTGTTTCAGTTCCAAAAGGTTAACAGCGCTTTATCACCACAAGGGGACACGTTTGTGTTTCTGCAGTTTATCATTTTACTCACTTCCTGTGCGGCGTATGTTCTTGATTAGAAGAGGCCATATTGTGCTCTAGTCTGTCTAATGCTTTGTAAGAGGTCTGAAGGGGACATAATTCAATCCACTGAGATGGCTGAAATTTACGAGTTTGACATCTAACACAGTAATACAAAGCAGCACCAAAACGCTAATTGATCACCACGTGGACGATGAATGGACCGTAGACACCGGTGCTGAGCGCAGATAATTAAAAGGAGACATGGTTTAGGCCCGAGCCTTGATGAGCAGACACTCAAAAGAATGAGATATGACTTTGGTAAATAGCAGCATTTTAAAACCCATTTGCAGACGCGATGGGCCGAATGGTCTCTTTCTGCACCTTCAGGATGTTAGGGTGTCCCAAAGCTCTTATTTTAAAAATAAATTTAGAGTACCCAATTCGTTTTTTCCAATTGAGGGGCAATTTAGCGTGGCCAATCCACCTACCCTGCACATCTTTGTGTTGTGAGGACGAAACCCACACAAACAGGGAGAATGTGCAAACTCCACGGGGACTGTGACCCAGGGCCGGGATCGAACCTGGGACCTTAGCGCTGCGAGGCAGCAGTGCTAACCACTGCGCCATCGTGCTGCCACGTCTTAAAGCTCTTTGTAGCCAATGGAATACTTTTGAAATGTAACCATTCAGCACACACGGTGGCTAATTTGCTCACAAACGCCCGCAGGCACCAATATGCTAATGAGGGGATCACATAACTTTGTCACATTAATTGAGGAATAAATATTGGTCAGAGCACCGGGGAAAACTCGCCCTTTTCTTCTTCAAAATAGTGCCATAGGATCTTTTAAGTCTGACACTAACACAGGAAAGCCAATTACTTGTGACAATATTTTAGACGAAATGCGCACAAGTTAGTTGGAATAAGGAAATCTCAGTTATGGGGCGGCACGGTGGCGCAGTGGTTAGCACTGCTGCCTCATGGCGCTGAGGTCCCAGGTTCGATCCTGGCCCCGGGTCACTGTCCGTGTGGAGTTTGCACATTCTCCCCGTGTTTACGTGGTTTTCACCCCCACAACCCAAAGATGTACAGGGTAGGTGGATTGGCTAAATTGCCCCTTCAATGGAAAAAATAATAATTGGGTACTCTAAATTTAAAGAAAAGTCCGCTCAGTTACGTTTCAGGCAGCATCACCAGCTCAGGCAGGTATGTAAGTTCCAGCAGAACCCCGGAGAACTCCACATCTAAATGCGATTCTCTTATTCCGAAGAAAAGTTTAAATTGGAGAACTCGTGTAGGGAGTCAAGGGTGCAACTCCCCATCTGTTCAGAAGAAAGTTGCTCCAAAGTGTCTGAGGTTTAAATATTATCTTGTCAGAAGAAACCTGCTAATTTTTCCGCAAAGTGGTATGGGGCAGTCGGGTTGCTTGTTGAAATCCTTTCAGAGTAGTTTCAATGCCTCTATCCGTCTGGTGATTTACCGAGGAACATTGGAGGAATATTAATCTTATTTCACAGGAGCTGGATTTTCACGGACAAGGTAAATGGCTGAGAGGCCTTTGTTGTGGGGTGCTCAGTTAGAACCGAGATGAGGAGGAACTACATCTCGCGGAGGCTGGTGAGTTTGTGGAACTCGCTGTCCCATAGTGCGGTGGAGTCCGAATCATTAAATGGTTCAAGAGGGAGATAGATATATTTCTGATTTTTAAAAACGGGTTAAAGGGATATGGGGAACAGGTGGGGAGGTGGATTTGAGACCAGGAAGAGATCAGCCATGATCTGATTGAATGGAGGAGCAGGCTCTAGGGGCTGAATTGCCGACTTTTGCTCCTAATTCCTATGTTCCTATGTTGACCCAAGTTTAACACTAGGGTGAGAAAGTTACCAACTCAACCAGAGATGACAAACATTAGCTATATTCAGTTGATGGATTTGCCCAGTTTGGCCTGCTGTTGAATTGTGATTAGCAATCAGCAATACATGGAGGATTGAAACCTTTTTATCCAGCCGCATGTAGAGTGAGGAACAAAATAATTTCTGTATTTGTAATGCTGTTTCCTTTTACAAATATTGGTGTGGAACAGGACATACCTCTTAGCTATTCCGAAATGACAGTTTCTTTAAATGGCCAGTTACAGACATGGACACGATCCATGGAAACTTGGATTGTATCAGACATTGGCTGCTCCTTATCTTTATTGACCTCTATTCCGAATTGCCACAAAATAAATCAAAGCGTTTTGTTCATTCATGTGAGCACTGCCCAAAGGCCTTGGCTCATTGTCTTCTGATGCTTTTTCTTGGCAGTGTTTGTTTGTCATTGCCTTCCATTCAGGACATGTCTACCTCAGCTGGAACAGGAATTGAATCCATTCTTCGAATCATTTGGTTGTACAGAACTTGAGTATTACTGAGAAAAGATACATGCCGTTAAAGCTTTTTATCTTGTACTCATCAGGATAGCTGGCAAGAAATTACCAACAACAATTGTTGGGAGCAGCAATTTATACTGCATGAGGAGAGAGTGACAGTTAGTTGGCAGGTGCATTCTGGGAAGACATTGCCATGGAGAATGCAACATAGAATAGTTAACTGCCCTGCTTTGTTCAAATTCAAATCGTGCAGGTCCAGTCTAATCTGTGAAAGAGTTCTGATTGACCAATCGCAGAATCACATCCCATGGTTATGTCCGGTCCGTACTTTGTCTGTTGCAAAGAGCTAAAAAGATGTGCTGTTTGATATAATCCACCAAATTTGGGACATATTGCCGATCCCGATGATATCCCATTGATTGTCACTGGACTAGTAAACCAGACAACCCAGGGTAATGCTCTGGGGACCCACGTTCAAATCCCCCCACTGCAGATGGTGAAATTTGAAGTCCATAAAAATCTGAAATTAAAAAAGTCCAATGATGACCATGAAACCATTGTCAATAGTCCTAAAAAAAACGGCTGGTTCACTCATGTCCTTTAGGGAAGGAAATCTGCCATCCTTACCTCGCCTGGCCTACATATGACTCCACACACACACAGCAATGTGATTGACTCTTAACTGCCCCCTCAAGGGCAATTAGGGATGGGCAATAAATGCTCACATCCATGAACAAATTTTTAAAAAACTGATTGGTAGTTTAAATCAAACAGCACATCTCTTCGCAATGGGCAATGCCCGTACCCAGTCAGCCCGTACTTGCAAAACTCAAACCAAGTCCAATGCTTGGACAACATCTGTGAAAGACCCCTGATTGTGCTCAGAATTATACTAAAAACCAATTGAACCTTGTCAATCAAGCACGCAGTGTGTCTGGCTCACTCATGCTGGTAGCCACATTTATTCACACACATGGCACTGTCCTTTGCAGACAGAAGGCTTGTGTGCACACATTGTGCCTTTTTCAACTAAATAAGAGCTTAGGCAACAGCCATTTTTGCAGCACTGCTCATGAACCCATACTGTTGGTGTCACTCCAATATCCATGGTAGTCATCTAGTCAGCTGAACTAACTGGCCCTCAAATCAAAGGTTGTACACCTCCAAAAATATCCAATGCTCCAAAGTTGAAATTCAGAATATTTCACAACAACATTGTTCCATATCTTACTTTCAATTAACGTTCTTGGACAACCATCCTTCATTTTAACCAAGACAGCTCGTGATAGTTAAGGACTTACTAATAACTTTCTCTCATGTTTTATTCCTAATGCCTTATATTTCTCATCATCTTGTCTCATGTCCCACAAAATGCCTCCTCACAGGTTTTCAAATAGCAAAGGCTTCTCAGGCGACAATCTGAGATGACAGATTTACTCTGACTTAATTTTTCAGGTGAGTTTAAAAATGCCACGAATATCCTTTAGGACCGTTGCTCTTTATGTTCTGATCGAAACAGCACAAATATTCTGCCAAAATGGAGATTTTGTGTAACTGACAAATCAGCAAAATCAATTCTTGAATTTCACCTTTCAGTAAAGGCAATTAAATTGCTCTTTATGGTTCCAAGTACATCATAATTTAGTTTACAATGATCAATAGTAGCTGTGGATTTGATGCCTTTTTTTAACAATGGCAGAGATACAGTTTGGTGATTTTATTCTTGTACAAGGTACCTTGTATGTTCAAATCATTTACTGATGTCAAATGTTTCACTTAGAGCTCATTAAACCTTCCCTATGATTTAATCTCGAACTGAGTTTCTCTAGAGAGTTCATGGCCAGGAGGAACTAGAATTCTGTGTGTTCATTTTGCAGTTGAAGATCTCATTTATTTTTTTATATAAATTTAGAGTGCCCAATTATTTTTTCCAATTAGGGAACAATTTAGTGTGGCCAATCCACCTACCCTGCACATCTTTGGGTTATAGAATCATAGAATCATAGAATTTACAGTGCAGAAGGAGGCCATTTGGCCCATCGAGTCTGCACCGGCCCTTGGAAAGAGTACCCCACTTAAGGTCACGCCTCCACCCTCCCCCTTTAACCCCGTAACCCCACCCAAACTTTTTGGACACTAAAGGTAATTTATCATGGCCAATCCACCTAACCTGCACACCTTTGGACTGTGGGAGGAAACAAGAGCACCCGAAGGAACCCATGCAGACACGGGGAGAACGTGTAGACTCCACACAGACAGTGACCCAAGCCGGGAATCGAACGAAGAACGCTGGAGCTGTGAAGCAACTATACTAACCATTGTGTTACAGTGCTGCCCACGGGTTGTGGGGGTGAGACCCACGCAGACACGGGGAGAATGTGCAAACGCCACACGGACAGTGACCCGGGGCTGGGATCGAACCCGGGTCCTCGGCGCCATGAGGCAGCAGTGCTAATCACTGCACCACCGTGCCACCCTCCTGAAGATCTCATGTTAACACAATGTTTGAGAGTGAGAAGGTGCTATAAAAATGTAAGTTCTCAAAGAATGTATATTATTAGGATTTCCATTGGATCTTCATAGTGAAACTAAACATTATGCCAAATGTGAATGACGTGAGCTTTCTTTATAGGCAACAATTTGATATTTATTAGCACATTTCCTTCCACCAACACATTTAAACACCAGTGTGAACATATTAATTTTATTTTCCAAACAAGATGCTCCAATTTCTGGTGTTTCGACAGTTGCTGGCACTCAGTGTGCATACAATTGTTTAAGTTTTGACATTTCTTCCTCTCTCGTCTCCTTACAAAATCTGGCTAATTATATCAAAAGTTATGGAAGCAACATACTGCGGATGTGAGAGATCTGAAATAAATGCCGAAGGTGCTGGAAAAACTCAGCAGGTTTAGCAGCAGCTGAAGAGAGAGAAACAGATCTAATGTTTCAAGTCTAATGTGACACTTCTTCAACACTGAGGAGAGGAAGGAATGTGATAGGTTTTATAAAAGGAGGAGGGGCATCTGGAGCAAAAGATAAGATAAAGGATAGGTTAGAGGGTGGGTGAGATTAAATGACAAAGATGTCATGAACACGTGCAAAGGGAATGGTATTGATAGCCTTAACGGCACAAAACTTGATCTGTGTAGGTGTTAATAGCAGAATAAAGGTCAGCATTGTCTGAAAGCAAAATAGCAGCATGTGTTAATAGCAGAATAAAGGTCAACCCTGTCTGAAAGCAAAAACCTGAGAACAAGATAGAGACCGGCACTGGGGGGGAAATTGAAAATGGAGGACAGAGTTTAATGGTCTAAAGTTGTTTAACTCAGTGTTGAGAACTAAATGCATGGATAGTTAAACTTTCTGCGATTACATGGGAAGGTGCTGTGGGAAGGGGTACGGTGTTAGGGATGATAGAGGCGTGGTCTAGGGTGTCACAGTGGGGATGATCCCTTTGGAATGCTCCTTTTATAAGGTTGCACTATTTGATGTTACTTTTTATTTATTTTTTGGGGATTTTGGGACCTGCATGCTTATTTACGCGTGCAGGATTGGACCAGCATCCGCTTCAGATATTGGCGTGATGCTGGGTGTAAATCCCTTTGGAATGCTGATGGTGGAGGGGAGGGGTGAAGATGGGTTTGCAGGAGGTGTAACACCTGTACTCACTTTCCAAGACCCCAAACACTCTTTCCAGGTTTACGTCTGCAGCTGGCCTCCACTCGTGACGACAAAAATCAACAACCAATCCATAACCGAGTTATCGGAAACAAACTTACCATCCCTCTCCACCCTCAAGTATTTCACTTTTTTTTAAATAAACATTTTATTGAGGTATTTTTGGTATTGTACCAACAAAATAAACAATGTACATGAAACTATAAACATAGTGCAAAAGCCGTCTCCCTTCCTTACAGGTCCCACCTTTATTAACCCCCTACTCGAAGCTAAACTAACCCCCCCCCCCTTCTGCTGACGATTAATTATCCGCGAAGAATTCGACGAACGGTTGCCACCTCTGGGTGAACCCTAACAGTGACCCTCTCAAGGCGAACTTGATTTTCTCCAAACAGAGAAAGCTAGCCATCTCCGATAGCCAGGTCGCCAACTTCGGGGCTTTGAGTCCCACCAAGCTAATAGTATCCGTCTCCAGGCTACCAGGGAAGCAAAGGCCAGAACGTCTGCCTCTTTCTCCTCCTGGATTCCCGGGTCTTCCGACACCCCGAGAATCGCCACCTCTGGACTCAGTGCCGCTCTTGTTTTCAACACCGTGGACATGACATCTGCAAACCCCTGCCAAAATCCCCGAAGCTTCGGACATGCCCAGAACATGTGGACATGGTTCGCTGGTCCTCCCGCACATTTTGCACACCTGTCTTCCACCCCAAAGAATCTGCTCATCCAGGCCACTGTCATGTGAGCCCGATGAACGACCTTGAATTGTATCAGGCTGAGCCTGGCACATGTTGCGGACGCGTTGACTCTACTCAACGCGTCCACCCATAGACCATCCTCTATCGCTCCTCCCAGCTCCTCCTCCCACTTGCGCTTCAGCTCCTTGGTCTGCTTCTCCTCTAACCCCACAAGTTCCTTGCAAATGTCAGCGATGCTCCCTTCTCCTACCCACCCTCTGGAAACTACCCTGTCCTGAATCCCCCTTAGCGGGAGGAGCGGGAAGGTTGACACCTGTTTACGTAGGAAGTCCCACACCTGCAGATACCTGAATTTGTTTCCCCTCGCCAACCCAAACTTCTCCTCCAGCGCCCTCACACTCAGAAAGCTCCCCTCTATAAACATGTCCCCCATCCTCTCAATCCCTGCTCTCCGCCATATCCGAAACCCCTCCATCCATACCTCCCGGGGCAAACCGGTGATTATTACAGATGGGGACCAGACCGATGACCCCTCTGCTCCCACATGTCTCCTCCATTGCCCCCAGACTCTCAGGGCCGCCACCACCATGGGGCTGGTGGAGTACCGTGCCGGCGGGAACGGCAAAGGCGCAGTTACCAACACCCCCAGACTGGTGCCCTTGCATGAAGCCGCCTCCATACGCTCCCATGCCGACCCCTCCCCCACCACCCACTTCCTGATCATGGCTATATTCGCCGCCCAGTAATAGTTACTAAAATTTGGCAGCGCCAGCCCGCCCTCTCCCCGACTCCGCTCAAGCATTACCTTCCTTACTCGCGGGGTCTTGCCCGCCCAAACGAAGCCAGTGATCACTTTGTTGACCTGATTAAAAAAGGATGGGGAGACACTGAAATACAAACAGGAATCTCGAGAGGACCGTCATCTTCACTGTCTGCACCCTCCCAGCCAGTGACAACGGAAGCATGTCCAATCTCCGAAAATCGTCCTTCATTTGGTCAACTAGTCGGGCCAGATTTAATTTATGCAGCCGGTTCCATTCCCGCGCCACTTGAATGCCAAGGTACCTAAAACTACCCCCTACTAATCAAAACGGCAGCCCCTCCCAATCGCCTCTCCTGTCCCCTCGCCTGGACCACAAACATCTCACTTTTCCCCGTATTTAGCTGATACCCCGAAAACCGGCCAAATTTCCCTAGAATCCTCATGATTTCTTCCATCCCCTCTATTGGGTCCGATACATACAGAAGCAGGTCATCTGCATAGAGCGAGACTTTGTGCTCCACCTCACCCCAGACAAGACCCTTTCAGCCTCTTGAGGCTCTCAGAGCAATTGCCAACGGCTCTATAGCTAGCGTGAACAACAGTGGGGAGAGGGGGCATCCCTGTCTCGTCCCCCAGTACAGTCTAAAATAGCCCAATGAACCCCTGCTGAATCTCCAACCAGGTTCCCATCTCCGTCATTTACTTTCCCTATCTCCCTGGCTGCCTCCCTCTTTCTAAACTGCTGTGCAAGCATTCTGCTGGCCTTCTCTCCATGCTCAGAGATCGCCCCCCTCGCCTCTCTCAGCCGCTCCTCCGCCCTCCCTGTGGTTAACAAGCCGAACTCCGCCTGTAGCCTCCGCCGTTCCCTTAAAATCCCTGCCTCTGGGGTCTCCGCATATCTCCTATCGATCTGTAGTATCTCCTTAACCAGTCGGTCCGTCTCTGCCCTGTCCACCTTCTCCCTATGGGCCCGGATCGAGACCAGCTCCCCTCTTACCACCGCCTTCAGTGCTTCCCAGACCACCGCTGCTGAAATTTCCCCCGTGTCGTTGCCCTGCAGGTAGTTCTGAATATATTTCCTCAGCCGCTCGCACACCCCTTCATCAGCCAAAAGTCCCGCATCTAACCTCCAGTGCGGGTGCTGGTTACTGTCTTTACTAACCTGCAGATCAACCCTATGCAGAGCATGGTCTGAGATTGTAATCGCCGAGTACCCCGTGTCCACCACCCCTGCCAGTAAGGCCCTGCTCAAAATAAAGAAATCAATCCGGGTGTACACTTTATACACGTGTGAGTAGAAGGAGAACTCCTTCACCCTCGGCTGCCCAAATCTCCATGGATCCACCCCCCCCTCCGTCATCTGCTCCATGAACCCTTTTAGTTCCTTTGCCATTTGTGGTACACACCACTAGTAACAATTGTATATATTACGGTACTGCCCCTGTATTACAGGTACAACGGTAAATCCCTGCCTGCTGGCTCCTCCCAGCAGGCGGTGTATAAAAGTGTCCGCTCCCCTGCGCTGCTCCCATTCTGGTTCCAACTGCAGGAGGCACAACATCTTGTGCAATAAAGCCTCGATTGTTTCACCATTCTCGTCTCGTGGTAATTGACGGTACATCAATATTGCTGGCACACTGCCCGTTTTTGAGCTTGACCGGTCCAAGCCAGAGTCAATAACTGTGTTGAAGTCCCCTCCCATGACCAAGCTGTGCGGGTCCAGGTCCGATATCTTCCCCAGCATCCTCTTTATAAACTCCACATCATTCCAATTTGGCGCATACACATTTACTAATACCACCTGCACCCCCTCCAGCTTCCCACTGACCATAATGTACCGACCTCCCACATCCGAGACTATTCGACCCACCTCAAACACCACCCGCTTATTGATCAGGATCGTGACCCCTCTCGTCTTTAAATCCAGTCCCGAGTGAAAGACCTGACTGACCCAGCCTTTCTTCAATCTAATCTGGTCAGTTACTCTAAGGTGCGTCTCCTGCAACATTACAACGTCAGCCTTCAGTCTCCTAAGATGCGCGAACACATGTGCCCTTATGACCGGCCCATTTAACCCTCGAACATTCCAGGTGATCAGCCTAGTTGGGGGGGAGGGCTCATTGCCCCCCCCCTCCCTTCACCGATCAGCCATCCCCTTTTTGGGCCCGCCTCCAGCCCATGCTCCACGCCTCCACCGGTCCGCCCCCAGGCAGCCTCCGCCCCCAACCTCCTCTCTGTCCCTTAGCCCAAGTCCTTCCACGTCAGCAGAACATTTACCCCCCCACCCCCGCTAGTAACAACACTCTGTAACCCAACCCCTTTAATAAACTGAACATATGCACACACCCCACTGTGCTTCCGTGAGCTAGCCCACCAGCTAGCTTGGTGGCCCCCATCCCTGGCGCCGGATAGTCTCCCACCTATTATTCCCTCCCCACCCTCCCCCCCACTCATACAAACTTACTCCAACATCAAACAATCCCCACACAATTGCCTGACAGAAAAACACCAAGATCTAAACAAGCACACCTCCATCCCCCAACAGTGCAAATGAAGACCTTAACTCACTCAGCTCTACCATTGGTCCCAAATCAATGCAAAAGGCATCACAAACAGCTTCCACAAAACGAAAAACAAGAAACTTTTTTTTTGAAAGCAGAAAAAAAAACAAGAACGTTGCAGCAAAGTTCAAAAGTTCTCAGTCCACCACCAGTCCTTTCCGTTTCGCAAATCCAGCGCGTCCTCAGGTGACTCAAAATAAAAGTGCTGTTCCTCGTACGTGACCCAGAGACGGGTCGGGTACAACAGTCCGAACTTCACCTTTTTCTTGAAAAGGATCGACCTAATCTGGTTGAAGTCTGCTCTTCTCCTGGCCACCTCCACACTCAGGTCTTGGTAAACCCGCAGGACACTGTTGTCCCACTTACTGCTCCGTGTCTGCTTGGCTCACTGTAGAATGCGCTCCTTATCCAAGTACCTGTGGAATCTCACCACCATTTCCCTCGGGGGGTCTCCCATTCACGGCTTCCTCGCGGGCGCTCTGTGAGCCCTGTCCACCTCCAAGGGTCGGGAGAATGCCCCATCCCCCAGCAGCTTCTCAAACATACCCGCGATGTATGCCCCAGCATCCGCTCCTTCGGACCCCTCCGGGAGCCCAACTATTCTCAAGTTCTGCCGGCGGGACCTGTTCTCTAGATCCTCCACCTTCTCCAGGAGCCTTTACTGCTAGTCTCCCAGCATCCCCACCTCCAACTCCACCGCTGTTTGATGTTCCTCCTGGTCAGCCTGCGCCTTCTCTACTTTCTGGATCGCCCGATCTTGGTCATCCAATATAAGCTCCAGCTGCTCAATTGACTCTTTTATTGGGTCCAAGCAGTCCCGTTTCTGCTTAGTAAAGCCTTCCTGAATAACTTGCATCAGCTGCTCCGTTGACCGCTGGATCGACAAGCCAGAGGTCCGGTCCTCCGCCATGCTTCCTCCCGGGGCAGCTTCAGCCCAAGCCTTCTCTGTCTTTCTGTTTCTGCCTTTGCGAGCACTTCTAGTCCTTCTCTCCGTGCAGCGATGTGGGAATCCAGTACACAATTGCCTCTGTCATCAGTTTTACAATTCAAGTCCAGTAGAAAATCGGGGGAAAAGGGCCAAAAGTCCGACCAGAGCTGGAGCCACAAATGTGCGACTTCCTCCTTCATAGCCACCACCACAAGTCCATTTCACTTTTTTTTATACATATAGTTTAGATATTAGCGCAGATTGTTCTAAGCAAAGCAATTACTTTGAAACCCCATAGTCATTTGAAACTGCCCCAACTTCTCATTTGAGGTGTTTAATATTCAAAGCCCCTAGACCAGTGATGGGCAGCCTAGGCTGGTGAGTGGGCCGCTTGATAGGCCCTCCTTCTTCTCAACCAGCGGCAAGATTGAAAACGGGCTTGTTCACTGGCCATAACCCCATGAATGAGATGAAATACTTTTAATACATGCCAAATATTTCCCAACAACTTTTGAGACTGCTTAATCATTCATATATTAATAGAACGATCAACTTAAAAAAACACAAAATCAACATTTACATTTTGGATGCAGAGGGAGCGTACGGTTCTCACAGTCAACGTTGTGAGCGATGAGCAGGCACCTCTCTTCACTCGCCCTCGCTTTAGTGTGAATCACTTCTGTCTTACTGGTAGGAAAGAAAAGAGCACGGTCGGAAATTAGTGGAAAGCGGTGACCCTGCACGTAGGCAACAGTCAACAAAATGGCTCGTGGGCCGCACCAGAACCTAGATGGGCCGCTTATGGCCCCCGAGCTACAACTTGCCCATCGCTACCTTAAACGAAGTGTTAAAAAGGTGGGATTCTGGTCTTAGCTACTTTAATAGCGGGAGAGGTGGGGAGGGGGGAGGGGTTGTATTGTCACTGAGCTAGTAATCCAGAGACCTGGGGTAATGTTCTGGAGACCCAGGTGGCTGTGTGCCATCAGCAGCTGCAGCAGAATAATTGGACTTGACCACAATCTGTAACAACATCACCCGGCAGATGGTGAAATTCAAATTCGATAAAAATCTGGAATTAAAAGTCTAATGATGTCAATTGTCATAAAACCCCACCTCGTTCACCAATGTCCTTTGGGAAGGAAATCATACCTGAGCTGTCCTACACATGACTGTAACTCTTAAATGCCTTCTGAAATCATTGAAAAGCCTAAAAGGGATGAAGTAGCTTGGAATAGTGACCAAACCTTACAGACACCACCATCACCATCCACAAGGCAGACCCAGCAGAAGTGGCAGCACAGAGGTAGAATGTTGGGAGGAGGTTGCCCTGGGAGTCCTCAACATTGACACTTGACATCATGAAGTCTCATGGCATCAAGTCAAATATGCCAACCCCCCCAGCTGATGGTATCAGTACTTGGACACCACTTGAAGGAAGCACTGAGGGTGTTGAGGGTGCAGAATGTACTCTAGGTGGGGACTTCAATGTCCATCACCAAGAATGAGTCAGCAGTACCACTATAGGAGACTGGCCGTGTCCTGAAGGACATAACTGCTAGACTGGGAACTGTAGCAGGTGATGAGGGAACGAACAAGAGGGAAAAACATATTTCACCTCATCCTCAGGATGTACTCAACCACAATCTGTAACCTCATGGTCTTGCATATCCCCCACTCTACCAAGTCAGGCGATCAACCCTGGTTCAATGAAGAGTGCAGGAAGGCATGTCTGGAGCAGCACCAGGCATTCCTTGCGTCAACCTGTTCAAGTTAATGCACAGAACTACTCGTGTGTCAAACAACATTAGCAGTGGGTGCTAAATAGAGCTAAGTGATACTATAACCAATTGATCAGGTCTAAGATCTGCAGTCCTGCCACATACAGTCATGAATGGTGGTGGACAATTAAACAACTCTCTGGAGGAGGAGGCTCTGCAAATATCGCCAACCTCAATGAAGGGGAAGTCCAGCACATCAGTGCAAAAGATAAGGGTTAAATATTTGCAACAACCTTCAGCTAGAAGTGCAGACTGACTGCATGATCCATCTCAGCCTCCTCTGTTGATCTCCAGCATCACTGTGTTAGTCGTCAGCCAATACAATTCACTGCACGTGATATCAAGAAATGGCTGGAGGCACTGGATACTGTGAAGGCTATGGGTCCTGAGAATATTCCGGCAATAGTACTGAAGACTTGTGGACCAGAACTTGCCGCACCCCTAGCCAAGCTGTTCCAGTACAGCTACAACACTGGCAACTACCCAGCAATATGGAAAATTGCCCGGATATGTCCTGTACACAAGCAGCAGGATAAATACACCTGACTAATTACTGCCCTATCAGTCTACTCTCAATCAATAGTAAAGTGATGGAAGGGGTCATCAACAATGCTATCAAGCGGCACTTACTCAGCAGTAACCTGCTCACTGATGCTTATTTTGGGTTCCGCCAGGGTCACTCAGCTCCTGACATCATTACAGCCTTGGTGCAAACATGGACAAAAGAGCTGAACTCGGGAGGTGAGTTGAGAGTGACTGTTTTTGACATCAAGGCTGCATTTGATTGAGAATGACATCAAGGAACCTGAGCAAAACTGGGGTCAATGGTCATAAAGAGAAATGATTGTTTTTGTTGGACGTCATTCGTCTCAGTCCTGGAACATCACTGCAGGAGTTTCTCAGGGTGGTGTCCTAGTCCCAACTATCTTTAGCTGCTACGTCAATGACCTTCCGTCCATCATCAGATCAGAGGTGGGGACGTTTGCTGATGACTGCACAATGTTCAGCACCATTTGCGACTCTTCAGACACTGAAGTAGCTCACGTGAAAATGCAGCAAGACCTGGACAATATCGAAGCTTGCACAGAAAAATGGCAAGGAACATTTGTGCCACACAAGTGCCAGGTGATGACCATCTCCAATGAGAGAATAAAACCATCACCCTTTGACATTCAATGGCATTACGATCGCTGATTCCCCCACTATCAACATCCTGGGGGTTACCATTGATCAGAAACTGAAGTGGACTAGCCATATAAATACTGTGGCAACAAGAGCAGGTCAGAAGCTAGGAATCTTGCAGTGAGTAACTCACCTCCTGACCCCTCAAAGTCTGTCTACCATCTAAATGGTACAAGTCAGGAGTGTGATGGAATACTCTCCACTTGCCTGGATGAGTGCAGCTCTGACAATACTCATAAAGCCTGCCACCATCCAGGACAAAGCAACCTGCTTGATTGGTACCCCTTCCACAAACACTTAGCCCCTCCACCACCAATGCACAATAGCAGCCGTGTGTGCCATCTACAAGATGCACTGCAGGAACTCACCAAGCAAGCAATCTGCTGCCATCTAGAAGTCAAGGGCAGCAGACACATGGGAACACCAGTCACCTGGAGGTTCCCCTCCAAGCCACTCACTATACTGGAACTCCCTCCCTAACAGCGCTGTGGGTGTACCTACACTGTAGAAACTGCAGTGGTTCAAGAAGGCAGCTCACCACCACCTTTTGAAAGACAATTCAGGATGGGCAATAAATGTTTTCCGAGCCAGAAAAGTCCACATTCCAAAAATAAAAATAAAATAAATATTCAACCACAAAGTTAACAATTTCTGAATCACATATTGAAATGAACACACTTTTCTCACAAATTTACAGTCATTCAATGTAATGTTGACAAGTTTTAAATAGGAGTTTTTCCGCATCACTTTCCGAGATTACAAAACTAAAGTTTCACCACTTCATATTTATCACCCGTGTATTCTCCTGGAGGAACTGCATGCTTTTGGTCCTGTTTTCTGCTCATTCTCCTCTTTCTCCTCAGTTACCTCCCTTCTTCCTATTTAATGATTAGTTTAGGGACTCAAATGTCTCATAGGGGCAGCACTGTGGTGCAGTGGTTAGCACTGCTGCTTCATGGCACAGAGGACCCGGGTTCAATCCCGGCCCCGGTTCACTGTCCGTGTGGAGTTTGCACATTCTCCTCGTGTCTGCGTGGGTCTCACCCCCACAACTCAAAAGCGTGCAGTGTAGGTGGATTGACTAAATTGCCCCTTAATTGGGGGAAAAAAAATAATTGGATACTGTAAATTTTTGGCCGGCACGGTGGCGCAGTGGTTAGCACTCCAGGGTCCCAGGTTCAATTCCGGCCCTGGGTGACTGTGCGGAGTCTGCACTTCCTCCCCGTGTGTGCGTGGGTTTCCTCCGGGTGCTCCGGTTTCCTCCTACATTCCAAAGATCTGCAGGTTAGGCGGATTGGCCATGATAAATTGCCCTTAGTGTCCAAAAATGTTAGGTGGGGTTGCTGATGGGGATAACGTGGAGGGGTGGGCTGAGGTAGGATGCTCTTTCCAACAGCTGGTGCAGACTCCATGGGTGAAATAGCCTCCTTCTGCACTGTAAATTCTATGATTCTATGAAGGCAGGATGGCTGCAAATGGCTGTTTGAGATTCAAAGCCAACTCTTGGCTTCGGATAATCCACCGTAATTTGGAATATTTTATTTAAATTGTAAAATATTTTGGGAAGCAGTTTATATTTTGTGGTTTCATCGCTCATGTTCCAACGTCATTGGAGGCTCATTATTAGACGCGATGTATGAACTGCGCCGTGACCAATGTTTCTGTCAATTGACAACCAGGAAATTTTCTCAAATTCTATTAGCAGTGTCTGAGCTTTTGTTAACAGGTTCCTGGTCCCTGTAACTGATTCGCCATGTAATCCTGTCGGTGGGACGTGGATTTCCAGGATCCATATTGAAATGATGCTGAAGAAATCCAATTTCCAAGTCTCCTGAGTTCAGTTGGCTGACTGCAGCGGTTTCCTCAGTATGCCTGCTGGGCACTTTGTAAAATGTGCCCAATAAAGTTTCCTCAATTGTGAGGCCAGATTTGTGTTCCAGGGCTGCAATTAAACCTTTGCGAATCCTGGCGCTTGGGTTTACTTTTCAAAGTTGTAACTAGTCTGCAATTTTAACACTTCTCCAGTTTGGAATACCATGCGCGATGTTTTGGTTGGCGGAACGAGGGGCGAGATTTGGGAGGTTGGGGGGGGGGGTACTTCAGCAGAAAGTCACAAATGTCGCGACCTTGCGAGAAATCAATGGGGTGATGCACCATGTGTGAGAGCGGGGCAGCAGTTCTGCATTTTGGTCAATGCTGTTTATGAAAATGAATATTAAATAAACAACTTAATGTTCAAAATGATACAGAGTTACAGGTGCAACGCCTGAAAATATATAATACACCCCTCCCGCTCACCCATAAATGCCGAGCTGTGCATGTTACGCTGGCAATAGTTTTGTCCTGCATTTTCAAATGGATTATTTTATTTTTTAGTCCATTATCAGTTGGGCCTGACAACTAATAATAATAATAATAATAATTGCTTATTGTCACAAGTAGGCTTCAATGAAGTTACTGTGAAAAGCCCCTAGTCGCCCCATTCCGGGGCTTGTTCCGGTTCTGGGGAGGGAGGTGAGTTTTGGTGTTTCGGGGAGATTAAGAAGTATCTCAGTGAGGCAGGATGTCAGGGTTTTGGGGAGGATGTGAAAGAGATTTACCCAAAGGGCCCCAGGAATGAGGGACAATTGCAGAGGGTGACAAGGTGGCACAGTGGTTAGCAGCGCCAGGGACCGGGGTTCGACTCCCACCTCGGGTGACTGTCTGTGTGAAGTTTGCACGTTCTCCCCGTGTCTGCGTGGGTTTCCGCCGGGTGCTCCGGTTTCCTCCCACGGTCCAAAGATGCACAGTTTAGGTAGATTGGCCATGCTAAATTGCCCCCTGGTGTCCCAAACGTTGGGCAGGAGTGGGGGGATGTGCAGAGTGAGTCAGTGCAGACTCGATGGGCCGAATGGCCTTCTTCTGCATTGGAGGGATTCTATGATTCCACAAAACTGGGATTGTTCCCCAGACAAAGTTAAGGGGAGATATAATAGAGGTGTTCGAATAGAGTAAATAAGGAGACAATATTTCCAGTTGCAGGGGCTCTATAATCAGGAGAATTTCTTATGGGAGTCAAGGATTATGGGGATAAGGAGGGAAAGTTGAGTTGCAGATTGTCAAATCAGGTCAGTCATGGGCTCATTGAATGGAGGAACAGGCTTGATGGGCCGAGTGGCCTACTTCTGCTCCAATATCTTATGGTTTGATGGTAATTAAGATAGTTTTGCAAAATATTGTAGGAGAGGCTATTTCAGGCAGGGAGTGGTTATGATTGGAAAGCAGGTTCGATAGGAACTTCCAAATGGGATTGGGAGAGATATTTGTAAAGGTTTTAAGAGTGGGATTAGCTGGACAGTTCGTTGACAGCACAGGCAGTTGGGCTGAACGGCCCCTTTCTCGGTTGTACGATAGTGTAACAATTGGTTAAATAATTTAAAATAATTTTACCTCTCGCAGGTGAGATCGAAACTTTAAATCAAAACACAAACGACAGGAAAGTGAGAAACGGGCTTCACCCCATATCTTGCGTCAGAAACGAGCATTAATCTGAAACCTGCCCCCGGTCTTCCTAACCTGTTCAGTGTTTCCAAAAACTTCCTTTAATTTCAGATTTTCACCACATGCAGAATATTTTTGTTTTGAGTCTCAAAATACCGAGTTTCAGACTAAATAAATCAGTTGATTTATGTCCTGTTACTGGATGTGGAGGGTGAACATTAAAGTCTTATATTCCCCTAAATCTAGAACCTACTTGTTCTACACAGCCCAGAGTAAGATCTGGCACTGCAGAGACTGTTCATTGGCAAAACATTACCCCGTACTATCTCATATGAAGATATGCCTTCTGCAAATTGTTGCAGTTAAACGCTAGCCATAAAACAACATGTCCACGCCACCACTTCCGGCATATCTTTGAGAGAATGCTGGGGTGACATGGGGGAAGGGGCGGTTTACAATCGCTGCTATGTTCTTTTGACTCCAATTCCAGTTGAGAAAGACACACCACACGCAACCAATTTAAGGTTTGCTCTGTGATTTGATTTCAATGGATCTTAGGGTCAATTTCGTCCACTTACAACGGAGATATCCTTCTGGGTCCCTCTCTCCAAAGTGCAAATGTCACCAATTAATGTTTAATCTGAATAATTAATCTCACAGTGCAACGTATGTATTTAATTGAAGGCCCGGGCCTGGTTAATGCAAGCTCCTGGGGGTTGTCATTATGAGGTCTATATCACCAAGATTTAAACTCAGCTCCCAGATTAACACGGGGAAGGTTTCCTTCAGCGAAAGTTTAATAATGAGGCTGAGTAATGAGCTTTTAATGAGGTCCCATTGTACAGATGCATGTTCCTGGTAGAGGACACGTGTTGCACTCCATAATTCCACAGGTTTGATGGTGGTATCTGCATTTTAAAATTTCATTTTATATTCCACGGGACTTACCGTTTTACCTCTGCAATTGGGGGTTCGGAGACCCCATCCAGCTCCCAATGATCCGTGCAAATGTTTCCCAAATCAAAACAGTTTTAAACCATTCTTTTGCTTCATGCATTTGGAGAGAAGAGCAAATGAAGGAATAAGATCTGAGGCCAACCCTGTCTTAACGTTCCCACAATTTAGCCCAGCCGCAGGGAGAGAGCGATAGAGATTGTCTTCAGAGAGATTGACGCACAATTGAAATAAGCAACAACCATTTCACATGTAACTTGATTTTAAAATCCCCACAAAGGCGCCACATTGTTTGCCCTTGACTCTGAAATCATCCGTGTGTTTTGTGTTCCATGAAGCGCAGTCACTGTTCCCTCTGGATTCCCAACACTCAAGAGTCAAGGCTGACCTTGTGTTCCAGTCACCTGCCATGTTTAACAATGGGCGCCTCGCACTAACCTGGAGCCCCGCTGCTCTCCCCGCTGGTCTCCTTGGGCTGCGGGGAATATCAGTCAAATTCGGCTCATTTGGAGCTTTTTGACAACCAGTCTCCCCATTCTACGGCGAATTCTCTTTTGACCTGCCTGGTATCATACTAGAAACAGCAATTCGATCATGGGTTGCATGGTGTGTGTGTGTGGATGATCTCAAAAACTCTACTGGCACCAAGCGCTGTGTTCTCTCTTCTCTGAGTCTCACCTTAATCTCAGGACAGGGGTGTAAGCCCCGACATGTGCTCGACATGTCCCTCGCTTGCCGGGACTCCCACCACGGCCAGTCACTCGGATTTTGACCCTCTCCGAATGACACCGCCATTCATTTTAGTCAATATCAAACCTAAACATTTCCCAGTAAAAACCTCAAATTCTGATTAAAATGTGCAAACAAAACAGGTCGATATCGGGGAAACACTTTAAAGGATTTATTTAGAATTTTACTTGTCTTTAATATTGTTACTGATAATAATTTAAGTGGTTCTTCGTTGTAATTTAATATATATTCCACAAATTGTGTGTTTTTAAGTTGTAGAAAAACCACGCGGCGTATTTACCATAGAAGTTTACATTGGCCCCGATTTTATTTTTCAAATTGAAGTCATTTTCAAATATCTAATTGGGTAGAGATCGCAGGTCCCGTCGGTCAGTTTGGATTTCTGTCTGTCCAGGAAATGAACGGGACTCTGGTCCGGGGGCATTGGTGAATTAGAAATGTTAGAAATGTGAAAAAGAAAAGAAAAACAATTAAAAGCCAGGGGATTGGATGACACGATCATCTCAGGGAATTTACTGCAGAATTCCTCTTACGAAATCACGATGACACAAATAAAATCCCAACCGAGCTTTGCTGCAAAGTCGAATTCATTTCCCCAAATGGGGAAATAATTGACGATGAATTCAGTCAATTTTCTTGTGTCGGTCTGAAACGATAGGAATGGAAGGGACCAGATTGTGAGCAAGGTGTGACTTATTTTTTTAAATAAACGGTCTATTCAGACATCAAAAATACTAACTATTCCAATCGAGAACTGATTCTGTGGATTTGGGGTAAAATTCGACCCAGCTCCTATCAGAGGTAACTCCATGTGGAAAACAAGAAATCCATAACTATGGTCGGTGCTGGGATTTCCAAATTGATTTTAGTTTAGAAAAGGAAGCATTTCCTTCTCCAGCTTAAAACATTAAAAATACAATTGATGTTCATAGGTCAGAGCCCATTCAACGGTCTGGTTAATTGAAAACTCTCGGCTTCTATTTGCTACACGTAAAACTGTCCATCAATAAATAATTCATCTATTGAATAATGACTGTTCAAACACATTCCTTCACTGAGCAGGTAAATAAAGGTTTCTTACATATACCTGACTTCATACATTCCAGTAATCTTATTCCTCTATTTCGGAAAATTTGGTTTATAAATATGGAGCGTATTAAATATTAATATAAATAAGAACAGCTCCCTCTCTCCTGCTAATCATATCCCTCACTTATTTGAAGAAAAACTAAGTGGACGAATTCTGTCATGGGCACAGCGGGAACTTCCCTTTGGACAGCTGACTGACATTTGGGAAAGTTTGCCGGCGGTGTGATTATTTGGGGAGGGGGTGCAGGGGGCTAATTGGCCACGTCAGACAGTCGAAGGTGAGGCTAGGGCAGGACACTTCGAGCTGTGTGACTTGGGAGCAAATGCAGAGGGGGAAATATTTGAAGTAGACATTCGTTGTCCAGCGTCTGGAGTCTGGATGCCCCTGACTGTGGTCACTTCTTAGCCTCGTCACCTCCACGCAAACGGTGTCGAAAGAAAATTAGGATCAGCTAGAAATGTGTATTTTTTACATTTAGTTGCTGCCTCTCAAATCATCCTCCGCCGATTGGCATTCTGTGAGAATCACATCCATTCGGTTATTTCATTTTTCTGCAAGGCCTACTGTTTCACTGAAGGAGCTGTTAATCGGTTGCCCTTTTTAATACTCTTTCCATCAAACTCCAGTTGGGTCGATTTCTGCGTCACGTGACGGGGGGAGTCTCCTCAGATAAAATTCTGTGTTAAACTCACCCAGGGCTCTAACAGTCTCCGACCCGACACCAGCTTTCCTGGCAAAGGGAAACGGCCCCTGTCTGTAGAATACCTCTTTTTTAAAAATCGACAGGACCGAGTTTGCGAGTTGGACCGTTATTACCGAGAGAAAGCCGGCTGCTCACCAAACCCTCTCAGCAGAAAGTGGGACTATCTGTTTGGACAAACAGAACGTGCTTTTGGTAAGAAACTAATCTTAGCACACACACACACTGGGGGTGGGAGGGGGACACACGATGATGAATTCTAGAATGAGTTTAATTCAAGTTTAGTCAGTAGAGCTGCTTTCGAGTTACTATTTCTCACACCTACAGGCTGAGCCCAGTACATCAGCAACTAGCAATTTAATTTAATTGAATACTAGATTGCGAATGGCTTTGGATATTAATGCCCAATTTCAAATGATATGTTTTAAGGCGTTAAACTGCTGTCTCGTTACATCCATTTTTTTTCAATAGTGATAGTATTTGCGGCGTTTTGAATCCATTACAATATTGGCTAACATTTTGCTTCAACATTCAAGTTGGTTTGCAATTACTCACTGGCTGTGTTCATGTTTGGCAGCGATGACAGATAGAAGATGATAGAGGAGTGAAAGCATCAAGGTGTGTGTGTGTGGGGGGGGGGGGGGGGGGGGGCTGGAGGATGTTACTGGAAGCAAGTGGCAGAGAACAAATATAAAGGACCAAAGGCCGGGAGACTTCAGGAACAGTGTCATGGAGGGTGGGGAATGAGTAACCAGCAGCGGCGGCAGAAAGGAATCGAACCGATGAGGAATGTTTATATTGAGAAACGTTACTGTATCTCAAATTTTACAGGGACAGTATAAACAAACCTAGCATCCCAAATGAATGTCTTTTCATGGAAACTGTGAAGGCACTGGCGTGGACTTATATATTTGTCTTATTGACATCGGCTGGAATTTGCTAATGTTCATATTAATGATAATTCACCCTCTGTCGATTAGTTATTTTACCAAGAGTTCAGCTACAGAGAATGATTGTTGTTAACTATGTCCCCAACACATTGTGATTTTTAAATATTTATATTATTTCGCAAGTCAAATTGATTGTCATTTGGGTAACCTTTAAAAAAAATATTTGTACAAAATAATTTGTAGAAATTACGATTTAATTTAGTGGATTGGTGTCGTTTTGTTATTTTTCCACTTGTTTCTGCTTCTGTGAATCATGTTGGTATTTTAATCCGATTGCACAAAACGTGAACTTTGATTTTTCTTTTCAGTTTCAGTAGGCGGAATTGAACACTATTGGAGTTTTGTTATGTTCTCTCTCTCTCTGAGATGGAAATCTGTAATGTGACTTTTCCAGCGCGGGCTGTTTGCTATCGGCCATTCACACAGGCCGACTTCAATTCGCTGCAATCTCCGAATATGTGTGTTGCCAATCGTGGTGAAATCTCACTATCTAACGCTTCAGCTGGTCCTAATAGCCGATTCTCTGTGTTGTCAAATATTACACCACTGCCACCCCCAACCCCCCCCCCCCCCCCTCACCACCCCCCACCACCACCTCCACCCTCCCAAACTATCCATTGCAAACTATTACAAATAACAGTTAGAACATAGTTGTCTCCAAGCCCCATGCAATGTAGGGATGATTATAATAAAACAGTGAATCACTGGAAGGGTCATTAGTCCTAGAATAGGCATTATTTACCATGATTACTTATTAAGTTTAAAACTAATGTGTTACTGAAGTTCGATCAATGCAACTGGCCCGTTACCATGAAACATTCCTCCTCCATTCAACCCGTCTTTCCATTTACGTATGCCTTCTTGATTTATACCGATCGTCGATAATATTGCTGAAATCTATCATTTAACCATTTCTTTCATAGATTGCAGGAATATAAAGGAAAAGTTTTTTTGTTGTTGCGGGGAGTGGCCAATCAACTCCAGACCTCAAAACAACCCACAGTTCCAAACACCGTTTGTAACCTTTTTAACTGGGCCACCGTTTGCAATGTATCCCTCTGTCCCCGCCAGGCATGGCGAATGTGGGGATGGACAAAGTGTTGGGAACGATGATTGGAGCAGAGATGACTGCAGACTGACGTGTACCGCAACTGACTGTGAATCTGTTGGTGTTTACTGCTCGGGGAGAGTATTTGTCAACAGAATATCAAAATGGTTCCACCTGAAGTGTTTCAAAACTGCAGGAAAATTCACTGAAATTAGTGCCAGTGTCCTGCAGCCCAGTCAGTGCCACAGGAAAGAATGGAGAACTTCAAAATTGGATGTTAATAATCTCAATTATCTCCTGACCAATTTTTTTAAACTCTGGTGAGAAATGATCCTGCAGCCAAGCAGCCACGTCAGATCCAGGACTGAACACACCCATGGCGGCTTGGGCCCTGATTAAATTGGGAGGAAATCGATTTTCTCTGTCTGCAGATCCGATAGTTTCTCCAGTTGAATTGCTTGCAGTTTGCTAGTTATTACCAGCTACTATTTAAATTAGAAATTGAAAAATCACTTTCACTGTGAGGTTTCGAAGGTAAATGGTAATACGCTTAACCGGGTTTATTTTGGCTTTGCACCCCCGCCGCCCACTTTGCCTGATATCGAATCTCTCAGCTCCCCGCTCACTCCCTAATGTTATTACAGCATCGACATGTCTTCGAGCGGTACCTGTACCGCAAAAACATTGACAAATTGTTGTTGGTGTGATGGAAAAAACATTCTGGAGTGTTCGCCGCTGGCTATTGGCTCTGCTATTGATGCCTCTTTGAAAACAGATTTTTTGTTTTAAAAAGCTGGCAATTAGTGGCTTTGTCGAAAATTGAGTCTAATGAAAACACATTCCACAGCAAGAAGATGGGCGATCACTGAACCGTGGCCTCATTTTAAACACATCAGCTGCGAGCGAAAGGCGAATTAATTGACTACAACTTTTGCAGGATTTTAACCTGCGATAGTTTAAAACATGGTGCTGGAGTCCAGAGAAATATTCCCCCAAAACAAAGTTTGGGAAACTTTCGGGGGCGGGGGAGGAATCGCATTAAAGACGGGGGGGGGGGGCGATTTAAAGATCTAATTTCAAATTTTATACATCCGGGACAGGCCTGATGAGCGGAATGACTGTTTTATACGAGGCCATTCTGTGATTCTAAAAGACAAAATTAAATAATGAAATATTGTGAGACAGGCGCGGCCAGTGAGATGTAATAATTCCAATGATGGTTCAGTTTGAAGATGTTAATCTTATTTCACACCCTCACCTGGGGGTTGCCTATATTGGCCTCTGGTAAACGACAGCTCTGGTAAAGATTGGATCCGGGTGGGAAACAGGGCGACAATCTCTGCGGACGCAGAATGGCGTCTATTATCAGGAGAACTGGACCAAGTTCTTCTCTCCAGATTTCTTCCCGTCCCAAATGTGTTAATTTGGGTTCAGTCACAATACACTCCCGCTTTAATATGCATCTTCCGAAAGATGGAGACGCGGTGAATAGCCTGAAATTGGTCTCCAACAAGATCTCTGATCTGAACCATCTTATTGAACCAACTTACTGTTTGTCTAAAGCAAGATCACGTTGTATATAATTAGACAACCGACGCATATTTCTTCTGCCAAAGATTCAATGTCACTTTTCTTACATCATCATTGTTATAATGTAACAAAGAAACGGCCCCTCAACATAATCTGTCAAACAATAGAAAAAAGAGAACGTTTCTAAGTAAATTTCAATCCATAAACTGTCCAAACTTCCAATGAGCAGAATTAATAACAGATGCCAACTCGCCGGATAGGGGATTGTGAACACCTTAATATAATTCACTGACCGCTTCTGGGTGGAATTTGGAGACACGCGTTCCACCATGAGTTCAAAATTCATCTTGGTGCTTTTAATTATAAAATGTTACTTTTAAAAAGATAATTCGTTATGGTTAAAACGCCAGAGTTGCATATAATCCATGTCGCTGTGCCCGAGGAAGCGGGCGGAATAAATCACCAATGTGCCTTATATTGTGGCAACCTTGGTATCGAGAAATAAAAATTAATCCCATCCTTACACCTGATAATAAGCAGGACTGGGGCATCGCCACTTCATTGCCAACCAGAGACTTTGCAACGGTACTTCGCCAGGAACTCATTTATGTGCCTGGAGGAGTGGGATAGAGCAGATATAAAATTGTTGGCGAATTGGTTGGACTTGAATATCAATTGTGTTTCAACTCCGCTTCGCTTGAGATGCGCTAGTTAATAACCAAACTGCAGTTTAAGTTTTAAATGCAGCAGCGCTTCTAGTCCTCTATTGAAAACAACATTCGGTGAAGAGCGTTTTGTAGAAACCTTTCACACTTTAAATATGGTCAATTCAATGAAAATAAATACAAGATCAACAAAAGGTGCAGTTAAAAAATTAACTGCGTTAAAAGTGTCTGCTTTAATTTTTTTTACAGTGTCCACACATGTAACAGAGTTCCTCACTGGAATTGATTCCTGGTTGATTACAATGATTTTGCTTCATTTCCAATGAGAGGAAGGGGGACTGACGCTGATGTCCATTTTGGACAGTCGAAAATACGCCAGAGAGCGTTTTTCTCACAATTGAATTCCGAAAGAGAAAATTTCACCCGAATAAGCTTCCCATCACCAAATGCTAGCCCGGTCTGACACGGAATAAACAACCTCGCGATTGTAGAGGTGTAAAATCCAGTTATTTGTGGAAATGGTCACCCGTCTGTCCGACTTTTTAATACATGGAATCCAGGAATGTTTATTAACATCTAATAATTATCTTTATTGTCACAAGTAGACTTACATTACCACTGCAATTATGTTACTGTGACAATCCCCTAGTCGCCATATTCCAGCGCCTGTTCAGGTACAGTGAGGGAGAATTCAGAATGTCCAATTCACCTAACAGCACTCTGCCTAGGATTTGTACATCGGATTAAAAGCGCGCGCGTTATTTAATATTACTAACAGGTGGTCATTTAATATTTAATATTTACCAGGTACATTCTGGATAACGCCGCTGTGTCTAATCGTAATTTAATCTTGTTTATCCCAAACCTGTTTGAAAATCAGATTATCTCTCAGTTTCCACCCACAATTAATGAAGCAGTCGCTGCAATTTCCTGAACATCTGGAGAGTGGTTGGGGTGAGATTGTGAACTTGGCTGTTGGTAAACAGCCTCCGGTCAATTTCACCTCCCTCCACATATTAACTGGAGATAGATCAGTGTTGGAATATTCCGTGTTGGGAATATCCCGTGTTGGGAATATTCAGTGGTGCGAGTGTTGGGAATAGTGAGTGTTGGGAATAGTGAGTGTTGGGAATATTCAGTGTTGGGAATATTCAGTGGTGCGAGTGTTGGGAATATTTAGTGTTGGGAATATTCAGTCTCGGGAATATTCAGTCTCGGGAGTGTTGGGAATATTCAGTGTTGGGATTATTCAGTGTTGGGAATGTTGGAAATATTCAGTGTTGGGAATATTCAGTGTTGGGAATATTCAGTCACGGGAGTGTTGAGAATATTCAGTGTTGGGAATATTCAGTGTTGGGAGTGCTGGGAATATTCAGTATTGGGAATATTCAGTGTTGGGAGTGTTGGGAATATTCAGTGTTGGGAATATTCAGTGTTGGGAGTGTTAGGAATATTCAGTGTTGGGAATAGTCAGTGTTGGTAGCGTTGGGAATATTCAGTGTGGGGAATATTCAGTCTCGGGTGTGTTATAACATAGAACATTACAGCGCAGTACTGGCCCTTCGGCCCTCGATGTTGCGCCGACCTGTGAAACCACTCTAAAGCCCATCTACACTATTCCCTTATCGTCCGTCCGTATGTCTATTCAATGACCATTTGAATGCCTTTGGGGGCGAGTCCACTACTGTTGCATGCAGGGCATTCCACGCCCTTACTAGTCTCTGAGTCAAGAACCTACCTCTGACATCTGGGAGTGTGGGGAATATTCAGTGTTGGGAATATTCAGTCTCGGGAGTGTTGGGAATATTCAGTGTTGGGAATATTCAGTCTCAGGTGTGTTGGGAATATTCAGTGTTGGGAATATTAGTCTCGGGTGTGTTGGGATTATTCAGTGTTGGAATATTCAGTCTCGGGAGTGTTGGGAATATTCAGTCTCGGGAGTGTCGCGAATATTCAGTGTTGAGAGTGTTGGGAATATTCAGTCTCGGGAGTGTTGGGAATATTCAGTCTCGGGAGTGTTGGGAATATTCAGTGTTGGGAATATTCAGTCTCGGGTGTGTTGGGATTATTCAGTGTTGGAATATTCAGTGTTGGGAATATTTAGTGTTGGGAGTGTTGGGAATGTTCAGTCTCGGGTGTGTTGGTATTATTCAGTGTTGGGAATATTCAGTGTTGGGAGTGTTGGGAATATTCAGTGTTGGAATTATTCAGTGTTGGAATATTCAGTGTTGGGAGTGTTGGGAATATTCAGTCTCGGGTGTGTTGGGATTATTCAGTGTTGGGAATATTCAGTGTTGGGAATATTCAGTCTCGTGTGTGTTGGGATTATTCAGTGTTGGGAATATTCAGTGTTGGGAATATTCAGTCTCGGGTGTGTTGGGATTATTCAGTGTTGGGAATATTCAGTGTCGGATAAAGCTGAGTTGGGTTATGGACGCACGCGAATATTAAAAAAAACAAAGTTACTCAAAACTTATCAGGAGCCAATGTTGAATTGTCAAAAAAGAAAAGAACAGCTGGCAAATAAATCACAGGAGTTCATCTTAAATGCGCCTGAAATGAATTCAGAGGTGGCCATTTGTTCCAACTCTCCAATTCTCCCAATTTCTGTTTAGTACAATGGCACCTTGAAATGTTCAACTTGTCCCGCTGGGCGGCGGGGTGGACGGGGGAGGGAGGGCGGGGGGGATGGGGAGGGATCCCGCAGTTTGCTCTTTGGCGGAGGGGGTGAGGAAACCGGCTCTCTGGCTGAGCCCAGATTCTGGTTAACCAAAGCACCTTTTTGGTGGCCGGGGTGTGTGTGTGTCTGGGGGGAGGGGTATGTGTGTGTGTGTGTGAGGGGGGTATGTGCGTGTGGGGGGGGGGGGGGATGTGTGTGTTTGGGGGGGATGTGTGTGTGTGAGAGGGAGGGTGTGGGGGGGATGTGTGTGTTTGGGGGGGGATGTGAGTATGTGAGGGGGGTATGTGTGTGTGTGTGTGTGTGAGGGGGGTATGTGCGTGTGGGGGGGGGGGATGTGTGTGTTTGGGGGGGATGTGTGTGTGTGAGAGGGGGGTGTGGGGGGGATGTGTGTGTTTGGGGGGGGGGTGTGAGTATGTGAGGGGGGTATGTGTGTGTGTGTGTGTGTGAGTGTGTGAGGGGGGTATGTGCGTGTGGGGGGTATGTGTGTGTGTGTGGGGGGATGTGTGTGTTTGGGGGGGAGGTGTGTGTGTGAGGGGGTATGTGTGTGTGTGTGTGGGGGGGATGTGTGTGTTTGGGGGGGATGTGAGTATGTGAGGGGGGATGTGTGTGTGTGGGGGGGTATGTGTGCGTGTGTGGGGGGATGTGTGTGCGAGAGGGGGAGGGTGTGTGTGTGTGTCTGTGAGCGGGTATGTGTGTGTCTGGGGGGGGTGGGGGGGATGTGTGTGGTGTGTGTGGGGGGGATATGTGTGTGTGGGGGGGTTATGAGTTTGTGTGGGGGGGTAATGTAATGTGTGTGTGTGGGGGGGAAGTATGTTTTGTGTGTGGGGCGGGAGGGGCTATGTGTGTGTGAGGTGGGGGTATGTGTGTGTGTGAGGTATGTGTGTGTGTGGGAGGGAGGGGGTATGTTTGTGTGTGGGGGGGGTCTGTGAGTGTGAGAGGGGTATATGGGTGTGTGTGAGGGGGAGGGGGTATGTGTGAGAGTGTGGGGGGTATGTGTGTGTGTGGGTGGGTATATGTGTGTGTGTGGGGGGTTATGTGTGTGTGGGGGTTATGTGAGTGTGGTATGTGTGTGTGGGGTGTGTGTGTGGGGGTATGGTGGGGGTGGTGGGAGGGTGCGGGGGTGGTGTGGGGTGTATGTGTGTGGGGGGGTATGTTTGTGTGTGGGGGGGTATGTTTGTGTGTGGGGGGGTATGTGTGTGGGGGGGTATGTGTGTGGCGGGGTATGTGTGTGGGGGGGTATGTGTGTGTGGGGGGGTATGTGTGTGTGGGGGGGTATGTGTGTGTGGGGGGGTATGTGTGTGTGGGGGGGTATGTGTGTGGGGGGGTATGTGTGTGGGGGGGGTATGTGTGTGGGGGGGATATGTGTGTGGGGGGGGGATATGTGTGTGTGGGGGGGGATATGTGTGTGTGGGGGGGGATATGTGTGTGGGGGGGGATATGTGTGTGTGGGGGGGATATGTGTTTGTGTGGGGGATATGTGTGTGTGTGGGGGATATGTGTGTGTGAGTAGGTATGTGAGTGTGGGGGGGGGGGTATGTGTGTGTAGGGGGATATGTGTGTGTAGGGGGGTATGTGTGTGTAGGGGGGTATGTGTGTGTGGGGTGGGTGGGATGTGTGTGGGGGGTTGGGATGTGTGTGGGGGGGTATGTGTATGGGGGCGGTATGTGTGTGTGGGGGGTGAGGGGGTATATGTGTGTGGGGGGTATGTGTGTGTGTGTGGGGGGGTATGTGTGTGTGAAGGGGGTATGTGTGTGTGAGTGTGTGTGGGGGGGGGTATGTGTGTGTGGGGGTTGAGGGGGTATGTGTGTGTGGGGGGTATGTGTGTGTGTGGGGTGTGTGTGTGGGGGGGTATGTGTGTGTGTGGGGGGGGTATGTGTGTGTATGTGTGTGTGGGTGTGTGTGTGTGGGGGGGTATGTGTGTGTGGGGGTGGGGAGGGGGCATGTTGGGGGTGTGTGGGGGGGAAAGGGAGGGGGAATGTTGGGGGGGTGGGGGAGCAGGTAGGGGGAATGTTGGGGGGTGGATGTGTGTGTGGGGGGAGGGGGAGGGGAAAGTTGGGGGGGGGTGCGGAGAGGCGGAATGTTGGGGGGGGTGGGGGGGCGGGGAGGGGGATTGTTGGGGGGGTGGGGAGGGGGAATGTTGGGGGGGGGCGGGGAGGGGGAATGTTGGGGGGGTGGGGGAGGGGAATGTTGGGGGGTTGGGGGGGCGGGGAGGGGGACTGCTGGGGGCGGGGAGGGGGAATGTTTGGGGGGGCAGGGAGGGGGAATGTTGGGGGGGGGTGTGTGTGTGTATGTGGGGGGGGGGGCTGCACCGCCGGCCTCAGTTGACAGGTTGTTTTGCCCAAACCGGCTAATGGGACACAGACACAGACACAGCCTCCTTCTTGTTTGTTTTTTTGCCCCCCCTGTTTTACGACCATCTGAAATAATTCTCAATGCTCTAATTTCCTCACCGTGATTCCCCAGGTCAACCATTTCCGCCTTTCTCATTATCGAGGTGACTGGAAGCACATGGCAAGTTCCGAACTGGCTGAGTGCAGATTCAGACTGGGCCAATAAAACACAAAGCACATTGCCAACCCTCAACATGGCTCATTTGCAAAGCACCGGTATCTCGGAATACCTTTCTCCAACCTGATAGGAAAATGTGTGCCTTTCTGATCAAGCTGAAAAAGGCCATTGACCGTTAATGAGAGCAGACACAGAGACACATTGTCACTCGGGGGTTGATTCCAAAACATTTTGCCCCAGAGTTGTCCCGATTGAACCAGGAAATCCATGGACTGTAACTAAAACAGTCGCTATGAAATCTGTTATCACTATATTCCAGTCACATTGGATGCTACGGGTGATGCTTGGATCGGTTCTGTATTGGCCAGGCAAATTGCAAATATTAGGCACATGGCGGGTTGCCCCAAGTAATCGATCTGGTCCCGGGTAACATTGTGAAAGGCGGACTTGAGTTATTTCTTAAAGTTATGGGATTGGGGGGGGGGGGGGGGGGAGCTGGCCTGTTTTATTTTGAAGCGTGAAGACCTCTATTAGAAAGAAGAGTTCAAAATGTTCGAAATGTGTAGCTGACGATTTTTTTTTTGTTGGGACGATAATGCTGGTTGGACATTTCTGGTTTGAACATTTCCACTGAATGTAAATATGATACAAATGTGGGTTTTTTTGCTCCCGGAAGGACAACAGTTCCTATCCCGTGACAGTTAAACTTTAGAATGACAAGCTCTGGAATATTTTGGGGGGAGGGAGGGGCGGATCCTGGTGATGATGAAGCGGAGAATTGTAATAATCCCCAAACTAATGGGGAATTGTATTTGGCTGGCTGGGTGTGAGGGAGATTGGGACATTTAGGAAGGATGGCAAATGCGGTAACCTGGCACTAAATACGTCAAAATATTACAATATTATTATAGAACCTATATTCAAGGGGTATAAACGTTTCTTTGCAAAGGCTGCGATTATTTGACTTTTAATGAGTACACAATTTATTAACAGCAATGTGAGTTCACTTTGGAGACAATTGAACCAATTATTTAGCTTGGCTTACATCCCTGGAGGTTACTATTGGGGTTTAGACATGGCGCTGGTGAACATTTTTGGATCTAGGGATCGGTTGGGGCGGGGTGCTGGGGGGGGGGGGGGGGAGGGGAGCAGTTTGTTCTGTTTTAATACATTTCACGATTGTGTCCTACTACAGGAGCTGGTGTGCAGCGGAGCTGACTTGTTGATGGATATGTGCGACCGTTACTCGGCTGCAGGTTTTTTTCTGTAAAGCTGAGGCTACAGGCGCTGACTGTAAGATTGTGGAGACTGAGACATGTGTGTGTGCAGAAGCTCCCCGAGAGGCTCAGTGTGATTGACAGGATCTACGTCAGCACAGAGGCAAAACAGGCCTAAAAACAAGTCCAGCTCATTCAGGGAGAGCAGAGCACCGGACAGAGCATTCCGGAGCTTCCAACCACGAGAATCCTCTTCGATGTATAGATTGTGCACGCAGAGAGAATTACCCAATAATCCCCCCAGTCACCCAGGAGTAATTGGAAAGTAAAGCCGACTCAAATCGAGGGGATCTTTACAGAAGTCAGCCTCGCTGCTTGATCTGGGAGATTGTTGTGTTCACTGGGGCGGCCGGCGCTGAAGATTCCGAGACTTTAATCCAGGGTGGTATTTTTATCCGGTGGAGCCCCCTCCCCCCAACCCCCCCCCCCCCCCCCCCCCCCCCCCAAAAAAAAGTTTGGAATCTTCACTTTGCAATACTCCGAATGGGGATTCGCTGAACGAGTCGGATAGGAGACAGGTTGTCTGTGTAAGTGAGCGCTGCTACAGTTCCTCAATGGAAACACAAAGAGGGGGGGGGGGGGGGGGGGGGACTGGAAATATAGAAGCACACTGTAAAGAAACTGCCTTGCAGTTATATAAATGCAATAAAATAAAAGACACAGAGAATCGAGGGCGCATTGAAACTTTGGTCAGGTAGTTGAATCAGGCCTCTGGGTGTTTGCACTTTTGCAAAACGTAATTCCTAACAGTCCAGCCTCCTAGAATGCAGGCTGTTTCACACTGTACTATCAAGCTAATTTCTCTCTCTCCCCCGCGTCTGTCTGACCTCTGGGTGGGTTGTAACCTTTCTGTGTATTTTATTTTATCCCATGGCCGAGTGTCTGGTGGCAGCAGCCTTGCAGTGAAAGTGTTTGAAAAGATGTCTCGCTCCTGTCTCCGGTCCTTTTCACTCTCGCTTCAACTTTCCCACTTAAAACCCGGGTAAAACTTCCCACTTGGAAAAACTCGTCCCTCTGTGCCTTTTTATTAACATCTACTTTCCGCCGCCCAGTTATTTGAAACGATTTGACTGTTGACATAAACCCTTAAATTCAGAGTTTCCACCGTCCGGTTAAACTAATGTGATTTGTGTTGGCGGCGAGAGTCAGACATAAACCGACCGCATCAATGAACAAAATGTGATTGTGACACCCATATTCACCTCCACAATTCCACTTCACCTGTGTTCCTGCGATTTACGCTGCTTTATAAATTAATTCAATTTGAATCTTCAAACAGTAAGAATATCCTCATTTGATATGTTGGTAGATTTGTATCGACAGCCACTTTAGAGGTTATATTTTCAGCAGGAATGTCTTTTCCGAGACATCTCTCTGATCCATCGGGAATGCTCATCCCGATTCTCTCCGCTGATTGAAGCATTGTCATTTGGAGCAATGTTATAGTTACAAACTAACTCGCCCATAACTTTGGAGTTTGCACCGTTCGCTCTGCGGGCATTTACACGTGGAAGTGCATAGACATCGCTGGGAACATAAAGTATAATATACATGGAGGCAGAAATATATATTTAGGGATATGTAAATATACCGATAAACACGAAGGTCCAGTACGGAAACAAAATGATCGAAACCTTTAAACAGAAAATGTCAACATTCAAATTGTTTTAGCTAATTCTGTGCCAGATATCAGCAGTGTTCGTGGTATTTTATTCCATGTGTTTTTGAAAGTTATGCAATGTTACCCAGGTAGAGTTGGTTATTATTGGGCTATTTTAGTGCATTCTGCCCTTATCAGGCCTGTTTGGCATTTTCTCCGTGTATCAGGGTAGGCTGGGTGAGATTCGAAGGCTGTGAAATTGGAATGTTCCTTCTGACCAGCGGCCATGCCATCTGTACAGAAGCATTTAATAAATGTCTCTGTGTCTGAGAGTGCAGCATCAGAACAAGAACAGTCTGCAGTCGCCAGAAAGACTGTTTTCCTTCGGCTCGCTATCTTGTTGTTTTAAAACAAACGAGCGCCTGACAGCAAGTCTGAATCGAGAGCTCGGCATGCCCCCTTTCTCAGGCTAGACATTCACCCTCCCAGGCTGGGAACACAGTCCGATATAAATCATCGCTCTGCGCCATCAGAAACATTCCAAGTTGTTATTTGAAGGTTGCGAGTTTAAATTATTGGCGATCAGTCGTGAAATATATTTGACACGTTGGGATGTGCTAAATTACAGAGGTGACCAGCACTCCGCGAAGTCGGTGAAGATGTTGCAAAACTTTATTTTGAGGTTGTGTCCTGGGACAGAAGTGACCGCAGCCAAGTATTGAGTAAGAAATTCAAACGAGGGAGGCGAATAAGCGTCCTTGTGAGAGAGGGTTGTTATTATTAGTCTATGCTGCGGAAGATAGGGTTAAAAACGAAGCTAAATTCTGATATGTGATGTAAGATTACAGAATCTCTTATCAAGAATATTTGCTCTTTAATTTAGCGCTGATATGCTAACGCCCTCTCCCACACTGAGGGCGAGTGATCTGAATGTTGAAGAAAGTTTAAACAATGAAACAACTCCCCTTTTAACTGTTTCATTATCCACGAAGACACAAAGAGCCCAGGATACAGCTGCACTAAACAGCACGCAATATAAAGTGTTGCATTCGAACGATTTTAGAATTACACAGCCGTCCAAAATTGGGCAAAATCGAATGAAGCAAAGAGGGAGAGAGGCAGACACTGACCTTGCTCTCTCAGGTAGAGAGAGGGGGTTCCCGCCACACTCTACACACCAGCTTAAAAACGGGGCGAATGTAACCAGCCGGCGGCAAACAACCGCAATTGAACATTCTCGTATTAAGGAAACCGCCGGGGGGGATGAGAATAACGGTTCTGCTGTTCAAAACGTATCGAATCAGGAACACGCCCCACACTAAATAAACCGTGCAATTGAGAATAAATCTGAAATAAATGCCCTATTATTAATAATTTAAAAACCCGCAATTGAGACACAGCACAGGCGCCTGCCAAGCTATTGTGTTTGCAGATTCTATTCAATTAATCCTCTCCTGCAAACTCACACATATTAGAATGGCGATGCTGTTAGAAATATTGTACAAACTTACTTCTGCTGGGCCTCTTTTAAAACCTATTCCGAATTTGCGGATGAAATTTACCTGCCAGAAATCTTTCCCCAATCAATTCTATTTCACTCATTTCCTATAAATAATCCATGTGTAGTCGGCACACAGTTAACTGGGAAGATTGAATTCTCCACTACACTATAGACCAGTGACTATAACATCTAACCCTTTGAATTACAATTATTGGGCTACAGAAGCGCACAGGGTTTTGATAACTAAAAATTAAACTGCCCAATAGTGATGGTGGCGCATATTTGTCGATTCGAATCTGTTGCTGACTTTTTCCATTGCGGAACTGCTGAGGTTATTTTTTTTTGCATGTTTGTAAGTTTTGCCCCTTGATCCACGCAGTTCCGAAACTTTCCCTCCTTTTCCTAATTGTCTGCAATCCCCGGTGAACCATCGGCGTGCCTCGCACAAACTGCTGGCAGCTCCCCGATTACCCACCCTCGGGAAATATCTGGTGGACGTGTGTTTAAAATTGAACAGCGGAGAATTTTGACACCGATTTAAATATCTCGCCATGCATTGATATCGGATGATTGCAACTGAAAGCGAATTAAAACGAGGCACCGAAAACTGGCAAATCTGCTAGATTATCGGAAGGTTTTGCTGGTTGATCTTCTGTTGAAGGAGTCCAGGTAGAGAGAACTCGGTGACAACACAGAAGCTGCAAATAAGCAGAGAGAGAGGGGGGGGGGGGGGGGGAGGCGGGAAAGGAACAAGGAGGCCTTCCTGCAATAGACAATCTCAGAAATACATTCCACTCAAGGCCATTTATTTGCCTTCACGAAAAATGTGACCGTTTTTGATTTAAATGACAATGATGGAGAACACCGTTATAGCCATTGTCGGCAGGATTTGAGGTTGGGGAGTAATCAATATTTTCCATTGGTCATCAATACTAAACGGCCAACAAGTCATCAACTGGAGACTTTGGAAAACAATTCTTTAGCCAGAGAGCAATGAGAATTTAGGAATCGCTGGCACATTGAGGTGAATAGTATGGAGGTGCATTTAAGTGGAAACTAGACAAACACACAAGAGATAGAGAGGGATAGTGGATGGAGTTAGATGGGGAAGACGGGATGTCCCTCAAGTGGAACAGAACGGCCGACAGAGACGGGATGTGTCCATAAGGCCAGTTATTCTGGTGCATCAAAGACTTCATTCGATTATTTTCCCGTCACGAGCTCGGATTCATCGCTGATTAGTGTGTTTATTTTTCTCCGGGCCGGACCTGATTCGATTTATTCTGGGAAGTGCAGTGACAGAGTTTTGAATACATCCTCTCTGTGTTGTTTGGAGTGAAAGTGACCCCGAGAGGGTCTCCCAAACTGTCACCAATCCTGAAAATATATATTGTAGAATATTTTATTTTTCCAGTTGGGATATTGCGCTCCACTGGTTAAAGAAAGAAAAACAAATGCACAGAACGTGACCCAGTTAAATCCATCCACACGTCCCGAGTGCTGAGCTGCTCACACCCGGGAACAAGTGGTAGAAAATGTTGGGGCTGAATGGGCTAGGTAGACGAGGAGCTTGTGGGATAAACTATTCCGTGTGTTCACTATGTAGCACCTGCTATTCTCAATTAGATTGATATTTAACATTTCAAAATTAAGATTGATACATATTTGTTCGGCAAATATATTCGAGGCTGTGGAGCCAGCGCGGAAAGCGGGAGTTAAATAGCGATCACCCATAGTCTAACTGAATTGGGAAACAGATTCGAGAGGCCGAATGGTCACTTCCTGATATAAGATATCCCAGGCTGCAGTTCAGGTTATTTTTCTGACACTTGATGGACTAAATCTCCATGAGTAACTCCACATTCTCCCTTTTAAAAACGTGTTAATAATTTTCACCCAATTAAACTATTCAAACCTCCATAACTGAACAGAAGGAGGCCATTCGGGCCGTTTCGCTTCTGCCGGTACCAGCACCTCATTGGCTTGCGTTCCATTGACTATGCTCCTTCCATCGTTCTTAAACATTACCCAGTTGCATTTAATTTTAAATATATTATATATATAATGTTCACACAGACTCTCACCTCCAGCAGAAGATAATTTGGGCAATGCAATTAAATATTTTTTATTATTATTTGCTGTGGTTGGGTTCCTTTCTAAATGTATACGACCAAATGTAGGTGGGATTACCGAGTGATCTGTGTAGAGCAGCCCCAGTCAGCAAATATATGCCATCCCTTACGTTCAATATAGTCGGAACAGCTAATCCTCAACATTTAGTGACTAAAGAATCATTACCAGTTAGAATCATTACCAGTTGTGGTTCCCTCGCTCTCTTCCCTCAAGAAGAATTATTCTGTTCTCTGGTGTCACCTCACCAGACGATGACGAGAAGATGCCTCTCTCTCCCGGTCGCCACATTTAGAAGAGGCAACGGTTATTTTGAAATTACAAGGGAATTCCTATTCTGTGGAAAACTGGTTATCACACAGGATCTCTGCTGCCTGTAAAGTTGCTGGGTGTAACCAGAGGAGATTTATAGCTGATATAAATAAAATCACACAACTGTTACAGCACATGATGCCATTCGGGCCGTTCTGTCTGTGCCTGCTCCCTTTGTTACAAGTAAAGAGACTTCATGACAGAGCTCTTCAATCAACACAACATCCACTGAAAATGAAAAAAACGTGATATGAAATTTTGTAGAGATGATCCGAATGTGAATCTAGCGATGGTCAAACAGGCTGAGAGGGAGCAATAATATAATTTGTTCCACACTTTAAAATTTTTTTTAGAGTACCCAATTCATTTATTTTCCAATTCAGGGGCAATTTAGCATAGCCAATCCACCTACCCTGCACATCTTTGGGTTGTGGGGGTGAGACCCACGCAAACACGGGGAGAATGTGCAAACTCCACACGGACACCACACCCAGAGCTGGGATCGAACCCGGGACCTCAGCGCCGTGAAGCAGCAGTGCTAACCACTGCGCCACTGTGCTGTCCTCACGTTTATTTTTAATGGATTAAATTAATAATTGGTTCTATTTTCTTTAGGCTGCGTACTTTACACAGTGCCAGCTGCCGTTCAAAGGTCACCAATGCATTTTCTAGTACAGGAAGGGCATTTAAATGGTCATTGGATAGACATATGGACGATAAGGGAATAGTGTGGATGGGCTTTCGAGTGGTTTCACAGGTCGGCGCAACATCGAGGGCCGAAGGGCCTGTACTGCGCTGTAATGTTCTATGTATTTCTACCACCCCTTGCCAATCTCAGTCAGTACCTTGTGTGAGTCTGGACTCAGTCGCCACATTGCAAGGGTTATGGCCAGGCGGCAGCTTCCTGTATGGATGATGACCAGTCCCTCTGTGCACCCGCTGCCCCTGTTGTTTTTCTCCTCGAGAAACAATTCTACAACAGGCATATGTAAAACCTTTCCTACCAATAAAACATGTAGATGTTTAGAGAGTGCAGGCCACACTGTCCAAACATTTCAATTAAGTGCACATATTAAAATCAACCAGGAGGTCTCAGATGGGGGAGGGGGTGGAACACTGATCTCCTAGTCTGACAGTGCACTGGAGTTGCAAATTATTAGCACAGGACAGAAGGAGGCCATTCGGCCCATCCCGTGGCTGCACTGGCCACGCAAACGAGCATCCAGGCTTTAATGCCATTCCTCTGCCTTTCCCCAGCACATTGCAGAATATAGAACATGGAACCACCAATTTCCCTCAACATTCCTCCCGGGCAAGGCCCTTACTCCATGTTTATATCAACGCTTCGACACCACTGCAAAATCTAATCGGCAGCAAAGAAGCACATCATCACATGGCCAAGCTGCTTTCCGCCTCCTCTCCTGCTACTGGACAGTCATCTTTGCCTTGACTACCAGCACAGATTCTCGCTACTCGATTGGATAAGTCTTGATCCATCGCCAACATTTTTGAAACGAATAACCAAATCTGTTTAAAGGAAATTAAGAACACCCTTTTTTTAAACTCCCCCTATTAATTCTCTCCCAGTTGTTGCTCTCCGGGATGTCTGAAAGATTCAACTTTAGTCTCCAAGACAGTGCTGAAAATGTGACAACCCTATTGCAAACTAGGAACTGTACAGTACAGCAGTGCTAAATATATATCCTCTGTTTACTGAACGCTTTCATTGGGTTTGCGGCAATTACAGAACCATTAAATTATACATATATTTAAATATGTTTATTAAAATGTTTTCATTATAAACAAAATCATGTAAAACCATTAACTCAAGTTACACTCAAGTTACAATATCAAGGAACACAATCAAATGCACAAATTAACTTAACCCCCCAAAAACTAAACTAAACCCCTTAACAACTGACAGTGACTAGGTCTTTTAAAAAGGAAATGAATGGCTGCCATCTCAGGTAGAACCCTTCTACTGATCCCCTAATTGTGTACTTCATCTTCTCCAAAATAAGAACGACAAGAGGTCACCCAACCAAGTCGCTGGGCGGAGAAGGGGACCTCCACCCAAGCAGAACTCGTCTCCGGGCTGTTAATGAGGCCAAGGCAAGGACATCCACCTTCACTCCCGTCTGTAGCACCGGCGAGCCTGGTACAGCGAAAATGGCCACCAGCAGACATGGCTCTAGATCGACTTTGAGTATCGCTGACATGGTATTGAAGAAAGAAACCCACAAGCTTACTAACTTGGGACAGGACCAGAACATATGAGTGTGGTTAGCGGGCCCCCAGAACAACGTTCACACCTATCCTCCGGATAAAACTCTGCTCATCCTTGCCCTGGTCAGATGAGCCCTGTGCACCGCCTTTAACTGGGTCAGACTAAGCCGAGCACAAGAGGACGTGGAGTTGACCCTGTGAAGAGCCCTGCTCCATCCCTCAACATCCAGAATATGATCCAATTCACACTCCCATTTCACCTTTATCTCATTCATCGGAGCCGGCTCCACTGATAGGATCTGGCCACCTACGCACACCAAACCCGGCCAAAGACAAAATCCTCTTCAATAGGGAGGAAGGTGATGCCAAGGGGAAAGAGGGAAAAGCCTTGCCCAGAAATTGCAAATCTGAAAGTATCTAAACAGATTGGAACCAGGGTGTTGACATTTTTCCAACAACTCCTTAAAGCTGGCAAACCTTTCCTCCAGGAACAAGTCACCAAACTATTCAAACCCTTCCCCTTCCATGACCTGAATGTTGAGTCTAGACCTGCTGGTAAAAAAAGGTGATTGTTGCAGAGAGGGGCCAGCAAAGACATGGGACTAAATTTAAAATGCTGTCTGAATTTGAGGAAAATCTTGCCAGAGAGAACAGCGCCAAGGCCCTTACAGAAACTGACCTCCATTTGCCCCCGTATGGAACCCGGATCACTGATCCACCCCTGTATCTTGCCAATATTGGCTGCCCAATAGTAAAATAATAAATTGGGTAAAGCCCAAGCTCCTCATTGCCTATCTCTCTGGAGGAACGCCCTATGTATCTTTGGGGCCTTACCAACCAAATAAATGAGGACACTGACTTATTCATTTTGATAAAGAAGTAATTGGGCAGAAAAGTGGGGAGACATTGAAAAAGAAATTAAAATTTTAGGAGCACATTCATCTTAATGTCTGGACCCTGACCACTAAGGACAGGGGGAGGTTATCCCACTTCCGCAAGTCAAATTTGACTGAGGGGGAGTTAATGGGAGCCCTCTTATCCAAATTCAACTTATACCCAGGGAAGCAGTCCAAAGCTCCCAAGGACAGCCTACGTTCCACCCCTCCCTGATTTATTCCCTTCCACTTACTGCAAGATCTAAGCGCTATGGCAAGCGGTTCTATTGCCAGAGCAAACAGGAGCAGAGACAATGGTTATCCCTGCCTTGTGCCCCTATTCAGCGGAAAATAGTCCGAATTCAAAGCATCATGCAAACACTAGCAGTCGGGCCCTATACAATAAAGGAACCCAGGATATACATTTGTCGAAATCCAAACCTCCCAAAAATCTCTAAGAGATATTCCCACTCTACCCTATCAAATGCCTTTTCAGCGTCTCGGGAAACAATCACCTCCGGTTCAGGCACCAATGAGGGGGGAGGATAACATTTAATCGACGCCGTACATTGGCCAACAATTGCCGACCCTTGAGCTAGCCTGTCTGGTTTTCTGAGATCACCTCTGGGAGGCAGGGCTCCAACCGCAGTGTCAGCACTTTTGCAAGTAACTTAGAGTCCGCCTTTAAAAGTGAAATAGGTCAGATTCCTGATTCCTTTTTGTCATTTGTTTATGTTAACATGCGGACCAATGTCTGTGGTTTGGTGGGAGGATGGGATCGTTGTTATTGATATGGGGATTGACATTTCATTCGTTGCTAATTATTGTTTATTGATGGGTGTAAATTTGGGAGAAAATGTGAAAAAGGAGGAGAATAAAAAAATGTTTTTTAAAAAAAGTGAAATAGGTCAGTATGACCCACATTCTGTAGGGTCCTTGCCTTTCTTAAGGATCATGGAAATAGAGGCCCACGCAAGTGTAACGGGCAACGAACCCCGAGGCAAGGAGTCATCAAACAGTCATCAAACCTACCTAAAATTAGAGGCACCAATTGCTACGCAAACTTCTTATAAAACTCAATAGGGAAGCTATCAGGGCCAGGAGCTTTACCCGTCTGTATCAATCCAATGCTTTTCATAATGACCTCTCGGTCCAACAGGCATTCCAACTCTTCCTGCCTCTCCCTCTTCACCACTGGGATGCAAAATTCATCAGTCATGGCCGAACTGTCCACTGGGGGCTCTGATCTATAAAGACACCAATAAAACAACTCAAAAGCCACATTGACCTGAGGTGGGGTGGAAAACCAGACTGCTGTTCGAGTCACGTACCAGCATAATCTCCTGGGAAGCCGCCTGCTATCTTAGCTGGTGAACTAAGAGTTGCCTGGCCTCCCCCCGCCCCGGTTCATAAAACATACCCCTCGAACGTCGCAGCTGGCACACTGCCTTTCTGTTGATAATTCAAATTGTGTCTGCGGATTGTTCCTACTTGCCAACAACTCTAGGGTTGGAGCAAGCGAGTACCGATGGTCCACTTCAAGAATGGAATCCACCAGCCTCTGCTGTTCCACCCTCCCTGTCTTTTCTATGTGCACTTTGTAGGAAATTATCTCACCCAGATAACCACGTTAAGGGCTTCTCACAGTGTAGAAGATGAGATAGGTTCACTTGTATTAAATTTAATATATTCCCCAACAGTGGAGGGACATGCATTCACAAAATCTCCTGTCCACTAACAATGCCCGATGCAATCTCCATGGTGGACGCTGGGAGGGATCTGATTCTGGTGCCCAATCAACAAAATGTGGGGTATGGTCTGAACTCACAATGGCCGAATAACCCGCCCCCTCCACAAAAAAGAGGAGGGACCTATCCACCACAAAACAGTCAAGATGTGAATATACCTGGTACACATGGGAGAAGAAAGAAAAATATTTTATCACCTGGGTGTAAAAAGCACCATGGATCTGTTCCCCCCCCCCCTCCCCACCCCACTGGGGCTGTTTAGCACAGGGCTCAATCACTGGCTTTGAAAGCAGACCAAAGCAAGCCAGCAGCACGGTTCAATTCCCGTAACAGCCTCCCCGAACAGGCGCTGGAATGTGGCGACTAGGGGCTTTTCACAGTAACTTCATTTGAAGCCGACTTGTGACAATAAGCAATTTTCATTTCATTTCACAGCCCCTCTCCCGATCTGTCCCATGAAAACCAATGAAGATCTAGCCACCTTTGATGGAATCGGAGTTTCAGGCCTGGACCGATCCAGCCTGAGGTCCAGAATAGTTTAAGTCATCCCCCAAAATGAACTAATGCAAATCCAAATTGGGGTTGGAGGCCAGCAACGTATTGATAAAATCCCTGTCATTCCAGCTTGGAGCAAACATATTAACCAAAACCACCAAGTTGACACAGAAAATAACATTTCGACCATTGGGGTCGGCCAAGTTGTCAGTGACAGAAAACTGATTAAAATTGATTAAAATTGCTGCAGCTCAGGCCCTATCATCAAAGCCTGAATGAATAACCTGCCCACCCAGCCCTTCCGCAATCTTGTCTGGTCTCTGACCCACGAGTGAGTCTCGGCAGAAACACCAGTAAATTTTCTCAACAGCACTAAAACACTTAAGGTGACCAAATATCCTTGGCCATCACTGGGCCATTCAACTCCCAGACATCCCAGGTGACCAAACAAATTGGGGGCCTCCCACTACCCTCGATCCAGAGTCAGCCAATTCCACCAAGAGGGATTACCAACAGCAACGTAGAAATCACAGCAACCAGGCCAACCCAAGATAGCCGTCAAACCCACTAACAAGATTAAACAAAAAAAAATGAAGTCGCCATCAGGAAACTACCACTACTCCGCCCCTCGTCCTCGCCCTCAGACACTACTACACCCAAATGCCCAGACAGGAAACATCAAGGTGAACATAAACAACTAAAACCTACACCTACTCAACCTAACCACAAATAGAACAAAAACACCAAGCTCACTATCTAAAACTAAACTATTATAATGAGCTGCAGTCAAACCCTCGGCACTGCTCCCATTAGCTAACTCTTTGGCTATCAGGGCGGCTCCCACCCATAGTGAAGAATAATGCTTACAGAAGAACAAAACACAAAGTTAAAAAAACTCCTTAAAACATAGTACTCCAACAGGGAGTTATGTATTTTAGATCAAAAACCCACATAAAATTAAATCCCAGACCGAAGCCCAATTTTTAAATCATTCAACTCCAACAGGAACAGCAAAAGTGCAAACATGAAGAAGGAACCCCAACAATTCCACACATTAACATGCCCATTCCCAATATCCGAACGAACCTCACTCATCGTGTGCCCAGCCCAAGCTTCTTACAAAGGAATCCACCTCACCTGGCACATCAAAAAGTAGTCTTTTCCCTCAAAAGTCACTCTTAGTTGCGTCGGGAACACTACCCCAAACCAAACTCCTATTTTGTACAGGGCAGTCTTGGCCTTGTTGAACGTCACCCATTTCTTTGCCAACTCCGCTCCCACATTCTGACCATTTGTAGTTGCGATACTTCCTCACTCATCTTAAAACCCCACTGTCTTTCTTTGAGGCTGTACAACCTCCTGATTACTGCTCGCGGAGGTTGGTTGGGGCAAGGTTTCTATCGGAGGGTCCTGTGGACTTGGTGCAGCTCAGGAGGGGACGTGAGTCCACTCTTCCCCACCATCTTCCCAAACATCTCCGCAAATTACTCTGTGGAAGCTGGGCTTTCCATCCCCTCTGGCAGCCCCTCAATTCAAATGTTGTGTCTCCTGGAACGATTCTCCAAATCATTCACCTTGACCCTCAGCGCTTTATTCGCATTGGCCATCAGAGACATCTCCACTTCCAGAGAGGCAGTTTGGTCACTCTGCCTTGAAAGGGCCACCACCTTGCCTTGTATTGTGGCTCTGTGAGCCTTTACTGTTTCATTGGTCTTCTCCAACAGCAAACGAATGGGAGCCAAGCCTCTTCCGTCAGTTTGCTGAGGTCCCCCGACACAAACCACCGGTGTTTGTCAAATTCTGTCGCCAAGGTGCTCACAAGCATCTCGGTCATTATTGGAGTGGCTGGAGTCCCAGAGGCCGCCTCCGCCATTCTTTCCACTGGTGAGCCCAGAGAGCCCTCCAACTGTCAACAAACTTCAATTTCCAGCCTCTTTTCCCCTGGGCTTTCCAGGCATTTCACCTTATCACATTAAATGTGGGACTTTTTAAACAAAATACCCCCTCCTCCAGAACTAAGTGAAAAGATGTAAAAGTGCAGTACTGTAGCAGGAGCCACCTCATCTTTCTCCAACGTAACGTCACCAGGAGTCCCGTGTGTAAAGTTATATTTTTTAAAGAGAAGGAGTGTACATCGGACTTATTCATCATGACTAAATCGCAGATGTTGCCGATCTGGAACAGAAGAATTAAAAAAGCTGGTCAGTTAGCATCTGCACAGCTGTTGTCTGTTCTTTGTCCAGATGTTAACTGACCTGTATGTGTTTCCAGCTTTCCGTTTTTGTTCCAATTACCCAGCATTTGCAGAACTTCGCCTTTTAAGTTTTGATTGAGTATACGTCTGATACCATACTCCCCATCACAACGTTTTATGGTGTTGTAATCACCTTAAACAAATGGAAACAGTGGTCTGTTTTATCTCCAGGTGCTGACTGATCAGCTGTGTTCCTAACCTTTTCTGTTTTTATTCTTAATAAATCCCAATGTTTCAATTAAATACTTAGCAAATGAAAAACAATGCTGAAAAACATAGATGTATACTTATAATACAGGTAGCCCCAGTTGGCAATTACTTAAAGTGGCATGGTGGGAACAAGTGTGCAAGTGTGAGTTGGGGAAGGCAATGGTATCAAAAGTCATGATTGAATGGCGGAGCAGACTCGATGGGCCGAGTGGCCTAATTCGGCTCCTATGTCTTAAGGTCTTACAGTGGTGAAGGAGGCATTCAGCCCATTGTGCCAGTGGCAACTTTTTAAAAGAGCTCTCCAATTATTTCCATAACTCTTTCAAGATTTTCTTTTTCAAGAATATTCCCAATTCCCTTTTGAAAGCTACTATTGAACCAGCTTCTAAATCTTAATGTTAACAAAGAACAGTTGCGACTGTAAGCGTTTTGCTAACATGAGGAGAAAGTTTGAAGATTTTCTTGGAAGGCCAAATGACCGCCGAGGAAATTTTAAAATAGTAACACTGGAATGTAAAGGTGTTGAGAAGGCCAGAGGTCCAAGCCGGGTAGCCCAAGTCTTTAAAATTTCCTTTTCCCTGATTGCAGTGGTTTGAAGCCAAACCAATGTGAGATTACTGCCTTCAAATGGCCTCTGATTGCCTGTTTAAATATGATGTGGAGATGCTGGCGTTGGACTGGGGTGGGCACAGGAAGAAGTCTTCACCTGAGGAAGGAGCAGTGCTCCGAAAGCTAGTGCTTCCAAACAAACCTGTAGGCCTTTAACCTGGTGTTGTAAGACTTCTTACTGTGCCTAAATATGGTTTGGGACGTTTAATTGAGTTATACAACAGACTGTGCAACAGTGCATAGGTTAAAATACTTGACAGCATCCTCAGTAACCAGACAAGTGATTCTGTGCACAAGGGGATGCTAAGGAAAGCAGTTGGGTGTGGCCTAAATCCTCAGGTAAGGCAGCCCATGAGCAATGTGATCATTCCTGAGCAACCATGGTTACCATTTAGTGGGACATCAATCTCCCCTTTCAACCTTCATTAGATGAGGAATATCGATTAGACCAGGAAGTTAAAAATATGGTTTTACTGCTACACTAGATTCCTTTGTGGTTTTGTTGCAATGCAGCTGGAGGTGGTGTGAGTGCCAAAAGGGCTATTAATGTGGGCTGTGGCTTTGGATTTATTTCTATTTTTAACATTTGTTTGAAGTAAAAATTCAAAGGGACTATGGATTGTGTAATTAGAAAGTGATGTGATGGGCCATGGAATATGAAAACTATTACCTGGAAATGACTTATCACAAATCTTTGATTCATTCCTGATTAAAGTGTCAGCAGTATTGGAGATAGTTTACGTTCATCTGAATTATTATTACCTCCTCATTTTCTAAAAGAGAAATGAGAAAGAAGAAGATCAACATTAAACTAGTATAACCAAAGCCACGATTTGCAATCTTAGAACAAAAAAATGGCCAGAATTCCAGAATGTAATCCCCAAAACACTGGTAAATATCCAGGCATGGCATGTAATAAAAATGGAATTTGACACAGTCACTCGCCATAAAGCAGTGTGTCTGATTATAGGGAATAGCAGACCCTTTGTTTAGGCCAGGGCATTAACTTTTAGTTGACATGGAAAAACGTACGGAATCACAGAACTCAACTTGCAAAATATTGGAAAAAGACTTGGAATGCTGCATAATAAAAACAGCATTTGACTTACTCTGTCACTATGAAGTGATGAGTTTGAGTATAATTACTGAAGCACTTTCAAGTTTAAATCTGTTGAGATCCACTGCAATCCAGATGAAATATTACTTTCAAGTTCATATCTTCACAAGTGGTGTCATGTCCTAGTTTGTGTTCTATCACATTGCCTTTTTTCACATGTCAGCACCCAAATAAGCAGTTACACAGAGTCTCCTAGGCTGCAGAAATGCAGGAAAGGATGGATAGGATATAAAACAGAGCAGCTATTAAAAACAACTGCACGGTGATATAATAAAGTTTAGAATCACTCAATCTCTCAGTTAATTCCAGAACCTGGGTTCAGGTTTCATAAGTACATTTGTGAAAGTCTGCAGGATTATTCAATTCTCATTTTGGCAAAATGTATGAAAAATCATATCAGCAGGTCCCCCGACTGGTAAAAACGCGCTTCACTTATCAAGTCAGAATATACAGGCTTCAAACACAAGTTCATACAATGACACTGAAGTGTTTGAGGATGAATATTTAATCCAAATCCTGATGAACGTAGAAGAAAGATGATAATTTTACATATTACATAGGATTTGCAGCACCAAAGCAGCCTAACTGCTCTCTAACAGCATTTCTGCTCCACATGAAGCTTCTCCTGCCCTGCTTCATCTAATGCGATCAACCTATACTATACCTTGCTCCCTCGTGTACCTATCTAAATTTCCCATAAACATATGTTATTCACATCGATTACTCCATGTGGCATTTCACATTCTAACCACTCTTTGAGTAAAGAAGTTTTTCCTGAATTCTGTTGGATTTTGGTGAATATCATATTGTTAATTAGCTTGAGTGGCTACAATCCATTGGTTATTTCAGGAAGGCATTTCTGAAAGGCACAGGGGTTTAGAAGGGTTGCATTTAGCTCGTAGAATCTAATTCACTAATAGAACCAGCAATTCAGTAGAAGAGAGAAGAAACTTTCATTTAAAAAGGTGAAACTACAGTTCACTCTTGCTAGGCGCTTTCCTCATAAATTCCTAAATTGAAATATGCAAAAGTGTTTGGTACAAATCTCAGGATATTTATTTCCCCCTCTCCTTCATTTGGATGAAAATTTCTACTTGTTAAAATGCTCACTATTGGGATTTGAACCTGAACTTTAAAAAAGTCAATCCATCCACTTCATTCAGCTTCTTATCTGAATCCAAATTCAGGAGACCTATTTACTACTTTCATCTTGTTCCAGCCTCACGGCCCAGCCTTGAATACAAGTTGAAGCAGAAATCCATCCATTGCCTTTCTGAATGTTTTGGCCACATCTGCGGCGAGATTCTCCGACCCCCCCCGCCGGGTCGGAGAATCGCCGGGGGCTGGCGTGAATCCCGCTCCCGCTGGTTGCCGAAGTCTCTGGCACCGGAGATTCGTCGGGGCGGGAATCGCGCCACGCCGGTTGGCGGGCCCCCCCGCGCGATTCTCCGGCCCGGATGGGCCGAAGTTCCGCCGCTAAAATGCCTGTCCCGCTGGCGTAAATTAAACCACCTACCTTACCGGCGGGACAAGGTGGCGCGGGCGGGCTCCGGGGTCCTGGGGGGGCACGGGGCGATCTGGCCCCGGGGGGTGCCCCCACGGTGGCCTGGCCCGCGATCGGGGCCCACCGATCCGCGGGCGGGCCTGTGCCATGGGGGCACTCTTTCCCTTCCGCCTCCGCCACGGTCTCCACCATGGCAGAGGCAGAAGAGACTCCATCCACTGCGCATGCGTGGGAAGCTGTCAGCAGCCGCTGACGCTCCCGCGCATGCGCCGCCCGGAGATGCCATTTCCGCGCCAGCTGGCGGGGCACCAAAGGCCTTTTCCGCCAGCTGGCGGGGCAGAAATCCGTCCGGTGCCGACCTAGCCCCTCAAGGTTGGGGCTCGGCCCCCAAAGATGCGGAGCATTCCGCACCTTTGGGGCGGCGCGATGCCCGTCTCATTTGCGCCATTTTGGGCACAAGTCAGCGGACATCGCGCCGTTTCCGGTGAATTCTCACTGCAAAGTTACAATTACATTGCATAAATTAATAGTTCCAAACATATCCTTCCTAAGGTGGGAAGAGAAGTCTTGTTCAAAGGTTGGGTAGGTTAAACTCCAGAAAACCAAATGGTAAAGAATGATACGGAACCACACTTTACTCAGTCTGATATTTATTTACAGAGTGCTACATTGCAAGCACACACCTCCTAACTCACCACCCTCCAGTTTCAGACCCGCACATCCAGACATAGGAACAGCTTATTGCCCACAGCTACAAGACTCCTCAACGACTCCCCCTCGGACTGATCTGTTCCCTGTAAGAACACTATTCACGATGCTCTATGCTGCTCTTGCTCATGTATTTGCTTTGTTTGGCCCCTTGTTCCGCACTGTAACCAATCACTGTTTGTCAATGTACTATTTGTCAATGTACTCTGTTGATTATTCTTTTTGTCTACCATGTACGTACAGTGTACGTTCCCTCGGACGCAGAAAAATACTTTTCACTGTACTTTGGTACACGTGACAATAAATCAAATCAAAATCAAATCAAATGTCATCCCAATTAACGCCACCTGCATGGAATTAGCCACAATTGATATTTAATTAACATGGTACTTTTAATCGAAGTTTCAGTTATATTTTTGTCGTTGAAATTCCTGGCGCAGCTATCTTCAGGTTTGGATTGGGTTGGGATCCTTCCTGTACAATGGCTTATATGGAAGTGAGTGTGAGTCATTTTCATTAGGTTTGACAAGAGGTATTCAAAGACCTGAGGTAACATTGTACATGATATTTATGTTATATTACAGTCATAAAAGAAGCTATAACAAGATGTAAAAGAAAAGATTAGACAGAAGCAGTCAACCCACAGTTCACATGCTATGAGCTATGATCCCATGAACATAAGATACCCACAGTAGCTGAAACGTCTTTTGACTTCTATGTATAAAGGCAGGTTACACAAATTGCTCTTAATGCAGCTATGAATCTGAAAGGGCGGCTTCTGCAGAAAAGTCTAAAAAGAATACATTTTACGCAGTGTCAGCGTAAAACACAAATGCCTGCATTCTGGTGGTCGGATTGTGTTTTATTTAGGAACGTAGGTGTAGGCCATTCGGTCCCTTGAATCTGTTCTGCCATTTAACTAGATTGTGGCTGATCGTCTTTCGTAACACCATCTTCCTGCACTATCCACATATCCCTTGATGTCATTGGTATCCAGAAATCTATTGACGTCTGCTTTGAACATGCTCAGTGACTGAGCCTCCACAGTCCTCTGGGTAGAGAACTCCAAAGATTCACCGCCTTCTGACTGAAGACATTCCTCCTCATCTCAGTCCTAAATGGTTCATCCCTTATTCTGAGACTGTTCTCAAAGTGAGGATTTTAAATCTTCAACATTTTATGCAGGGATATGATTTTCGTTAAAAAAAGAGAAAGTATCGCAAAGAGAAACAGTCCAAGCTCCTTCATTTCTTTACGTTTTAGTTAGATTATGGCTAATATTTTAGCTCAAATAACCTTCCTAAAACAGAATATCTGATTATTTCTCACATTTTTTGGGGAGCTTTCTGTGCTCAAGTAGCCGGACATCCTACATTACAACAGTGGCTACACTGCAAAAGTACTTCATTGGCTGTAAAGCACGATGTCCTGTGGTTGTGATTGGTGCTATCGGAATGCACATATTTACTTCAAATGTATTCCTCAGCCTAAAATCATCTAAAGAATAATTTGACAAGAAATAGTTTTATGTTTGCAATGTACGGAGTGTCTATAGTGTGCTTAAATAATTTTTAAAATTGCATATCTTCCCATGTATTCTCGAAAAGGGATTAAATTAATTATTTTATTGGAATTTAACAACCTCAATCAAAATGTTGTATTTACACAATTTTGTGAAACCAAATTTGTTCCAAAACAGGAACAATACTTCTTAAATAATCCTTAACTGAAAATATATCCACCAATCTCTCCTGTGGAATGCAGAAGACAGAGGCCAAATAGCCCATCAAATTGAAAAAGGAACTGATATTTATCTACAAAGGTTTGCAAGTGTTAAAAATTGATTCCCCGCTGAAACATGAATAAGATGTACGGGCAGCACGGTAGCACAGTGGTTAGCACTGTTGCTTCACAGTGCCAGGGACCCGTGTTCGATTCCTGGCTTGGGTCACTGTCTGCAGCGTTTGCACGTTCTCCCCATGTCTGCGTGGGTTTTCTCCGGGTGCTCCGGTTTCCTCCCACAAGTCTCGAAAGACAGGCTTGTTAGGTAATTTGGGCATTCTGAATTCTCCCTCTGTGTACCCGAACAGGTGCCCGAATGTGGCGACTAGGGGATTTTCACAGTAACTTCATTGCAGTATTAATGTAAGCCTACTTGTGACAATAATAAAGATTATTATTATTAATTCCCTTGGATCCAAAAATCTATCATTCTCAGCTTTTATAATACTTTACAAACATGTGTTCAAAGTCCTCTGGGGTCGGGAATTCCTAAGATTCACCACAATTTGAGTGAAGGAATTTCTCCTCATGTCAGTCTTAAATGATCAGACCCATAAATTGAAACCGTGCCCCTAGTTCATAGACTGTGTAGCCAATGAAAACAGCCGCTCCGTATCTACTCTGTAACCCCTCTCAGAACCGAAGACGTTTCAACGAGATAATCTCTTATTCTCCGAAACTCCTGAGAGTACAGGCACATTCTACTCTGCCCTGCACCAAAAGCTAGTATATAATTCCCTGGATAAAGAGACCAACACTCGACACAATGCTACAAGTGTGGTCTCACTAAAACAGAATGTTTGAGAATAGTTCATCTATCCAAACCTTTGCTGGTGTAATTTTCAGGATTTTGTCATTCTTTGTTGTCTTTTTGTTTTACCAACATTCTCCCATTTGGGGGTCATGAAAACAAATTTTACATCTGTGCGCAATGTCACAAAAATTTCCTTCTGTTCTCTGATGTGTTACGGGTTCTTTGAGGGGCTTTTTACGCTGAATCCGATTGCTCGTTTTACACTGTGACTACTGACCTGGCTAATAATTGCAGTTCAGATTCGAGCTAGGCCAGAATAATCTGTTTGTAAAAGCAAAATATTGCGGCTGCTGGAGATCTGAAATAAAAACAGGAAGTGCTGGAAAAGCTCCACAGATGCTGCCAAGTCTGCTGAGTTTTTTCCAGCACTTTCTGATATTATTTCAGAATCCTGTTTAGATTGCTTAGCTTCTGCCAGCCTGGCTTTCTGAATCACTCTCCATGTTTAGTGCCAGTACAAGATTCCAAACTTGAATGTGAATAAATCCTAAAATGCGAATGTCCACGTTCCAACAATAATGGAAGCAAATACTAACAATGGCAGTAAGTGTTTCTGCTGTACCTCATTTTCCGTAAGGCACTTTGGACATCCTGTGGTTGTGCAAAGTACAATATAAATGCGAGTCTAGGTGGCACGGCGGTGCAGTGGTTAGCACTGTTGCCTCAAGGCGCTGAGGACCCGGGTTCAATCCCGGCTCCGGGTCACTGTCTGTGTGGAGTTTGCACACTCTCCCCATGTCTGCGTGGGTCTCACCCCCACAACCCAAAGATGCACAGGTTAGGTGAATTGGCCACGCTAAATTGCCCCTTTATTGGAAAAATAAATAAATGCAAGTTACTGCTTCAAGGACATGGTTTTCTCATGCATCATGAAACACATTCCTTCTTGTGATATTTTTAGCTCTGGATAATTAGTAACCGCTGGTAATGAGGCAACATTGAAATAACATTGAAATAGTCAATGAACATCTAAGATTATGAGTGCAATATAGTTCCCCATGGCTATACCTCAGACAAACTTAACCAGCTGTAAAGTGTTTTGGGATGACCTAGCCCAAAAAAGGCACTAGATAAAAATAAATCCTTCGTTCTTTTACCAATAATAATAATACATTTTAATAAATTATCAAGATTCTGGGTGGAACTTTCAACTTAATGGGGTGTTATTCTTGTGGTAGTTTTGTGACGCAGACGGTAGCGTCCCTGCCTCTGCCCCGGGATTGAATCCCATGCCAGGACTTGTTGGCCAAGGAAGGTGTATTCGTAAGGCAGCCAAACAGGTTTAGTGCCAACCTGCAATTCTTTCCAACACACCAATGGGTGATGGTAAGAGCGGGAGAGACTCCGAGTCAGCCACGCTTGATGTGAAGCGCCCCAAACTATAAGCCCCTGATGACAGACTAGCGACCTGTTCCAGGAATGACTAGCTTTGGAACGGACAGAAATCTGTCCCTAAGTGCGGGAAGAGAATTGGAATTAGAAAACCAGTGGCAGTGAAGCCGTCAACATTATACACCCAGGGGGCAGCACGCTGGCACAGTGGTTAGCATTGTTGACGAGGCATTCAAAGTATCATTTTGCATCATTGAATTTGTCTGTATATGTATTTGTGGAACCCACCTCTTCACTCACCTGAGGAAGGAGCTGCACTCCGAAAGCTAGTGATTCGAAACAAACCTGTTGGACTTTAACCTGGTGTTGTGAATTTCAGAAGCTCAGGGTAATATTTCATCTGAAGTACTTTGATGAATGTAAGCATAATTAACAAGGTTACACCATGGAGTTACTCTTGGAAACGATCAGCAGAGACACAATGGGTGAAATTGCCCCCTTCTGTGTTGCAAACCTTCATGGTGCAACTGTGTGTGTCTATGTTATAGTTGGAGCATTGATGAGATAAGTATGCAGAAACAAAAAACAGTTATGATACATATAGTCCAAAAATGTGCAGGTTAGGTGGTTTGGCCATTCTAAATTTCCCCTTAGTCTCCAAAGGTTGGCTGGGGTTACAGGAATAGGGCATGCAATTGGGCTTTTGAAGGGTCGGTGTAGACTCGATGGACCGAATGGCCTCCTTCTGCACTGTAAGGACTCTATGACTTTTATAAAACAGAGCTACAAACCAACAAAACATTGGGTATAATTTTCCATGATAAACACTATCCTTGTTACCAGAGGAGTCCATATGTTGTATATTGCTTAGTTAAATTCCCTCCTGTAACAAAACCATGAAGCAAAACTCTTCATAAAACTGCTGGCTGAAACTCAATGACTATAACAGCTGGGAAAAGTAAACATGAACAAGGTATCAGAATTGAAACTATCATGAGTATTCATGTGGGAATGTATTTAAAAAGCGAAATTCTAGAAAAACAAATGATAGACAGCAAGCAACGTGTTCATAAAATCTCTGCACATCTGTTATTCCGTGAAAACGATTGCAAAGAAAGAATATCAATAATAGCGCAAGGGCAGAACAACAAAACAATTGAAATATTTGTCACAGTTTGAAATGTGCTATTTGAGAATTAATGGTTTTGAAACGTTTTGAGATTCTACCACATTTGGTTCTATTAATCCGTTGATGAATGATATGACTGCATTCCAGTGTTACTCTGACTCATTCCTACAATTGATTCATTTGTACATTTTCTTCGAGCTATTACTGAAATGTTACAATAATTTTGCTTGTAAAATTCCCTTCATAAAATGTTATTGTTTGAATTATTTTGCTAATATAATGACTTTTTTAATAAATTGAATTCTCTCTGGTACCAGGGTATCAGATTGCTATATTCAAGCTTAATGTTTTTCTGCAAAATCTTGCCCTTCCTTCAATTAATGAACACCCACTCTGAATGTGAATTTAGGACTTCATTTTATTTTCCAGTCCTCTAAGCACACGACCTTTCCCCTGACCCCGGCTTCCAGCGCAATTCTGTCTGTGTTTGTTAGAAGCCAAAAGAGACCTTTAAATATACCCTAAACCAACAATATTTTTACCACTAATTTTCTTTCACCCTTGTTAAGATGACAGAAAGGTCCATAAGTTTTACTAAAGGAAGATTCAGTTGACATATTTATTGGAGTTTTTGAGGATGTAACTGTTCATATAGATCATATAGATTAGTTCATATAGATCACCTATACCTAGAATTCCAAAAGGTAAGTTGCGTCACAAAAGGTTAATAGGCAAGTTAAATATACATGGAGTTGCAGGTAATATATTAGCGCGGATAGAGAATTGGTCAGCTGATTGGAAGCAGAAACCAGGACATAAATAGGACTTTTTCAAGTTGGAAAGTAGTGAATAGTGGAGTTCCCCAAGAGTTAGTGCTGAGACCTCAGCTACTGATAATCAGTATTAATGACTTTGGTGAAGAGACAAAGAGTAACGTAGCTAAGTTTTCTGATGATACAAAGTTAGGTGGAAAGATAAACTGGGCACAGAGAGGCTGCAAAGAGAGATAGACAGGTTAAATGAGTGGGCAGCAGGATGGCAAATGGATTACATTGTAGGGAAGTGTGAAGTTATTCACTTTGTTTGAAAAAATAGATGAGCTGAATATTTTTTGAAAGGTGAGAATCTTGTAAGTGTGGATGTTCAAAGACACTTGAGCACGTTTGTACAAGGAATGGCAAAAGTTAATACAGGTACAGCAAGCAATTAGGAAGGTAATGGCATGTTGGCATTTATTGAAAGGGGATTGGAGTGCAGGAAGAAAGAAACCGTGAGAGAGTTGCACAGGGCTTTGGTGAGATCACATCTGGAGCACTGTGTATAGTTTTGGTCTCCACATTTAAGAAAGGCTATACTTGCATTGGAGGTGGCACGGTAAAGGTTCACTAAATTAGTCCAAGGATGAGAGGGCTGTGAGTGGCTGAGCAAATTGGGTCAATTTCCTCTGGTGTTTCGAAGAACGAGAGGTGAGCCCATTGAATCATTGATGGGGTAGGCACAGAGAGATTGTCTCCACTGGTCGGAGAATCTCATATTTGGGGTCACAGTCTCAGGATAAGAGGCTGATTATCTCAGACTGAGACGAGGGGAAATCGCTTCACTCAGAAGGTTCTGAATTCTTCGAATACTCTCCCCCAGAGGGTTGTGGCTGCTCCCCACTGGAATCCGTTAAAGCTGAGCTAGACAGATCTTTAGCCTCGCAGTGAATCAAAGGATATGAGGAATGGATGGGGAAGTGAAATTGAAGACCTTGATCATTCAGAATCATATTGAATTGCGGAGCAGGCCCAAAGAGCCAAATGGGCTACTTGTGCTCCTATTCCTTGTGTTGTTAAGGATAGAAATGTCCATTGTCATTTTACATCTGTTTACTCCGATCTAGTTTTTTTAATGGTTAACAACAGAAGAAGCTATCTTTTGAAAGAAGTAATGAACTTGAATTTAGAAAGTATGTCTCAAAGCAGGTCACAGTCAATTATGTATTTTTAAAGTGTACATCTGAAAACATAGTTGAGGTAAAATGAGCAGGTATTCTGTTTTATTGATATTGATTGAGGAATATGTCATGGCAGAATACCAGGCAAACTCCTCTGCCCTTCATCAAACGGTTTCATGAGATCTGTTATATCCAGCCAAGAGGCAGATAAGGCCACAGCTTGACCTCATCTGAAGGAATGCACCTTAACAATGTGGTATTCCCTCAGATTCACTGAAGGTGGATGTAAATGATCCCATGGCATTATTGTGAAGAAGTGCAGGGGCGTTATTGTTAGGAAAGAGTTAATGTTCCCTAGTACCTAAGTTGAAATTGGGGTTTTAATTATTTAATAGATTGCACTTATTATTTATTAGACTGCATCAATATATAAAGGGGATACAGGTGGCACTATTTTGTTGTTGGAGAAGGGATTACTGAACATAATGAATTTGGAGTGGAAGAAGTTAAGACTTGCTTCCTTGTTCTTATTATTGGGTTATAATCAGAGTTTAACAGTTTTTCCCAGTGTCCTAGTTAATGTTTATCCCTCAATTCCCCCAATCAACATCACAAAAACAGATCATCTGGTCATTATTTCATTGTTGTCTGTGAATTAGATGCTGCAGTTCCAACATTACAAACATATCTACTCGTTAAAAGTACTTCATTGGCTATAAAGCACTTTGGAACATCCTGGGTTTGGGAAAGTTGCTGTTTAAATGAAAACCTTTCTTTCTGGGTGAATCCCATGGAGTGAAGCTATGGGCTGAATTCTCTGGGTCGACCAGCCGTGCGTTTCTAGGCGGTGCACCATTTGCTGCTGCCGGGATTCTATCTTCCCTCTGCTTGTCCATGGGATTTCCCATTGAAGCCTCCTCACTCTGCCGGGAAACCTACGGGCGGGAGTGCGCTGCTAGCGGGAATAGAGAATCTCAAGAACCGGAGAATTGTGGCCGATGTTCCAGGTACACATCCAATCCTGATACAATTTAAGGGAAATGTTAAATGGAACAGTTTCGATTGAGCTTTGATACTTTATGGATACAACATAACTGTCCCATTACTCGACTCTCACATTGAAGTTCTTCCAATCAAAATCAGTACTGCAATTGTACACCATGAACCCAGTTAATGTCGATTAAAGTTTTCATAAACTGCTGAAGTAATGCCAACGGTTCTGCTCAAGTCAGATTTCTTTCCAAATTCTCAGCAGTAATATAAAATAGAGGCAATCATAAATCTCAATACAAAGTTGCTGTTATAGGGACAGGTTAATTACTTCAGTTTCTGGGACAGTTACAGGACACACTGCCAATACTGGGGAGGGATCGTGCACTTTTAATGATGAAGGCAAAAGAAAGACTTGTATTCACACCTTGGGCGTCATTCTCCGACCCCCCGCCGGGTTGGAGAATGGCCGTTGGCCGCCGTGAATCCCGCCCCCGCCCCCGCCGAAGTCTCCGCTCCCGGAGATTGGGCGGGGGCGGGAATCGGGCTGCGCCGGTTGGCGGGACCCCCTGCTGGATTCTCCGGCCCGGATCGACCGAAGTCCCGCCCAGGAATTGCCTGTCCCGCCGACGTAAATCAAACCTGGTATTTACCGGCGGGACCAGGCAGCGTGGGCGGGCTCCGGGGTCCTGGGGGGGCGCGGGGCGATCCGGGGTGTGCCCCCACAGTGGCCTGGCCCACGATCGGGGCCCACCGATCCGCAGGCGGGCCTGTGCCGTGGGGGAACTCTTTCCCTTCCGCCTCCGCTACGGCCTCCACTATGGCGGAGGAGGAAGAGACTCTCCCCACTGCGCATGCGCGTGAAACTGACAGCGGCCGCTGACGCTCCCGTGCATGCGCTGGGAAACTGACAGCGGCCGCTGACGCTCCCGCGCATGCGCCGCATTTCCGCGCCAGCTGGCGGGGAAACAAACGCCATTTCCGCCAGCTGGCGGGGCGGAAATCCCTCCGGCGTCGGCCTAGCCCCTCAATGTTGGGGCTAGGCCACCAAAGATGCGGAGCCTTCCGCACCTTTGGGCCGGCGCGATGCCCGTCTGATTGGCGCCGGCTTTGGCGCCAGTCGGCGGACATCCCGCCGTTGGGGGAGAATTTCGCCCCTGATCTCTACAAGCCTGTGCTTCCTGAAAAGAGGCTGCCAGATAGTGATCAAGAGTGCTATTATGGGCCATTTTCCTCTCCTTAGCCCAGAAGTACTGAAGCCAGTTGTAGCAGGTAAATAAGGCCATAAAAATGAAAACAAAACACTGGACTTTATTCTGGAGTATAACTGAAATTCATAGACATTGGCTGGGGTTCTCCGAAATCCCGGCCACGTGTTGACGGCGGCATCAAAACCTGTGCGAGTGACACCAGCACCAAAGGGCCTCCAGGCCGTCATTCTCCCCTTCCTCGGGGGCTGGAACGGCGGCGGAGTGCTGTGCGCCACTCCAGCGGCGAAAGTGGGCCCGCCACGGCCGGTGCGGGTCCGCGCATGCACTCCACGGCCGTCTCCGCGCCGGCCTGCGGGTAACATGGAGCACTACAGGGGTCCGGTGTGGAAGAACATAAGCCCCCCCCCCAGAATTAGCACGCCCGCCAATTGTTTGCACCGATCGCGGGCCTGGCCATCGTGGAGGATACCCCGGAGTTGGCCCCCCCGCCCCCCCCCCCCCCAACCAGGACGGCCCCCGCAGTCAGAATGCCGAGGTCCCGCCGGGTAGGACCATACGCAAACTACGGCGGCGGGCACCTGGCCTGTCCAGCCGCAGAATCGCCACGTGGGGCACTTTCAATGGCATCCGACCGGCGCCGCAGCGACCGCGCCGGTGCGATTGCGCGGAAAATCGGTGGCCCGGTGTTGGAGCAGCGTGGCGGGATTCGCGCCCCCCCCCCCCCCCGCGATTTGCCGAGCCGGCGCGGGCTCGGAGAATCCCGGCCATTATGTTAAACTTATATAGATCCTTGGTTACACTACACTCAGTGTAGACAATTCTGGTCCCCATATTATAGAAACAATAAAGAGACACCAGAGAAGCTGCAAACAAAACTTACTAGAGTCATAACGGAACTGAGAGATTATACCTATAAAGAAAGATTGAACAATTGTGGCTCTCTTTTTGATAAAAGACGAGACAAAGAGATGACCTGATAGAAGTCTTCAACATTGTGAAAGGGTGCATAGAGAAGATGGCAACATTTTATAAACCTTCTAGATATGGACAGGGAATTGGAGATGGCTCAGGAAAGGCAATGGGTGGAGTATCTGCCTTCTTCCCAGCAGTGGCGATGGTGCTGGGTGGCCCTCCTGCACAGCAGCCAATTGAGCTACTTAAAGGGCCAATTGAGTTAATCATCCCGTCACTGCTGACATTTATACCCAGTATGGGGTGAGCCCTCAGCGATGTGTGGGTTACTACCAAGTCAATCCTGGTGGCTTTCCAGCGGGCTCAGGGAATGGGGAGCTCTGGGAACAGACTGATCACTCATTGGCCAAAGGAGAAATCTGAGCAGCAATAGCTGTCCCCACGGCAAGCACACAGCCTGCCATCCCCAGTACCATTGCCCCACCCCTGTTCTGGGGCATGCCTCACAAGCCCTGGCACTACCAGACCACAATTGCTTGATTGGGCAGATGCATCTTTCCATGGTACCCTCTTCGTCTACTGCAGTACAGTGGTTAGCACTGCTGCCTCACAGTGCCACGGACCCGGGTTCGATTCCGACCGTGGGTCACTGTCTGTGTGGAGTTTGCACTTTCTCCCCGTGTCTGCGTGAGTTTCCTCCGGGTGCTCCAGTTTCCTCTCACAGTCCAAAGATGTGCAGGTTAGGTGGATTGGTCATGCTAAAATGCCCCTTAGTGTCCAGAGGTTAGGTGGGGTTGCAGGGTAATGGGGATGGCGCGCGGAATTGGGCCTGGGTGGGGTGCTCTTTTGGAGGGTTGATGCAGACTCGATGGGCTGAACAGCCTCCTTCGGCACTTCAGTGATTCTGATGATTCTATGCAGTCCCAACAGTGGCCATCACTCCAAGTGACATTGCTGGTCTTCCACTTCAAGGCAAAGCTAGAGAATTTTAATAGTAGGCTTACACTAACACTGCAATGAAGTTACTGTGACAATCCCCTAGTCGCCACACTCTGGCCCCAGTTCAGGTACACTGAAGGAGAATTCAGAATGTCCAATTCACCTAACAAGCACGTGTTTTGGGACTTGTGGGAGGAAACTGGAGCACCCGGAGGAAACCCACGCAGACACAGGGAGAACGTGCAGACTCCGCACAGACAGTGACTCCAACCGGGCATCTAACCTGGGACCCTGGCGCTGTGAAGCAACAGTGCTAACCACTGCGCTGCCGTGATAAATACATGAGGGAGGAAGAAATAGGGCGATATGTTGATCAGGTGAGTTAATGAAGGTGACAGGAAGCCCGTGTGGAGCTTAAACACCAGCACAGGTCTATAGGGCCCAATGGTTTACATACATAGATTACATAGAACATACAGTGCAGAAGGAGGCCATTCGGCCCATCGAGTCTGCACCGACCCACATTAATCCCTCACTTCCACCTTATCCCCGCAACCCAATAACCCCTCCCAACCCTTATGGACACTACGGGTAATTTAGCATGGCCAATCCACCTAACCTAGTTTGTTTCTGTTCTGTAAATACGAAGTAATATTTTGTAACCCCACAGCAAACTGGGGGATGCAACTAGTCTGTATGGTTCAGCCATTCATTAGTTTAACAAGCTGAGCTATCAGAATCAAGAATCAGGAATTTTTAAGAATTAGGAGGTTTTTCTCTTAAAATTTGCAGAAGTACATTATATAACATTTCAAATATGACATTACATAATGTGAGAAGCAGATCATTTTTTTCAGTACTGTACATAAGGTTCCTTGCCATTCCGTGTTATATTTATAATGTACATTTTCATTTCTTGTCAAACATTTCTGGTGCATACAGCCCAAGGGTTTTCCATTGTTCTAGCCTCTCGGTGTACTATAGAGGGAGGACCTTAGACAATAGCCTTTCTTCATTGTCTAAAGTATCAGGGGTTTACAGGCAGAGCGGAGGGGTGATGGTTGTATGAACAAGTGGCGTTATGCTTGACCTTACTTCAGTATAATGTGGCAACAATGTATCACTGCTAAATTGATGGCAAAATTGGATGTTGTAAGTTCAAGACAAGGGGCGTCATTCTCCGACCCCCCGCCGGGTCGGAGAATGGCCGTTGGCCGCCGTGAATCCCGCCCCCGCCCCCGCCGAAGTCTCCGCTCCCGGAGATTGGGCGGGGGCGGGAATCCGGCCGCGCCGGTTGGCGGGACCCCCCGCTGGATTCTCCGGCCCGGATGGGCCGAAGTCCCGCCCAGGAATTGCCTGTCCCGCCGGCGTAAATCAAACCTGGTATTTACCGGCGGGACCAGGCGGCGTGGGCGGGCTCCGGGGTCCTGGGGGGGGGCGCGGGGCGATCTGGCCCCGGGGGGTGCCCCCACGGTGGCCTGGCCCGCGATCGGGGCCCACCGATCCGCGGGCGGGCCTGTGCCGTGAGGGCACTCTTTCCCTTCCGCCTCCGCTACGGCCTCCACCATGGCGGAGGCGGAAGTGACTCTCCCCACTGCGCATGCGCGGGAAACTGACAGCGGCCGCTGACGCTCCCGCGCATGCGCTGGGAAACTGACAGCGGCCGCTGACGCTCCCGCGCATGCGCCGCATTTCCGCGCCAGCTGGCGGGGCAACAAACGCCATTTCCGCCAGCTGGCGGGGCGGAAATCCCTCCGGCGTCGGCCTAGCCCCTCAATGTTGGGGCTAGGCCGCCAAAGATGCGGAGACTTCCGCACCTTTTTGCCGGCACGATGCCCGTCTGATTTGCGCCGGCTTTGGCGCCAGTCGGCGGGCATCCCGCCGTTGGGGGAGAATTTCGCCCAAGATTTCTAATAGTTCAGCGACAATTCTAAGAAGGTAACATGAAGATTGTTTCAACAGCTGTTAAACGATTCTGTTCATTCCCTTATTTTCCCTTTCTTTATTTTTATTGTTATCATTTTGAGCCATGGATGTTTATTGGACAAATATCTTTCAGCCAAGCAGAGGAAGTGAGGAGTTCAAAAGTTACAAAACCACACAGAACACCGTGCCAGCTTTGGACAGCAGAACTCAGACTTTTCGACTGATCAGTCGGACTTGGTTTGATTGGTTGGGTGGTGACCAATGAATTGGCCAAAAGGCCGTACTCTTCCCGGAAACAGGTGCTGATTGGATTCTGCCTGAGTGGGATCATTTTCTGAGTGCCTAGGGAAGAAGTGGTGTCCTGGATCTCGGAGGAAAGGAGTTGCTCTCTCTCTCTCTCCCTCCCTCGTGTTTTATCCAGAAAATCTGCATAGCTGTACACAGGATCTACAGTGAAAACATTGAACTGAAAGCCTAGTTTGAAGGAAGGTGTGCTATAAAACAACAATCTGAAAAAAGACTTTTATCCCATTTACTTATTATTTTACCCCCCTTCTCCCCTCTGTGTTTGTCTGTCTTGTGTGTGTATGGGGGGCTGGGACGAGTTTAAGTGGGGGGGGGGGTTAGGGGAATTAGATAATAGCTAATCTGTTGTATTTGCTGAATATTTAGTTATAGTTATTGTTATTACTAAACTTAATTGTTTAAGTTTACCAATGTGGTGACTGTAGTTATTGGGCAGTTTAGGGCCAAAGACCTTGGGTGTTTTTATAAGAATTATTTATTAATTTAAATTGTGTTGCGACTAGCCCAGGGAGTCATAACACTGTATTCTGACAGTGAAACTTTACAATCTTAATGTACATCTGCCATATGTTCACATGGCACAACTGCACTTTTGTTTAATACAAAATTATGTTCAATTTTGTTGGCTAAACATTCTATTGACACAAGCATAGGCCCCTCCTGTGAAGACTAAAGGAGCAGGAGTTGATCTTCTTAGTGTAGAGAAGGTTGAAGAAAGTCTTCAAAATTGTGAAGAATTCTTGTAGAGTATATGTGGAGAAACAGCTACTACTGACAAGAGGGTTGGTAACTAGAAGACACATATTTAGACACATTACATCGAAGACACAGAAGAAGAAGTGGGGAGGTGAGAATTTTTTATATGCAGTGAGTTTTTGTGACCTGGAATGCATTGCCTGGGAGGGCTGTGGAATTAGACTCAACAGTAACTTTCAAAAGGAACCTGGATAAAAACTTGAAAGGGAAAATGTTGCAGGGCAATGGGAAAAGAGCAAGGCCTGGGACTGCAATCATTGGATAGATCTTTCAAAGGGCTGGCACAGACATAATGGTCTGAATGGCCTTGTTTTGTGTTATATGATTATAACAAGGGCAGCACGGTAGCATTGTGGTTAGCACAATTGCTTCACAGCTCCAGGGTCCCAGGTTCGATTCCCAGCTTGGGTCACTGTCTGTGCAGAGTCTGCACGTTCTCCCCGTGTCTGCGTGGGTTTCCTCCGGGTGCTCCGGTTTCCTCCCACAGTCCAAAGATATGCAGGTTAGGTGGATTGGCCACGCTAAATTGCCCTTAAGTGTTCAAAATTGCCCTTAGTGTTGGGTGGGGTTACTGGGTTATGGGGATAGGGTGGAGATGTGGGCTTGGGCAGGGTGCTCTCTCAAAGAGCCGGTGCAGGCTCGATGGGCCAAATGTCTTCCTTCTGCACTGTAAATTCTATGATTATGTGATATAGGCCTGATCCTAAACCTAATCCCTCCAACCTGGACAAACATTACATTGTCCGAAATCTGCAATTTAAACGTTTTGTTCTATAAATGGGATCTATATCGATTTACTTTGGTCTTGGCTTTTCCATTTAGTATTTAATTTCCCTGCAACTTTCTCACTCACCAGGTTGAGACCAATGCCAGCAGCAAAACGTTACAAACGCAAGACAAGGGTTGGAAGCCCAATGAGTGAACAGAGGTGTGTTTATAAGTTAGCAATTGGGAACACCGTGAAGTGCTCTGAAATGGGTTTATAATTAGTGAGAAGGCTGCAAAAACCACTGAAATGAGCAAAGTTGTTATTTTTTCCTCCCGAGTGAGAAAACCTGGAAACAGTTCACTTAAAAGAGAAAAAACAGAGCCAGTGAAATTTTTAACATGCACCAGATCTGCATTCAGCTTGCTGGCAAGTTATGAAAAGGTTGTCGGAAAAAGTTGCATGCACATTCATTTTTGTAATCTTGATATTTTAATATTATTATTCCCGCCCACTTCTCACAAATGGTTTAGTTCTTGGACTGAACTCCAGATGAAATACTGTGCGCTGTAGCTAGTGGCTTGTTAACTACTGGTCTACTGTCCTTCCTGCATTCATGTTTCGGAAGTATGAAGTCTGGTACTGCCACATCTCCCTCTGTGAGCCCATTTCTCTCATTTTCTTTTGGTTACACAGCGTTTTACCTTTGAGTAAGTAGCAGTACCTTAGAAAGAAAGAATGTACATGGATATAGCATCTGTCATGACCTCAGGGTGGGGTGAAGAAGTACTTTTTGAAGTGTAATCATTGATATAATGTCAGATACGTGTCATCAGTACTGTGACAAGGGGTAGAATTTCACGAAGACCTGACCCAGAAGACCGTGAAATAGCACTTTACGATGACAGGCACGCATTGCGCACGATGTTTCGCTTGGTGGGTGCGGGTGTGGATCGAGTGCACACCCGCCGACGATAAGGAATGTAACTAAGGGGATTAAAATCCCAATCAACCACAATTTCACGTTGCCCGTGTGATTTTAAGCTCGCCACAGGGCCACACAGGAAGGCACCAATCACATTTGTTACTTTTGCATGCTAGGGCCGGATAGAAGGGTCCTGCAGAACATGTTGGCAGAGGCCTTGGGCGTTTGGAGGGGTGAGGTGAGTTGCTGCACTTGAGTGTTGACGGAGTGTTTTCTGTGTTGGGTACATCAGAGTGTGGAGCTCGAATTACATTTGTGTTATCTGGCACTGGAGGCTTTGGACCCTCTGACACCCTTTGCACATGGATGAGCCCCAATAGCCAACACGCTGATGCGGATTGTCTACTCAGCGAAGATTCATCCATTTCAGGATGGACCAGGTCAGCAAGGCTGAATGCCAAGAGGATTCACAGTCATTGCAGGGTTCCCCCACATTCTGGGTGCCATTGATTGCACCCATGTGACCATCAAGGTTCCAGCTGGCCAGCTGGGTGCCTTTGTGAACAGGAAGGGGGTTTGATTTGATGAACAATCAGATTGTATGTGGCCACAGACACAGATTCTGTGGTGTGTGCTAGGTACTCAGGCAGCTCACATAATCATACGTTCTTCGTCACTCGCAGATACCCAAGCTCTTTGCTGCTTCAGCTCGTTTAGATGGGTGGTTGACAAGGGTCTCTCGCTGAAAAGGTGGCTGGGGATACCTTTTAGGCGATCAAGGACAGCCGCTGAGGGAAGATACAACCACTGCCCTGTATTTACTAGGACCATTAGGCTGCTGAAGATAAATTTCAGATACCTTGAACAATCCGGGGTCACCCTGCAGTACCCGCCCGAGTGAGTGGCACTCATTGTGGCTGTCTGCGGCGCTCTTCACAATCTTGCTCTCTCCAGGGGGATCGCCGTGAGCAGGAGGTCCTTGATACTGTCGCTCCAGCTGCAGATGTGGGGTCAGATGAGGACTCAGATGCTGTTGCCGAGGAGTCAGAGGGCGAGGATGATGAGGTTGCAATGCAGACCCTCTGGGCAGGGACCACAAGGACACACTGATTGAGCGGTTCTTCAGATAAAGCGGCAAGCCTTGCCCTTCCGCTCCATTGCTGGGGACAACATTCCCAAAGGTAAGGGGCGGGATTCTCCGATTGACGACGCTGAAATCGCATTCGGCGATCGGCCGGAGAATCCATTTTGTATGCCGGAATCGGGGGTGGTGCTGTATTTCTGATGCCCCGCCCCCTCAAAAACACCACTCGCTGTTTGGGCGGCCTCGGGACATCACCTGAGGCCCTCCCCTGATGCTCCTCCCCCGATGGGCCGATTCCCCGACGACGTGGGGCGCATGTCCTCTCACCTTTCTGGGACCTCGCTGGACTGTGTTCAGCGCCACCGCAGTCGGGGGGGGGGAGGAGCCGTTCCGCTGGCAAGGGGAGCTTAGACAGGGGTTGGGGGGGACAGGTGTGGGGAGGTCCGGGGGTGTTACGGGGGGCAGTTTTTGGCAGGCCTGGTCCGCGTGCGGCCACCACCCTGCGCATGCGCGGCCTCAGAACCAGCCATTCTGCGGCTGTTTCTGCAGGTAAAGCTGGGGGCTTTACGCAGTGTGGCTGCTAGCCCCCCACCGAGCGGAGGACCGGTGCGGGGGCGCCGCCGAATTCTTTATCATAAGACCAGACAAATCTTGCGGACATAGCCGCAGAATCGGAGAATCCAGCCCAAAATATTGTTCCATTCCATGCTGCAGGGCTCTCCCTGCCCCCCTCCCTCCCTGCTGTACCCTAACAACTCTCCCGACAAGGCCACGGCCCCCAGTGTGTATGTATCTGCGCTGGTGCTGGGTGCTGAAAGATGGTGCTGGGTGCTGAGAGATGGTGCTGGATGCTGAGAGATGGTGCTGGGTGCTGGGAGATGGTACTGGGTGCTGAGAGATGGTGCTGGGTGCTGAGAGATGGTGCTGGGTGCTGAGAGATGGTGCTAGGTGCTTAAAGATGGTGCTGGGTGCTTAAAGATGGTGCTGGGTGCTGAGAGATGGTGCTGGGTGCTGAGAGATGGTGCTGGGTGCTTAAAGATGGTGCTGGGTGCTGAGAGATGGTGCTGGGTGCTGAGAGATGGTGCTGGGTGCTGAGAGATGGTGCTGGGTGCTGAGAGATGGTGCTGGATGCTGAGAGATGGTACTGGGTGCTGAGAGATGGTGCTGGGCGCTGAGAGATGGTGCTGGGTGCTGAGAGATGGTGCTGGGTGCTGAGAGATGGTGCTGGGTGCTGAGAGATGGTGCTGGGTGCTGAGAGATGGTGCTGGGTGCTGAGAGATGGTGCTGGGTGCTGAGAGATGGTGCTGGGTGCTGAGAGATGGTGCTGGGTGCTGAGAGATGGTGCTAGGTGCTGAGAGATGAACATTCCGGCACATTTTTGCCATCATAATTGGCCTTCATTGCATTGACATTTCTCGGTGCTTGGCACATATGTGAAGTTGCTCTGATGGGCCAAATTCTCAGTCACCACCTTCATAGACTTATCATAGAATTTACAGTGCAGAAGGAGGCCATTCGGCCCATCAAGTCTGCACCGGCTCTTGGAAAGAGCACCTTACTTAAGCCCACACATCCACCCTATCCCCATAACCCTGTGCCCCAGCTAATCTTTTTTTTGGACACTAAGGGCAATTTAGCATTTTCAATCCACCTAACCTGCACATCTTTGGACTGTGGGAGGAAACTGGAGCACCCGGAGGAAACCCACGCAGACACGGGAAGAACGTGCAGACTCCACACAGTGACCCAAGCTGGGAATCGAACCTGGGACCCTGGAGCTGTGAAGCAACTGTGCTAACCACTGTGCTTCCGTGCTGCCCCTGAATGTCTCACACTTTGATCAAATGGACTCCTACCTTCCTCAGAGATGCCAGCCTCTCCACGATCTGACAATCTGCCGCCTTGCTCACCCTCCGGCTTCAGGGCTCCCAGCTCCAGGCTGGTGAGGATCGGCAGGTTTGGCAGATCATTGTTGTGGCTTCATTTCTGCAGCAAGTCAGTGCAGAGCTCCATTGAATGCTGATACTTTCACCTCGAATACCATACCATGCTGCCCCCCCAACTCAAAACACCACCAAGAGGTTTGCCAACAAAGTCACCTCTTTGGAGTCCTGAACCTTTGATGGACTAACGGCTGCTGATTCATCTCTCCAGCCTTGAGACGCACCGGCACATGTGTGCTCCGAGACTACGTGAAGCCCACACACCTGTGCATAAGGATGGATGGACACCCTGCTCAGTGCCCCTTCAGCACAATGCGCAGTCAGTACTCACCTGTGCTGAGCGCAGACAGTCATTAACTTTTTCCAGCACTGCATTCAGGTTCTCCTAATGAGGTCATGGTCACTGATCACTGACACCTCAGACCATGCCTTTGTGGTGAGGGTGTAGCCTCCTCCTGCCATCCCTTGGCATCAGGACATCCCGCCTTGGCGTAACTGCCTCTACCATGGTTCAGAAGCAGTCATCTGGGAAATGGGGTGATTGTTGGTCGCTGAACTCCCCTCCTGTCGCTGTGGCCTCCTGCTCCTGTTCCTGCTGGAGTTGGAAGTAAATAAACTCTTTGAACTTGGTACCTGTGGAAATACGTGAAACACGCATGTAATGAGGCAAGAGACTCCTAACTGGTTCGAAAATAATTAATTGGACAGTAAACTCAGGAGTAGATTACATGAGTGAACAATTCACAAACTTCACATAAGGTTAGATATTAGTGAAAGCTTTGTTCCCTATTGGACGCTGGGTGTGGAACAGACCTGCAGAGGAGGGAATCAATTTGGGGTCAATTGTCACCTTTAAAGAAAGCTGGATTGATATTTGTTGGAAAGTGAGACTGAGGGTTATCGGCCTGGTAATCACATTACCTGATAAAACAAGGGGAATCGTCACCTGAGTGATGGATGGACATTTATTGTGGGGCGAGCTTGGGATGGGGCAGGCTAGGGTCACTCCAGAAATCTTCCAGTTTACCTGTCCGCTGTTAGACGGAACATGTGTCGATGTCAGATGAGAACAGGGTCAGGCTGGGGGTGATACCTCATCATCTGATTGATTCTCACTGTCTAAACTGCAGGTGAATAAACAAACCCCCATGTATGGTGCTGAAGGTCAGCTCTTAACTGTGGAACTGGTCACCTAAATAGTGGAACTCGAGCCCAGCAACAGCTGGAACCTCAAGGAAAAAAGCATTGAAAAGTAGTAACAGCAGGAAAAGGAAATTAAGGAATTGTGACCAAGTCAGACCAGGAAGATCTGTTATTACAACTTGAGTATGAAATGTGGAGTGTGCTTTTGGATAGTCTAGTCAGTATTTATGTACACAGTACCCTTGAGTGAGTGTATTTTCTACTGTGCCGGTTCTTTAGGAAATGCTGCAAGAGAAGATTGTTGCTGACAGCGATGAGAGCTTTCCCGCAGCTCAAGTAGATGGACAGCAGGAGCTCAATGTGCAGTCTCCAGGGCATGGAGCTCCGGGAGCAAGCAGCATGTCCCCAGGCAGCCCCCTGGGACAGGACCCTGACCAGGTAAGAAACCACTATCTCTCCCTTTCCTGTGGGTTAACTTCAAGGACAGTTGGTAGCTGGAAGTGGCAAGATCAAACACACCACCTTCTCCCCCCAGAGGAGATTCTAATCCTCATTCTGTCTCCCTCCATGGTGCTTGCTCAACACAACCCAACTTTGCACCTTGTCAGGCCATAAGCTGAGATTCAAACCCATATCCGATCCATCATCAAGACTATTCCATTGCTGGAATATCAGCTGATTTCACTCCTAGCTCATCCTCATCTGTTGTTGAAACCCATCTCCTTGTTATCTCCAGACTTGTTTTTTCCAATGCCTTCCTTGATGGCCTTCCAATTTCCACACTCCATGAACTTGACCTGACCTACCAATCGGCTGTATGAATGCCACCTTATAAAATCATCCTTGGCACCTGACTGCTCATTGACCACCAAGTTCAAAATCCTCCCCCTTAGCTATAAAATCCTCCATGACTTGATTCTTCTCCATGTCTGTAACCTCTTCCTTCCTACACCACTGTTGTTGTGCGTCAGTCCCATCATGTGCTCCCTTCCTTCTGCCATCCATGGCAGAGATTTCAATCATCTCACTCGTTCACTCACATTCTTTCCCAGACTCTTTGACCTTGCACAGCTGGCACCTGAATATTCGAGGTTAGTTGAAGGGCAGCTGGAAAGGAAAAGGAAGTATGGTAGCCAGTCCCGTCTTCACATTGAGGATACCCTCCATCATGTTGTGTGGCACTACCACTGTGCTAAATGGGATAGACTTCAAACAGATCTAACAGCTCAAGGCCGGGCATCCATGAGGCGCTGTGGGCCATCAGCAGCAGCAGAATTGTACTCGACTACAATCTGCAACCTCATAGCTCAGCATATCCCCCACTCTACCATTACCACCCAGCCAGGGGATCAACCCGGGTTCAATGAAGAGTGCATGAGGGCATGCCAAGAGCTGCAACACAGGACTGCTTGCATGCCATCAGAATAAGCAGCAAGTGATAGACAGAGCTAAGCGATTCTAAAACCAACAGATCAGACCTAAACTTTAGTCCTAGAATTCCATAGAATTCTTACAGTGCTGAAGGAGGCAATTTGACCCATCGAATCCGCACTGACCCTCTGAAAGAGTACCCTTCCTAGGTCCACTCCCCACCCTCTCTTCATAACGCTAGCTAACCTGCACATCCCTGGAAACTAAGAGGCAATTTAGCATGGCCAATCCACCTAACCTGCACATTTTTGGATTGTGGGAGGAAACCGGAGCACCTGGAGGAAACCCACGCAGACTTGGGGAGAATGTGCAAACTCCACCCAGACAGTCACCCCAAGGCTAAAATTGAATCCAGGTCCCTGGCTCTGTGAGGCAGCAGTGCTAACCACTGTGCCCCTGTGCCATCCTGTCACACCTAGTTGTGAATGAACAATTGAACAACTCACTGGACAAAGAGGCTCCACAAATCCTCATGCTGGGGGAACCCAGCACATCAGTGCAAAAGACAAGACTGAAGCATTTGCTACAATTTTCAGTTCGAAGTGCCAATTGGATGAACGATCTCGGCCTCCTCTGGAGGTCCCCAGCATCAGAAATGACAATCTTCAGTCAATTTGATTCCCTCCAAGTGATATCAAGAAATAGCTGAAGGGACTGGACATTGGAACGGCTATGGGTCCTGATAATATTCTGGCAATAGGACTGAATACTTGCACTCCAGAACCTGCCACGTCTCTAGCCAAGCTGTTCCAATACAGCTACAACACTCACATCTACCTGGCAAGGTAGAAAATACTCAAGTATTTTCTGTACACAAAAATAAGCAGGATAAATTCAACCCCATCAGTCCAATCTTGATCAGCAGTAAAGTGATGGAAGAGGTCATCAACAATGCTATCAAGCAGCACATGCTTAGCAATAACCTGCTCACTGATGCTCAGTTTGGGTTCCTCCAGGGTCACTCAGCTCCTGAATCATTACAGCATTGGTTCAAACATGGACAAAAGAGCTGAACTCCAGAGATGAGATGCGAGTGACTGCCCTTAACATCAAGGCAGCATTTGATGAAGTATGGCATCAAAGAGCCCTTGCAAAATGAGAGCCATTAGGACTCAGGTGGATAGGAGTCATATCTGGCACAAATGAAGATGATTTCAGTTGTTGGAGGTCAATCATCTCAGATTCATGACATCACTGCAGGTCTTTTTCAGGATAGTGTTATGAATCCCGGTGATATTCAATGTGAGGGAATCCCCCACAAAAAAGCTTGGAATGCCACTTCTCAACTATTTTTGTGATTCGGGAATAATGTGAGAAAAGAGTTAAAACCTGGTGAGGAAAAGGGGTCAGTCTTGTTGTAAATTATTCAAATAACACAACATTTATTAAACTTTAAAACACACAACAAGAAAGACAACAGTAAAGAACAACATTTACAATTAACTACAACAATGATTACTCAGACAGTGTGCTTAAATTACCCTCCTATCCAAATCTACCTACTTTCCTAAACTCTAAGAATACACCTTCCCCAAAACAACATCCCATAGGTTTAAACACTATGAGCCAAATTGAGAAAATAATTACCTGTAGCTTTCTTTTCAGAACTTTTCCTCTGGTTTAGAGTTGAAGTTACGGGGTCTGATACAGAGAGATTTCCTCTGCTTTTTCTTTCGGCTTAACAGCTTGGTTCACTCTGAGAGCACTCTGCTTTGTAACTGGCGTGGCTATGATCTAAGCCCCTAGAATGTTAGTTTCCACTTTGCTTAACAAAGGATCTGTTTCACCCTGCTACCAGGCTAATCTGCATCTCACTAGTCCTCAGTGCAGCCCAATTCCCTGTCAGTTTCCTTTTGATCCAATTCTTTACGTTTAATTCCATTCCAACTTCCTTACACTGGCCCACCCATCTTCTGCTGCTTCATAAATGAACTTCCTTCTATCATAAGATCAAAAGTGGGGATGTTTGCTAATGGCACTGCACAATATTCAGCACCATTTGCATCAGATACTGAAGCAATCGATATCCAAATGCAGCAAGACCTGGACAATATCCAGGCTTGGGCTGCCAAGCCTGTTTAGCTGTTTAACAAGCTGTTTAGCACAGGTCTAAATCGCTGGCTTTGAAAACAGACCAAGGCAGGCCAGCAGCATGGTTCAATTCCCGTACCAGCCTCCCCGAACAGGCGCCGGAATGTGGCGACTAGGGGCTTTTCACAGTAACTTCATTTGAAGCCTACTTGTGACAACAAGTGATTTTCATTTCATTTTCATTTCAATTCAAGTGGCAACTCTGTGTGCCATCTACAAGGTGCAATGCAGGAGCTCATCAAAACTCCTCAGACAGCACTTTCCAAACCAAGGCCATGACCATCTAGATGGGCAACCACCACCTGGAAGTTCCCCTCCAAGTCACTCACCATCCTGACTTTGAAATATATCACTGCCATTTTATCACTTTGTCTGGTTCAAAATCGGGAAACCACCGTAACACCTTGGGTGTACCTACACCACATGGGCTGCAGCGGTCCAAGAAGACAGCTCACCACCACCTTCTCAAGGGCAGTTAGGGATGGGCAATAAATGCTGACCTAGCCAGCGAAGTCCACATCCTATGAATGAATTTTTAAAAATCGATGAGATCAGTACAGTAGTGAGAAATGATCTTGGTTCAAAGGATCAAAATATAGAATTAGTTTGGGTGGAGATAAGAAATAACAAAGGAAATAAGTCACTGGTAGCAGTAGTTTATCAACTCCCTGACAGTAGCTCTACTAAGGGTGACACAATAGCACAGAGGATAGCACTGTCGCTTCACTGCTCCAGGGTCCCAGGTTCGATTTCCAGCTTGGGTCACTGTCTGTGCGGAGTTTGCACGTTCTCCTCGTGTCTGTATGGGTTTCCTCCGGGTGCTCCGGTTTCCTCCCACATCCAGAGATGTGCGGGTTAGGTGGATTGGCTATGCTAAATTGCCCCGTAATGTCCAAAGGTTAGGTGGGGTTGCTGGGTTATGTGGATAGGGTGGATGTGTGGGCTTAAGTTGGGTGCTCTTTCAGAGGCCAGTGTAGACTCGATGGGTTGAATGGCCTCCTTCTACACCGTCAATTCTATGATTCTATGACTGACTTACAATGTTAACACAAACTGTGACATCCAGCCAATACTGCCTTCCCAATTACAATGTTTCAAAGATTGTAGCAAGACATTCCCAACTTTGAGATTACTTTAGAAATCTAGCTTCTCACCAGCCGATTCCTTCTCAGCTTCGTCTGTGGTGCCAATGAACAGTATCCTGTTCTATTTACTGTTTCTAAAGTCAATCTTCCTTTAATTTCTCTGGAGCTTGCTTTCTTTCACATTACTGCATTGTACAACTTCTCCTTCTTCAAGCAGAGCTGAAAGACATTGCCACTCTGGCTTTCTATCTGCAGTTACCCTGACTTCCAGTTAAAACTAAGACCAAAGGAAACCCCTCTCTCTCTGGGAAGTGGCCACCGATTGCTAAGCAACGCCTTTTGGTTTATTTATTTTTCACACCATAGTCCTCTCGAAGCGCAATAGAATCTCAGTTGGAACTGAAACCAACCCCCACACATACAAACACCTTTGCCCAGCATAAATCGAGCTGGAGGTCCCTTCCAGACACAAAAACATCAAAGTAAACCCACCAAAAACTATACTTTAATATAAATCCCTTCCAGCACAACTCGCAACAAATCTATATTCCATTGAGAAAGACTCTTTAGGAGGATTCTCCACCTGTGGCTACCTAAGGAAGTTAAGGGTGGTATCAAATTGAAAGAAAAATGTATAATGCTGTGAAGATTAGTGGTGGGCCAGAGATTGGAAATATTTTAAAAACCAGCAAAGGGTGATTTTTTTTTAAAAGAGGGAAATATAGGGGTAAGAGAGAAAACTATGAAGAAATATTAAAACAGACATTAAAAGCTTCCATAACCAAAGAAAAAGAGTAGCAAAAGTGAGCATTGGTCCAGGTGAGACTGAGGAATCAATAATGGGAAAAAGTCAATGGCAGAGACTTGGAACAGGTATTTTGTATCTATCTTCGCAATAGAGAACACATAAAGCAAGAATAGTAGGAAAACAAGAGGGAAAAGGGAGGGACAAACTTTAACAATCCCAGTCACTGGATAAAAGGTACTAGCAAAACTAATGGGACTGAAGGCTGTTAAGTCCCCTGGACCTAATGGATTGTGTGCTATGACCTTAAAGCAAGAGGTTGCAGACGTAATAGAACAAAGAACAATACAGCACAGGAACAGGCCCATCAAGCCTGTCCGGTCATGATACCAACCTTGGCCAAAACCCTCAGCACTTCCTAGTGCCGTATCCCTCTAAATCTATCCTATCCATGTATTTGTAGAAATGCCTTTTGGACGCCGTTAATGTATCTTTCCATAACCTCCCCTGGCAATGCGTTCCAGGCACTCACCACCCTCTGTGTAAAACATCTCCTCTAAACTTTGCCCCAGGGACCTTAAACCTGCCCCCTGGTGACTGATCCCTCCACGCTGGGAAAGAGTGCCTGCCCATCCACTCTATCCATGCCGCTCATAATCTTGTAGACCTCTATCTGGTCACCCCTCAACCTCCGTCGTTCTAATGGAAACAGTCCGAGTCTATTCAGCCGCTCCGCATAGCTAACACCCTCCAGACCAGGCAACATCCTAGTAAACCTCCTCTGCACCCTCTCCAAAGCCTCCACATCCTTCTGGTAGTGTGGCGACCAGAATTGTGCGCAACATTCCAAGTGCGGCCTTACCAAGGTTCTATACAACTGTAGCATGACTTGCCATGGCTGGGATGTTCCAGCCCCGTCATTGTGGCACCCACCACGGGGATGTGGTGAGACAGCCAAAGTCCATTGGTGTTCGACCGGATCGAAAGGTTCTGGTGACGGGTGAGGCCGGAAAATCCCGGCCAATGGATACATTGGCTGCAACATTCCAAAATTCCTAGACTTTAGAATGGTCGCAGCATATTGAAAAACTGCAAACGTAATACCTCTAATCAAGAATGGAGGGAGACAGAAAGCAGGAAACAATAGGCCTGTTAGCCTAACGTCTACCATTGGGAAAATCTTACAATCCATTATTAAGGCGGTAGCCGCAAGACATTTAGAAAATCATAATGCTGCCAGCTGGAATCAATGTGGTTTTGTGAAAGGAAGATTGTGTTTGTCAAATTTATTCGAGTTATTTGAGGGTATAACAAGCAGGGAAACCAGTAGATGTGGCAGGAATTCTCCGACCGTTTTCTGGCAGTGGGACTCTCTGGTCCTGCTGTGGGTGCAGCCCCGACCACGCATTTCCCGGCAGGGTGGGGTGGCTTCAGTGAGAATTCCCATTGACAGTGGCGGGAGCGGAGAATCGCACCATTAGCGAACGGTGCGCCACGTCCCGCTGCCGGGAAGCACGTGGCTGGGAGAATCCCACCCGTAATGTATTCAGATTTCCAAAAGCCATTTCGTCATGTGCCACATAGAAAGTTATCATACGGGATAAGAGCTCGTGTTGGTGGGGATGATATATTAGCGTGGATGGTAGATTGACTAACTAATTGGAAACAGCGGGTTGGGATAAATAGTTCATTTTCAGTTTGGTGAACTGCAACTAGTGGACTTTCAGTTGGGTGGCACAGTGGTTAGCACTGCTGTCTCACAGTACCAGGGACCCAGGTTCAATTCTGGCCTTGAGTGTCTGTCTGTGCGGATCTGTGTGGAGTTTGCACTTTCTCCCCATGTCTGCGTGGGTTTCCTCCGGGTGCTCTGGTTTCCTCCCACAAGTCCAAAGATGTGCAGGTTAAGTGGATTGGCCATGATAAATCACCCTTAGTGTCCAAAGATATGTAGGTTAGCGGGGTTGTGGGGATAGGGTAGGGGAGTGGGCTTGGGTAGGGTGCTCTTTCAGAGGGTCGGTGCAGACTCGATGGGCCAATAGCCTCCTTTTGCACTATAGAGGTTCGTTTGGGTGGGGTGCTGTTTCCAAGAGCCGGTGCAGGCTCAGGGGGCCGAATGGCCTCCTTCTGCACTGTAAAATCAATGATAAACTATGATTCATCTAGGACAAAGGTTCGGCACAACATCGTGGGCCGAAGGGCCTGTTCTGTGCTGTATTTTCTATGTTCTATGTTCTATGGTTCGATGAATGTCGCAGGGATCAGTGCTGGGACTTCAACTATTTTTGATCTATATTAATGACTCGGATGAAGGGACTGGCTCTAGGTAAATGTGCCGATGATACAAAGATAGGTAGGAAAGGTTGTGAGGAGGACAGAAAGAGTCTGTAAAGGGATACAGATAGGTTAAGTGAGTGGGAAAAACTTGGATAGATGGAGTAAAATGCAGGACAATATAAGACTGTCCTGCGGGAAACTTCTTTTTATTCATTCATGGGATGTAGGCTGGGCCAGCATTATTGTCCATCCCTGAGGGCTTGTAATAGTTACCCACGCTGCTATGGATCTGGAGTCACATGTAGACCAGACGAGGAAAGTCTGACAGATTTCCTTCCCTGAAGGACATTAGTGAACCAGATGGTTTGACGACAATTGTTTCATGGTCATCATTCGACTTTTCATTCTATCGAATTCAAAATTTACCTTCTGCCATGTTGGGATTCGAACCTCGGGTCCCTAGAACATTACCCTGGGTCTCTGGATTTCTAGTTCAGTGACACTACCACTACACCACCGCATCTGAAAAGCAGAATATTATTTAAGTGGAAAGAGACTGCAGAATGCTCGGGGACAGAGAGATCTGGGTGTCTTTGGTCATGAATCACAAACAATGAGCATATGGGTACAGCAGATAATTATGAAGGCATGTTTCATAATTTCAAAGAATGTTGGCTTGGTCACAAGGGGATAAAAGTAGGGAAATCTTGCTACACCTCCAATGGGGTATTAGTGAGACTGCAGCTGGAATGCTGTGTAGAGCTTTGGTCTCCTTACCTAAGAAGGAATAAGCATGCATTCATAGCAGTTCAGGGACAGATCAATGACTAGACTGATTCCTGGAATGAAGCGGTTTGTCTTATGAGAAAAAGTTGAGCAGGCTAGGCTTATACTCATTGGAGTTTAGAAGAACGAGAGGTAATCCGATTGAAATTCATAAGATTCTGAGGGGACTTGAGTAAGGTGCCAGGCAAGAAAGTGCAGTTAAGGCCAGAATCAGATCAGTTATTATCTTCCTGAATGGTGGAGCAGGCTACCTTAGAATCTACAGTGCAGAAGGAGGCCATTTGGTCCATAGGGTCTGCACCGGCCGTTAGGAAAGAGCACCTTACTTAAGCCCACGCCTCCACCCTATCCCCGTAACCCCACCTAACCTTTTTGTACACTAAGGGCAATTTATCATCACCAATTCACCTAACTTGCACATTTTGGACTGTGGGAGGAAACCGGAGCACCCGAAGGAAACTCACGGGGAGAACGTGCAGACTCCGCACAGACAGTGACCCAAGCCGGGGATCAAAGCTGGGGTCCTGGAGCTGTGAAGCAACAGTGCTAACCACTGTGCTACCGTGCTGCTGGTTGGGGTGAATTGCCTACTCCTGCTCCTATTTATTATGATCTTATGATCTTTGTTTAATTCTTCACCATCTTATGAGGCATCCTTAATATCCACCTGTCCAAAACAGTTCTTTAAAAGACCCCCCCTCCAATTTCCCATCTACATTTGAGGCCAACCGTCAACAGACCAGCAACCTTGGGCAGTCTCATTTTTGTAAAGGTGCCTATTAAAATTTTTGGAATTGCTTGAGAACTTATTTTATGTTTAACCTAATTGGTTATTCCCAGAGCAAATCCTGTGTCCTTAATGTTTTAGTTGAAGACAGTCGGAATTCCTCTCAATAGACATGTCACATTTTCAGGACAAAAAAATTACTGTTCCATAACACGTGCTACACTACGTCCATACTTCTATAAATCTGTACACAATAAAAACTAACCACGAATCGATTGTCGTAAAACCATCTGGTTCACGAATGTCCTTCAGGAAAGGAAATCTGTCAGACTTTCCTCGTCTGGCCTACATGTGACTCCAGATCCGTAGCAGCGTGGGTGACAGGCTGCGAGTCGCTCACACAATTCTCTGAACCTGATGGCTCACTATCTCTAATGACAAACATGGGTTTCCACATTTGGCTCAGATACAAAGTCTACCGATCGGATTCAGCCAGTCCTTCCCAGTTAATTTCCCAACTGTCATGGTAATGAGGGTGGTAAATCATCGCAGACCGTAACACTCACCCCTATACAACATGGGCTGACTAACAATTGGTATAACGGGAGCTTGAAGGTCATAGAGCAGCAAAATGAACGTTGTTGGCTCTCCAGAATGAGGGATGAAAAATTCAAAGATAAAGGGCGGGATTCTCTCAGCCCGGGGCCATCCAGAGAATTGCGTTGAGAATCGGCGCCGGAGCGCGCCTCCCCCCCCCCCCCGATTCTCCGCCTGGGATGGGCCAAGCGGGCGTTAAAAAAAAGCCGAGTCCCAGTGATGCCGTCCACGTGTGCTCTTACCCGGCGGGACCTCGGCGACCAGCCATCTGGGGGGGGCGGCCTGTGGGGAGGGGGGGTCCAACCCCGGGGGAGGCCTCTGCTGTGGCCTGGCCCGCAATCGGGGCCTACTGATTGGCGGGCCGGCCTCTCGGGCTGGGGGCCTCTTTTGTTCCGCGCCGGCCCCTGTTGCCCTACGCCATGTTGTGTCGGGGCCGGCGCGGAGAAAGGAGCCACTGTGCTTGCGTGCAATCGCGCCGGTCGCACTGCACATGCGCAGACCCGCGCCGCTCATCTGACGCCAGTAGCGGCAGCTGGAGCGGCGTGGGTCTCTCCAGTGCCGTGCTGGCCCTCTGTAGGGGTCAGAATCGCTGCTCCTGAGGGCATGTTGACGCTGTCGAGAAACGGCCTCAGGATCAGAGAATCTCACCCCTCATACTTATACAGCACCCTTAGTGGAGTCAAACATTCCCAGGCACTCTCCAGGTGCATTATCAAACAAAGTTAGTAACTGTGCGACAGAAGGAGCTGACCAAGCACTCAGATGCAGTGATAGGTTTTAAGGAGCATCTTAAAGGAGAAAGAGAGGAAGAGATGTGGAGGGGCTTAGGGAAGGGATTTTGGAGTTAGGACCTCTGAAAGCACAGCTGCTGACAGTGGAATTATTAATTGGGGACATTCAAAGAGACCAGCCCTGGAGGAGTGCAGAGATCTCAATGGTTAAGATTGGTAGAGATTGCAGAGATAGACCATGGATTGGATTCTCTATTTTTGGGACTATGTCCCCACGCCGGCATCAAAACTGTCGACTTTCAGGCCAGTAAAACTGGTGTGAAAGGGCCACATATTCCGAGCCCTGCAGGGGGCTGGCAGGGACCCGGCGTAAATCTCGCAGCTTTTGCTGCAGATACGGGCCCCCGCACTTCTTGGTCTGAGGCTGCGTATGTGCACAGCGGTGGCCTCCTGCGGCCACACCGTGCTCCATGGCGGACTTGGACCGCGGAGTTGGGCCCTGAAAATAGGCCCCCCAATCGGCCGCGCGCCCGGCCCTGACCGCCCGCCTCATTGCCAGGCCACTTATAAGGCCCCCCCCCCCCGCCCTGCGGTCGGCCCGCCCCCGACCAGGGCAGCCGCGGACCGAGTCCGCAGCCGCCACGCTAGTATCTCGACCAGCAGGACTACATTAGATCCACGCCGTCGGGACTTCGGCCGGTTGGGGGCACAGAATGGTGGGGCGGGCCTCCAGCAATGGCCCCAGGTAGGTGCTAGGCGGCGCGGCGTACTCCCCGAGTACACCACTTTTCGGGGCCCGGAGAATCGGGGAACCGGCGTCGGTCCCGATTGCGTGCGGGGAAATGGATTCTCCGCCCTGGCGCCGGCTGCGATTTCAGCCCCATGGGGGGATTTAAAAACAAGGGTGCGAATTTTAAATTCAAGGTGTTGTTGAACTGAGAGTCAATGTAGATCAGTGAGCACAGGGACGAGAGTGGAATGGGAATTGGTGCAAGTTCGGATATGGAAAGTAGAGTTTTGGATGATCTCAAGTTTAACCAGAAATGTGTTTTGAGGTGACAAATGGATGAGTCCTTCAGCAGCAGATGATCTGACAGAGTTGGAAAAATCAGTTTTAGTTATGGAGCTGATATATGGTTTGAAACTCATCTCAGTGTCAAACTTGTCTGGTTCAATCCTAGATGTTTCTAGGGAGAGATAGAACATAGAACATTACAGCGCAGTACAGGCCCTTCGGCCCTCGATGTTGCGCCGACCTGTGAAACCACTCTAAAGCCCATCTACACTATTCCCTTATCGTCCATATGTCTATCCAATGACCATTTGAATGCCCTTAGTGTTGGCGAGTCCACTACTGTTGCAGGCAGGGCATTCCACGCCCTTACTACTCTCTGAGTAAAGAACCTACCTCTGACATCTGTCTTAGATCTATCTCCCCTCAATTTAAAGCTATGTCCCCTCGTGCTAGACATCACCATCCAAGGAAAAAGGCTCTCACTGTCCACCCTATCCAATCCTCTGATCATCTTGTGTGCCTCAAGTAAGTCACCTCTTAAGGACTCCTACATCATCTTCTCTCTAATGAAAACAGCCTCAAGTCCCTCAGCCTTTCCTCATAAGATCTTCCCTTCATACCAGGCAACATTCTGGTAAATCTCCTCTGCACCCTTTCCAATGCTTCCACGTCCTTCCTATAATGCGGCGACCAGAATTGCACGCAATACTCCAAATGCGGCCGCACCAGAGTTTTGTACAGCTTTCCTGATATTAATATAATTCTGGCAACAGTTGTAAGGTATCATTGCTGTGCAGAAGCAATGATGTTATCAAGTAGACTAAACAACCAATCACACGGATGATGTCTCACAGACAGCAGGAAGTAACACGTGTTATCAGTCACGTTTTAGAACTCTAGAGAAACCAGAATAAAGCTTGAGGCTCACATGTGGGATTAAGGTAGAAACTGAAATATCATCATCCACAATAAAATCATTGTTATTAAAATCTGTATCATGGAATGGGGAAATTTGATATTCCACCAATAAATAATCAGTTGTTTGGGACCAGAGAGGATGTTTAGCACTCATTATGACTCAGAATGATTTTTTTTAAAAACCAGCTACACCTCATTCAGCATGATGCAACTTTGAAAAGATTTTTCTTTATTAGCAAGAATAGTAGTGTAAAATGTGAAAGTTCACATCAATTTTGTGATTTCTAACTGATTTTCATCTGCAAGAACTTCAACAGCACATTCTGTGGAAGAACAGGAAATTACGACAGTAAGAGTTGGGTTCCACATTCAACGCCACATGTTTGTACGCCAGAAGTCACTGTCAGTTTCATAAGAGTAATGACAGCGAATGTTGACAATTTCAACATCAGTACAACGGCAAAGTTTTGGCCTATATCTTCGCACAAACCTGTCACTTTAAATTTCATTCTGTTACAGAAATATTTGAACTTTAATGCCATACAGATTCTGAAGTTTAAAAAAACTGTTTAAAAGCAATGATGCGGTGTGTTTGATGTTTATTTCAATATGCTTGATTCAAACAAGCATAAACAAATAATCTAGATGGAAATCAAACAACCATGAAGTATAGATGCAGTGTTCATTTTAATATGCTCTTCGTTGATTCCAATATGCTTTCATACAAATGCATAATCCTCACCATAACCAAACTGAATAATCTAAAATCCAATTTGGAATGACAACGTTCTAAGAATTAGGAACCAATTTTAATGTGCTTCACATAAACAGAACAATGACCACAGAATCACTATGAAAAATGCACAAATGAATGAGTATGCATCAAAGGAACATATAACAGTTTTGTGCAATTTGTAACTCCCATAACTTGGATTTGGATTTTTTGTTTATTGTCACGTGTACCGAGGTACAGTGAAAAGTATTTTTCTGCGAGCAGCTCAACAGATCATTGAGTATATGAAAAGAAAAGGAAATAAAAGAATATACATAATAGGGCAACACAAGGCACACAATGTAACTACATAACACTGGCATCGGGTGAAGCATACAGGGTGTAGTATTAATGAGGTCAGTCCATAAGAGGGTCATTGAGGAGTCTGGTAACAGCGGGGAAGAAGCTGTTTTTGAGTCTGTTCGTGCGTGTTCTCAGACTTCTGTATCTCCTGCCCGATGGAAGAAGTTGGAACAGTGAGTAAGCTGGATGGGAGGGGTCTTTGATTATGCTGCCCGCTTTCCCCAGGCAGCGGGAGGTGTAGGTGGAGTCAATGGATGGGAGGCAGGTACGTGTGATGGACTGGGCGGTGTTCACAACTCTCTGAAGTTTCTTGCAGTCTTGGGCCGAGCAGTTGCCATACCAGGCTGTGATGCAGCCCGATAGGATACTTTCTTTTTAAAAAAATATATATTTTATTCAAATTTTTCGGCCAAACAAAACAATACAAAGGTTTTCCTTTTTACAACAATAAAACAATATAAATAACAGTGACCGTTTTAACAAATAAATAAATAATATACAAACTAAATGGCAACTGCCATAACAAAAATAATAACTCTCCAAAGATAAAATCAAACAATCCAATATACATAGTCTAATACAAATATCTATACAAAAACACCCCTGAGGACCCACCCGACCCCCCCCCCCACCCCCACCACCCCCCCCCCCCTCCCCCCTGGGTTGCTGCTGTTACCTTCCCATTTCCTTTATCGTTCTGCGAGCTAGTCAATGAACGGTTGCCACCGCCTGGTGAACCCTTGAGCCGAACCCCTTAGTGCGAACTTTATCCATTCTAGTTTTATAAACCCTGCCATGTCATTTATCCAGGTCTCCACGCCCGGGGGTTTGGCTTCCTTCCACATAAGCAATATCCTTCGCCGGGCTACTAGGGACGCAAAGGCCAAGACATCAGTCTCTTTCGCCTCCTGCACTCACGGCTCTTCTGCAACCCCGAATATAGCCAACCCCCAGCCTGGCTCGACCCGGACCCCCACCACCTTCGAAAGCACCTTTGCCACCCCCACCCAGAACCCCTGCAGTGCCGGGCATGACCAAAACATGTGGGTGTGGTTTGCTGGGCTTCTCGAGCATCTCCCACACCTATCCTCTACCCCCAAAAATTTACTGAGCCTTGCTCCGGTCATATGCGCCCTGTGTAAAACCTTGAATTGTTTCAGGCTTAGCCTGGCGCACGAGGACGACGAGTTTACCCTACGTAGGGCATCAGCCCATGGCCCCTCCTCAATCTCTTCCCCCAGCTCTTCTTCCCATTTCCCCTTCAGCTCATCCACCATGATCTCCCCTCGTCCCTCATTTCCCTGTATATATCCGACACCCTACCATCCCCCGCCCATATCCCTGAGATCACTGTATCCTGCACCTCCTGCGTCGGGAGCTGCGGGAATTCCCTCACCTGTTGCCTCGCAAAAGCCCTCAGTTGCATATACCGAAATGCATTCCCTTGGGGCAACCCATATTTTTCCGTCAGCGCTCCCAGACTCGCAAACGTCCCGTCTACGAACAGATCTCTCAGTTGCACAACCCCAGCTCTCTGCCATGCTCCAAATCCCCCATCTATTCTCCCCGGGAGAAACCTATGATTATTTCTTATCGGGGACCACACCGAGGCTCCCGTCCTTCCCCTATGCCGTCTCCACTGCCCCCAAATTTTTAGCGTTGCCACCACCACTGGACTTGTGGTGTATTTCTTCGGGTGTATTGTGGTGTATTTCTTTCTCCCTCCCCTTCTCCCATCCACTTACATACCATTGAGATATTGGCGGCCCAGTAGTATTCACTTAGGCTCGGTAGTGCCAGCACCCCCCCCCGCCCTATCCCTGCAAGAACCCCCTCCTCACTCTTGGGGTCTTCCCGGCCCACACAAAACTCATGACACTTTTCTCAATTTTCTTGAAAAAAGCCTTCGTGACCATCACCGGAAGGCACTGAAACACAAAAAGGAATCTCGGGAGGACTACCATTTTGACCGCCTACACCCTACCCACCAGTGACATGGGCACCATGTCCCATCTCTTAAATTCCTCCTCCATATGTTCCACCAATCTTGTTAAATTAAGCCTATGTAAGGTTCCCCAACTCCTGGCTATCTGAATCCCTAAGTACCGGAAATCTCTTGTTACCTTCCTCAGCGGTAAATCATCTATTCCCCTGCTCTGCTCCCCCGGATGCACCACAAACAACTCACTCTTCCCCATATTTAATTTGTACCCCAAAAATTCCCCAAACTCCCTGAGTGTCTGCATTATCTCAGGCATCCCCTCCACTGGGTCCGCAACATACAGCAATAAATCATCTGCATACAAAGTTCCCGGTGTTCTTCTCCTCCCCTGAGTACTCCCCTCCACTTCCTGGAGCCCCTCAGTGCTATGGCCAGGGGCTCAATCGCCAATGCAAACAGTAACGGAGACAGGGGACACCCCTGCCTCATCCCTCTATGAAGACGGAAGTAGTCAGACCTCTGCCTGTTCGTGACCACACTCGCCACCGGGGCCCTATACAGCAGCTGTACCCATCCAATAAACCCTTCTCCAAAACCAAATCTCCTCAGCACCTCCCACAGATAATCCCTCTCCACTCTGTCGAATGCTTTCTCGGCGTCCATCGCCACCACTATCTCCGCCTCCCCCTCTGGTGGGGGCATCATCATTACCCCTAGCAACCTCCGTATGTTTGTGTTCAGCTGTCTCCCCTTAACGAACCCAGTTTGATCCTCATGGACCACCCCCGGGACACAATCCTCTATCCTCGTTGCCATCACCTTGGCCAGGAGCTTAGCATCTACATTTAAAAGGGAAATGGGCCTGTAGGACCCACACTGCAGCGGGTCTTTTTCCTTCTTCAAAAGGAGCGATATCGTCGCCTCCGACATAGTCGGGGGCAACTGCCCCCTTTCCCTGGCCTCATTAAAGGTTCTCGTCAAAAGCGGGGCCAGTAAGTCCATATACTTCCTATAAAATTCCACCGGGAATCTGTCCGGTCCCGGGGCCTTCCCGCCTGCATGCTCCCAATCCCTTTTACCACCTCCTCCATCTCAATCTGTGCTCCCAGTCCCGCCCTCTCCTGCTCCTCCACCTTCGGAAGTTCCAGCTGATCCAGGAAACACACATTCCCTCCTTCCCTTCCGGGGGCTGAGCCTTATATAACCTCTCATAGAATGCCTTGAACACCCCGTTCACTCTCTCCGCTCCCATTCCATCTCTCCCTCCTCATCTCTCACCCCACCTATCTCCCTCGCTGCTCCCCTCTTCCTCAATTGGTGGGCCAGTAGCCAACTCGCCTTCTCTCCATACTCATACTGTACACCCTGTGCCCTCCTCCACTGTGCCTCTGTCTTACCCGTGGTCAGCAGGTCAAATTCCACATGTAACCTTTGTCTTTCCCTGTACAGTCCCTCCTCTGGTGCCTCCGCATATTGCCTGTCCACCCTCAAAAGTTCTTTCAACAATCGCTCCCTTTCTTTACCCTCTTGCTTCCCTTTATGTGCCCTTATGGATATCAGTTCCCCTCTGACCACCGCCTTCAACGCCTGCCAGACCACTCCCACCTGAACCTCTCCATTGTCATTCAGCTCCAAGTACCTTTTGATACACCCCCTCACCCTTAAACATACCCCCTCATCCGCCAATAGTCCCATGGCCATTCTCCAGGGCGGGTGCTGTTCTTTTTCCTCTCCTACCTCCAAGTCTACCCAATGTGGAGCGTGGTCCGAAATGGCTATGGCCGTATACTCCGTCCCTGTCACCTTCGGAATCAGTGCCCTTCCCAAGACAAAAAAAGTCTATCCGTGAGTATACTTTGTGAACATGGGAGAAAAATGAGAACTCCTTACTCCTAGGCCTACTAAATCTCCAGGGGTCTACCCCTCCCATCTGCTCCATGAAGTCCTTGAGCACCCTGGCCGCTGCCGGCCTCCTCCCGGTCCTGGACCTCGACCGGTCCAGCCCTGGATCAAGCACTGTATTGAAGTCTCCCCCCAGTACCAACTTTCCTGCCTCCAGGTCCGGGATACGTCCCAACATACGCCTCATAAAATTTGCATCATCCCAGTTCGGGGCGTATACGTTCACCAGAACCACCGCCTCCCCTTGCAATCTGCCACTCACCATCACATATCTACCCCCACTATCCGCCACTATGGTCTTTGCCTCAAACAGTACCCGTTTCCCCACTAAGATAGCCACCCCCCTATTCTTCGCATCTAAACCCGAATGAAACACCTGCCCCACCCATCCTTTACGTAGTCTGACCTGGTCTATCAGTTTCAGATGCGTCTCCTGCAACATAACCACACCTGCCTTTAATTTCTTTAGGTGTGCGAGTACCCGTGCCCTTTTAATCGGCCCGTTCAGCCCTCTCACGTTCCACGTGATCAGCCGGGTTGGGGGGCTCTTTACCCCACCCCCTTTTTTAACCCAGCTCCTCACCCGGTTCCCACGTACCCGTATATCCCCCCGACGGTGCCCTCCCGCCTCGACCACCCCATCCCATAACAGCTCCCCCTTCTCCTTAGCAGCAGCAACCCAGTTAACCCCCCCCCCCCTCCGCTAGATCCCCCTCTAGCTTGGTTCCACCCCCCATGTTGCTCCCAGAAGTCAGCGAACTCTGGTTGACCTCGGCTTCCCCCCTTGTCCTCGGCCCCCACTGTGCGAGGCCCCCTCCTTCCTGCGTCCCTGTTCCCGCCATAATTACCATAGCACGGGAACAAAGCCCGCGTTTCCCACTCGGCCCCGCCCCTAATGGCCGGCGCCCACAGTTCCTCGTACTCCCCCCCCCCCCCCACAACATGGGGAAGAGAGAAAAGTTGCAGGATCACAAAATTAACAAATTGAAAAATCATCCCCCCCCTTCCTCACCCCACATAATCACCCCACCACTTTGTCCCAAAAGCTCTTTCTCTCGCCAGACTATTCCAGCTTCTCGTCCACAATGAATGTCCACACCTCTTCTGCCGTCTCAAAGTAGTGGTGCTTCCCTTGGTGTGTGACCCACAATCTCGCCGATTGTAACATTCCAAACTGGACCTTCTTTTTGTGAAGCACCGCCTTAGCCCGATTGAAACTTGCCCTCCTTCTCGCCACCTCCGCACTCCAATCCTGGTATACGCGGATCACCGCGTTCTCCCACCTACAGCTCCGAGTTTTCTTCGCCCATCTGAGGACCGTCTCTCTGTCATTGTAGCGGAGAAACCTCACCATTATAGCTCGAGGTATTTCTCCAGCCTTTGGTCTTCGCGCCAGAACTCGATAAGCTCCCTCCACCTCCAAAGGGCCCGTCGGGGCCTCCGATCCCATTAGCGAGTGAAGCATCGTGCTCACATATGTCCCGACGTCCGCCCCTTCTGCGCCTTCGGGAAGACCCAGGACTCTTAAATTCTTCCTCCTCGAATTATTCTCCAGTGCTTCCAACCTCTCCACACACCTTTTGTGCTGTGCCTCATGCGTTTCTGCCTTCACCACCAGGCCCTGTATTTCATCTTCGTTTTCAGCAGTCTTTGCCTTCATGACCCGAAGCTCCAGCTCTTGGGTCTTCTGCTCCTCCTTTAGCCCATCAATCGCCTGTAATATCGGGGCCAACAGCTCCTTCTTCAACTCCTTCTTCAGCTCTTCCACACAGCGCCGCAGGAACTCTTGTTGCTCCGGGCCCCAAAACAAACGGCCATCTTCCGACGCCATCTTACTTTGAGCTTCCCTTCCTTGCCGCTGCTCCAGAGGATCCTCCGCAATCCGGCCGCTATCCTCTCCCTTTTCCATGCGTGTCCGGGGGGATTCCCTTCTGGTTTACCGCACAGTGTTTTTGGCCGTTTAAATTGCCGTTGGGGCTCCTATTAAGAGCCCAAAAGTCCGTTCCAACGGGAGCTGCCGAAACGTGCGACTTAGCTGGTCATCGCTGCACCCGGAACCATCGATAGGATGCTTTCCATGGTGCATCTGTAAATGTTGGTAAGGTTTAATGTGGGCGTGCTGAATTTCCTTAGTTTGCTGAGGAAGTAGAGGATCCAGTTGCAGACTGAGGAGCAGAGTCCTAGGTTTTGGAGCTTTGATATGAGCTTGGCTGGGATTATGGTGTTGAAGGCGGAGCTGTAATCAATAAATAGGAGTCTGATGTAGGAGTCTTTGTTGTTGAGATGCTCTCGGGATGAGTGTAGGGCCAGGGAGATGGCGTCTGCTGTGGACCGGTTGGGGCGATATGCGAATTGCAGTGGATCAAGGCGTTCTGGGAGTATGGAGGTGATGCGCTTCATGACCAACCTCTCGAAGCACTTCATTACGACTGAAGTCAGGACCACCGGATGGTAGTCACTGAGGCACGTTGCCTGGTTCTTCTTTGGCACCGGTATGATGGTGGTCTTCTTGAAGCAAGTGGTGACCTCGGGGCGGAGTAGGGACAGGTTAAAGATGTCCGTGAACACATCTGCCAGCTGGTCCACGCAGACTCTGAGTGCACGACCAGGGATCCCGTCCGAACCCGTCGCCCTCCGAGGGTTCACTTTCAGGAAAGCCGATCTGACTTTGGAAACTCTGATGGTGGGTATGGTGTGTTATTGGCTGCTGGGGGACTCGACAGCGGATCGTTGGGTTCCTGCTCGAACCGAGCATAGAATGCATTGAGCTCATCGGGGAGGGGTGTGCTGCTGCTGGAGATACTGCTCGGCTTCGCTTTATAGCCCGTTATGTTGTTTAGTCCTTGCCACAACTGCCAAGAGTCTGTAACGCTAATCTGTGACTCTAGCTTGGTCTGATATTCTCTCTCGGCATCTCGGATGGCTTTGCGGAGGTCGTGCCTGGAGGGATGGAGTCGGTGGCTAGGGTGTGGAGTTTGCAGTGTGGACCAAAGTTAATGGTTTAAAGCTTCCTAATGTTTAGAGGGAGATTTCTGCTAACCCAGTACTAGATGTCAGACAAGCAGTGGCAAGTGGAAGGGTCGAGAGAAGTATGTTGAGGTAGAGCTGGGGTGTCATCAGTATACCTGTGGAAACTGACGCTGTGTTCAGGTAATGCCACTGAGGGTAAACATATAGGTGACAAATAAGAGGGAGGTAAAGATAGATCCATGAGGAATGCTAGAGGTAATGGTGTGGGAGCAGGAAGAGACACTAAGGGTGAACATAGAAGGAATTTGGGCAGAGGAAGGCATTTGGGTGGAGAACAATAATGGGAAGTGATCAGAAATGACCACACTCACAGAGCACAATTGCAGAAGTGCACTCCTCCTGCCTGTGATTTCCTGCCCATTGAATATGATCAATGGATAATGCAGACTGGGAATGTGCAATTTTTGCTATATGTACTGGGAGAAGATTCATTGGAGTATTATCCCTACATCACATGGTCATAATTTAGAAGTTTTTGATTCTGAAAAGATTAATGTGTAAAATTAATAACTTTAGAAACAATATAAACACACACATTTTAGCATATTAAAATAGTGCCTTTAATATAGCAAAATGTCCACAGGTCCTTTACAACAGGAATCGGGTCAGGGGAGGGAGTGAGAAGTCTGAAGTTTCTAAGGAGGCTTTTGACGATGAAGAATATAGCAAAGCAATGGGATTTAGGGAGAGAATGGTGGGCAGGTGCTTTTCTATGAATGAAAGGAGGAGGAACACATCATGAGGATTGAAAGAGCAGAGAGTGTGAACATGAACGTGAGGCTGGAAAAAATTGTAGAATTAGCTATGAGGAGCGGTTGAATAAACTCGGTTTGTTCTCACTGGAACAACGGAGTTTGAGGGGCGACCTGATCGAGGTCTACAAAATTATGAGGGGCATAGAGTGGATAGTCAGAGGCTTTTTCCCAGGGTAGAGGGGTCAATTACTAGGGGGGCATAGGTTTAAGGTGCGAGGGGCAAGGTTTCGAGGAGATGTACAAGGCAAGTTTTTTACACAGAGGGTAGTGGGTGTAACTTGCTACCGGAGGAGGTGGTGGAAGCAGGGACAATAGTGACGTGTAAGGGGCATCTTGACAAACACATGAATAGGATGGGAATAGAGGGATACGGACCCAGGAAGTGCAGAAGATTTTAGTTTAGATGGGCAGCATGGTCGGCACAGGCTTGGAGGGCCGAAGGGCCTGTTCCTGTGCTGTACTTTTCTTTGTTCTTTGTTCTTTGTTAATTGGGGAGTGGAGGAGGCCATGGGAGGGATCTGTAGCCAAGGGTTAGAATTGACATGCTGAGGGATGGGGAACAATTGGAACCTGAAAAATAAGAGCGTATTAGAGGAGCATGAGTTTGCTGCAGATGGAGTATAGATGGTGGAGTTCTGTCTGAACTGGAGTTCATGTAGAGGTTGAGCTTGGACAACATTGGTAAAGTGCGAAAGAAAGTACATGATCGAGAATTTATCACTAGTTGAGGTGAGTAGGTGTTAAAAGTATTGACTGACCAAATGCAGAGTCAAGCAGGACACCTAGAATGCGCACCTTTCAACTGAGAGTGAAACAGTGACTGTTTTAGTATCAAGAATAATGGTGAATGGTCAGAAATGGGGTATTATTAATGGAGGTACAAAAGCTGATCCATTGCTTGAGGAAGATAACATCATTACAACAATGTGCAAATAAGGAATTGGAGTGGGCAAGGTAGGGTGTCTTGGGGCAAGGACGTCTTGGGGCAGGGACAACTTAAGGAAACATTACTCTCTTAAGTGTGACTATTTCTATGCTCTCCTGGCCAGGCAGCCACCCTACATCTTCAGAACTCATCCAAAACTCTGCGACCCATATCCTAACTTGCACCAAGTTCTAGTCACCCTTGTGTCTGCTGATCTACACTGGTTGTGGGTCGCAATGCCTCAAATGTCCAACAGAACTAGCCATGGCAGTGGATGTGCCGGCTACACGAGGGAGAATATCCATATATTTAGTTTGCCGATTAAAAATTCAGTTGACTTCATTCACAAAATATTACAGGAGCTGAGGGAAAAGTTTTAACTAAATTGTAAGAGAGTTATTAAAATATTCTTGAATCTGTTGGAAATCGTGTAAACACCTTCAACCATAGGGAACAGTTTTAAAAAGCCTGGTCCCTTTGGATATCATTAGAACTGGCAAAAATTATTCCAATTACAAACTTTTATTTTTGGTGTTATTTTCTCCTTCTTAAGCTTTATAAGCCAGGTCTGGGCAATGAAATCTTGGCATCTGTTGTCAACATTTTACACTGTGACCATCCTCTCCGGTGACACCAAATTAATGCCAGTTTGTTGTGAATTGTGACCCGAAACCTTTAGCAACTTGGCTGAGAATGACCCAAACTTATTTTCACAGTAACTTACGATAGTTCACTTTGACGCCATCAGTTCCAGAGGTGAAAGGTCAATTTCCCAATCCCACTACATCACCTCATCCTTCATTGTGGCAAACCAACTGAAACCTGAAAAAAGGATTAAAATTCCAAATAGATTATATGCTTGGGAAATTGGTGCAGAATGGTCTTTCTTCCTGACCACAATGCAACATCACATGGCAACATATCACTTAGATGCAAAATACATTCAAAACGAATGTGATGACGGACTAAACAACCTCACCACATTGCCCCACCAGCAAACTGGGATTGTTCCCCTACCTCTGCAGACAAAATGTATTTTATGGTCAAATCTCAGCCACTCTTCCGCTGTTGTTCAACTCGTCATTTTGTGGGCCTGTCAATCATACAATTTAGGAAACCTAATCAATGATTGCCTTGCATCAAAGTTGATCTAAGTTTCTCAGAGCGGCCAATGTTTGACACTGACTGGTTAAAAGTTCATTTTTTTTCTATAATATGTCAAGAACAAAAGATTTTTGGAATTGGAAGTTTAACATTCTATTTATCAGGAACAGAATATTCTGTGATGTTAACCTGTTTCCAACTGGCACTGGAGGGATTAAATAATGTTATTTGTTACAAAAACATTTACAGTACTAAAGAGATGTGTTCAATTGCAGAGCATAGAGAACATCAAGGTTTATCTCCATGAGAAAGAACTTTGGAAGAAATTTCATGAGGCTGGTACAGAAATGATCATCACAAAGGCTGGCAGGTAGGTTTAATGTGAGTGAGTGTAAATGGGAGACATTTTATGCTATTTTATATTTATTGGTCTTGTTTGGTAAATTGACCATTATCGTCTTGTTTTTGCTGAAAATTAGCTGTGGCATTTGATTGGCAAAAACAAACAGGTGTCATGAAGAAAACATTATTTTAAACAGTGAGTTGTTAGGATCTTGAATGAACTTCCAGAAAGGGCGGTGGAATCAGATTCAATAATAACTTTGAAAGGGAATTGAATAAATACTTAAAAATGAAATAATTGCCCGGCTATGGCAAATAGCAAAGGAGCAGAACAAATTCTTTCAAAGGGCGAGCACAGGCCTGATGGGCTGACTGGCCTTTGTCACTGATGTAGCATTCTAAGATTCCATGCTCTTAGAAAAACAACATTTTATACAGTTACAATTACTACTGTGAACGGAGGTTCTGTTTAGGAGGTCAGAGCACAAACACATAGCAATGTCCCCACTGACAGCAGCATGAAAGATAACTGTCCCAAGCCAGTTCCTCAGCTCCTCATAATGGACAGCTCTCCACAAGAATAGAGACCCAGGAACAAGCTGTTCACAGTCAGTGCCTGGGCCAAAATACCAAGGGGAGAGAATCCTAATCCCATCCTAACAACAATAAACATGGAGTAGAGTAGGAGGGATAAATAGGCAGGTAGTGTCTAGGGGAGAGGAGCGGGCATGTGCAATATGGTTTGATTGAAGTATTGGTTTTATATTGATGTTTGCACATTTCTGTTATCTGTAACTGTTTACAATGCCAAAAAATACCTCAATAAAATTGTTTGTTAAAAAAAAACCAATAAAGATGGAAAATATTTTATGTTCACCTTCATAACCTCAGGACATTCCAAAATGTTTTTTTATGGTCAATAAATGGCTTTGTAGTCTAGTCACTGCTGTACTGTAGACAGACAGACATGGCACACAGCAAGTTCCCATAATCCGCAATGAGATTAATGGTCTGTTAATCTGCTTTCGGTACTGTTAGTCACATGAAGAATGTAGAGTAAAACACTGGGGGAACTCCCCTCTGCTTCTTTAATCCACATTGTGGTGTGGTTTTCACTTACCTGTCTGGGGCTTCAGTTTAACACCTTATCCCGACGTTTGTGCCTTCAACTGATGCATCTTTGAGCAATTGTATACTAAGTGACAACTAGATTGTGGGCTCAAGATGCTGGAAGGAGCTTGAACACATGACCCTCTGACTCAGAGGTAAGAGCGTTACCACTGACCCAAACTGAGACCTAACTATTAAAAGTCTTTAAATGAACTTCCGGAGACAGTCATTTTGGCTATTTGACACCATTTTCAAATGATTGTTTGGAGACATTTTTTAATCCTTTGGACATGGATTTTACAAATATGAATTTGAATTTGACAGTATCTAACTAGAATTTAAGGGTCTGCTAAACAACTGACAAGACTCGCCCATTTTGGTTTGATGTATCTCGCGCTTCATGTGTTTGGCTGTGTTTCTGATCTGTCTTTATTTTTGACCATGTAAATATTACTCATGCCATTTAAATATCCATGATGTGGAGATGCCGGCGTTGGACTGGGGTGAGCACAGTAAGAAGTCTTACAACACCAGGCTACAGTCCAACAGGTTTGTTTCGATGTCACTAGCTTTCAGAGCGCTGCTCCTTCCTCAGGTGAATATTTAAATATCCCACATTGGAACCCTTTCTAATACCATTGGCTGTGTTGGGTCAATTTTGTGATATGTGATTGTATCACAGAGTCTCATGTAGCATTTGGAAAAGCAGCCCATTTTGGGGAGAAATTCAATTTACATCCATGTTTTCTGTGTGCTTATAATGGGCGCTAGGCTACTGAGTTGGGTGTCTTGATCTCTTGCATCAGAAGTATATCCGGCGTTATATTGGCAAGAGCACAGTGCTCTCCCACAGCACACTCTGGATTGTTGCTTCTCCCTCCTTGACATGACGACACCTGCAGTTGCAAAGCAATATTTAGATGAGGCCCGCATTGAATTTCACTTGGGCCTCAGGATGACCCAGGCCAACACATGAAATTATTACTCCACCAATTTCACACCTTTTTGGGGGAGCAGAGCAAATCAAATTCCTCCCTCTACATGTCAACAATAAATTGATTCACAAGACAGTAAAAATCCTACATCCGTGTGTAACTCCTGTCAACTTTTCCAATAGAGATTCCTACATCCACATCTATAATGGATTCTGTGTCAATACAGTTATCACATTGAGGTCGCGTACTCATTTTAATGGCAGTGCCACCCCTGGCAGGAAAGTTAAATTACAGCATAACTCATTCCTATGGACTGCAGTTCCCTTTATACATGTAGGAACCTATAATGGACATAGAGGAACTAAGATAACATTTGTGATTTTAAAATAGGGACTGAATTAAATCTGCATGCCTTGGTGAAATTTTCCCACGTCATTTTAAGATTACTCTTGATCTTGGCTTCCCATGGGCAATGCATGGGTGATCAATTAGTAATGTAAGAATTAATTCTTATTGGTGGCAATTCTCCAGGGCCATTAGCCCTAGCCGGGATTCCCACTGGCCTGTTGAACCAGGCATGAGATCCAAAACAGGATTCTCGCTGGGCATCAAACCCGTTGATGGTCTCCCGTCACGCTCTCGCGAGATCAGGTTTGGCTGGGCTGGAGCGGCTCAGGTCAGGTTTTTTTCCTGGATGGGGGTCATGTGGCAAGTCTTCCCTCTGTAGCTTTGATAACCGATAAACCCTTTCCCAGCATGTCAATTTCAATGATCAGTCTGATGTGGGTAAAAGACTTTCCTTTGGAGCCTTCTAACCTTTGATGCCTCCCTCAGCATGTCAATATCAATGATCTGTCAGATGAAGGTAAAAGTCTTCCCATTGTAGCCTTGAAAACGTTTAATGTCTCTCCCAGCATGACAAGTTCAATGATCTGTCAGATGAAGCTAAACATCTTTAATGAAGCTAAACATCTTTAATGTGTTGGAAATCTTTGAAGTGCTTTTTTCATATTCAATTGCATTCTCCTTTAATTTTTTCAAGCCTCTGAGCTTGCTGAGGGGCCTCAAAGCTTTGGACTGCATTGTTTACAATTAATTTCATGGCCCATTATATTTTACAAGCCTTTTGATTGACAGGTCCAGGCTATTTCAAAGGAGAGTTGGCTTTGTTTATTTTTATAGCTCTTTATGATCCATTACCTTTTACAAGTGAGGATTTAGTTTTGTTTATATTTATCGTTCTTCATGGTCCATTAGCTCTCAGTGTTTCTTCTTTGGAGCAGGTGTTGTTTCTAACCGCAGTTTATAAAAAAAAGGCTATTGCTTTGTCCTGAAGTGCTTACTAGTGTCATGACACCGTGGGCTAGTGCATATTCAATTCTAGCCCCACTTGACCAGGAGTCACAACACAGGTGAAATGAGATTTAAAATATCCAAAGTCCTTGGTTGAGCCCAATAAACTACACACAACAGGTTTGTAACTTTAAAACACAAGTAACCTTTTCTTATGGACAGTTTTATAATTAAATGGACAGACAATGTAACTATCTACTACCCCTTTCTCAACCCTCTCTTCCTAATACGCCCCACTCTCTCTACGTACACGCAGACAAACAACATAGAGGGGAAAGGGTGGCATTGCAAAGGGAAGAGGCCTGAAGGGAGGAACTAGGGGTGCCCTGAAAGGGAGGGTGGGCTGAAGGGAGGGATGTTTGATGAACCCATAGTAGGGTGCCACTCATTTGGGGGGGCCTTGCCAGTGATTGTTGGGGTGGGGGTTGTGTTCTTCTGAGATTGGAGCACCCATTACAAAGGACACTGTGATTACTGAGGATCCGGTCTTGCCGACTTCTTCGGGTCCCAGGAATCGCTCATGGCTCCAAATATCTGGATCATGTTGATCCACCCAATGGGAATTGCACTTTATTTCCCACATGAGGCCACACTTAGAAATATTTTGGGAGAATTGCATCCATTATTAGATTCAATGAACTTGTCCTACATTCACAAATATTAACCACAACTAACTGTCTTTCACCATAACATTCAATTAATTCCCCCTGCAGAAACAGTTACGATCCCAGTTGTTGTTATAACTGGACGGGTAGATCCCAGAACAGAATCCTAGCTCAAAAGACTGCAACGTTTCCTTTTCTTCATAAAACGTAGAGGAACAGTGTCACAGGACTGCCAATTAGTTTTAACAACAAGAAAAAAACATTTATTAGACATAGAAAAATAATGTATTTTCTTTTATATCCTTCTCTTTTCATGTACTTAATGATCTGTTGAGCTGCTCGCAGAAAAATACTTTTCACTGTACCTCGGTACACGTGACAATAAACAAAAATCCAAATCCAATCCAAAATTGGATTACAAAACAATACTCCTTTATTCCCCCTTCAGCTTCACAATTAGACATAGACTTTAAGGTTAACATGAATGGAAAAGTGTATCTTGCAACAGTCTCAGTAACACAACGTCCCTTTAAACACACAAGGTGGCTGCGGTCAAATACACTCTGCATTCTGAATCTCAAGTGAATGTCTGGATTTCGCCTCAGATCCACCCAGATGATTGTCACGTGAGATTTTTCAAACTCCACTCCCAAAAACACCCATTAAAATCTTCTCTCGCAATAATGCTTTTCCTTAATGGTTTACATTGTAAAGTTCAGACCATGTTTTCCAAATGACACTTTTAATCAAAGCTTCAGCTCCACTTTTAACAGTGAATCCAGTCCAGGCTTTACACCACCTCTTTTGGATTTCTTTGTCTTAACTGCTGTACAACAGAACTATTAAATTAAACCCATTTAAAACTATATCTTATTTCTAATGATGTGACCTTTCACAATTGCTTTAACTCTCGAGCCCCAGAGTGCATTAAAATGGCAGCAAATTTTTGATTTGCCTCTGAAGTCTGTTTTCCCTCTCCAAATCTGCTTATTGCAATTGTCTCCTTAACTCAGTACACTTATTTTACTTTTCCTTGAATACTTCTGAACGATATCTTGGTCTCTGTTCTCTTAGCTTCAATTGTCTTAAGACATTCTGTCTGTCCCAATTCCGTGATTATCTGGGCAGTAACTGGTTCTTTAGGAAACCTGCCTCTTTGCAGCTTCTGTCCTGTCCAGTCTTTCTTGTGGCAGAACTGAGAAATGTTCAGACCCCTGTGTCCTGTCACCAACTGCAATATATTCAACTAAAACTGAAACTTAAAAGCTTTTTAATCCTTAAAAAGAGCCTCCAGTTGCTAAGCAATTGCAACATGCTTATTGATGTGTTGGGTGCTCTGGATCCGTGGAACACATACAGGCCACCAACACTTAAAATAGTACAACACTATTTTATTAAGTTAGAAACTGTTGAACATACTTTCACTGTGGGTTATCACGATGTTAGATTAAACTAAAGACCTATGCCTGCCCTAACCAGTCAGCACATGGTGAAGATCCGTGCTGTAAGCTGTAAGTTGTGTCCTCCTGAGAGGCTGCATCCCGAATGAGCGGGAACTCTGATGCCCTCTGTCTATATAGTGAGTGTGCTCTAACTGGTGATTGGCTGCGGTGTTGTGTGTGTGTTGATTGGTCTTGCTGTGAGTCCATCAGTGTGTGTGGCTGCACCATGACATACTGGTGTATATTATGACACTTATGTCCTGCCCAGCATTCTCATTCTTTCTGTCCCAATTCCCTGGTATCAATACAGTAACTGGTTCTTCAGGAAACTTTCCTCTTTGAAGCTCCCATCCTGTCCAACTTCTCCTGGCAGCGTCGAGAGCAGTTCACGCCCCAGTGTCCTGTCTCCAGCTGCCCACAAATTCAGTTAAAACTAAAACTTTAAAGCTTCTCTAGATTTCAAGGCCTTAGCTGCTAAGCAACACCCACATGCTTATACCTTTTATTTATTCTTCACAACGTAACCCTTTCGAAGCAAAATAGAATTAGAATTGAAACCAACCCCCACACATACAAACACTGTTGTCCAGCACAGTAGCATAAGTGGCTAACACTGTTGCTTCACAGCGCCAGGGTCCCGGGTTCGATTCCCCGCTGGGTCACTGTCTGTGCGAAGTCTGCACGTTCTCCCCGTGTCTGCGTGGGTTTCCTCCGGGTGCTCCGGTTTCCTCCCACAGTCCAAAGATTTTCCCTTCATGTCCCTAACGTGCAGGTTAGGTAAAATTTCCCTTCATGTCCAAAGGATTAGGAGGGGTTATTGGGTTACGGGGATAGGGTGGAAGTGAGGGCTTAAGTGGGTCGGTGCAGACTCAAATGGCCTCCTTCTGCACACTATGTTCTATGTTCTATGAATCTAACTGTAAGTTTTACCCTTCCTTTCACAGAACTATTAAATTAAACGCATTTAAAACTATATCTTATTTCTAATGATGTGGAGATGCCGGCGTTGGACTGGGGTGGGCACAATACGAAGTCTTACAACACCAGGTTAAAGTCCAACAGGTTTGTTTGGAGTCACTAGCTTTCGGAGCGCAGCTCCTTCATTCACCTGAGGAAGGAGCTGCGCTCCGAAAGTTAGTGATTCGAAACAAACCTGTTGGACTTTAACCTGGTGTTGTAAGACTTATTTCTAATATTTACCAATATAAATCCCTTAAAACTAGCTTTGCTTTCCAAACATTACATACTGAATGCATGAACATTATAATGTCCAGATCGATGACTTCCATTGATAACTCACTTTATCACCGCACTACAATTCGATTGAGAAATCCTACACTTGACCTTCCTTCCGCCTGCAGTTTCCTTGTTGCTAACCTGTGTCAGCTTAACCAAAGTTAACAAAATAATTCAATCAACTGAGTACTGTGGAGTTGTACAATACCATGCTGTCAAGATATGCTTTCCTAACTCTTTGTTGTAATATTGGCCTGATTTTGTTTTGGTAATGATGAAAAAACTGTTACGACACCCCGGGCTAGTGTGCGGTCAATTCCAGCCCCACGGGCTTAGGAGTCCCAACATAAGTGAATCAATCAATAATTCATTTATATTTTCTGAAATCTTTGAACCTCGACTGCTCCAATGACTTATAGGCATGAGATTTGTAAGTGTAACACACAAAAAACTGTTTGTAATAGCAATAGAGATAAGACATGCAATGATTATCATAGACTATCAGCCAGCTAATCTATTACACCCCCTCTTTTATCACCCCACCTTCTACCTAAACACACCAAAAGACAGACACACACAGGGGAATGGGAAAGGGGTAAAATGATTGGGATTAAAATGGAAGAAAGAGAGATAAGTGTCCTTGTTGCTGATATAGAAGACGTTGTAGCCGGCGATCTTCCCGGGATGGGGACTGTTGAAAGTACCACTTGGTTTGGATCTTCTGGCTGGAACATTCAGTCCAGACTCTCAGGCTGTGGGACCCCCATTAGGAAGCCTCTTTAACTTGTGTTAATCTGGACCTTCACATGGAAGATGCAATTCAGGTCTGTTCAATTTTTATTTGTTTCCCACTCCAGCAGACTGACTAACAGCTTCTCTCAGATAAACAGAATATCAGAGAAACAGTTTCCATGAGGCCTTAGAGAGGTCTGGTAACCTTATGAGAAATAAATCCAGAAGGTTCCCTCCAGCTCTGTCTTCAGGCTTTAAACACTCACCAGCTGAATAGAGAGAAAAAGATGGCTGCTCCGTTTACCTGGAGTGAGCCCCAGTCGAGATATTAGAGTGAGTTCCACCCTTTCTGGGGGAGAGAGACATCTAAAAGAGCTCAGTTCAGCTCTTGAGTTCAAAGCAAAACTAAGCTATCAAAATGGGGTCTGCCTTTCTTAGCAGAATATTCTGGAATGGCCAACACCAATCAGGAGTGAGGGTTAGGTAAGATCCATGAATTTAAAACAGTTTCTTTGCTGCCAGCCAAGTCCATCAAAATTAGTCATCACTGGGCCAAACCAAGCAGCTCGTCCCACTGGGGTTTTCCTGAGGCCAGACTTAATAACACATCAGTCCTGTTTTTAAAAAAATTAAAGGTGCAGGCCATCTGAAAGGCATAGGTCCCAGCAACTGTCCAGGCACAAAATATATAAAAAGCCAAATAAACAGAAAATAATGGGAATACACAGGGAAACCAGGTTTAAACTGGAGGATCCTTACAACTGTTAGTGTTCCCCATTATTATACATTTTGGAGTTTTGACATGTGCAGAATAACATAAAAATCCAGAAATTGGGGGTGTCAGTGAGTCTACACTGTTCTATGGGGTTCATAGTGTTCAATTCTGGTCGCCACACCACCAGAAGGATGTGGAGGCTTTAGAGTGGGTGCAGAAGAGATTTACCAGGATGTTGCCCGGTATGGAAGGCATTAGCTATGAGGAGAGGTTGAATAAACTTGGTTTGTTCTCACGGGAACAAAGGAAGTTGAGGGGTGACCTGATAGAGGTCTACAAAATTATGAGGGGCATAGACAGAGTGGATAGTCAGAGACTTTTTCCCAGGGTAGAGGGGTCAATTACTAGGGGCCGTAGGTTTAAGGTGTGAGGGGCAAGGTTTAGAGGAGATGTACGAGGCAGATTTTTTACACAGAGGGTAGTGGGTGCCTGGAACTCGCTGCCGGAGGAGGTGGTGGAAGCAGTGATGATTAAGGGGCATCTTGACAAATACATGAATAGGATGGGAATAGAGGGATACGGACCCCGGAAGTGTAGAAGATTTTAGTTTAGACGGGCAGCATGGTCGGCGCAGGCTTGGAGGGCCGAAGGGCCTGTTCCTGTGCTGTACTTTTCTTTCCTCTTTGTTCTTTGTTCTTTGTACCCATAGACTGAAATATCTGGTGCAACAATGAGTTGACAAGGAATTCCATTCTAAAGCTGTTCATCTCATTGTAAACACCCTGGAAAAGTTGAAAGAGACGCAACTGGGTTTTCAGCAGTAATATCTTCAGAATAACTGCTCAACACCCTCACTCATCCTGAAAAAACAATTTCATATTCGTCAAATGTCAAATTTCTCCACAATGATTAAAAATATTTATAAAAATCTTCAATTTAGATTTTATCTTAACACGCCCATACATTTATTTTGCTATCTGAAAATTTTAATTCAAAGTGAATGATTTCAGTATTTTTAACTTCCTGATTTCTAAGATCTGGATTTTATAGGGGGGGCTGTGGCCATTTGGCCCATCGAGTCTGCTCAATAAGATCATGGCTTATCTGATCTAACCTTCAATTCCATTTTCTCACCTTATCCCCATGACCCTTAATTTCCTCACTAATTAAATATCTGTCCATCTGTCAGCCTTGAACAGACTTAACCACCCAGCCTTGACACCGTTCTGCGGTAAAGAATTCCACAAATTCACTGCCCTCTGAGAGAAGAAATTCCTCCCCATCCCTGTCTTAAATGGGTGACCCTCTTACTCTGAGATGCTTTCTGGTCTTCGACACTCCAACAAGGGGAAACTATCTCTCAGCATTGACCCTGCCAAGCCCCCTGAGAATCCTATATGTCTCAATAAAGTCGCCACTCATTCTTCTAAACAGGTCCAATTTACTCAACCTCGCCTCTTAAGAAATTCCCTCCATATCCGGGATCAACTCAGTGAACCCTCTTTGGACTACCTCCAAAACCAGTATATCTTTCCTTAGATAAGGGGGCCAAAACCTCTCACAACATTCCACTGCTACTGCATGCCAAGGCATCCTTGATTTAAATTGCGGTAGGGAAAGGGGGAATTTCCACGGCTTAAATCATTAGATCCTTGTGGGAATTTTTCATTGAGGTCAGCTTGCTTTTCTGCTGAATGCAAAATTCAGGCCATTGTTCTATATTTTTAACAAAGGTATGCTGAGAATTGTTTTAGTTTTCCTTCAGTAACACAGCCCATAAACTAACTTAAACTAGATTATTACCGCAGATTTGTCCGAGTCAAATAGAGGCAGGATCTGGCGTGAGGTGGTACAGTACCTGAAATTGGCACTGGGTCAGGATTGATGTCATCCGGCCCTCTTTTGGGTTTCCCTGGGTTGGACCCAAGTCCAGCAGGGAACCCCTGTGAGTCTGGCAGGAAAGTAATTGAGTCGAATAAAAAGGGCAATTACGAGCCCTTTTAACCGTGAATTGCCCTTCTTTCTCAACAGTGCATGGGTGGGTGGGAAGAGTTACAATTTACTACTGCCTAACTTGGATCTCAATGTGCATTATGCGTTCTCTGTCAGGAAACAGAAATAGAAGTATCTTTAAGTAATCTATATTTGCATAGTTGGATATTAGAAATAAAGTATAGATTTAGGTGAGCTTAAGGTTCTGTTTCTATTTAAGAAAACGTTAACATTTTAGTTAGATTCATGTTAAACAAAGGTGCATGCATGTGTGGGGGTTTTGATTTAATTTTAAACTGTGATTAGAGAGTTTACGGCGTGAAAGTAAAAAAGCATAAAGAAAGAGTAGGATGTTGCTGAGCAACCAGGGGCGAATTTAAGTTAGAAATAATTTTTTCAGTTTACTTTTAGGCTGGATCCAAGAGACTTGGAGCCAGGTAGCTAGAGAGAAATCAGCTCTGGCAGGAACTGCCAGCAGAAGCAGAGATACAGATCAATGAAGTAATGGGAAGAAAACAAGTCACAGAATCTAAAGAACTGATAGTTCGAGAAACCAGGGAATGTAAAGAGAGGTCACAAGAAGGCTGAAGCCAAAGGGACAAAAGGAACTGGAATTTAAACAAGGTACTGTTCCCTGAAGTTAAAGAAAATGGCAGAGGGAGGCTCACATTTAAAGACAGATCTGAAAGGTGAAGACCTAATGAGAAGCTAGACATCTGAAATAATCCTAAGGTTGGTGACACCTTAATACAGTCTGTGAAGCAATGATTTTCTGTTGGCATGGTTGGGTACCTGACAGATTGTAGAAGCTTGAATGCACATGTCAATTCAAGGCAGAGGAATACTGAAAGGTGAAATTGAAATCCTGGAAGTGGATCCATGGTGAATGCATCTGAAAGACAGCATTGTTTGGGAGAAGACTCCAAGGTGTGTCTTTTGAAAAGTGGAGTCTGGAGGTACTCATGTGGAAACCAGCATTTTAGTGAACCAGTTGGCTCACAGAGTGATAATCATATAGGGGATCTGACGAGAAATCCACAGAAGTTGTCTTGGGTGGCATTTGTCACTTTGTTTCAGAGTGGGGTGCGTCTGACCACAGTTGGCCTGTTGGTCAACAGGGACTCTGTACTTGCTGAGAACAATGTGGTTGTATAAGATAGCACGTGTTATCCTTAAAATTCTGTGCACATTTGTGAAGATAGACGCATGGTGAAGGAGTATTGTGTTATAGTCAATCTTTTCATGTTTAATAAATGTTTTATTCTTTTGTTAAAAGCTAATTGGCAGTCCCATGACTTAGTTTATCCACATCTCTAAAAGAAAAGTAAAAGTTTGTCGATTGCAGTCATTGTCAAAGTTGAGGGCGGGTCGCGGGTGGGTGTCGGAAGGATCGCAGAGCCATCCCGATCGCGCAAATCCACGCGCAACAGTCGCAGCAGCCAGCTTTTAATAACGCCAGCTGCAAGCGGCCTTCAACATGGCCATGAATATATAAAAAAATACGGCCGCAGTGCGCATACGTGCCCCTCAACGGTCTGCATGGTGCGGCCGCATGTTTTAAATACGGTCGCAGCCTTTTTTTTACAAGTTTGGGGGAGTTTTTATTTGCTTAAAACTGAAAATGTTTTCATCCTCTAGAAATTGGAGGTTCACCACATTTCACTGAAACATTACAAGGCAAGAGAAAATGGTGGGTCGCGCTGGTCAGCCGGAGTGGGCGCGACGGTTGGCCGGCGTGGGTCGTGAAGGTCGGCCGGGTTAGGTCCCGAAGGTCGGCCGGCGTAGGTCGTGAAGGTCGGCCGGGTTGGGTCCCGAAGGTCGGCCGACGTAGGTCGTGAAGGTCGGCCGGGTTAGGTCCCGAAGGTTGGCTGGTTGTTAAAAATGGGTTCCGGGCTATATTCCTTCCTTGTAAAAATGGGTCCACGGAAAAAAAAGTTTGAAAAACACTGGTCTATTGAGCTGGGTTCAATTCTGGGACCTTCCCATTCAGTAGTAACATTAACTGGGATGGTAACAACCGTCGTAAAATCATAAAATCCCTACTGTGCAGAAGGAGGCCACTCAGCCCATCGAGTCTATACCAACTCTCTAAAAGAGCACTCCACCTGTCCACTTTCCCGCCCTATCCCAATAGCCCCTTAATCTAACCTGCACATCCCTGGAGACTAAGGGACAATTTTATCATGGCCAATCCACCTAACCTGCACATCTTTGGACCCTGGGATGAAACCGGAGCACCCGGAGGAAACCCATGTAGACACGAGGAGAAAGTGCAAACGCCACATGAACATTCACCAATACTGGAATTGAACCCGGTCCCTGGCGCTGTGAGGCAGCAGTGCTAAGCATTCTGCCACAGTGTTGCCCGTCACTAAAATGCTACTTAATAATAATCTATATTGGTCACAAATAGGCTTGCAATGAAATTACTGTGAAAATCCCCGAGTCGCCACATTCTGGCGCCTGTTCGGGTACACTGAGGGAGAATTCAGAATGTCCAATTCACCTAACAAGCACATCTTTCGGGGCTTATGGGAGGAAATCAGAGCACCCGGAGGAAACCCACGCAGGCACGGGGAGAACATGCAGACCTCGCACAGACAGTGACCCAAGGTCGGAATCAAACCTGGGACCCTAGAGCTGTGAAGCAACAGTGCTAACCACTGTGCTACCGTGCCACCCATTACTTAACTTACTTAACAGTATTAGAAATAAGCCTTGCGGCTTGTTTAATACCCGAAGGGCAGATTCACCTCGTGGCCGGGACTAACCGGCCGAGCATGGGAGACCTTTCCAGGGCGCTGTTTAGTACTAGTCTACACAAACGTGGACCAGTTGTAACAGCACCTGGGGGGGTCTCCCAGGCCATTGGAGACCCCCGGGTGGTTGGGGACAGAACAGGGTGGTTCCCTGGCACTCAGGCACCTTGGCACTGCCAGCCTGGCACACTGGAAGTGCCACCAAGGCACCCTGGTACTGCTAGGTGTCGGGCCCAATGTGGGGTAGGTAGAGCGTTCAGGTAGAGGGGGGAGGGGTGGGGGGCATTTCCCAGAGCCTCCTCAAGATTGGGGCATTGGGGGGGGGGGTCAAAAAATCAGGGGGGGGGTGAACGGGTGGGGGTGGAGATAGGGGCTGCCGGATAAAATGGCCCCCAAGCTCGCCAGCCGGAAATCCCCCTAAGACCGGCCTCGGCAGGGAGAAACTTCCCAAGGCCAAAAGAAAATGGGAAAGTCACGTTGGATAGCGGGTGTTTCTCGGCACTGCAGCCACCCCGCTAAACATGCCGTTCCGCGGACTTGGACTTGAATCCGCTGAATCGCACTCCTTGTTTTAGAATGTTCCTGTGAAGCATTAACAGTGCTATATAAACATTAAATTGTTGTTGTTATCGTGTCACTGAGCCACTCTTTCTCAACTCAGTCTGAGAGCTCACCCCAAAATGGAAGGAAAGTCTAAACTGAGACACTAAAATGATACAATATAAAATAGAAAATATTTGGAAGAAGAGAGACTTAGCATAATCATGATACCTTGTAATGTCGGTTAAAAAGTTTCAGAGTGCTTCATACAAAATGAACTACCGTCGATAGCAGCAACTGTTGTTGTGTCAGCAAACCCATGCTCATTTTGTCCACAACTGAGAACTTAAGGTAGAATTTCAGTCTTTGAACTCTGCTGGTATTTGTAAACCACTGGGGTTTTGCACTTTCAGTCTGTGACTTCTCAAAGTACTTGACTATTGCTTATTTATTTGACATATACCTCAAGTGGATTTGAAGGCAAGCCAGACATTTCTTTGTTAAAGTATAATATAGATATTAGTGCTTTATGTCAGCTGCTGGTATCAACGTATTATTGAGTAATGAATATGATTTTGATGCAAACAGTCTGTCAGCTTAACACAAACCAAATGCACATTTCTCATTTCCCCTTTCTCACACTCGATCACTGTCACTATCTATGATATGCACATCAACACAGCTGGTAATATTTCATCTTTCTTCCTCTCTTATAATTGAACCGGAGCAATCAGTTACAGTAGTGATGGTGTCGCACTCAACATCAATTATAGCCAGTTCCAAAAAATAGGATTCAGGAGTCATAAATCAAGAGTAACAACAGTGTAAACTTAAAATATGCCAGTGTGAGTTTAATAAGCTGTTTTGCACTCTCTAACCCCCGTACACCACTCTCTCAGATTATTGTGGATGTATAGGTGTATAATGAGTTGGTTTACTGTCACATCAAGTACAATGGAGGGAGCGATTCACACATTTCTCCAGTTGCTGCATTTAATAACCGGGATAAACTACTACTCAGCAAGATTCTATTGCTGCATCCTAACTCGCACCAAGTTCCATTTGCCCATTACCCCCGTGTTCATTGAAATTAAAATTCCCATCCTTATATTCAAACCACCCCCCCTACCCCCCATGATCTTACCCTATCTATCTCATTGTCCTCCCCAGTCCTACAACTCCACGAGGATTCTGTGTTCCTCCAATTCTAGCCCGCTGTGAACCCCTGAATTTCTTCACCTCACTGTTGGTGCCTTTAAAGCTCTGAAATTTCTTTCCTGAACCTCTGCCTTTGTACCTCTCTCTATCAAGATGCTTTTACCAAGCTTTTGGGTACATACCCTAATATCCCATGCCGTTCAAGCTCAAATGTGTCCAATCACGCTCCTGTGAGCTGCTTTGGGATGTTTAACTAAATTAATGGTGCCATATAAATGCAAACTGTTGTAGAATCTTGTTTATATAACAAAATATGAATGTCCCAAAAAATCCCTGGCAAGCTGAAATGTCAGTCTATAATGAGTATTGGAATAGAGGGGGTCAGCTGAATGTCACAGTGCAGGAATCTTTAGAATATGAACATTCAGTGATCATTATTTAGTAATTTGCTTGCTGAAAAGACTTAAAGCATCTAAATAAAACTGCCGAGAGTCTCCAGCAGTTGGCTGCTATGTTAACAACTTCTGAGACAAGAAAGAACATGGAGACTTAGCAAACCTTCACTTATCTGTAGTTGTTAACAGTGTAAGTAGCGCATTGAAGCCCTTTGAAGATCTGACTTAAGCAGAGCTTTTAACTCAGTGCTTAGACCCCGAAATAGCCGCTGCATTTTAGTTTGGTTTAAGTGGTGCCTTTGCAATTGCCACTTTCATAGAATCATCATTCTATAGTCTATAGAATGGTTACAATATAAAAGGGGGCCATTCTGCCTGCCGTGTCTGTGCCAGCTCTCAGCAAGAGTAACTCAGCTACTCCCATTGCTCTAACTTTTCCCCATTGCCTTGCAAATGTTTTCCACTCTCCCTGTTGATCATCAGTAATCAGAACGATTTGCCAAAACTGGTAGCTGCCCAGGACATGCAGGACCGTCTCAGTGCTGAGGACTGTCATTATTTTAGATTCTTACTTTTCACATAATCTAACATAGAATTTACAACACTGCAACATGCCGATCAGCCAAACAGCTCTGTACCGGATGGGATGTTACGGTAGCACAGTGGTTAGCACTGTTACTTCACAGCAGCAGGGTCCCAGGTTCGATCCCTGGCTTGGGTCACTGTCTGTGCGGAGTCTGCACGTTCTGTGTCTACGTGGGTTTCCCCCGGGTGCTCCGGTTTCCTCCCACAAGTCCCGAAAGACGTGCTGTTAGGTGAATTGGACATTCTGAATTCTCCCTCTGTGTACCCGAACAGGCGCCGGAGTGTGTCGAATCGGGGATTTTCACAGTAACTTCATTGCAGTGTTAATGTAAGCCTACTTGTAACAATAATAAAAATTATTATTACCTTTGTTTATGTTCCACATGAGACTCTCCCGCCCCTCTTCATTTCACCCATCACCATATTTTTGTGTTTCTTTCTCCCATATGTACTTATCCACCTTTTTCTTGAATGCTGCTATGCAATTCACCTCAATTAACCTTTGTAGCACCGAGTTCCACATTGTAACCACTCTCCGGGTAAACAGATTTCTTTTGAATTCCCAATAAAAAATAATTAATGTTCATGTGATATTTAGCACCCCTCGTTTTGGACTCCTGCAAAAGTGGAAATGTTATAACCCTACATGGGGCCCAGGGATCTGCAACCTCAGAGTCCCTGTGGCCTCACCCGAGTACAGTCCACCTCGATGAGGGGGATGGAGCAACCCTCTTAAACTAGGGGCATCTGGGACATAAACACCCCACCCAATTGTGAGCCGGGCGCGGGAGACCCTTTGGGGAGAAGAAGGTGTAAATATATAAAGTAAAATAAATGTTAGTTTTTCTGCGGCCGTCACTTCCGAGTGGTCCCTTGCCTGAGACTTTACAGGAAACATCCTATGAATCCCTTCATAACTTTAAAGACTCTGTTAGGCCGCCGCTGAACATTCCCTTCTCCTGATGTTTAATCTTTCCTGCTTCAAATAACCTCACAGTTCTGATCCCATCCTTGTAAATCTTGCTTGCACCTGCTCAAGTGTCTTTATCTCCCTTTTTTAGTATGGAAACCAGAACGCTGCTAAAAGTTGACACCATAAGACTTTGGCCGTGGTTTGCCGTCCCTGCTATGGCAGGACCTGCACAGGAGATTCGGCGGCCCAGCCTGAAGTCCATTGACTTGTGGCAGCAGCAGACAATTCCGCCAGTCTGGAAAATCCCACCCTATGTAAAAAACATGTTTTATAGAATCCCTACAGTGCAGAAGGAGTCCATTCAGCCCATTGAGTCTCCACCGACCCTTCAAATGAGCACGCTGCCCATTTACGAGTATCCACCTCATCCTATCCCCATAATCTCATAACCTAACCTGCAAATCCCTGGACACCGAGGGGCAATTTAGCCTAGTCAATCCACCAAACCCGCACATCTTTGGACTGTGGAAGAAAACCGGAGCTCCCGGAGGAAATCCACACAGACACTGGGAGAACGTGCAGACTCCACACAGACAGTTACTTGATCCCGGGTCCCTTGCGCTGTGAGACAGCAGTGCTAAATACTGTGCCACTGTGCCACCCCTAAATTTAAAATGGAGACTGCGTGGTCACATGATGACATAATGATGACGCTCCTAAAAGGGTCATGTGTCGGGAGCGTGGTCATCCTCCCCAGAGCGCAGGCAGAATACAAGCGTGAGGTAGCTACTCAGCTGGTGAATAAAGTATTGTTTGTTACAAGTCATTGTCCACCTTACCAGTCTTTGGAAAGCCAGCACGCTTCTACACTTACAGAATGTTTCTGAATAAGAAGGTAATCTCCACAGTGCTGGACAAGAGCAATATTGAACAGAATAGAGGGCACCACGTTTGTGTTTCAAATAAAGGCGAGAAAGAAGAACAAGGAGGGTAAAGGGCTCTGAGAAAGAAGGAGCCCCTGGAGGAAATGCCACACAAAGTGTTCATTTGAACTTCATGAGGAAACAGAGAGGGGGAGAGTGCTTTAGGATGACATATTTGTAAATTACGAGTAACAAGAGATGAAAGTTCAGGAGATTTTAAGAGATTATTAAAGGCAACTATGAATTCACCAGACAGGTTGATTGACATTATAGAAGGTAGCACAGTGGTTAGCACTATTGCTTCCCAGCTCCAGGGTCCCTGGTTCGATTCCCGGCTTGGGTCACTGGGTGTGGGGAGTCTGCATGTTCTCCCCGTGTCTGCGTGGGTTTCCTCCGGGTGCTCCGGCTTCCTCCCAGAAGTCCCAAAAGACGTCCTGTTAGGTGAATTGGACATTCTGAATTCTCCCTCCATGTACACGAACAGACGTCAGAGTGTGGCGACAAGGGGATTTTCACAGTAACTTCATTGCAGTGTTAATGTAAGTCTACTTGTGACAATAATTTTTAAAAATATATTGTGGTAGGCTATATTAAGGGTATTGCGGTACCTAGGTGGGATGTACCTTATACTGTAGTATGAGTGGTAGAACCTGCCTGCTGGTTCCGCCCAGCAGGCGGAGCATAAGAGTCTGTGTTTCACCCACAGCAGTCATTCTGTACCGGAGCTGCTGGGGTAACTACTTGTTCGTTAAAGCCTTCAATTGGACTACAATCTCGCTTCAGTAGTGATTGATCGTGCATCAATTTAATGAACAAGAATTGAAGAATGGCTGCTCTCCGCATCAAGCCAGAGTGTCTACAAATCTACCCCCACGCGGCAAATGCAGCAGCAACTTTTAAACATTGGCTGGCATGTTTCAACGGGTACATCAGGACGGCCCCGAGTAACCCCACGGAGGAACAGAAAATGCAAGTCCTCCATTCAAGGGTGAGCCCACAAATCTACACGCTTATCGAAGACGCGGACGGTTTCAAGGACGCAATGACTTTGTTAAAAGAGCACTACGTCTGCACTGTGAATCAGGTCTACACTCGGCATCTTTTAGCTACCAGACGGCAGATCCCAGGGGAAATCGCTGGACGATTTTTACCGCGCATTGTTAGTGTTAGGTAGAAAATGTAACTGTCCAGAAGTCTCAGCCAATGACCACACCAAACTCTTAATACGGGATGCTTTTGTTGCGGGCATGTTGTCCTCTAAAATCCGCCAGCGACTGCAGAAAAACGACAAGCTAGGGCTTAAAAGAGGCACGGAAACTTGCGCACTCCCTAGATGTAGCCTCCCGCAACGCGCAGGCCTACGTTCCTGACCGCACGGTACCCGCATGGACAGGGTGGACCCCACCCGCGGCCGATTCCAAAGCACCCCTAAATTCCCCACAAGCTTGTGCAGTGCGGCAGCCAGGAAACTCCGGGGGAGGGGGCCCGATGCTAATTTTGCGGGCAAAACATACACCCCCGGCAACGCTGCCCGGCCCGTTCCGCAATCTGCAAGGGCTGCAGGAAGAAGGGGCACCTCGTGGCAGTATGCCAGGCCCGGTCAGCCGCTGCTGCCCGCCTTTGCGAGCTTTGCAAACCTTACCCCCGATTGCAAACCTGTCGCCACCAGGAGCAGACAGTACAGTGTCCAGGACCGGACCTTCATTAGGTTGGAAGTCCAACAGTTACTAAAGGAAGGCATTATCGAGGCCAGCGACAGCCCCTGGAGAGCTCAAGTGGTGGTTGTAAAGACCAGGGAGAAACATAGGATGGCCATAGACTACAGTTAGACCATCAACGCAGCTCGATGCGTACCCTCTCCCCCGCATATCTGAAATGGTCAACCAGATAGCGCAATACAAGGTTTTCTCCACAGTAGACCTTAAATCAGCCTACCACCAGCTCCCCATTTGCCCGGACGACCGCAAGTACACTGCATTCGAAGCAGATGGGCGGCTCTACCACTTTCTAAGGGTTCCCTTTGGTGTCACAAATGGGGTCTCGGTCTTCCAACGGGAGATGGACGAATGGTTGACCGGTACGGTCTGCGGGCCACGTTCCTGTACCTCGACAATGTCACCATCTGTGGCCACGACCAGCAGGACCATGACACCAATCTCCGCAAATTCCTCCATACCGCAAAAATCCTTAACTTAACCTATAACAAGGACCAGTGCGTGTTTAGCACCAATCGCCTTGCCATCCTCGGCTACGTAGTGCATGACAAAGTCATAGGCCCAGATCCCGAACGCATACGCCCCCTCGTGGAGTTTTCCCTCCCCCACTGTCCCAAGGCCCTGAAACGTTGCCTTGGTTTCTTTTCTTATTACGCCCAGTGGGTCCCCAATTATGCGGACAAGGCCCGCCCACTAATCCAGTCCATGGTTTTTCCCCTAACGGCAGGAGCCTGCCAGGCTTTCAGTCGCATCAAAGCAGACATTGCCAGGGCGACGATGCACGCAATCGATGAGTCTCTCCCCTTCCAGGTCGAGAGCGACGCATCAGACGTAGCTCTGGCTGCCACCCTCATATCAGTGCCAGTGTACAAGTAGACCGACTCCAAACCCTCCACGACAACCTCTCCCACCCTGGGGTCACCCGGTTCTTCCACTTTGTTAAAACCCGCAATCTGCCCTACTCCATCGAGGAGATCAGGGCCGTAACCAGAAACTGCCAAATCTACGCGGAGTGCAAGCCGCACTTCTACAGGCCAGAGAAAGCGCACCTGGTGAAGGCTTCCCGCCCCTTTTAACGCCTCAGCGTGGATTTCAAAGGGCTCCTTCCCTCCACCGACCGCAACACGTATTTCTTAAACGTGATTGATGAGTACTCCCAGTTCCCTTTCACCAACCCCTGTCCTGACATGACGGCTACCACCGTCATTAAAGCCCTCCACAGCATCTTTACCCTGTTCGGTTTCCCCGCCTACATCCATAGCAATAGGGGGTCCTCCTTCATGAGTGACGAGCTGCGTCAATTCCTGCTCAGCAAGAGCATTGCCTCCAGCAGGACCACCAGTTACAACCCCCGGGGAAACGGGCAGGTAGATAGGGAGAACGGGACGGTCTGGAAGGCCGTCCTCCTGGCCCTCCAGTCCAAGAATCTCCCAGTGTCCCGATGGCAGGAGGTCCTCCCCGATGCACTTCACTCCATCCGATCACTACTGTGTACTACTACCAACGAAAAACCTCATGAACATCTCCTTGCCTTCCCTAGGAAGTCCTCCTCGGGGACCTCGCTCCCAACATGGCTGGCAGCCCCTGGACCCATCCTACTCCGCAAACACATACGGGCCCACAAGTCGGACCCACTGCTCGAGAGGGTACATCTCCTCCATGGTAACCCCCAGTACACCTATGTGGCGCACCCCGATGGGCGACAAGACACGGTCTCCCTCCAGGATCTGGCCCCGCTGGATCCCCACCAACCCCAACCATTTTTTCACCGGCGCACACCACCGCAGCCCCTTTCCCAGGAGGATCCGTCCTCCCAGTGGCCCCATCCAGATGCGATGAAGCTGAAGATGACACGCTCCCAGAGACATGGATGCCCGAGCCGACGCCAGCATCACCGCCAGGACTGCGATGATCGCACAGGACGGCCAGGGCCCCGACCGGCTGATAGTTTCATTGTAAAATAAACTTGTAAATAATTGTCTGTAAATATGTGTATTGCATGTAAAGGCACCGAAAAGTACCGTTATAACCTCTACCACTGTAAAAGCAAGGCCACCAGCCCCGCCGGATTCTTTTTTAAACAGGGGGTGAATGTGGTAGGCTATATTAGGGGTATCGCGGTACCTAGGTGGGATGTACCTTATACTATAGTATGAGTGGTAGAACCTGCCTGCTAGTTCCGCCCAGCAGGCGGAGCATAAGAGTCTGTGTTTCACCCACAGCAGTCATTCTGTACTGGAGCTGCTGCGGTAACTACTTGTTCATTAAAGCCTTCAATTGGACTACAATCTTGCTTCAGTAGTGATTGATCGTGTATCATATATAAATTGAGAGTACTCGATTAATCTTTTTTTCCAATTAAGGGGCAATTTAGCGTGGCCAATCCACCTACCCTGCACATCTTTGGGTTGTGGGGGCGAAATCCACGCAAACATTCTAGAATAGAATCCCTACAGTCCAGAAGGATGCCATTTGGCCCATCAAGTCTGCACCGACCCGCTGAAAGATGTGAGGCGGGATTCTCCCAACGGAGTCGAAGTGCCGACGCCGGAGTAAAAACCGGAGTGTTTTACTCCGGCATCAGCGCCCGTTCCCAGACCCCTATTCTTCACCCTCCATGGGGCTAGCAGGGGCGTCGCGTGATTTACGGGGGTGGGGCCTCAGCACGGGGCCAGAGACCCGGCGCCTTGGGTCCCGCTCATGCGCAGTGGGCCGGCATCGACTAGTGCATGCGCAGTTGCTGCATTTAATAACCGGGATAAACTACTACTCAGCAAGATTCTATTGCTGCATCCTAACTCGCACCAAGTTCCATTTGCCCATTACCCCCGTGTTCATTGAAATTAAAATTCCCATCCTTATATTCAAACCACCCCCCCTACCCCCCATGATCTTACCCTATCTATCTCATTGTCCTCCCCAGTCCTACAACTCCACGAGGATTCTGTGTTCCTCCAATTCTAGCCCGCTGTGAACCCCTGAATTTCTTCACCTCACTGTTGGTGCCTTTAAAGCTCTGAAATTTCTTTCCTGAACCTCTGCCTTTGTACCTTTTGTAAAGGCCCCGAAGAATCCAGCACGAGTTTTAAGGATACAAAATAATAAAGTTTATTTACTATAACAATATATACATAGTAGTAGCAGTAACTTCCCTTGCTACCTTCTCCTTCCTCTTGGTTCCTGGACTGGCCAGCTTATTTATAGTAGGAGTTTCTCCGCCCCCCCTCATTGGGGAAGTTCATACTCCCATAGGATTGTGGGATAATCATTAGTCCCCAGCCAATCGTCAGTAGGCAGGTTATAACATCCCTCCCCCCCAAAGTCCAAGGAATCCACCGTAGGCCCTGGCGAAGGAAGGCGTCGAACTCGTTTGGCCGCAGGCCGGACGCCATTTGCACGCGGCGCTGGATCAGGCGGCGTATAACGAGACGGAGACCGGCGCTTCCGTGATGAACGGCGCGGTTGTACATCCACGGCCTGTGGACCCGAGGATTCCCCCTCTGATTCATCCTGTGTCTCCATCTCGGAGTCAGAGTCTGCTGCCTCCGTCATGTCAGCGTCTCTGTCCCCATTCGGTCCCGTCATGACCTGCGCAGGCTTTGAGTGAGGCACCAGTGGAAGATTTGGAGGACTACCTTCCCTTGTTTCTGGTCTTTGCCGCTGTTGAACTGAGCTCCGGGGGCGGGGAATCTTTTGCGGGGATGATCTTCTGGACCGGACGTGGTCTACATGTTTTCGCTGGAGACGACCCTGGGCTTGCACTTGGTACGATATAGGGCCCGTTTGGCAAAAGATTACCCCAGGAACCCATTGGGCACCACCAGCAAAATTCCGCACGAATACTGGGTCACCGGGCGCAAACTGCCGAATCGGACGATGCTGAGACAATCCCGGTCCCTGCCGTTCTTGTGTGCGGCGTACTTTTGCGCCAATTTCCGGGAAGACCATACTAAGGCGGGTGCGAAGTCTCCGGCCCATTAGGAGTTCTGCGGGAGCTACCCCAGTCACTGTATGGGGGGTGGTCCTGTACGTAAACAAAAACCGAGCCAGTCTCGTGTCCATTGATCTGGAAGACTGCTTCTTTAGGCCTCTTTTGAATGTTTGCACTGCACGCTCTGCCAACCCATTTGAAGCCGGGTGGTAAGGGGCAGTGCGGATATGGCGGATGCCGTTCATCTTTGTAAACCTAGCAAACTCCTCACTCGTGAATGGAGTGCCATTATCCGTGACCAGCACCTCGGGGAGGCCATGCGTGCTAAATGATAAACGCATTTTTTCAATTGTTGCGCAGGACGTTGTCCCCTGCATCTTATGCACCTCCAGCCATTTGGACTGGGCGTCAATTAGTAGGAGGAACATGGATCCCTGAAAAGGGCCTGCAAAATCTGCATGTAAGCGTGCCCAAGGCCGCCCTGGCCATTCCCAGTGATGTAGGGGCGCGGCCGGCGGAAGCTTCTGATGCTCCTGGCAAATGGAGCAGTTTTGGGCCACCTTCTCAATGTCGGTGTCGAGGCCTGGCCACCAGACATAACTCCGGGCCAACATTCATCTTGGTCACGCCCGGATGCCCATTGTGCAAGTCTGATAATATCAGCTCCTGGCCTTTTTCCGGGACAACCACACGCGTCCCCCACAAGAGGATGCCGTCTTCCACGCTGAACTCTGACAGCTTGGAGGAAAATGCCCGTAACTCGCCTGGGAGCTGTCTATGCTGCCCACCATACAGGACTATGTGCCGAACCTTTGACAGGACTGGCTCCGTCTGGGTCCACTCACGGATCTGTGATGCCGTGACAGGCAAGGTGTCCATAAAATTTAGGGTTGCGACCACCTCACCGGTCGTGGGCGTCGACATGGGGCCGGTCGATAAAGGCAATCGGCTCAGTGCGTCGGCATTTGCTATCTGCGTACCTGGTTTGTGCTCCAGAGAATACTCATATGCAGCAAGCAACAAAGCCCAGCGCTGGATCCGTGCAGAAGCAATGGGCGGTATCGGCTTATCCTCTCTGAAGAGTCCCAGCAGGGGCTTATGATCAGTCACGATAGTGAAATGGCGGCCGTACACATACTGGTGGAAGCGTTTCACCGCGAAAACCACTGCCAGGCCCTCCTTCTCGATCTGCGCGTACTTCTTCTCCGCTGCAGTCAATGTGCGGGAGGCGAAAGCTATCGGTCGCTCGGCCCCGTTCTCCATCTTGTGGGACAGGACAGCCCCAATACCATACGGGGATGCATCACATGTGACGAGCAAAGGCTTTCCCGGATCATAGTGGGTTAGTAACCCAGACGACGACAATTGTTGCTTTACCCGCCGGAAAGCGGTTTCTTGCGGCTGACCCCAAACCCAGGTGTGATTTTTCTTTAGCAGAAGGTGCAAAGGGGCCAGCGTAGTTGCCAGATTGGGGAGGAACTTCCCGTAATAGTTTACGAGACCGAGAAAAGAACGAAGATGCGAAGTGTCAGTCGGGGTGGGGGCATGTTGAATTGCACGCACCTTCTCTGCGACGGGGTGCAGACCCTCGCGGTCCACCCGATAACCTAGGTAGACTACTTCTTTTGCCTGAAATACGCACTTTGTGTGACGTAAACGGACTCCAGCCTCCGAAAGGCGTTTAAGGACAGCCTCCAGATTTTCCAAATGCTCTTGCTCCGACGTCCCTGTAATCAACACGTCATCTAGGTAGACAGCCACACGTGGTAAACCTCTCAAAATGCCCTCCATAACACGTTGAAAAATTGCGCAGGCAGAGGATACTCCAAAGGGCAACCGTGTATATTCATACAGGCCCCGGTGTGTGTTAATTGTTACATATGGTCGGGAGGCAGGGTCCAGCTCCAACTGCAGGTAGGCGTGACTCCTATCTAATTTTGTGAATGAGAGTCCACCTGCAAGTTTCGCGTAGAGATCCTCTATGCGAGGCATTGGGTATCGGTCGAGTCGGGAAACTGTATTCACTGTAAGTTTATAGTCGCCACACAAGTGAACTGTGGCATCTGGCTTCATTACTGGCACAATTGGTGCTGCCCAGTCAGCAAAACGGACAGGCCTGATAATACCCAAACTCTCCAAACGAGTGAGCTCCCCTTCTACCTTCTCGAGCAAAGCGTAAGGCACTGGGCGCGCCCGGAAATAGCGCGGTGTGGCTCCTGGTTCAACTTGGATACGGGCTACGGCCCCTTTTATTTTCCCCAGACCAGGCTGGAATACCTCTGGGTATCGTCCTAGCACCTCAGTCAACCCTCCAGAAACTGTTTGGAGGATGTGCTGCCATTGCAACCGCAAATGGCGCAACCAGTCCCGACCCAACAGGCTGGGCCCATGGCCACGCACTACGATAAGTGGGAAACGCCCCTCCTGGCGTCCATAGACAACAGGGGTCATTGTAGTTCCTGCAATGTCCAGTGGTTCCCCCGTGTAGGTGGCCAACCTGGCCTGTGAGTCGGTTAATGTAAGGGTCTGTATACCCTGCTTGATGCGATCGAATGTCCTCTGGGCGATCAGGGAGACCGCTGCGCCAGTATCCAACTCCATCTCCAGCGGGTGGCCATTGACCCGTACTGTCACCTTAATGGGGGCCACACGAGGAGCTGCCACACAATGCAGCTGCAGGCAGTCGTCCTCCGTCTCCACATCCTCAGGAGTGGCCGCCGCAGGTTCATCCACATGGAAGGTACGGCCTCTGGGCTGGTCCCAGTTATGGCCCCTGGGCTGGTCCCAGTTTCGGTCGGAACGACGGCGCCTCTGGCGTCCCCAGGACCGCCGTCCGCGACGGGGTCGGCGCCTACAAGTCTGACACGGATATGGCTCCTCATCCATTGGCTCTGGAGAAGGCTCCCTTCGGGGAGGAATGTCCGATGGCCACTGGCGTCGGTCTGGTCGTTGCCTCGCCGAAGGTACCGCAGGAGTGCGGGGGGACGTTTTTGGGCGGAAAGGGTTTCGCCCCAAGGCATGCACTTCCATTCCCTGTAGCTCCTGTACTCCTCGCTCTGCGCTCTCTCGGGACAAGACTATTTGTATTGCCTGTTGAAAAGTCAATGTTGGCTCCGCTAACAACTTTCTCTGGGTGGCCGCATTGTTAATACCGCAAACCAAACGGTCGCGTAACATTTCTGACAAGGTCTCACCATAGTCACAGTATTCCGCAATCCCGCGTAGCCTGGATAAAAAAATCGGCAAGGGATTCTCCAGGGGTCCTCTCAGCGGTATTAAACCGGTAACGCTGGACTATCGTGGACGGGGTTGGGTTAAAGTGTTGCCCCACTATATTCACAAGTTCGTCAAACGTTTTGGTGTCCGGCGCAGCTGGGTACGTAAGGCTCCTAATCACCCCAAACGTATGCAGCCCGCAGGCGGTGAGCAATATGACCACCTGGCGCTCATTTTCAGTGATATTGTTTGCCCGGAAATAGTAACGCATCCGTTGCGTGTACTGGTTCCAGCTTTCCAGCGCAGCATCAAAAACATCCAAACGTCCGTACAGAGGCATGTTATAATAGAAAACAACTTCCAACCTGTATCCAACAAAAATCCAGGGAGGTGGCTTCAGCAGTGTAGACAGCTATTCACTTTTACCTTCGTCGCCAGTTTTGTAAAGGCCCCGAAGAATCCAGCACGAGTTTTAAGGATACAAAATAATAAAGTTTATTTACTATAACAATATATACATAGTAGTAGCAGTAACTTCCCTTGCTACCTTCTCCTTCCTCTTGGTTCCTGGACTGGCCAGCTTATTTATAGTAGGAGTTTCTCCGCCCCCCTCATTGGGGAAGTTCATACTCCCATAGGATTGTGGGATAATCATTAGTCCCCAGCCAATCGTCAGTAGGCAGGTTATAACAGTACCTCTCTCTATCAAGATGCTTTTACCAAGCTTTTGGGTACATACCCTAATATCCCATGCCGTTCAAGCTCAAATGTGTCCAATCACGCTCCTGTGAGCTGCTTTGGGATGTTTAACTAAATTAATGGTGCCATATAAATGCAAACTGTTGTAGAATCTTGTTTATATAACAAAATATGAATGTCCCAAAAAATCCCTGGCAAGCTGAAATGTCAGTCTATAATGAGTATTGGAATAGAGGGGGTCAGCTGAATGTCACAGTGCAGGAATCTTTAGAATATGAACATTCAGTGATCATTATTTAGTAATTTGCTTGCTGAAAAGACTTAAAGCATCTAAATAAAACTGCCGAGAGTCTCCAGCAGTTGGCTGCTATGTTAACAACTTCTGAGACAAGAAAGAACATGGAGACTTAGCAAACCTTCACTTATCTGTAGTTGTTAACAGTGTGAGTAGCGCATTGAAGCCCTTTGAAGATCTGACTTAAGCAGAGCTTTTAACTCAGTGCTTAGACCCCGAAATAGCCGCTGCATTTTAGTTTGGTTTAAGTGGTGCCTTTGCAATTGCCACTTTCATAGAATCATCATTCTATAGTCTATAGAATGGTTACAATATAAAAGGGGGCCATTCTGCCTGCCGTGTCTGTGCCAGCTCTCAGCAAGAGTAACTCAGCTACTCCCATTGCTCTAACTTTTCCCCATTGCCTTGCAAATGTTTTCCACTCTCCCTGTTGATCATCAGTAATCAGAACGATTTGCCAAAACTGGTAGCTGCCCAGGACATGCAGGACCGTCTCAGTGCTGAGGACTGTCATTATTTTAGATTCTTACTTTTCACATAATCTAACATAGAATTTACAACACTGCAACATGCCGATCAGCCAAGCAGCTCTGTACCGGATGGGATGTTACGGTAGCACAGTGGTTAGCACTGTTACTTCACAGCAGCAGGGTCCCAGGTTCGATCCCTGGCTTGGGTCACTGTCTGTGCGGAGTCTGCACGTTCTGTGTCTACGTGGGTTTCCCCCGGGTGCTCCGGTTTCCTCCCACAAGTCCCGAAAGACGTGCTGTTAGGTGAATTGGACATTCTGAATTCTCCCTCTGTGTACCCGAACAGGCGCCGGAGTGTGTCGAATCGGGGATTTTCACAGTAACTTCATTGCAGTGTTAATGTAAGCCTACTTGTAACAATAATAAAAATTATTATTACCTTTGTTTATGTTCCACATGAGACTCTCCCGCCCCTCTTCATTTCACCCATCACCATATTTTTGTGTTTCTTTCTCCCATATGTACTTATCCACCTTTTTCTTGACTGCTGCTATGCAATTCACCTCAATTAACCTTTGTAGCACCGAGTTCCACATTGTAACCACTCTCCGGGTAAACAGATTTCTTTTGAATTCCCAATAAAAAATAATTAATGTTCATGTGATATTTAGCATCCCTCGTTTTGGACTCCTGCAAAAGTGGAAATGTTATAACCCTACATGGGGCCCAGGGATCTGCAACCTCAGAGTCCCTGTGGCCTCACCCGAGTACAGTCCACCTCGATGAGGGGGATGGAGCAACCCTCTTAAACTAGGGGCATCTGGGACATAAACACCCCACCCAATTGTGAGCCGGGCGCGGGAGACCCTTTGGGGAGAAGAAGGTGTAAATATATAAAGTAAAATAAATTTTAGTTTTTCTGCGGCCGTCACTTCCGAGTGGTCCCTTGCCTGAGACTTTACAGGAAACATCCTATGAATCCCTTCATAACTTTAAAGACTCTGTTAGGCCACCGCTGAACATTCCCTTCTCCTGATGTTTAATCTTTCCTGCTTCAAATAACCTCACAGTTCTGATCCCATCCTTGTAAATCTTGCTTGCACCTGCTCAAGTGTCTTTATCTCCCTTTTTTAGTATGGAAACCAGAACCCTGCTAAAAGTTGACACCATAAGACTTTGGCCGTGGTTTGCCGTCCCTGCTATGGCAGGACCTGCACAGGAGATTCGGCGGCCCAGCCTGAAGTCCATTGACTTGTGGCAGCAGCAGACAATTCCGCCAGTCTGGAAAATCCCACCCTATGTAAAAAACATGTTTTATAGAATCCCTACAGTGCAGAAGGAGTCCATTCAGCCCATTGAGTCTCCACCGACCCTTCAAATGAGCACGCTGCCCATTTACGAGTATCCACCTCATCCTATCCCCATAATCTCATAACCTAACCTGCAAATCCCTGGACACCGAGGGGCAATTTAGCCTAGTCAATCCACCAAACCCGCACATCTTTGGACTGTGGAAGAAAACCGGAGCTCCTGGAGGAAATCCACACAGACACGGGGAGAACGTGCAGACTCCACACAGACAGTTACTTGATCCTGGGTCCCTTGCGCTGTGAGACAACAGTGCTAAATACTGTGCCACCGTGCCATCCCTAAATTTAAAATGGAGACCGCGTGGTCACATGATGACATAATGATGACGCTCCTAAAAGGGTCATGTGTCGGGAGCGTGGTCATCCTCCCCAGAGCGCAGGCAGAATACAAGCGTGAGGTAGCTACTCAGCTGGTGAATAAAGTATTGTTTGTTACAAGTCATTGGCCACCTTACCAGTCTTTGGAAAGCCAGCACGCTTCTACACTTACAGAATGTTTCTGAATAAGAAGGTAATCTTCACAGTGCTGGACAAGAGCAATATTGAACAGAATAGAGGGCACCACGTTTGTGTTTCAAATAAAGGCGAGAAAGAAGAACAAGGAGGGTAAAGGGCTCTGAGAAAGAAGGAGCCCCTGGAGGAAATGCCACACAAAGTGTTCATTTGAACTTCATGAGGAAACAGAGAGGGGGAGAGTGCTTTGGGATGACATATTTGTAAATTACGAGTAACAAGAGATGAAAGTTCAGGAGATTTTAAGAGATTATTAAAGGCAACTATGAATTCACCAGACAGGTTGATTGACATTATAGAAGGTAGCACAGTGGTTAGCACTATTGTTTCCCAGCTCCAGGGTCCCTGGTTCGATTCCCGGCTTGGGTCACTGGGTGTGGGGAGTCTGCATGTTCTCCCCGTGTCTGCGTGGGTTTCCTCCGGGTGCTCCGGCTTCCTCCCAGAAGTCCCAAAAGACGTCCTGTTAGGTGAATTGGACATTCTGAATTCTCCCTCCATGTACACGAACAGACGTCAGAGTGTGGCGACAAGGGGATTTTCACAGTAACTTCATTGCAGTGTTAATGTAAGTCTACTTGTGACAATAATTTTTAAAAATATATTGTGGTAGGCTATATTAGGGGTATTGCGGTACCTAGGTGGGATGTACCTTATACTGTAGTATGAGTGGTAGAACCTGCCTGCTGGTTCCGCCCAGCAGGCGGAGCATAAGAGTCTGTGTTTCACCCACAGCAGTCGTTCTGTACCGGAGCTGCTGGGGTAACTACTTGTTCGTTAAAGCCTTCAATTGGACTACAATCTCGGTTCAGTAGTGATTGATCGTGCATCAATTTAATGAGCAAGAATTGAAGAATGGCTGCTCTCCGCATCAAGCCAGAGTGTCTACAAATCTACCCCCACGCGGCAAATGCAGCAGCAACTTTTAAACATTGGCTGGCATGTTTCAACGGGTACATCAGGACGGCCCCGAGTAACCCCACGGAGGAACAGAAAATGCAAGTCCTCCATTCAAGGGTGAGCCCAGAAATCTACACGCTTATCGAAGACGCGGACGGTTTCAAGGACGCAATGACTTTGTTAAAAGAGCACTACGTCTGCACTGTGAATCAGGTCTACACTCGGCATCTTTTAGCTACCAGACGGCAGATCCCAGGGGAAATCGCTGGACGATTTTTACCGCGCATTGTTAGTGTTAGGTAGAAAATGTAACTGTCCAGAAGTCTCAGCCAATGACCACACCAAACTCTTAATACGGGATGCTTTTGTTGCGGGCATGTTGTCCTCTAAAATCCGCCAGCGACTGCAGAAAAACGACAAGCTAGGGCTTAAAAGAGGCACGGAAACTTGCGCACTCCCTAGATGTAGCCTCCCGCAACGCGCAGGCCTACGTTCCTGACCGCACGGTACCCGCATGGACAGGGTGGACCCCACCCGCGGCCGATTCCAAAGCACCCCTAAATTCCCCACAAGCTTGTGCAGTGCGGCAGCCAGGAAACTCCGGGGGAGGGGGCCCGATGCTAATTTTGCGGGCAAAACATACACCCCCGGCAACGCTGCCCGGCCCGTTCCGCAATCTGCAAGGGCTGCAGGAAGAAGGGGCACCTCGCGGCAGTATGCCAGGCCCGGTCAGCCGCTGCTGCCCGCCTTTGCGAGCTTTGCAAACCTTACCCCCGATTGCAAACCTGTCGCCACCAGGAGCAGACAGTACAGTGTCCAGGACCGGACTTTCATTAGGTTGGAAGTCCAACAGTTACTAAAGGAAGGCATTATCGAGGCCAGCGACAGCCCCTGGAGAGCTCAAGTGGTGGTTGTAAAGACCAGGGAGAAACATAGGATGGCCATAGACTACAGTTAGACCATCAACGCAGCTCGATGCGTACCCTCTCCCCCGCATATCTGAAATGGTCAACCAGATAGCGCAATACAAGGTTTTCTCCACAGTAGACCTTAAATCAGCCTACCACCAGCTCCCCATTCGCCCGGACGACCGCAAGTACACTGCATTCGAAGCAGATGGGCGGCTCTACCACTTTCTAAGGGTTCCCTTTGGTGTCACAAATGGGGTCTCGGTCTTCCAACGGGAGATGGACGAATGGTTGACCGGTACGGTCTGCGGGCCACGTTCCTGTACCTCGACAATGTCACCATCTGTGGCCACGACCAGCAGGACCATGACACCAATCTCCGCAAATTCCTCCATACCGCAAAAATCCTTAACTTAACCTATAACAAGGACCAATGCGTGTTTAGCACCGATCGCCTTGCCATCCTCGGCTACGTAGTGCATGACAAAGTCATAGGCCCAGATCCCGAACGCATACGCCCCCTCGTGGAGTTTTCCCTCCCCCACTGTCCCAAGGCCCTGAAACGTTGCCTTGGTTTCTTTTCTTATTACGCCCAGTGGGTCCCCAATTATGCGGACAAGGCCCGCCCACTAATCCAGTCCATGGTTTTTCCCCTAACGGCAGGAGCCTGCCAGGCTTTCAGTCGCATCAAAGCAGACATTGCCAGGGCGACAATGCACGCAATCGATGAGTCTCTCCCCTTCCAGGTCGAGAGCGACGCATCAGACGTAGCTCTGGCTGCCACCCTCATATCAGGCGGGCAGACCCGTGGCCTTCTTTTCACGCACCCTCCACGCCTCAGAAATCCGCCATTCCTCCGTCGAGAAGGAGGCCAAAGCTATTGTCGAAGCTGTGCGGCATTGGAGGCATTACCTGGCTGGCAGGAGATTCACTCTCCTCACTGACCAACGGCCGGTAGCCTTCATCTTTGACAATGCACAGCGGGGCAAGATTAAGAATATGATCGAGCTCTCCACCTATAATTACGAGATCTTGTATCGTCCCGGGAAGCTCAACGAGCCTCCTGATGCCCTGTCCCGCGGCACTTGTGCCAGTGTACAAGTAGACCGACTCCAAACCCTCCACGACAACCTCTCCCACCCTGGGGTCACCCGGTTCTTCCACTTTGTTAAAACCCGCAATCTGCCCTACTCCATCGAGGAGGTCAGGGCCGTAACCAGAAACTGCCAAATCTACGCGGAGTGCAAGCCGCACTTCTACAGGCCAGAGAAAGCGCACCTGGTGAAGGCTTCCCGCCCCTTTTAACGCCTCAGCGTGGATTTCAAAGGGCTCCTTCCCTCCACCGACCGCAACACGTATTTCTTAAACGTGATTGATGAGTACTCCCAGTTCCCTTTCACCAACCCCTGTCCCGACATGACGGCTGCCACCGTCATTAAAGCCCTCCACAGCATCTTTACCCTGTTCGGTTTCCCTGCCTACATCCATAGCAATAGGGGGTCCTCCTTCATGAGTGACGAGCTGCGTCAATTCCTGCTCAGCAAGAGCATTGCCTCCAGCAGGACCACCAGTTACAACCCCCGGGGAAACGGGCAGGTAGATAGGGAGAACGGGACGGTCTGGAAGGCCGTCCTCCTGGCCCTACAGTCCAAGAATCTCCCAGTGTCCCGATGGCAGGAGGTCCTCCCCGATGCACTTCACTCCATCCGATCACTACTGTGTACTACTACCAACGAAAAACCTCATGAACATCTCCTTGCCTTCCCTAGGAAGTCCTCCTCGGGGACCTCGCTCCCAACATGGCTGGCAGCCCCTGGACCCATCCTACTCCGCAAACACATACGGGCCCACAAGTCGGACCCACTGCTCGAGAGGGTACATCTCCTCCATGCTAACCCCCAGTACACCTATGTGGCGCACCCCGATGGGCGACAAGACACGGTCTCCCTCCAGGATCTGGCCCCGCTGGATCCCCACCCTCGCACCCCCCACCAACCCCAACCATTTTTTCACCGGCGCACACCACCGCAGCCCCTTTCCCAGGAGGATCCGTCCTCCCAGTGGCCCCATCCAGATGCGATGAAGCTGAAGACGACACGCTCCCAGAGACATGGATGCCCGAGCCGACGCCAGCATCACCGCCAGGACTGCGATGATCGCACAGGATGGCCAGGGCCCCCGACCGGCTGATAGTTTCATTGTAAAATAAACTTGTAAATAATTGTCTGTAAATATGTGTATTGCATGTAAAGGCACCGAAAAGTACCGTTATAACCTCTACCACTGTAAAAGCAAGGCCACCAGCCCCGCCGGATTCTTTTTTAAACAGGGGGTGAATGTGGTAGGCTATATTAGGGGTATCGCGGTACCTAGGTGAGATGTACCTTATACTATAGTATGAGTGGTAGAACCTGCCTGCTAGTTCCGCCCAGCAGGCGGAGCATAAGAGTCTGTGTTTCACCCACAGCAGTCATTCTGTACTGGAGCTGCTGGGGTAACTACTTGTTCATTAAAGCCTTCAATTGGACTACAATCTTGCTTCAGTAGTGATTGATCGTGTATCATATATAAATTGAGAGTACTCGATTAATCTTTTTTTCCAATTAAGGGGCAATTTAGCGTGGCCAATCCACCTACCCTGCACATCTTTGGGTTGTGGGGGCGAAATCCACGCAAACATTCTAGAATAGAATCCCTACAGTCCAGAAGGATGCCATTTGGCCCATCAAGTCTGCACCGACCCGCTGAAAGATGTGAGGCGGGATTCTCCCAACGGAGTCGAAGTGCCGACGCCGGAGTAAAAACCGGAGTGTTTTACTCCGGCATCAGCGCCCGTTCCCAGACCCCTATTCTTCACCCTCCATGGGGCTAGCAGGGGCATCGCATGATTTACGGGGGTGGGGCCTCAGCACGGGGCCAGAGACCCAGCGCCTTGGGTCCCGCTCATGCGCAGTGGGCCGGCATCGACTAGTGCATGCGCGGTGACCGTCCTCCCCCAGGCCGCCCCGCATAAACATGGCGGTTGGATCCAGGCTCGCCGGCGGAAGAAAGGAGGCCCGCCGACAGAGAGGCCGGCCCACCGATAAGTTGGTCCCGATCGCGTACCAGGCCACTCCGGAGGACCCCCCCCCCCCGCGGAAACGGAGCTCCCCTCCCCCTCACTCCCCACAGGCCGCCCCCTAAGCCTTTGTGATGAGTACCTGCCGGCAGCGACCAGGTGTGGATGGCGCCGGTGGGACTAGGCCGTTTACGCGCGGCCACTGGGCCCATTCGGACCGGAGAATTGGCGCTCGCCGTTTGCGACGATTCTCCGAGCGGCCCGGCTGGTTTCCGGGGGGGGGTGAATCGCGTGCGGGGGTCGGGTGGTGTGGTGCGACTCGCGCGGTGCCCCAGCGATTCTCCCACCCGGCGGGTGGGGGGGGGGAGAATACCGCCTCGAGACCTTACCCCGCACTCCACCCTCCCCCAATACTGAGCAACACTCACAGTAATTTCATGTTTATAAAAAAAACTAGAATTGTTACCCCAGGATTTATTTTTCATTTTCCCGATGCCAATATCGGGAATCCCGATCAGGCAGAGAATTGTGGGTGGCGCGTAATATGAGATCCGTGCCAGACCCATTGCCATACTCCACTCTTCCGCTGTCGCCAACCATAAGAAGTTAAGAAATCGGACCTCGAAGGTAGTGATCTCAGGATTACTGCTGGTGCCACGTGCAAGCTAGAGTAGAAATGACAGGATATATAGGATGAATATGTGGCTGAAGGGATGGTGTCAGGGGGAGGGTTTCAGATTCCTGGGGCATTGGGACCGGCTCTGGGAAGGTGGGACCTGTACAAACTGGACGGGTTACACCTGGGCAGGACTGGAACTGATGTCCTAGGGGGGCTATTTGCTGGAGCGGTTGGGGAATGTTTAAACTAATGTGGCAGGGGGATGGGAACTGATGCAGGAAGTCGGAAGGTCGTAAAACAGGGACAAAAACAAAAGGCAGTAAGGGGGAAAGTGTAAGGCAGAGAAGCCAGAGTCAAAAATCAAAAAGGGCGACAGTACAAGGTACAGTGACTGAGGGGAGCTCATTGTTATGGATCCTCTCGGAAGGAGCGATCACAATATGGTGGAATTTAAAATACAGGTGGAGGGTGAGAAGGTAAATCAAACAATAGTGTTTTGTGCTTAAACAAAGGAGATTACAATAGGATGAGAGAAGAGCTAGCTAAGATAGACTGGGCGCAAAGACTTTTTGGTGAAACAGTTGAGGAGAACCTTCCAAACGATTTTTCACAGTGCTCAGCAAAGATTTATACCAACAAAAAGGAAGGACGGTAGAAAGAGGGAAAATCGACCGTGGATATCTAAGGAAATAAGGAAGAGTATCAAATTGAAGAAAAAAGCATACAAAGTGGCAAAGATTTGTGGGAGACTAGCGGACTGGGAAATCTTTAGGGGGCAACAGAAAGCTACTAAAAATGCTATAAAGAAGAGTAAGATAGATTATGAGAGTAAACTTGCTCAGAATATAAAAACAGATAGTAAAAGTTTCTACAAACAAAACAGAGTGGCTAAGGTAAATATTGGTCCTTTAGAGGATGAGAAGGGAAACTTAATAATGGGAGATGAGGAAATGGCTGAGGAACTGAACAGGTTTTTTGGGTCGGTCTTCACAGTGGAAGACACAAATAACATGCCAGTGACTGATGGAAATGAGGCTATGACAGGTGAGGACCTTGAAATGTTTGTTATCATTAAGGAGGTAGAGATGGGCAAGCTAATGGGGCTAAAGGTAGACAAGTCTCCTGGCCCTGATGGAATGCATCCGAGGGTGCTAAAAGAGATGGCTAGGGAAATTGCAAATGCACTAGTGATAATTTACAAAATTCACTAGACTCTGGGGACGTCCCGGCAGATTGGAAATTAGCAAACATGACACCACTGTTTAAAAAAGGAGGTAGGCAGAAAGCGGGTAATTATAGGCCAGTTAGCTTAACTTTGGTAGTAGGGAAGATGCTGGAATCTATCATCAAGGAAGAAATAGTGAGGCATCTGGATGGAAATTGTCCCATTGGGCAGACACAGCATGGGTTCATAAAGGGTAGGTCGTGCCTAACTAATTTAGTGGAATTTCTTGAGGACATTACCAGTGTGGTAGATAACGGGGAGCCAATGGATGTGGTATATCTGGATTTCCAGAAAGCTTTTGACAAGGTGCCACACAAAAGGTTGCTGCATAAGATAAAGATGCATGGCATTAAGGGTAAAGTAGTAGCATGGGTAGAGGATTGGTTAATTAATAGAAAGCAAAGAATGGGGATTAATGGGTGTTTCTCTGGTTGGCAATCAGTAGCTAGTGGTGTCCCTCGGGGATCAATGTTGGGCCCACAATTGTTCACAATTTACATAGGTGATTTGGAATTGGGGACCAAGTGCAATGTGTCCAAGTTTGCAGACGACACTAAGATAAGTAGTAAAGCAAAAAGTGCAGAGGATACTGGAAGTCTGCAGAGGGATTTGGATAGTCTCAGTGAATGGGCTAGGGTCTGGGAGATGGAATACAATGTTGACAAATGTGAGGTTATCCATTTTGGTAGGAATAACAGCAAAAGGGATTATTATTTAAATGATAAAATATTAAAACATGCTGCTGTGCAGAGAGACCTGGGTGTGCTAGTGCATGAGTCGCAAAAAGTTGGTTTACAGATGCATCAGGAGATCAAGAAGGCAAATGGATTTTTGTCCTTCATTGCTAGAGGGATGGAGTTTAAGACTAGGGAGGTTATGCTGCAATTGTATAAGGTGTTAGTGAGGCCCACCTGGAGTATAGTGTTCAGTTTTGGTCTCCTTACCTGAGAAAGGATGTACTGGCACTGGAGGGTGTGCAGAGGAGATTCACCAGGTTAATCCCAGAGCTGAAGGGGTTGGATTATGAGGAGAGGTTGAGTAGACTGGGACTGTACTCGTTGGAACTTAGAAGGATGCGGGGGGATCTTATAGAAACATCTAAAATTATGAAGGGAGTAGATAGGATAGAAGTGGGCAGGTTGTTTCCACTGGTGGGTGAAAGTAGAACTAGGGGGCATAGTCTCAAAATAAGGGGAAGTAGATTTAGGACTGAGTTTAGGAGGAACTTCTTCACCCAAAGGGTTGTGAATCTATGGAATTCCTTGCCCAGTGAAGCAGTAGAGGCTCCTTCAATAAATGTTTTTAAGATAAAGATAGATAGTTTTTTGAAGAATAAAGGGATTAAGGGTTATGGTGTTCGGGCCGGAAAGTGGAGCTGAGTCCACAAAAGATCAGCCATGATCTCATTGAATGGCGGAGCAGGCTCGAGGGGCCAGATGGCCTACTCCTGCTCCTAGTTCTTATGTTCTTATAACTCGTTACTCGCTGGCAGGAAGATGCAAATTCAGTTTTTGCATGCATAATTAATGGTCTGGAAGCCCTGATTCCTCCCCCCGCCCATGATGCTCGGACCCCCACAGCGGCAAATCCACTGGGCGTGCTTTGGTGCGGGGTTGGTTAAACGCAGCCCTGGCACGGTGGAGCACGAATGGGGTCAGGGCATTGATAATGTACCCCTCTGTCGCTGCCAGGTCCCAGAGTGGGGTCCCCTAAGGTGGTTTTGTGGGCCCGGGCTGTGGGTGAGGGGTGGACCTCGGGACCCTGCACCCCCCTGCTGTCAGGCAGAGCAGGGCAGGGTGAGGCGGCCACATCAGAATTTAAAAAGTCAGACCAGGAGGGTGCTGTTGGGCAGTGAGGAGTCTGAGATCACCATGCCAGTGTGATCTTCAAGCTTCACAGGGCTGGAAGCGGCAGACCAGACACGGGACCCCCATCTCGGGGTGGGCGGGGGCAGGGTCCCATGGTCAACCCCTTACCCACAGCCTACTTCTATATTGTGTGGACAGTTATTTTCCCTCCGTTTGACAGTGCAGACAGGACCTTCGGTTGATGTCTCATCTGACAGAAATCATTTCCATCACTGCATCAATCCGTGTATCAATTCCCAGGTTAAAGTGAACAACTATTGCAGCAACTTTCTGATTCATCCACAATTAGTTAAAAAGATTTGATACATAAATCATAGGAGGCCATTCAGCCCATCGAGTCTACACCGGCCCTTGGAAAGAGCACCTACTTAAACCCACGCCTCCACCCTATCTCCGTAACCCAGGAATCCCACCTAACCTTTTCGACAATAAGGGGCAATTTAGCATGGCCAATCCGAGAGGGGTTTCAATTGCGTCTAGCTATCTGGGTTGCAAATACACACACAAGCTCTGAGTCTGTCTGAGTCCTGGGGTGGCCATAATTCCCATGGTCCTTTGCAGGTGGCCATCTGAGATGGCTACAGAGGGCTGAAGGTCCTGTTCCTGTGCTGTACTTTTCTTTGTTCTTTGATGCAGGCCAGTTCTCCAGCCAGAGGGCAAGACGCCATCATCCCCATTAAATATCACCCTATGTCTCGGGTTTACCTGTATCTAACATGTCAAATACTTTCAACATTTTAAACACATCAATCAGATCACCTTTCACACTCAAGTCAATGTGAGCCACTTTTATGTAACCTGTCTTCCTAACTCAATCCTCAAAGCCCTATTCAGATTAATCACACTGCGCTCCCTCCAAAGCCAATATCATAGAATTTACAGTGCAGAAGGAGGCCATTCGGCCCATCAAGTCTGCACCGGCTCTTGGAAAGAGCACCCTACTTAAGCCCACACCTCCACCCTATCCCCGTAACGCAGTAACCCACCTAACCTTTTTGGACACTAAGGGCAATTTATCATGGCCAATCCATCTAACCTGCACGTCTTTGGTTTGTGGGAGGAAACCGGAGCACCCGGAGGAAACCCACGCAGACACGGGGAGAACGTGCAGACTCCGCACAGACAGTGACCCAGCAGGGAATCGAACCTGGGACCCTGGAGCTGTGAAGCAACTATGCTAACCACTGTGCCACTGTACCACTGTGCTACCGTGCCGCCCTTCATAAGGTGCAGTGCCCAAAACTAAACTCAGTACAGTACTCCAGATGGAGTCTGATCAAGACTTTGTAAAACCGAAGCATCAATTCATTTCCATTGTAATCTAACCCACTTGAGGTAAAGTACAACATTCTATTGATCTATTTAGTTGCTTCTTGTATCTGTGTACAGTCTTCAAATTATTTGTGTGTATAAACACCAACATTTCTTGGCTCATTCAGAGTCCCTTGTTTCTCACCATTGATGTTCCACCAGTGGAGATGTATTACCTAAATACATAACAATCACTTTCTCAGGGCACCCATATTTGGGCAATGCCTGCAAGACTTGTCAGCATCACCTAAGTCCCAAAGAACAAGTTGAAAAGAAGTGGATTTATGGAAGTAAAGTGACAGTGAGGATAGGTATGGCCTAGAATTTGCAGTCATCACTGACCTTGAAGAGAGCTGCTGCCCATAAAGATCTAGCTTTGACAAAGAGTCATCCTGACTCGAAACGTTAGCTCCCTTTTCTGTCCACAGATGCTGTCAGACCTGCCGAGATTGTCCAGTATTTCCTGTCTTTGTTTCAGATTCCAACATCCGCAGGAAATTGCTTTTATCATAAAGATCTAGCGATCTCTGTGGCATAAATTCCCCTTTCCAACATTTATTTGAATCTGGAGTCAGGTCAAGGGGATCTCCAGGTGCCCAACAAAAAGTGATGTCATCAGCAAAGTCAGCAGCCAATGACATTGAAGTATTCTCACGAATAGCAAACCAGGAAGTTATCCTTCACTTTTTAGAAATTTAACAGATCAGGAACGTTTTGAGAGATCCGCATGAGGAGCTGAAATGACATAAACAGGGGTTTAAAATACTGTAAGCATTAAAATACACGTTTTATTCCATTAAAATATTTTTGTTTCAGAATGGAATATAAAATTAGTCTTCCAGTGCCTGAGAAATTCTTCAGCAGTAATTGTGATTTTAGCATGTTACATCTCATTTATAAAACATAACATTTTCTGGCATTTCCAAGATTTTTAACAGTGGTATTACAGTATTAAAGGGGAAGGTGTTGTCAGTTCAGTGATTTCTAATTGATTACAGTCAGCAGGAAGTTCAGCAACACTTCCAATGAAAAAACCTTGGGCGGGATTCTCCATCAGCTCCGCCGAAATCGGGAAAGGTGATTGGGCGGGGAATCAGTCCTGATGCCCAAATCATGGCCGTCGCCGGATTCACACCAAATCGCAATTCTCCGGTGCCTCGACAGCGGAGTCAATGCGTTTCACTCCACACGTACAGTAAACGGCGTTCGCATATCAGCGGGTCTGACCCGGTATTCTCTGGAGCTTCCACCATCCTCCGCCTCTGCCGAGGGGGAATTCCTGACGGCAAGGATAACTTGCGCTTTTAAAAATCGTGAAAAAGGCACAGTGGCTACTGAGGGAGAGAGAGAAGGTACGAAAAGTATCCAACATCGCCATAGTGTGCTGACAGTAGTGCCGTTGGCCGGGGGGCTTCTGCCAGGGCTGGGGAGAGCAGTGGGGATGGCCAGGAGGTGGGCCGTGGGGCCGGGTTGGATGGGCATGGAACACCATTGCCACAGCCTGCAAGGCAGCTGTGCACGCAGCACACTACCCTCTGTGAACATAGTGCCACAGGTCAAATGGGTGTCCCCCCAGGCTACCCCTTAAGTACCCTCTGGCCCCAGCCGACCCATCAACAGGATGGGCACGCTCCAGCGCAACCAGTACCACCTTGTTGGCTGTGAGGAGGGGAGTTCTAATATGCGGCTGTAGCTTGTCAGCCTCTCGAGTGGCAATCCCAACCCGGGCGAATCAGACACCGTTTTTCATTGGAATCGATCGGGTTCCACCTGGCGCCGGTGGTAGCCCCGTAACGGTCGGTGAATTGGTCCAAGTGTAGAAGTCCACAAAACCTGCCCCGGCGTCATCACTTAGTTGCAGGAATGGAGAATCCGGCCCCTCTGACGGAAAATTCTGGAACTCTGCAATTAACTGCGGAATTGTGCGATCCGGAAATTGCTGATAGTTTCAGAGGAGTAATGATGGTGAACGCTGACAGTTTCATTGTGATTATTACCATGGTCAATATCTCCATAGGAGGCCAAGGTTTAATATCTAAACTGAGACAGGATGAATGGCCTCTTGGGCAAGGTACAGGAGACTTGTCACCTGCTATTATCAGGACCCTCAGGAGAAGAAGTAAGAAGGAATAACATGGGGCAATCCTGCAGTTTTAGTAAGATGTCTCTTAGTAAGAACTATTATAGTTCCAAATAATCAACTCTGAGTTTGTAAATAGACAGAATGCATGGTGCAGGTGAGCAGATGGGTGTATATCTGGTCTATGAATATGCTGTTGCTATAACATGGGCTTGTGAACTGTGGATCTGTACCCATGATTCCCCACATGAGTTTCCAATCTTGACCCTGCTCATCTAGAAATGTACTGAGTGACTGATAGAAATTCTCAGAAAAAGAACAACAGAAATAAAAGGTGAGCAGCCGGTTCCAGCTAATACCTTATAGCCGTCGTCTCCAAATAGTCGCTCACTATCGACAGGTCATTCCCGGGGTCTTGAACAATCGATTGCCGTTGCCTGCCGAACCGTGGCAATTTGCATGAGTCTCCAGATTCTCGTAACGGCGAGCGATTCAGCTCATTGCCGGCCGAACAACGACATAGATCCGCATGACTCGGGCACGAGATTCTCGCAGGCCCCAAATCTTGGAATAAGCTGGTTGAAGACAAAATGATGACTGAGGCGCCAGCGACCTCCAAGAGGGCAAAAACCTACCATTCACCAGGAATGGGAAAACAAATTTATTTGTCTCATTTGTCAGCAGACAACAGCCTTGAGTTAAAGAGGTCATTTGGAACGGCATCACAAGACATCGCCACTTGATATTCAATGGCATTACCATTATTGAATCCCCCACTATCAACATCCTAGGGGTTACCATTGATCAGGAACTGAACTGGATTAGCCATATGGGGCTGGTTTAGCACACTGGGCTAAATCGCTGGCTTGTAATGTAGGACAAGGCAGCAGCCTTCAATTCCCATACCAGCCTCCCCAAACAGGCGCTGGAATGTGGCGACTAGGGGCTTTTCACAGTAACTTCATTTGAAGCCTAATTGTGACAATAAGCGATTATTATTATTATACAAGTACTGTGGCTACAAGAGCAGGTCAGAGGCTAGGAATCCTGCGGGTGTATATTTGGTCTATCCATTCACCTCCTGACTCTCCAAAGCCTGTCCACCAGCTACAAAGCCCAAGTCATGAGTGTAATGGAGTACTCCCCACTTGTCTGGATGAGTGCAGCTCCAACAACCATCAACACCATCCAGGACAAAGCAGCCCACTTGATTGGCACCCCTTCCACAAACATTCACTTACTCCACCACCGACGCATAGTAGCAGCTGTGTGTACCATCTACAAGATGCACTGAGGAACTCACCAAGGCTCATTCGGCAGCACCTTCCAAACCCACAACCACTACCATCTAGAAAGACAAGAGCAACAGATACATGGGAACATAGAACATAACAGCGCAGTACAGGCCCTTCGGCCCTCGATGTTGCGCCAACCTGTGAAACCACTCTAAAGCCCATCTACACTATTCCCTTATCGTCCATATGTCTATCCAATGACCATTTGAATGCCCTTAGTGTTGGCGAGTCCACTACTGTTGCAGGCAAGGCATTCCACACCCTTACTACTCTCTGAGTAAAGAACCTACCTCCGACATCTGTCTTATATCTATCTCCCCTCCCATCCGAGGAAAAAGGCTCTCACTGTCCACCCTATCCAATCCTCTGATCATCTTGTATGCCTCAATTAAGTCACCTCTTAACCTTCTTCTCTCTAACGAAAACAGCCTCAAGTCCCTCAGCCTTTCTTCATAAGATCTTCCCTCCATACCAGGCAACATTCTGGTAAATCTCCTCTGCACCCTTTCCAATGCTTCCACATCCTTCCTATAATGCGGCGACCAGAATTGCACGCAATTCTCGAAATGCGGCCACACCAGAGTTTTGTACAGCTGCAACATGACCTCATGGCTCCGAAACTCAATCCCTCTACCAATAAAAGCTAAGATGTGGAGATGCCGGCGTTGGACTGGGGTGAGCACAGTAAGAAGTTTTACAACACCAGGTTAAAGTCCAACAGGTTTGTTGGACTTTAACCTTCTTAACAACCTTCTTAACAACCCTCTCAACCTGGGTGGCAACTTTCAGGGATCTATATACATGGACACCGAGATCTCTCTGCTCATCCACACTGCCAAGAATCTTACCATTAGCCCAGTACTCTGTCTTCTTGTTATTCCTTCCAAAATGAATCACCTCACACTTTTCTGCATTAAACTCCATTTGCCACCTCTCAGCCCGGCGCTGCAGCTTATCTATGTCCCTCTGTAACTTGTAACATCCTTCCGCACTGTCCACAACTCCACCGACTTTAGTGTCATTTGCAAATTTACTCAGCCATCCTTCTACGCCCTCCTCCAGGTCATTTATAAAAATGACAAACAGCAGTGGCCCCAAAACAGATCCTTGTGGTACACCACTAGTAACTGGACTCCAGTCTGAACATTTCCCATCAACCATCACCCTTTGTTTTCTTCCAGCTAGCCAATTTCTGATCCAAACTGCTAAATCACCCTGAATCCCATGTATTTTCTGCAGTAGCCTATCATGGGGATCCTTATCAAATGCTTTACTGAAATCCATATACAACATATCAACTGCTTTACCCTCATCCATCTGTTTGGTCACCTTCTCAAAGAACTCAATAAGGTTTGTGAGGCACAACCTACCCTTCACAAAACCGTGTTGACTATCTCTAATCAAATTATTCCTTTCCAGATGATTATACATCCTATCTCTTATAAACCTTTCCAAGATTTTGCCCACAACAGAAGTAAGGCTCACTAGTCTATAGTGACCGGGGTTGTCTCTACTCCCCTTCTTGAACAAGGGGATAACATTTGCTATCCTGCAGTCTTCTGGCACTATTCCTGTAGACAAAGAAAAATGAAATGAAAATGAAAATCACTTATTGTCACAAGTAGGCTTCAAATGAAGTTACTGTGAAAAGCCCCTAGTCGCCACATTCCAGCACCTATTCAGGGAGGTTGGTATGGGAATTGAACCGTGCTGCTGGCCTGCCTTGGTCTGCTTTCAAAGCCAGCGATTTAGCCCTGTGCTAAACAGCCCCATTGATGACTTAAAGATCAACGGCTCAGCAATCTCCTCCCTAGCTTCCCAGAGAATCCTAGGATAAATCCCATCCGGCCCACATGGACGACAGCAGTTCAAGAGGGCAGCTCACCACCACCTTTTCAAGGGCAATAAATGTTGACCTAGTCACGAAGCCCACATGCCGTAAAAATGAATTTTTTAAAATGCAAAATTTCAAGAAAATTTCCCTTTAAACAGCATGATTCCGAGGAAGGAAGTTGAGGAGTTAAAGGGAATATTGAAAGCTCAACAGTCACTCTTTTCAAAACCTGTGGCTAAAGAAAGACAGTAAGAAGTTTTACAACACCAGGTTAAAGTCCAACAGGTTTGTTTCGATGTCACTAGCTTTCGGAGCGCTGCTCCTTCCTCAGGTGAATGAAGAGGTATGTTCCAGAAACATGTATATAGACAGATTCAAAGATGCCAGACATGCTTGGAATGCGAGCATTAGCAGGTGATTAAATCTTTACATATCCAGAGATGGGGTAACCCCAGGTTAAAGAGGTGTGAATTGTGTCAAGCCAGGACAGTTGGTAGGATTTTGCAGGCCAGATGGTGGGGGGTGAATGTAATGCGACATGAATCCCAGGTCCCGGTTGAGGCCGCACTCATGTGTGCGGAACTTGGCTATAAGCTTCTGCTCGGCGATTTTGCGTTGTCGCGCGTCCTGAAGGCCGCCTTGGAGAACGCTTACCCGGAGATCAGAGGCTGAATGCCCTCGGAGTGGCTGTGGGGGAAATGAGACGGTCACACACCTCCTTGTGGAATGTGCCTTGGCAAAGAAGGTCTGGAGAGAGATGCAGTGGTATTTGTCAAGGTTTATCCCGAACAGATCTGTGACACAGGACTCTGTGCTCTACGGACTGTTTCCAGGGACACACACCGAGACAAATATCAACTACTGCTGGAAGGTCATCAACTCGGTGAAAGACGCTCTTTGGTCTGCCCGAAACTTGTTGATCTTCCAGTGCAAAGAATTGTCCTCGACCGAGTGTTGCAGACTGGCACATTCCAAGGTCCAGGACTACGTGCTGAGGGACGCATTCAAGCTCGGGGCAGCTGCCGCCAAGGCGCAATGGGGAAAGACCAATGTGTAAGGTCTTACCAGCAAATGTACACCGAGGGCGGGTAACAGTGTAAACCCCCCTCGGTCTGGGCCACCAACACTCCAATGTATAAAAGAAACATGACAATGTAAATATTTAAGAAGGAATTGAAACATAAAGAGGGACATGTGTATAATATTATCAAAATTGAATGGAAGAAAGTCAAGGCAATGTGTAACTCTGACGGAAATGTACAGTCAAGACAATTCGAAATGTCCTGTAATGCTTATGATAAATTTGATGAATAAAGTATATTTTTTGAATTAAAAAAAAAAACTGGTCTCAGACTGGCACATTCTAAGGTCCAGGACTACGTGCTGAGGGACGCACTCAAGCTTGGGGCAGCTGCAGCCAAGGCACAATGGGGAAAGACCACTGTGTAAGGTCTTACAAGCAAATGTACACTGAGGGGCGGGTAACAGTGTAAACCCCCCCCTCGGTCTGGGTGATTAACACTCCAATGTATAAAAGAAACATGACAATGTAAATATTTAAGAAAGAATTGTAATGTAAAGAGGGATATGTGGGTAATGTCATCCCAATTGAATGAAAGTCAAGGAAATGTGTAACTCTGATGGAAATGTACAGCCCGTGATGGGCTGAAGTCCCGCCGCTGTCAGCCCTCACCAGCCGGCGTGGATTGAACCACCTACCTTACTGGCGGGAGCAGACGGCGCGGTGGCCTGGCCCGCAATCGGGGCCCACCGATCCGCGGGCTGGCCTGTGCCGTGGGTGCATTCCTTTTCTTCCGCCTTCGCCATGGTCTTCACTAAGGCGGAGGCGGAAGAGACCCCCTCCACTGCGCATGCGCGGGGATGCCGTGAGCGGCCGCTGACGCTCCCGCGCATGCGTCGCCCGGCAAAGTCCTTTCGCCGCCGGCTGGCGTGGCGCCAAAGGCCTTTCCAGCCGGCGGGACGGAAATCACTCCGGCGCGGGCCTAGCCCCTCAAGGTGAGGGCTTGGACCCTAAAGGTGCGGAGAATTCCGCACCTTTGGGACGGCCTGACGCCGGAGTGGTTCCCGCCATTCCATTACGCCGGATTCCCCCGCCCCGCCGGGTAGGGGAGAATCCCGGCCCTGGTCTCCATAAATTGGGACCAGATGAAACAGCACTTGTGAGGGTCTCCTAGGAGATTGGAGGCCCCTCAGGTGCATGCTCTTTGGGCAGGGTGGTTCCTTGGCATGACTGGTGCCACCCAGGCACTGCCAACCTGGCACCAGCTTGGCACTGCCACGGTACCCACGTGGTGCTGGCAGGGGCACTGCCAGGGTGCCAGGCTGACATTTTTTTGTGATTGGGCCAGTGGTGCCCTGTTTGGGTGTTGGCAGGGTGCAGGCGGACCCTCCAATGGTGTGTTGGGGTTTGGGGGAAGGGGGCCATGGAGATTGGAATGCCATTTAATAACAGTGTCCCGATTTCTTGCTACACTGAGGGGTTCCAGCGAGCAGAGCTCCCAGTGTACAAAACAGGGCTATGTGCTGCCTTGGCCGTGCGCTCCCTGTTGTGGCCCCTTATCAAACGCGAGGCGCGTTTATAACCTTGTGTTTCTCGGTGCTGCAGCTAAACACACTCGCTGTACAACTCTGTTCCCATTAGTTAATCGGTCCTGAGGTGCTCAGTGAGCTGTCAGATGATGCGTGATTGCTAGACTTGCCATTTCTTATGGACATAAGGGCAAATCGGAATTAGCTGAATCGTGAACTGCAAGGGAGGGACTGAGACTTGTCACACACGATGGATGAGTGCAGTAAATAGATTCAAATTGAAACTGGGCCTGTGGTCCTCTCATTTAAAGAACAAAATTACTGAACACTTCCCAAATCTGGAAAAAATCCAACAAGAGATCCAATAGAAAAGGTTCCATCTGAATAGATTCTGTGACCAACTGAACAAATTGGAAAAAGAATTCAACAGACGATTTCAGGAATTAGACATGATGGAACAAATCATTGTATTGTCTCAAATCCTTTTCTCCGAGTGGACATTGGAGAACTGACTGCAGAATTTCAGCAGTTGTTCGAACAAAGCAGCGGACTTGACATGGAAATCATCACCCTGCAAACTGACAGAGCTGAAAGCTAGGCCAAGGGACAAGGGACGGGTTTCTCGACCCCGCTGCACCAGATTTCTGGTGCGGCACTCCGTCGGGATTCTCCATTTTGCCGGCTGGTCAATGGGATTTCCCATTGTGGGGCAGCCCCACGCCGTCGGGAAAACGGAAAATCCTGACAACGGAGAATTCAGCCCAAAGACGTTTGGGGACTTGTAGACAGAGAGAAGCTCCCCCTTCTGGCATCCTGCACACTCGAGGTGAAGGCCTACTTTGGTTTCACATGCCTCTGTGAAATGACCTTTTTCCCTGTTGGAAATCATCAAGTCCAAGTATCGCACTCGTCTCACAGATGCCCATCTGATGGACTGTATGAGACCGGCCTTCTCAAACCACGACCCCGACCTCACAGCACTCACAGAGAGTGTGCAAACACAGGTGTCACACTAAGAATAGGTGAGGGTTACACATAGCGCACATTTTGGGGGTTTTTAGTAAAGTCGAATTTTTAAGAGTAGATCTTGTGTACATTTGAATTCTAATAGTGAGATTGTGCTTAAAAAGGTTGGAGACCACTGCCTTCCAGTCAGTAACTACCAGTTACAGTAATTGATTCCAGGCAACATCCCTGAGCCAGCAATGGCCAGTTACAGTGCGCCATTGGTCCCAGTCAATATTCCGCAACCAGTGATGGTCAGTTACAACAACTGATTAAAGTCAATAGTCCCGGAACCATTTACATTGTGTCTTTGGTCCGATCAATATCGCAGAACCAGGAGCCGCCATTTACAGTGCGTTATTGGCAGAACTTAGGGTGCAAGGCGCAAGTTTTCATAGTCAACTGGGCAATAGGAAGAATAGAGCAAAAAAAATGCAAAAAAAATAAAAGGTAAATCAGAATAATGGAAAATCAGAAAAGAGATCAATTGGGAACTCAAAGTCAAGGATTACATTGTTGGTGTACAAGGGTGCGTGGGGGGTGATCTTTACTCACTGTAATTTTGAAATGTGAAATATACTCTGATTATTTTCAGTGCTTGACCCATACACAACCCACACTGAGCAAAATATCTCATTAAATGTTTAAAAGACAAGGGAGGTCAGTGCAGTTTTGTTTTTTTAAACTGACAAACATATGTTCAAGAACATCAATTGAATGAGAAAAATGCTTCTATAAAAGTGGCACAATCAAGCTTGTTAAATGTTCAGTAAGATAAATAAACTCTACTGTTTTGTACAAGTATAATTTGGTCTCATTAACGGATAGATTGGGAAACAATGTTTTTCCTTTAATCACACATTCACAATATGGTTCCAGCACAGAGGAGATTACTGAGTCAAGTCTGTTCTCTGCCACAGAAATTTAGCTGGTCCATTACTGGAACAGTTTCTCTCAGATTTACTCTGTCTGAGTCCCTCATGTTTTTCAACATTTCTGTCAAATCTCTTCTCAACCTTCCCTCCTCTAAGCAGAATAATCCCAGCTTCTCCAATCCACTCACATCACTAATGTCCCCTGAAACCACAATTCTTAGAATAATAATCATCTTTATTATTGTCGCAAGTAGGCTTACATTAACACTGCAATGAAGTTGCTGTGAAAAGCCCCTAGTCACCACACTCTGGCGCCTGTTCGGGTACACTGAGGGAGAATTCAGAATGTCCAAATTATTTAACAAACATAACTTGTGGGAGGAAACTGGAGCACCCGGAGGAAAACCACACAGACACGGGGAGAACGTGCAGACTCCACACAGATAGTGACCCAAGCCGGGAATCGAACCTGGGATCCTGGCGCTGTGAAGCAACAGTGCTAACCACTGTGCTACCATGCTGCCCATATCTTTTCCGCACCCCCTCTAAATATATCACAGTCTTTCTAAATTGGACACAATTCTCCACGAGGGGCCAAATCCGTAATTTATTGAGCTTCATCGTAACTTCTTTGTTTTTGTACTCTATGCCTCAATTTCTGAAGCCTGGGTTTCCCAATGCTTTTTTATCCATTTTCTCAACTTGCTCTATCGCCTTCAATGATTTGACCACGTGTACCCCAGGTCCCTCTTTCTGTACCTGTAGTCCTTCTAAAATTGGCTTGTTTAGTTTCAATTGCCTCTCTGCATTTTGTTTTATAATACTACCAGATTGTTGTAAAAGTCCATCTGCTTCGCTAATCCTTATGTGATCTGGCCTATATGTGATTCCCGACCCACTGTAATGTGACTGACTCTCGACTGCCCATTGAAATGGCCAAGGAAATCATTCAGTTTTATCAAACTGCCACCAAAACAGCTCAGTGGGCCGACGTCGACCACATGGATCGCCACAATTCAAGAAGGCAGCTCACCACCACCTCCTCGACAGCCAGGGGGAGGCAGTGGCGTAGCGGTATTGCCACTGGTCTAGTAATCCAAGAGACTGGGGACTCGCATTCGAATCCCACTAGGGCAGATGGTGAAATTTGAATTCAATAAACACCTGAAATTAAAAATCTAAAGGTGACCATGAAACCATTGTTGATTGTCGTAAAAATCCATCTGATTCACTAATGTCTTTTCGGGAAGGAAATCTGTCATCCTTACCTCGTCTGGCCTACATGTGACTCCAGACCCAGGGATGGGCAATAAATACTGGGACTCAGCCAGCGACGCCCACATCCCCATGAACAAATTTTAAAAAAATTAGGGATGGGCAATAAATGCTGGCCAGTAATGCTCACAATACCAAAATGTCTAATAATAATTTTAAAATTGCCCGTTAACATTCCTCTGCATTAAATTTCATTGACATGTTCACCCAGTCCACCAGCCTATTAATGTCCTCTTGAAGTCTACCATCATCCTCCTCATAGTTCACAATACTTCCAAGTTTTACATCATGTGCAAATTTTGAAATTGTGCCCTGTGTACACAAATCTAGGTTATTAACATTGGTCAAACAAAAGCAATGATCCTCCTATAGACCCCTGGGGAACCAGACTTTATATATTCCTCACGTTTAAAAAACAACTGGTGGATTGGCCATGATAAATTGCCCTTAGTGTTGGGTGGGGTTACTGGGTTATGGGGATAGGGTGGAGGTGTTGACCTTGGGTACGGTGCTCTTTCCAAGAGCCGGTGCAGACTCGATGGGCCAAATGGCCTCCTTCTGCACTGTAAATTCTATGATTCTATGATAATCTATGAACTGTTCACAACTATATTGTTTCCTGTCACAGTCAGGCCTCTTGTGAGTTTTACCAGCCTCATCGTGTCCCGGGTCAGCTGCCTAAGACCAAAGTATTTAGAATTCCTTCCCTATACCTCTCGGTCTCTCTACCCTCCACTCCTTTTGAAGGTGCTCCTTAAAACCTCATCTCTGAGGGCAGCACAGTGGTGCAGTGGTTAGCACTGCTACCTCACGGCGCCGAGGTCCCAGGTTCGATCCCTGCTCTGGTTCACTGTCCGTGTGCAGTTTGCACATTCTCCCCGTGTCTGCGTGGGTTTCGCCTTTACAACCTAAAGATGTGCAGGGTAGGCAGATTGACCACTCTAAATTGCCCCTTAATTGGAAAAAATGAATTGGGTACTCTAAATTTTTTTTTAAACCTTGTCTTTGGGCAAGATTTTGGTCGCCTGCCCTCATAGTTTCTCAGGTGACTCAATGTCAAATTATGTTTTGGTAAAGCTCCTATGAAATAATTCAAGACTTTTTTTAACTATGTTAAAGGTGCTATAGAAATGCAAGTTGTGGAAATCGGAGAGAGTATTTGGAAGCAAAAATGTTCTGCATTTTTAAAAAAGTTGTTGGGTGTGAAGCAAACACGTTTGCAATGGGCTGTACCTGCGTATGATTGGGTCGTCCATAAGACCATAAGACATAGGAGCGGAAGCAAGCCCATTCGGCCCATCGAGTCCACTCCACCATTCAATCATGGCTGATTTCAACTCCATTTACCCGCTCTCTCTCCATAGCCCTTAATTCATCGAGAAATCAAGAATTTATCAACTTCTGTCTTAAAGACACTCAACGTCCCGGCCTCCACCGCCCTCTGTGGCAATGAATTCCACAGACCCACCACTCTCTGGCTGAAGAAATTTCTCCTCATCTCTGTTCTAAAGTGACTCCCTTTTATTCTAAGGCTGTGCCCCCGGGTCCTAGTCTCCCCTGCTAATGGAAACAACTTCCCTACGTCCACCCTATCTAAGCCATTCATTATCTTGTAAGTTTCTATTAGATCTCCCCTCAACCTCCTAAACTCCAATGAATATAATCCCAGGATCCTCAGACGTTCATCGTATGTTAGGCCTACCATTCCTGGGATCATCCGTGTGAATCTCCGCTGGACCCGCTCCAGTGCCAGTATGTCCTTCCTGAGGTGTGGGGCCCAAAATTGCTCACAATATTCTAAATGGGGCCTAATTAATGCTTTATAAAGCTTCAGAAGTACATCCCTGCTTTTATATTCCAAGCCTCTTGAGATAACTGACAACATTGCATTTGCTTTCTTAATTACGGACTCAACCTGCAAGTTTACCTTTAGAGAATCCTGGACTAGGACTCCCAAGTCTCTTTGCACTTCAGCATTATGAATTTTGTCACCGTTTAGAAAATAGTCCATGCCTCTATTCTTTTTTCCAAAGTGCAAGACCTCGCACTTGCCCACGTTGAATTTCATCATCCATTTCTTGGACCACTCTCCTAAACTGTCTAAATCTTTCTGCAGCCTCCCCACCTCCTCCATACTACCTGCCCCTCCACCTATCTTTGTATCATCGGCAAACTTAGCCAGAATGCCCCCAGTCCTGTCATCTAGATCTTTAATATATAAAGAGAACAGCTGTGGCCCCAACACTGAACCCTGCGGGACACCACTCGTCACCGGTTGCCATTCCGAAAAAGAACCTTTTATCCCAACTCTCTGCCTTCTGCCTGACAGCCAATCGTCAATCCATGTTAGTACCTTGCCTCGAATACCATGGGCCCTTATTTTACTCAGCAGTCCAGCCAAAGTCTCACAGCTCCCACATCCACAATTCTCCCTGAATTAAGTGAGAGGTAACAGCCTGCATGTTCAGTAAATGCTGAGGCGTGAAACCTTGTCGGGGTTTTGATTAATGACTGACCTGAAAAATTCAATCCTCCCGGGCCTTGTCTTACCAGCAGCACCACTGACGGGGAACAAGATGCAGATGAAGTCCGGAAGGCAACAGGGATTGTGAGGCAACCTCTGAAGGGAGCTGGGAGCTATTTTGTCTGGAAGCACCGTGCTTGTTGCAAAAACAGATTTAAAAAGCTGAGTTGGTTTTTTTTTATTTCAAATTCCCCCTCTCATTTCCTACGATTCATTTCTAATCATAGAATCATACAGAAGGAGGCCATTCAGCCCACCCGTCCGTGCTGGTTCTTTGTCCGTGTTTTCCAAACACTCTCCCACTCTTACCCTGTAGCCCAGCGTTTTTTTTTCCAATTCATCCAGATCCCTTATGAAGATTGCTAGAGAATTTACTTCCACCAGTCTTTCAGGCAGTGCATTCCAGCTCATAACATCGTGTCAAACATTTCTCCTCATCTTCCCGTTGTTTTGTTTTTGCCAATTTATTAAAGTATGTGACCTTTGGTTCCTGATGCTCCTGCCAGTAGAAACCGCTTCTCCCTATTTCAAAATCCTTCAGAATTTAGAAAACTGAAGCTTCAGTGCTTTAAGATGATGAATCCCAGTTTCTGTAATTCTCCACATACCTGACGTTCCTCAAATATGTGCAATTCTAGTAAATCTATTCTGAACCTTCCCCAAGACCTGGACATTCTTCCTAAAGCGTGGTCCCTAGAATTGGACACAATACAGTACTCCAGTCGAGGCCTAACTGGTTACTTATAAAGATTTAACTTAAAGCCCTAATCATTTGCCTCTTCCTTTAACCTACATTCATCAACCTTGGTGAATATCCTGAACAAATTCTCAATGAAATTAAATAGAAATTTCAGTATAAACTGCCCAGTCTTTTTCCACTACTTGAACAATGGAATCTAAAAAGGCTAGGTTGCGTTCTCAAAATTAAAAAAGAGCTGAATGAGGATTGGTAATTTATGGGGGATTGGACTGAAGTTCATAGAATCATGGAATTTACAGAGCACAAGGAGGCCATTCGGCCCGTCGAGTCTGCACCGGCCCACTGAAATAGCCCCCGACTTAAGTCCACGTCTCCACCCTATCCCCATAACCCAGTAACCCCACCTAACCTCTTGGACACTAAGGGCAACTTAACATGGACAATCCACCTAATCTGCACATCTTTGGACTGCGGGAGGAAACCCACAGAGGTTACAAGTAAATACAAAATCACGGAGTCACAGAATTGTTACAACGCAGAAGGAGGTCATTTGGCCTATCGGGTCTGCACTGGCCCTCCAGACAAGCATCATGACTTAGTGCCATTCTTCTGCCTTTTCCCCGCACCCCTGCCCATTGTTTCCATTCAAATAATAATCTAATACCCTCTCGAAAGCCTTGATCGAACCTGCCTCCACCAAACTCTCAGACATTGCATTCCAGACCCAAACCACTCGCTGTGTGGAAATGTCTTTTCTCGGGCAGCTCGGTGGCACAATGGTTAGCATTGCTGCCTCATGGCACCGAGGTCCCAGGTTCGATCCCGGCTCTGGGTCACTGACCGTGTGGAGTTTGTACATTCTCGCCGTGTTTGCGTGGGTTTCGCCCCCACAACCAAAAGGTGTGCAGGGTAGGTCAATTGGCCACAGTAAATTGCCCCTTAATTGGAAAAAATGAATTGGGTACTCTGAATTAAAAAAAAAGAAAATGTTTTTTCTCACCTCACATTTGCAAATCACCTTTGATCTGTGCCCTCTCGTTCTTGACCCTTTTACGAGGGGGAACAGTTTCTCCCCTCATGTCCAGCCCCCTCATAATTTTGGATAATTTCTATCACCTCTTAGCCTTCTACCTCTCCAAGGAGAATACTCCCAACCTCTCCAATCTATCCTCAAAGTTGATTAAATTCTCCATGGGACACTGCAACAATAATGGCGCTGGAACCGTGGGGCTGTCACATCTGGATTGGAATATTGAAATAACAGAATAAGTATTGTCGAATTTTGTTCAGACAACATTTGATTTGAGTCAGGGAATCTTTTTCTGGAATTTCCCTCGGAAATTATAGGAGTAGATTGCACAGAAACCGAGAGGATTGGGCGTGGACCTTTTCCCCAGAAGAGATGAGGATGGTCACTTGGAATATCGCAGCTCATTGATTCAGAATGACCACACCATTCCTCATTGCAGGAGTTTCTCAGACCATTCTAGAATTTTTGCCTCGTCTATGCTCCCTGGAAATCTATTCCCCGCATTGATCACCCTCAATGTCAAGAACCACCTGACATGAATTAGTTTTTTTACCAGCTTGAGCCTCTGTCCCTTCACCCTATTGCCATGGTTTAATGTGAAGTTATTCACTACCTCTATCTTTTCCGTTATGTTTATAATGCTGTACACCTCTGTAAGGTCACCGCCTTGCTACTGTTATATAATTTAGTCTCATCTTACAACATCAATATTTCTGTAGCTTTTCTCTCACTCTCATGTCAGACTGTACTTACAGAAATAGTGTTTTTTAGAACTGAGACTTATCATTCCAACAATTCCACAACACTCAATGGGAATGAGATGTTAAGCAGCTTGTTGCTGGTCTCTGGTTTGCTGCTCCGTCAGCTTTGTGCCTGTTAAATCTGAGCCGGTTTCAGTGAAAATATATTCCATAGTTTTCAGGCTAATGCACATTCACTGGTTGGACGTAGTCCAGGGAGCCAGATGCACAGACTGTGCAGTGTGTGATGCAAGCATTGGGTGGAATCTTGAGCCCGCACTCGCCACCCGCAGGATCGTGAGGGCGGAAATGTGAGGGCGGAAAATCCCAAGAAAATCGGGAAGCCCGATTCTCGCCAGAGGGATCGCATTTCCCGATTTTCCCTAGCCGGTGAAGCCCACCTAACCTTTGGACACTAAGGTGCAATTTAGCATGGCCAATCCACCTAACCTGCACATCTTTGGACTGTGGGAGGAAACCGGAGCACCCGGAGGAAACCCACGCAGACACGGGGAGAACGTGCAGACTCCGCACAGGCAGTCATCCAAAATCGGAATCGAATCCGGGTCCCTGGCACTCGGAGGTAGCAGTGCTAATCACTGTGTCGCTGGGCCGCTGACGTGGGCGTGAACCTCATTTCAATAAACTTACTTAGCGGCCTCTCCTCCCACCATATTTCCCCATCATAAATAGTCAGAACTCACTGACGTGGCATCATGTTGGCTCGGTTCGCAACAGCCTCGGCCAGGTGTGAGGCAGTCAAGGGGATCCCTCTAGAGGCACTGAGGTAACTATAGGCCTGGGAGAGCACTGTCCTGGCACTGCCGCTTGACCAGGCTGGCAGTGCCAGGTGTGGACCCTAGTGGGAGACCCGTGAAGGGTGGGGAGAGGGTGTATGTGTGTGGGGGTGGGGGAGGAGAACGACCACTGAGTGTGGGGGTGGGGGATGCAGCGATGATTGTCAGTGGGGGGTGGGGAGCCCCCGAGACTCCATGATGTGGGCTGGGGGTGGTTAGACTGCAGAGCTGGTGAAGGGCTCCCCAATCTGTTTGGAGTTGGTTCTCGGCTCAAAGAGTGATGCCAGAGTGATGGCGTAAATGAAAATGAAATGAAAATCACTTATTGTCACAAGTAGACTTCAAAGGAAGTTACTGTGAAAAGCCCCTAGTCGCCACATTCCGGCGCCTGTTCGGGAAGACTGGTATGGGAATTGAACCCACGCTGCTGGCCTGCCTTGGTCTGCTTTAAAGCCAACTATTTAGCCCTGTGCTAAACCAAACCCCGCCCACTCACTTTTCTTTGGCAAAGAAGCTCAAGATTTGAATAGAAAACTGGTCTGTACAACCGGAGAGTTCCCCACCAGTTTTCTATGTGGGCCTGGCAAGTTGCCAAATTCTGGTAAGATTCTGCCCAATGTTTAAAAAAATTAGTTTTATAAATCAATAACAGTTATATAAGAAAGATTTGCATTTCTTATATATCACCTTTCATAACCTGAGGATGTCTCAAAGTGTATTTCAGCCAATTAAGGTTTGGAGTCTAATGTAGTAAATACAACTTGCACCCTACAATCTCCCACAAATAGCAATGTTTTAATGACTAAATGTTCTGTTTTTTTAATATAGATTGAGGGATAAATATTGGCCAGGACACCAAGGAAAAACACCAGATTTATTTCAAAATAGTAGAAGAATATTTCCTTAACTTGGCACCTAGAGGAAAATACATGCCTTTCTTATAGTAGCTTTTTATGCAGTAGGGACTTAGGAACAGGAGTAAGTACTTCTGTCCCTCCAGCATGTACTATCATTCAATTAGATCATGGCTGATGTATCTCAACTCCTTTGAACTGCCTTCTTTCCATATCCTTCACCACAAAAATCTATTCATCGCAGACTTAAAATTTTCAGTTGAGCTTCCAGCTCTCTGTGGGAGAGAGTTCCAGTTTAACCAGGGACGTGTAGCGTTGACTTTCCTTTGAATAAATATATTTTCCCAACTGAATTCCCTGGTTAAAATATATAATTCTAGAATCCTAATAATAATACATAAAATATGCAGGAACAGAGAGACCCGAGGATTGTCAGTGCACACATCTTGACAGGTGGCAGTACAGGATAATAAAGCATATGGGATCCTGGGATTTAGGTGTACAAAAGCCAAGGGGCGGGATTATCTATCCGGGCAGCCGGCCAATGGGATTTCCCAGTGTGGTCACCCCCACGCCGTCGGGAAATCCCCGGGCGTGAGTGCGCTGCCGGCGAAACGGAGGATCCCGCCGATGGAGATTCCGCCCAGGAAGTTTACAAAACCTACGTGAAATATTCATTCAGTCTCAGCTGGGCTGTTGTGCCGAATTCTGGGCACCACAATTTAGGAAGCATATGAAGACTTTGGAGAGGGTAAAGAAGAGATCCAGCAGAGTGGTTTCAAGGATGAGGTACTTCAGTTATGTGGATAGATGGAAGGAGCTGTGATTGATCTCCTCAGAGCAGAGAAGGAAAACTAATAGGTGTGCTTAAAATCACAAAGGGTTTAGATCAAACCCTGCACAGTAGCACAGTGGTCATCACTGTTGCTTCACAGTTCCAGGGTCCCAGGTTTGATTCCCACTTGGGTCACTGTCTGTACGGACGGTCTGCACGTTCTCCCCTTGTCTGCATGGGTTTCCTCCGGATGCTCCGGTTTCCTCCCACACGTCCCCAAAGATGTGCTTGTTAGATGAATTGAACATTCTGAATTCTCCCTCTGTGGACCCGAACAGGCGCCGGAATGTGGTGACTAGGGGATTTTCACAGTAACTTCATTGAAATGAAAAATGAAATGAAAATGAAATGAAAATCGCTTATTTTCACAAGTAGGCTTCAAATGAAGTTTCTGTGAAAAGCCCCTAGTCACCACATTCCGGCACCTGTTCGGGGAGGCTGGTATGGGAATTGAACCCGCGCTGCTGGCCTGCCTTGGTCTGCTTTAAAAGCCAGCTATTTGTGACAATAAACATTATCATCATCATCATCATCATTATCATTAAACAAAAAGAAACCATTTCTATCAGTATAGATTCTTTTTTTATTTAAAAAAAAAATTTAGTGTACCCAATTATTTTTTCCAATTAAGGGGCAATTTAGTGAGGCCAATCCACCTAGCCTGTACATCTTTGGGTTGTGGGGGTGAAACCCACACAGACACAGGGGAAAATGTGCAAACTCCACACAGACAGTGACCCAGGGCCAGGATTCGAACCAGGGTCCTCAGCGCCGGAGGCAGCAATGCTAACCACTGTGCCACCATGCTGCCCCTTCTATCAGTATAGATTTAAGGTGATTGGCAGAATGACTGTAGGAAACCTTTTTTAACCAAGTGATTAGGATTTGGAAAGTGCCGATGGCAGGGAGGGTGGTGGATACAGATTCAACAGTGGCTTTCAAAAAGGAATTGAATAAATACTTGAAGGAGAAAGAATTGCAGAAATAAAACAAGATAATGACGAAGAAAAAACAGCCAGTCCTAGTAGCAACATTAACCATGCATCGGATCAAGTCATCAAACACATACGTTTTTGAAGTCACGAGAAGGAGGGCTAGCAGGCTGTCCAAATGTACTGCAGCACCAGTAATGGCCAAGTCCAACCTGGATCCTGCCATGATGTCCATACTCATCCACTTGTCTGCAGCAATCATTTCACCCTGAACTGTGAGGGACTCTGAGTGATTTCATCCTTCCCAACTTGAAGACCTATTGTACCATGTTATCCCAGCTAACCAGATACAGAATGGACATCAAACCTAAGACTTCTCTGTCTTGTGATGTCTTAGTTGGACAGCCGATTGCTTTTACTCACTGGCTTGTAATTCAAAATGTCTTTGTGACAAAGCATCAGCACAATAACTTTAAAAATGCACTGACAATATCATCCTACCTTCAAACAACGCACAGCTACAGGCCTCATTATAAAGAGCAACTAATCATTGATGTTTATGGCTTTTACCAGATCTAGCCCTTTATTTTTCGTTCTGCATTAAGGGAGGCCTGATAATTACCGTGATGTTTGTCAACCGATAGCCAGTCACCATAATTCAGGGTGGAACCAGACAGTGGCTTGCCTGGGAAAGGCAGTGAATCACAGTAAACTGCGGCATTCAGTCACTCACTCATCTTTCAGCAGAAGAAAAGAGAAATTTCCCCTCCTTCCACCAAGGGTATGATAGTTCGTGGTTCAGTAAAATCTGAGAGGGGGAATGGACAATTTGAACAACACTTGCTGCAAAATGGTTAGCACGCTGCCTCAAAGCGCCAGGGACCCGGGTTCAATCCCGGCCTTGGATGACTGTGTGGAGTTTGCACGTTCTTCCTGTGTCTGCATGGGTTTCCTCTGGGTGCTCTGCTTTCCTCCCACAGTCCAAAGATATGCAGGTTAGGTGGATTGGCCATGTTAAAATTGCCCCTTAGTATCCAAAGATGTATGTGCAGGTTAGGTGGAGTTCCAGGGATAGGAAGGGGGAGTGGGCTCAGGCGGGGTGCTCTTTCAGACTCGATGAGCTGAATAGCCTCCTTCTGCACTGTAGGGATTCTGTGGAAGATATCATAAATGTGATGATTGTACTAGAATGGACGTTTCATCCTTTTCATGCTGGATGCATTTGTGTCAATTTGTTTAACAGGTTTGACACCTCCATTAAAATAGCAGAAAGAGGAATTTGAACTCGGGTGAGGCCAATAACTCAGTAACATCATTTCTGTCACTGCTATCCTTATCCACTTTCTGATGAGATATTAACCCAAGGCCCGCTCTGCTCTCTGCAAAACATCCAACTGCACCATCTGAGCAAAGTGGAGGATATTTCTTTCCAGTGTTCTGCCAAATATTTACACCTCAACCAACATCATTAAAAACCATTATTTGGCCATTATCACATTGCCTCTTGAGGGGCCTTACCATGTTGAGTTTCCTATATTACTGCAGTAACTGCACTTTATCAAGTACTTTGTTGGTTTTTGGATGTCCTGAGGTTGTGAAGTGTGCTAGACAAATGCAAATTATTTATTTTCCTTTCCTTATTACTGCTAGAAACTGAAATAACTGCCAGAGCCCAAACGTAAAATAGTAGATGATGAAAATCTGTAACCCAAAAGGTTAAACTGTTTTCTCATTCAGATACTGACTTCCATGCCTGTATTCTTTCAGTATTCACTGTTTTGATGAGAGAACTTTAGAGCAGACTTGCCAAATCATCTATCCTTGGATTAGAATTAAATGTCGGGTAAGATTTCCATATAGTAAGATTGACTTGTAATGGTAAACTGGAATATAAACTTGAACAAAAGAACAAAGAACAAAGAAAAGTACAGCACAGGAACAGGCCCTTCGGCCCTCCAAGCCCGTGCCGACCATACTGCCCGACTAAATTACAATCTTCTACACTTCCTGGGTCCGTATCCCTCTATTCCCATCCTATTCCTATAAACTTGCTCTAGAGTGACACTAGGATCAGGTAATGATTCATCTGAAGTGTTAATCGTTGGTTACCGGGAGGGAGAACGTTTCACTCCTGGATACTAGTTTTCAAAATTCATTATCCTGATCAGGAAAGGGAGGGAGTTAGGAATGTTTAATGCTCTACATTCTATCCCTTGTGTAAATCGAGGGAAGTGCTGGATACATTTTCCTGATACAGACCGGTACTTTGTGAATGTCATTACCATGCGGACATTCACCAGGAAGAACTGTGTCTGGTTCCAGAGGCTGAAGAAAGGCTTGCAGGCGGCCGAGTGGGCACAGCATGTCTCTGTTGTGGTTAGAAGCTCCAGAATAGCCAGGCATGAAGCCACTTCATTGTAGCAGAATGAGGATGGAATGGTTGGTGTACAGGGTTCAGGCCTAGGTAGAAATGGGACACTTACCACATGGGTAATAAAACAAGAGAAAAAATAAAATGTACCATCGCACTTAACCCTTTCACTGACATTAACCTTTTGGAATCATCGATGTGATATGATGCTTCTTCAGGAGAAGTTAGGGAGTGAGACTACATCACCTGAGGTAGGATTAAGTCTAAAAATGTGCAGGCTAGGTGAGGTTGTGGGATTACGGGGTTAGGGCAGGAGAGTGGGCCGAGGTAGGGTGCTCTTTCAGAGGGTTGGTGCAGACTCGATGGGCTGAATGGCCTCCTTCTGCACAGTAGGAGTTCCATGGTTCTATGACTACAGAAAATCGCAGGGAGTCTACACCATGGAAGCAACTCGTCCATGCTGGAAAATCTACATGAGCTTCATTCCACTCTCGTTCATTAACCCTATCAGCAGTAAATGATCGATAGAAGAATCAGGTCCCAGCTCATCGCACAGGAACCCCCAAAGGCCAGTTGCCAATCATGGTTGTCACTGGGCAGTGATGGATCCAGTCTGGCAGAGACTCCCCCAAATACCGTGGTCAGCACGACACCAGGATCCTGTGTTCGATTCCTGGCTTGAGTCACTATCTGCATGTTCTCCCCGTGTCTGCGTGGGTTTCCACCGGGCGCTCTGGAGTCTTCCCAAAAGACGTGCTTGAATTGAAAAGGTGAATTGGACATTCTGAATTCTCCCTCCGTGAACCCGAACAGGCGCCGGAATGTGGCGACTAGGGGCTTTTCACAGTAACTTCATTGCAGCGTTAATGTAAGCCTACTTGTGACAATAAAGATTATTATTAAATTGGGGGCTCGGGATTAGTAAAGGTAATCAGCCTTGGGAGATGCTCTCAGTAGATGCCAAGAAATGATTGTATTGACAGGTGTCTGAAGTGCAGGTACGTGAATGTCCTCTCACTCGGAGAGGGTGGGGTGGGAGATTGCCGGTTAATGACATGGGGAGGGGAGTTAAAAGAGAGGAGAAAAATAAATAGCCTGGGGAGGGCAGTCAAAAAGCATGAAGCAAATGCATATTCCAGCCCTCACACATAATGCGAATGAGAGAGTCTGAAATCCATGCGACCAATGTCTTGTTGGAAACCCGAAGAATTAATTTCTTAACCTCACAGATTCCAGCAGAGCACAAAAAGCATCTTGTCCACAGGTCACGGGCCTGACGTCAAATTAATGTGTTTGCAGACAATAGCCCCTCACACCCAGAGAGTTCACTTCTTTTGCTTGTGTTAGTGACAGTGAAGTTGGATTTGAGAAATTAACATGAGGCAAGAACTCCCGTTGAACTGGTATTGTTTGTTATTATGAGAATTGCCTCTGGCGCACTCTAATCCAGCACTTCAAAGTGAATGATTCTCACTGTATACACAGCACCAGAAGGACTGGTAGAAGAGAAGTGATAAGAGGAAGAGACTGAAAGCATTTAAATACTTAAGAACGAATAGACTGTCGGGAACATCCACCCCCACCCCCATCCCCACCCCCACCTTTGATCTTCTCAAAACGTTTTGTGTTAAAGTAAAAATCCATGAGAAGGCACTAAAAGCAGAGCCGCTCCAAGTGCAACCAAAACAACACCATAAAATTAAAGCTTCTAAAAGCAATTGGTTAATTTATCCGAAAGATACCTAAACTCAACACTGTGCAAACTGCTTCTTGGCCCTGCTGTGTGATTTTGTGCAGCCGCAACAATGAAAACTCTCAGCTCGTTTTTGCCTAGACTTTCAAATTCTCCATCTTCCCCTCTGCAACGTACTTGATGTCAGCCATGGCACCGTGGCTAGCAAGCCTGCCTCTCTGTTCGAAGGTCACTGCTCCAAGACCTCCTCCAGAGGTTTGAGCATATATATGCTCTAGGTCTGACACATCTGGTTGGCACAGAGGGGGTGCTACCCTGTCAGAGGTGCTATCTTTCAGATGAGCCAAGAAATCCGCCCCCCCCCCCCCCCCCCCCCCCCCTGTCCACCCTCCACAGGTGAAAGGAAAAGATTGCAAAGCCACTATTTCAAAGCAGAGCAGTGAAGCTACCCCCGGTGTCCTGGTCAAAATTCATACCTCAACTAACATCACTAACAGATGATCTGGCCATTTTCACATGGCTGTTTGTGGAATCTTGCTGTGTGAATTGTAGCTGCCATAATTCTGTTCCTTACCAAGAGGGAGGGTAATATTTTTTGACTGTTGTCACTAGATTAGAAAAGCATTTGATTGGTGATCAGTTTAACACAGCACATTTACACAGAAGTGAAAAGCAAGGTTCATGTGGTTGAAAAGGATTTGAGCCTGTTGGGGCAATATACAGGATCAAATGTGACTGAAGGATTCAGATAGGTTTAAACCTGGTGCTGGAAAACTGTGGGGCCTGGGATTAAGTAGTAGCCTGTTTTCTGACGACGCCATCAACTAATTAGGAGCCAGACAGAAAGCAGGATGTTTTAATGCCGAGAGAGAGCTTTGCAATGTGTGTGTTATAGTTTTCTATAGTGATGAATGGGGCAAAAATTAAACTTTGTTGGGACTGAGGAGGGGGACTGGTACACGCAGAGGGGCTTGATACAAGCAGGCGGGGGCTGGAACAGACAAGAATGTTGGACATTGAGGATGGCTTGCACTGTGTGTGTGGGGGGGGAGGGGGGGGGGGGAATTAGTGGAACATGGCAGGGTGTTGGAATAGGATGGGAGGTGCTATTCGGGTTTTTTTAGACAGGCTGCTTGTTTGGACAGGTCATTGTAGGAGAGTGTTTACAAGCGGGATGTGTTGAAACTGGCAGAGGGAGGGTTAGTGCAGGTAGTGATGTGTGATTGCTGGATGTACACCTACAATAGAAGTTAATAGAGATGAAAGGTTGAGAGCATCTATGCGATGGGGTTGGGGGAGGGGATTGTACAGGCTGGGATGGGGAGAGCAGAGTTTTGGGTGCAGCCAATTCTCTACCATGAATTTTATACCCCACCAAAAGTTGAAACTACTTCAATGCACCTTAATTTATACTTCTCCACATCATGGCTTTTCAAACTGCGGGTCGCAACCCACGGGTGGGTCGGAGGCGGGTGTCAGGAGGGTTGCGAAGCGATAGGTTGCGGAATGATTGGTCAAGGCGTTCCCAATCACGGGAGAAGTGCCCAGCAGGCGCAACCTGCTTTTAAGTTGAGAATGCTGGCCGCGACTAGTCTTCCTACCAGAAGCGGTAGCAGAGAGCAAGTCATGCACCTGGCATGTACACTGACATCACAAGCCCAGTACATACATGTTTTGGGTGCGAAATCATGGAGGAGAGATTCCTCCATTTTGTAGGAGCCAGCAAGCAAGCAACAGAACTAAAGATGGAATATTTTGTAATAAGGAAGAGAGGGCCAGAGACACAAACAGGCCAGGATCTCACAACTGAGTCTGCTGGAGGGAGCTGTTCTGAAGGGTCCATGCCAGGACAAAGCAGTGCTGGTGTGAGCTGCGCAGGAGAGTCCACAGCAGGACAAAGCAGTGCTGGTGTGAGCTGCTCAGGAGAGTCCACGGCAGAACAAAGCAGTGCTGGTGTGAGCTGCTCAGGAGAGTCCATGGCAGGACAAAGCAGTGCTGGTGTGAGCTGCCCAGGAGAGTCCACGGCTGGACAAAGCAGTGTTGGTTTGAGCTGCTCAGGAGAGTCCACGGCTGGACAAAGCAGTGCTGGTGTGAGCTGCGCAGGAGAGTCCACAGCAGGACAAAGCAGTGCTGGTGTGAGCTGCGCAGGAGAGTCCACGGCAGAACAAAGCAGTGCTGGTGTGAGCTGCTCAGGAGAGTCCACGGCAGAACAAAGCAGTGCTGGTGTGAGCTGCCCAGGAGAGTCCACGGCAGGACAAAGCAGTGCTGGTGTGAGCTGTATACAGAGCTTCAGGGCATCTGGTGAACAACTCATTAAGACAAAACTGAAATCGGGAACAAAGCAGTATAAAGATGATTTGGTTTTGTTAATTGTGCCAATGCAAATCAGGATGCAAAGCCCAAGTGTGTTATATGCAGGGAAGTACTGGCAAATGAGAGTTGGATGCTAACGTTGTCTTACCTTGCAGACATCTTTTCAATTCTAAATGAACTGAACCTTAAATTACAAGGGAAAGATGATGATGGCTTTCGGCACAGTGAAAAAATAGATAATTTCCAAAAGTCATTGGAAGTTTGGCAAGTGCGAGTACAAAGCCAAAGCTACTACATGTTCCCCACACTGCTACAACACATTGAAGAAAACAGTGTTAGTAAGGGAACTGTCAATTGACTGGCAAGCCTTATTCAGTTGCATCTGGCTGCGCTTCTGAACAATTTTTGCTGTTATTTTCGAGACAAGTTTCAGATTTTGAAAGAGAGGCGGTGGGTGAAAAATCCTTTTGAGTTTGAGACCCCAGAATCAATTATTAACTTACAGCTGACTCCAAATGAAGAGACTGAACTTCTGCGCCTCACCTGTGACAGCACATTAAAAACACGCCAGAAGTCCATGAGGTTGGCAGCATTCTGGAGTAGCATCTCCAAGGAATATCCAGTGCTGAGAAAAACAAGCATTTTGTTGCTATTGCCCTTCACGACGACCTACATGTGCGAGGTTGGAATTTCTGTCCTCACCAAGATGAAGACGGCACAAAGGAACAGGCTAAACTCTGCACCTGATTGTGCACTGCCCTCTCCTCCTGTGAACCTAATTGGAGTGAGGTTGTGAGGACCAAGCAGGCTCACCTATCACATTAAAGGGAAGCGAACGTGACGTGGGATGTGAAGGACGGCCGGCATGGGTCATGAAGGTCGACCGGTTGGTAAAAGTGAGTCCTGGGAAAAAAAGTTTGAAAAATACTGCTCTGCCTTACCACGTGACTACATTTCAAAAAGTACTTCATTGGCTGTAAGTCACTTTGGGATGTCCTGAGTCTATGAAAGGTGCTGTACAAAATCAACTTCCTTCATTTCCATCTTTTATAAAGCAATTTGCTTTGATACTGACTCACTGAGTTGAATCTTTCTCTTTGGTCTGTGATTAGCTTGGATTTAGGAATTGGAAAAGCCAGAGAATTTCCAGGCATGGGATGGTCTCTTATGCTTGATGTGAAATTAGAAGCAGCTCATGCGAATTTCAGGTTAGTTTAGCTCAGTTGTAGCAGTCAAGATTCGAGTCAGAAGGTTGTAGGTTTGAGACGCACTAGGCAACTAATCTAACAAGCAGTGAAGTACTGGGGCAGCATTGCACTGGCCGAGGAGCTGTCTTTTGATGAAACATTGGGGATGATTCTCTGGCCGCTTTGAGCCTGGCACCCAAGCTTAGGGGCTGATTTAGCACAGTGGGTTAAGTAACTGGCTTGTAATGCAGAACAAGGCAGCAGCGCGGGTTCAATTCCCGTACCGGCCTCCCCAAACAGGCACCAGAATGTGGCGACTAGGGGCTTTTCACAGTAACTTCATTGAAGCCTACTTGTGACAATAAGTGATTATTATTATTATTATATAAGCGGGAATCACTACTGGTGTAGGTGGCCTCTCCAGCAATTGGGGGGATGGGGGTTAGGGGCCTTTTCAGCAATTGGGGGGGGGGGATAGGGGGCCTTTCCAGCGATTGGGGGGGGGGGGGGTGCAGGGGGCCTTTCCAGCAATTGGGGGGATGGGGGGGTTGGGGCCTTTCCAGCAATTGGGAGGGAGATAGGGGGCCTTTCCAGCGATTGTGAGGGGGGGCAGGGGGCCTTTCCAGCAGTAGGGGGGGCAGGGGGCCTTTCCAGCGAATTGGGTGGGGGGAACCACAGGTGGACCGTGAGTAAACCACGCTGGCAGGAACTTGGCCAGTTGCTGGCGGAGGATCGCCGCAGGGGCCTCTTTCAATGGCCCCCTGACCGGCGCCACGTCGACCGCGCGATTGGCGTTGAAGGCGTCGGACCCAATCGCAGGTCTGACGCCCCATTCTCCGCCCCCGCGCCGAGCGCGATTGCAGCGCGAAGGCTCGGAGAATCCCGGCCCAGGCCTTTCAGGACTTGTGGGAGGAAACCGGAGCACCCGGAGGAAACCCACGCAGACACAGGGAGAACGTGCAGACTCCGCACAGACAGTGACCCAAGCGGGAGTCGAACCTGGGACCCTGGCACTGTGAAGCAACCGTGCTAACCACTGTGCTACTGTTCCAGAGGCACGAGTGGTACCCATTGAACCATGGCTAACATCTCAGTCACTGAAACACGGGGAACAGGCAATGGTCGGACACTTTTGAGTAAATGATTGGGGGGGGTGGGAGGAGGTAGAGGAAACAGCAAACTGTCTCACCCACCCCAGGTTAGACCTGTAAATCTATGGGGCACAGTCACGCAGCAGCAGGGACACAGGTCCCCAGGCAGGATGCTGACTCACTTGTCTGCCCAGGTGTGGCCAAGACAAAGGTTTTGGTGCAACAAGAATTGTTAAATCACAGGGTGATCAGCAAGGAATTGCCGCAAAGCATTCACAGAAAAGTATCAGTGAAATTCTCCCCCGTCGGTAGCACTTCTAATTTTATCAGCAGTCTGCTTTAAAATGTTGACATTTTGCTTTTCCAGCCCACTTGGCAATGAAGGAGCTTTCGAGATTATACAGAAACTTCCTGGTCTTATCACCAGCACGTGTTCTGTTCTGTCAAAGTCTGAGTGTGAGCGAAATGGGACAGTGAGCAGAATGTGTGTTGAACCGAATCAGCTAACTTCATGCTTGGCACATCCTCTGCTACTGAGGGCTTGGGCGATAATTATCTCAGAATGCGTTACATTATTAAAGGTGCTATATAAATGCAAGATGTTGTTGTAAAAGCAGAACATGCTGGGTGAAATTCTCCTTTGGGTGATTATGGCGTGGATTCTCCGCCGCCTGTAGGGGGGTCCCTGATGCAGTGGAGAATCGAAAAATCGGGATTGGCGCCGGTGGGAGCCGGCCCGATTGCAAAGCTCCGACTCCCCCCCCCCCCACACACACACACACACACACTGGCGATGGGATCAGGGTTCGGGCTTGCGTGCCAGCAGGATGATGCAAATGACTCTTAATGACCCATTTGCACCTATTCAGTGGTCTGGCACCGTACCCTCCGCTCCTCCCCGATTCTCTACTCCCCAGGGTCGGGAATCAACTGAGCGGAGATGACTACAGGTATCACCCAATGTGAACCTGGCATGGTGAACCTCGCGGTGGCCAAGGGAGTTACATCTTAACGGAGTTGTCCCCGAGGGCAACCCCCCCCCCACAATACATGACCTGCCTACCCCTCCTCTACCAGATCCCCCCACAGATTCCCCACTGACCCCCTAAAATGGGAAACCCCTAAAAAGACACCCTTAATAGGGAGAACTCCCTATGAAACCTCTTAATAGGGAGACCCCCCCCCCTCCAGGGACCCGATTAATAGGAAACGCCCCAGGGATCCCCTAACTGAATGAACCTCCCAACAGAGACCCCCTAACTAGAGGTACCACCCCCATAGAGACCCCCTAACTAGAGGGACCCCCCCATAGAGACCCCCTAACTAGAGGGACCCCCCATAGAGACCCCCTAACTAGAGGGACCCCCCATAGAGACCCCCTAACTAGAGGGAGCCCCCCATAGAGACCCCCTAACTAGAGGGACCCCCCCACCGAGACCCACAAAATAGAGGGACCCCCACACAGAGACCCCTAAATAGAGGAGCGCCCACATAACGAGGCCCTCTAAATAAATAGACCCCCAGAAATCCCCTAAATAAAGAGACCCCCTCAGAGACCCCCTAAATAGAGAGACCCCCTCCCAGAGAGACCCCTTAAATAGAGAGACCCCTGCCACAGAAATCCCTCAATAGACAGACCCCCCACAGAGACCCCTTAAATAGAGAGACCCCTCCCACAGAGACCCCCTAAATAGAGGGACCCCCCCACAGGGACCCCCTAAATAGAGAGACCCCCCACAGAGACCCCCTAAATAGAGGGACCCCCCAGAGAGACCCCTTAAATAGAGAGAGACCTCCCACAGAAATCCCTCAATAGACAGACCCCCTACCGAGACCCCTTAAATAGAGAGACCCCTCCCACAGAGACCTCCTAAATAGAGGGACCCCCCCACAGGGACCCCTTAAATAGAGAGACCCCCCACAGAGACCCCCTAAATAGAGGGACCCCCCACAGAGACCCCCTAAATAGAGGGACCCCCCCACAAAGACCCCCTAAATAGAGAGACACCCCCCAGAGACCCCTTAAATAAACAGACCCTTCGGAGATCCCTTAAATAAACAGACCCTTCGGAGACCCCTTAAATAAACAGAACCCCAGAAACCCCTTAAATAAAGAGACCCCCCCCCCGCAAGGCCCTCTAAATAAATAGATCCCCGCACAGGCCCTCAGCAAAGAGACTCCTGTCAAGAAGCCCCCCAGAAAAGAGACCTGTGTCTGGAAGCTAGAGAGCAGTCCAGACAGAGGCAGTGAAAAAAAATCACTGCTTTAAAACTCACCTGGCATACAGCTGCTGGCTCAGACAGAGGAAGCATCACGTGTCAATGCCTGCAAAGAGAAAAGCAGCCAGTGTTTATACCCCCTCAGATCCTTGACCTGCAAGCCATTCATCTATTTCCCTTACTAGGCTGCGATTGACAACTTGCACACACACAGCTGTTGGGCGGGATTCTCTAATCCCGCAGCAGAGCGTCCACGCCATCGTAAATGGGCCGACCTGACGACTAATTCTGGCCCGCGAAAGGGGCCAGCAGGGCACTGGAGCGGTTCACGCCGCTCCAGCTGCGGATCCCAGTACGAACTGGGCGCCGCGGGATGCACCGGTGCCAGTGCGCACATGCGATTCACACCAGTCACGGGGATACTCCGGCCCGGCCCCAGACTGAGAGAATCCCGCCTGTTATCTTTGCTCCATTCATCTTCCTTCACGCGTGAGTAGCTCTGAAGTGCTCTAACTACAATGTTTGCAAACATCAATCAATTCAAACAGAGTAAAGTGCTATCAATTTTCAGCTGACCACTTCAAAGTCACTCAAGTGTGAAGGGAGGTGATTGGAAAGCAATTAATTCTGTTTGAAGTGGCCCCGGAGCTGTCAATCAAAGATGATATTTAGCATTGGTCTTGCATTGTGGCGGCGAGGCGGGGGGGGGGGGACCCTTGGATGGACTTTGGGGCAACTCCCTTAGCCTACCACAAGGTCCACCATGTCAGGGCCTGTAGTAATTCACACCCATGTGATTACCGCAGAGGACCGGAGAATCCACATAGGCCCAGAAAATATGGTGCCAGGCCGCTAAGTGGATGCAAATGGCGGGTGCAGATCTCGTTTTCTTCACTAACACGGGATTCTCTACCTCACTGGGAACTCTGGAGAATTCCTCCCACTAGGAATAGCAATCTGGTAGCAAGTGTGGAGTGAGAAGCAGGGTTAACCTGTGTGACCGTACTTGCTTCTGTAGTATTTTGCTTTTGTGTTTGTTGTTCGCGTTCTGGGTACTGGCACTAGCTCAAAAATCAGACGTTGATTTGCAATGCTGGTGCAGAGAGTGCAAGAGACAGAGTGTGAAAGCAGCTCAGCGCTGAGACACACTGATCTCACAGACCCAGCACCCATTGAACTCTGCTCAACATCCTGAGGGACACAGGAATTTATTTGTAGGCGAATAAAGACCAAGGTTTGTCCCGTTCACCTTCCATCATCCTGCTAGTCACATGATACATTAATAGAGTTATTGACGGATTGTAGCAATCAATCTGCATCAATTAGTCGGCAAAGACCGAGATAACAGGTGAGGAGAACTCTGGAGCGCTGTGGGAACCAAAGGTCCAAAGTTACCCATTCCTCCCAAACTCCGCCGTTATTGAATCAGATCATGGTTAAGAATCAGTGACAGTCATGAGACTTGGACTGATACTGGCACTGGCACCAACACTGTCACCAGCACTGGCACTGGTACCAACAATGGCACCGACACTGGCAGGTGAGGAGACAAGCCTACTGTGGTAGCTCTGTTGCCAGGTGAACAATCAGGCGATGGTTGATCACAAATGACTTACTTTAACTGTGGCACAAGGCTTGTGAGCCATCTGGAATGATGCTGGTGTAGAGAAGTAAAAGATAAGCTTAATGCTAAGAAAACATTTAAAACTTATCTCTGGAGTGCTGTCATACAGGAACCTCCCTATCAAAATAATCAACTGTCCTGCAGAATTGCGTTGAGAAGTGAAATGAAGGGGTTTTAAAAAAGCCCGTAAAACATTTTTATTAATTGAAATCTCCAAGTATAACTGACACATTTCAACCACTTCACATTCAAGGGCAGGTTCCAGAAAATTCGTAGTGGGTCAAGGTTAGTTAAAATCCCGACACGGGTGTTAATAAAAGCTTACAAAATGAAAACCAGAGATGGGTTGGTAATCTGGGCAGCATGTTCGCCCTCTAAACTCTACCAGCATTTCCACTCTGGAAAAGCTCTGTTACTTTCAGCTACTTCAGCCGACTATAATTCTGCTACTTGAGTTCTGTGTGAACCCACTTAAAAATGTCCAGATATGTCAACAATATGAATTTCACATGCCTCCACTCTTTTTATTGCCATTAAAAAAGCACTTAAAATTTATAAGGCCAGGCTACTTTAGCTGCTAACTTCAGGCATGTGGGCTGAGCTACAAATTATTTTCCAGAAGCCAGGTGTAATAAATCCTGGTCAGCGTGACGTTCTCCTGGTTGTACGTCTCATTAGCTGCCCCCACTGCCGGCCTCTCCTCCCTCTTCCTTTCCATGCTTTCTCTGTTCCTCGCCTTCAATTTCAGTGTGCAGGTTTCTACATCTATCCAAGTTCTTTCCCTTCTGATCCCTTTAATCCTTCAGCCCTGAACCTGCAGAAACTCAATGGGAAATTCTTTGGTTTCTGAGTCACAAATCCGTAGGTTTGTAATCCCACTCACAAGATCTGTGCGCATAATCCGTCTTGATGGTTCCCCCGTACTGAGGGATGCTGCATTATCGGAGGGTCAATGCTGAGGGAGTGCGGCACTATCAGAGGGTCAGTACTGAGGGAGTGCTGCATTATCAGAGGGCCAATACTGAGGGAGTGCGGCACTATCAGAGGGTCAGTACTGAGGGAGTGCTGCACTGTCAGAGGGTCAGTACTGAGGAGTGCTGCACTATCAGAGGGTCAGTACTGAGGGAGAGCTGCATTATCAGAGGGCCAATACTGAGGGAGTGCGGCACTATCAGAGGGTCAGTATTGAGGGAGCGCCGCACTGTCAGAGGGTCAGTACTGAGGGAGCGCCACACTGTTAGAGGGTCAGTACTGAGGGAATGCTGCACTGTCAGGGGGTCAGTACTGAGGGAGTGCTGCACTGTCAGAGGGTCAGCACTGAGGGAATGCTGCACTGTCAGAGGGTCAGTACTGTGGGAGTGCTGCACTGTCAGAGGGTCAGCACTGAGGGAATGCTGCACTGTCAGGGGGTCAGTACTGAGGGAGTGCTGCACTGTCAGAGGGTCAGTACTGAGGGAATGCTGCACTGTCAGGGGGTCAGTACTGAGGGAGTGCTGCACTGTCAGAGGGTCAGTACTGAGGGAGTGCTGCACTGTCACGGGGTTAGTACTGAGGGAGTGCTGCACTGTCAGAGGGTCAGTACTGAGGGAGTGCTGCACTGTCAGAGGGTCAGTACTGAGGGAGTGCTGCACGGTCAGAGGGTCAGTACTGAGGGAGTGCCGCACTGTCAGAGGGTCAGTACTGAGGGAGTGCTGCACTGTCAGAGGGTCAGTACTGAGGGAGTGCTGCACTGTCAGAGGGTCAGTACCGAGGGAGTGCTGCAGTCGGGGGGGGGGGGGGGGGGGGGTGTCTTTTGGGTGAGCTGTTAAACTAAGGTCCCATGGATGTGAACAGTCCTATGGTGCTGCTCTGAATAAAAACACAGAAAATTCTCCCTGATGTCCTTGTCAATAATTTATTCCTTAACCATCAGTTCTAAAACAAATTATTTGGTCATTCTCACATTGCTGTTTGTGGGAGCTTGTGGTAATGCAAACTGACTGGCACAACCCCTACATTGCAACGACTATACTTGAAAGTCACTTCATTGGTGGTAAAGCCCTTTGAGATGTCCTGAGTCTGTGTAAGGCAGTCTATAAATGCAAAAGGTTCTTCCCATTTCTCTCTTCCTCTGGTCAAAGCATTCACTGATGTTTTATCAGGGATGATTTCTGCCTGTGAGACCTTACTGAACCAATAATTTTTTAGATGAAGCGAGTGGATGGTTTATCAACCAGGAGGTGAATTATAGCCAAACCCGAACCTTGTCCTTACTGGACAATCGCAAGTGCTTATGAGCCATTAAACAGCACTGGACAATGCAGAAACCTTGTCATATTTCATCCCTCCTTAGTCCAGGGATTCAAGTCAATCAAGCACACCTCCTCTTTCATGAACTCAGAAATAATTGTGGATGATATTAATGGACAAAAGTTATGGGCTCCACATGATATTCTTCTATCTGCTACTTCAATGCAGGTGTTTATTTTAAAAAGGCTAATTACATTGATAAATTAGAGGGTAAAAGACTAGCATGTGAATCCATTGAGATTTTGTCCACTAATATCACTTTGTTCATTTAAATGGGGACATAAGAACAAGGCCATTCAGCCCCTCAATCCTTTCTGTCATTAAGTTAGATCATGGCAGAAGGGGAGGGAAGAATTGGGGCTATATACAGTATGGAGTGAGGCACTGCGTAGGGTAAACGGGACCTCCTCTTGTGCAAGGATGAGCCTGATACAGTTTAAGGTGGTGCACAGGGAGAATATGACTCAGGCGAAAATGTGTGGCTTCTTTCATGGGTTAGCAGATGAGTGTGAAAGGTGTGGGCGGGGGCCAGTGAATCATGCGCACATGTTTTGGGGTTGCGAAAAATTGGGAAGATTCTGGGCGTGTGTGTTCACGGTCTTAGCCAGGATAGTGGAGGAGGAGATGGACCCGGACTCTTTCGTGGCGATATTTGGGGTCTCAGAGAAGCCGGAGCTCATGGAGAGGAGGAAGGCCGATGTCGTGGCCTTTGCCTCTCTGATTGCACGGCGGCGAATTGTGCTGGACTGGCGGACGGCATCGCCACTGGGGGTAGCGGTATGGTTGGCTGATCTGTACGACTTCCTGAGTATGAGTTAAGGGGCTCTTCAGGGGGGTTTGAGGAAAAGTGGGGATATTTGTGACCGTGTTTCAGGGGCTGTTCGTCGCGGGCGAGGGGGGGGGGGGTGAAAAAGGGTTAAAATCCGTACTGACTATACAGTTGATTGCTGGGAAGTATTTTTCCCGGGGTGTTTATTCGCTGTAACCTGATACATGTTTGTTCATGGTTTGATACGTTTGTAATAAAATATATATTTTTTAAAAGTTAGATCACGGCGGAACTTTACCTTAACTCCATTTACTTGTCTTCATTCCAGAACTCTTAATATCCTAGTCAAACAAAATCTAGTGATGTGCTTTGAAATTTTCAACTCACCTAGGTTCAGCAGATTTTGGGTAGAGTATTTTAGCTTCCCATTTGTGTGAACAAGGTTTCCCGATGAATGGCTAAACCCTCATTTTAAGGTTTGGTCTACCCCTGGATTCCCTCACTAAAGGAAATAGCCTTTTCTATCTGCCCTAAAACACTTTTTATTCATTTCAAACACCTCAATTAGATCAATCCCATAATTTTTAAAATGTAATAATAATCTTTATTAGTGTCACAAGTAGGTTTACATTAACCCTGCAATGCAGTTCCTGTGAAAATTCCCTAGTCGCCACATTCTGGCATCTTTTCTTGTACATGGAGGGAGAATTCAGAATGTCCAATTCACCTAACAAGCACATCTTTGGACTGTGGGAGGAAACCGGAGCACCCGGAGGAAATCCACGCAGACACGGGGAGAACATGCCGACTCCGCACAGACAGTGACCCAAGCCGGGAATTGAACTCGGGTCTCTGGCACTGTGAGGCAACAGTGCTAACTGCTGTGCTCCCGGTTCAAGGGAGACTTTGTTCATAATTTAATCTTTGTAAGCTGTATTCTATCCTCTTTTTTCTGGTATCAATTTCAAGGCCGCCATTTATTGCCCATCCCTGGTTGCCCGTGAGAAAGTGGCGGCGGTCCATCTTGTTGAACTGCTGCAGTTGATGAGGTGAATGCTTTATGGTATGAAGCTGCAGAAATTTGTCCCAATTCTGCTGAGGGAGTAGTTTTTGGATCAACTGGGTGCAATCAGGATTTAGAACCTCCGTGTTGCTTTGTAACCTGCCTCTTTCTGATTGTCTCTAGGCGGATGTTTCCAAGTTACAAGGTGAAGGTTACAGGGATGAATCCCAAAACAAAGTACATTCTGCTGATCGACATTGTGCCTGCCGATGACCATCGTTATAAGTTCTGTGATAACAAATGGTGAGTGTTTGAAAAGTTACCCCTAGAAATGAGAGAATCTTAAAGCACAGAAGGAGGCCATTCAGCCGATCACGTCTGTGCCTCTCCCTTAAAGAACTGTCCCATAAACCCCACTCTCTTCTCTTTCTCCATAGCCTTCAAAATGTTTCATTTTTAAAGTATTTATCCAATTCCCTTCTGAAAGTTAAATGTTAATTTTCTTCCATCTTCCATTTCGGCAATGCATACCAGAGCATAGCAATGTGGCTACAAAATTCTCCTCATCTCCTCCCGGGGGGGTTTTTGCAAATTATTTAAAATCTGTGTTCTCTGGTTACCGATCTTGCTGCCAGTGCAAACAGTTTCACCACATCTACTCTATCAAAATAATTTTGAACACCTTTACTAAATCTCCCCTTACTTTTCTTTGCTGTGTGCAGGCCAATCCCAGCTTCTCTAATCTCTCCTGGAGACGTGGAGAATAAACCCATCCTGCTGCAAAACTGACCCTTTGGAGTTTTACACTATACCCGAGTTTGCTCTGAACAGTACAGGGTTTGAGCAGCTTTTAAACCTTTCGGGCCAGTTTCCCGCTGAGTGGATCAGACTAAAATTGGGCCCATGACCTCAGCAACAGTGTGACTCCATACTCTGATTGGTGAACTCAAAATTCTGTCTGAGTGCGGCTCCACCAACACTCAAGAATTTCAACAGCACCCCTGACGAAGCAGCTCGCTTGATAAACAGCTCATCCACTAACCTAAACTTTTATTCCCTCCACCACCAGCAGTGTGCACTTTATTGTATCATTCTTTGTTCTATGTTCTCTGTTCTATTCATGATGCACTGCAGCAGCCCACCAGGGTTCCTTCAGCAGCACCTTCCTAACCCGTGGCTCGGAAGGACAAGGGCAGCAGCTGCATGCGAGCAGCACCCTCCATGTTACACATCAGCCTGAATTTGCAACTAGATTACCTTTTCTTCACTGCTGCTGGGCCAAAATTCCGGAACTCTCTTCCAAACAGCACTGAGTGAACCCACAACATATGGGTCGGGAGGCTCCAGTCCCCAACACTGTAATTGCATCCCCGTTAGTGCCGAAATCGGGGGCGGCGGAGCTTTGGCGATGCTCCGCCCCCTCCAAAACAGCGTGCTCGCAGAGTACGCCACACACCGTCGGGACAGCCTCAGGACATTACCTGAGGCCCTCCCCCGATGCTCCGCCCCCAATGGGCCGAGTTCCCGATGGCATGGGGCAAGTGTGCTATTTTTTCTCGGGAACCCGGTGTGCCGCCACAGTGGGAGGGAGTAGGGGGGGGGCGGCGATCTGCGGGTAGGGGAGGCTTTGGCGGGGGCTGGGGACACTGGTGGGGGGTGGTCCAGGGGTGACACGCCTGGCCAAAGTGGGACATTATTTGGCAGGCCGGGTCCGCCCGCAGCCGCCGCCATGTTGCACGGCGCGTCTGCTGCAGGCCGCTGCCGTGCGCATGCACGGCCACGGACCCGGCACTTCTCCGGCCATATCCGCAGCTAGAGCCGGGGGCTTTACGTTGCGTGCCTACTAGTCCCCCACCAGGCGGAGGATCAGTGGAGGTTTTGCGCCGTTTTTCCAGACATAAAACGCCACCGTTCCCACGCCGGCGTCAGCACATAGTCTCCCAAATAGAGAATCCAGCCCATGGTCTGTGGTGGTTCTCCGCCTCCTTCGCAAGGACAGTTATGAAGGGGCAAAATTGTTGGCCTTGCCAGCGACTTCCACAGCTCATGAATATTAATGTTTTTGTGAAAAGTATTCCATTGAAGCATTTACATATTCACACAACAAACATAATCACAAATCAAAACAAGCCAACAGGCTGCAAATAACAAACCCAACAAAATAATGAAATAATAAATATAAGTACGTATGTTCTGCTCTGTATGTGAATGAAATAAATTATTTTATTTATAACTTATAGACCTAGGGCGGGACGTGGTTGGCATTGCTGCCTCACGGTGCCGAGGTCCCAGGTTCGATCCCGGCCCCGGGTCACTGCCCGTGTGGAGGTTGCACATTCTCCTTGTGTCTGCGCGGGTCTCACCCCCACAACCCAAAGATGTGCAGGCGAGGTAGATTGGCCACGCTAAATAGCCCCTTAATTGGAAATAAAATAATTGGGTACTCTAAATTTATAGACCTCCCCTCTCCCACTGTGCACAGAGCACAAGAGAATCCTCACACTCAACATTGCACATTTAACCATTCCTCCTTCTGTTCCAGGATGGTGGCTGGAAAGGCAGAGCCAGCCATGCCCGGCAGGCTGTACGTACACCCGGATTCGCCAGCAACTGGAACACACTGGATGAGGCAACTTGTCTCTTTCCAGAAGCTGAAGTTAACCAACAATCACCTGGATCCATTTGGACACGTGAGTGAGCAAACAGACCCTTAATGCTCACTAATTCCTCAATGTTCACCCACCATCAAATTAACTTTGTCTCCCAGCCCAGGAGTACTCAACTGTCAACTTCAGCTGCTGCATGTTGTCACCTAGTATTCACCAACACTTTGCCCTGTTCTTAGCAGCCTGCTAAGAAGTTGTTTGGCCAAACCAAGTGGTCACAGGAGGATGGGAGTAGAAACCACACCCCCTACGAAGCAGGGTGTCAGCTTTTTCCATTTGCTGATTAAAGCATAAACCATTATTTTTTGCATCATAAAATATTTGCATCATAAAATACCTTTCAGAATCTCAGAACATCCCACAGTGCTTTACAAGCAATGAAGTAATTTTGAAGTACTGCCTCTGTTGCAATGTGGGGAAACATTGCAGACAATTTTCTCTGAGCAAAATCACAAAAACAACAATATGATAATGATCAGATAATCTGTATTAGTGATAGCGATTGGCGCAGGACATGAGGAGGGGGGGGGGACTCCTCCAAACTTCTTCAAAATAGTCCCATGGGTCATTTATATTCACCTGAGAGGACAGGTGGGGCCCTTGATTCAACATCTCAGCCAAAAATTGGCACTTCTGATGGTGAAGTGCTCCTACTCTCCTGGGAGTGTCAGTCTAGATTTTGTATTCAAGTCTCCGGAGTGGCACTTAAGTCCAAAATGTTTTGCTTCAGAGGGGACAGTTTCCTCCCCACTGAGCCAAGGCTCATACTCAAAGCAAGAGATGGGGAAGTGGTGGCGTAGTGGTATTATCACTGGACTAGTAACCCAGAGACCCAGGGTAATGCTCTGGGGTCCCGGGTCTGAATCCCGCCATGGCAGATGGTGAAATTCGAATTCAATGTTAAAAATCTGGAATAAAAAATGACCATTGCCGATTGTTGTAAAAAACCCATCTGGTTCACTAATGTCCTTCAGGGAGGAAATCTGCCGTCCTTAGCTGGTCTGGCCATCAGAAATGTGGGTGACCCTTAACTGCCCCCTCTGAAATGGCCGAACAAGATACTCAGTTTAAGGGCAATTAGGGATGGGTAACAAACGCTGGGCCCAGCCAGCGACGCCCACATCCCAAGAACAATATATTTTTTTTTAAAATTGTTAATCTACAACAACAACTTGCATTTATATAAGGCCTTCAATGTTGTAAAAAAGCACTTCATAGGAGGGTTATCAAACAAATTTGTCATTGAACCAATTAAATAGATATTAAAATACAGGGCCTAGGGGTTTGGTTTTAAGGAGAAAAGTGAGATAAGAGGTAGAGAGATGTAGGGAGGGAATTCCAGAGTTTAGTGCTTGGCAGCTTAAGGCACAGATTCCAACGGTGGGAAAATGAAAATCAGGAATGCTCATGTGACCAGAACTCAGGAAGGGCCTGAGTGGGTTGTAGGGTTGGTGGGGAGATGTGAGACCACGGAGGAATTCGGGAGCCAATATAGGTCAGGGTGAACCGGCCTTGGTGTGAGTTAGGAAATGTGTAGCAGAGTTCTGGATGGTCTTGAGTTTATGGAGGGTGGAACGAGATTGTCCAGGATTGCAATAGTCCGGACTTATGGAATTATGTTGTATATTTTTTGCTGAATGTAGAGATCAGGAGCAGATTCTCCGATTCCCCATGTGGTGTTGGGTGTTCTGACACACAGATGAGCCAACACAGTTGCATATGGTACAACGCTTCTTTATTTAAACTCACTATTTACAGTTTGGTCTTTGCACTCTGCACGTGGGGGGCTCCCTGCTTGTGGTGTTTCAACAGCTCTTTCTTGTTCCCTTCTCCCCAGACCTACTGACCACCAGGTGTCGTGCTCGTGCTTTTTATGTGGTTGGTGTTCTTGTCTGTGATTGGTTGTGGTGTTGTGTACTCTGATTTGCCTGTTAGTGTGTCCATCATGATGTGTGTGTTTGAATATCATGACACCCCAGACATGTGTTTCCCGGCGGTGTGCCATTCGCTGGCAACGGGAATCTTGTTCCTTGTCAATGGGTTTTTCCTATGAAATCACCCCACGCCACCAGGAAATCTACAGGCGGGAGTGCGCTGCCAGTGGGATAAGTGAATTCCAATGGCTGGACAATTCCAGTCCAAACCTAAAGCCCATCACTGTGAATTCTGGGTCACACTGATAGTTTTGTGCATCTCTCCAGTCTCCACTTTATTAATGACTTCTAAACCCTCCATTCTGAATAAATCAAAGATGGACAGCTCATACTGTGCCGGCTGTTTCATGTCTGGGTTCCATCATCGATTCAGCACTGTGACCTCCTGTGATATGTGCATTTAAAGGATCACAAGTGCATCATGCTTTAATGCTAGTTTTCCATTGCTGCTGAAAAAAATAATTTCTGAGAATTTTCAATGCTCAGCATTGATTGTTCAGTAACCATCGGGATAGACTTCATGTCAATATCAGTCGAAGCAATCTGCAATGTATGAACATATGGATCATGAAATTATATACTGTGTAATATTAGTTAAAAAGCATCGAATGTGTTTGAATATAATTCCTTTGTCTTATACACTAATGATCCATTAGACGATTTGTTTTGTTAAAATTGCAGCCAAAGGAACTTAAAATGTATGCTTGAAGTAATTGCAAATTGATATTGCACAGTATCATTTGGAAGTGACAGATTTAGAGGGTGATTCTACGATCTCGTGCGTCCAGGGATTGTGGATTGGGAGATGGGGCTATGACACTGCAGAAAAAAAAGCAGAATGTAAATTGATATGACATAGTTCAAATCCTTAGTAAATCACACAGACCTTCAACAGGCAGTGAAATATACTTGAAGCAGTAACGTTGCTGTTGTGTTGGGACATGTGTCAGTTTTACACTCAGCAAAATCCCACAAAGAGAAATGGGAGAAATAATCAGTTGATTTGTTTTGGTGGCATTGGATAAATGATGGTAAGAGCATCATCAAAGGCCTCTACTCATCTTTAAGTGGTGGCATGAGATATTTTAAAGCAATCGGAACAGATACATATGCATTTCCTCAGCTTAGGACATCAGTAACATATCAACCTAATTTATGTTCACAAGACTAAGTGGAACCTGAACTTTCTAACTGTGAGTCAAGAAAGCGACCACTGAGATAAGCTGCTAGCAATCCTGAGGTATGGTAGCATGGTAGTTGTGATATTAGGCTAGAAATCCAGAGGCTTAGACTAATGATCTGTGAAATTGAACTCCAAATCCCACCAACGTAACTGGAGAATTTAAATTCAATGAATTAAATAAACAAATTTCTCCAAAATTGAATGACTTACTCCAAAATACATCAAACGTTAGTGATGCACAGCAGAATATAGAAGATAAATCAAAGTACAGGACTTACGTTCTTTCTGAAATGGTAAATGGTGAATGGTAAACACAGAGGGTACAATCTAACGGAAAAGTTGCTATGTGCACGATCGAATGGCCACGTTGCGACTGAAAAGCTTGGAGGTGCTCTTTCCAAGGGCCGGTCCAGACTCGATGGGCCGAATGACCTCCCTCTGCACTGTAAATTCTATGATTATCTTTTCATTTTAATTCCAGTCAACATTACATCAACAGTGATTCAAATTTTAAGATTCAAAATCTACCCTCGCTGATTGCCCTTCGGCTGAATAAAAGCTAAAATGAAATAGCTGCTCTCCACCAAACCATATCTCCACAAACGTTCTCAGAGTGGAGTTTGGTGTGATAAAATGGAGAAAGAGTAGAGATAATGGGTGGGATTTTCCACGTGCCCCCATGGTGTGTCTCATGGCGGGGGAGGTGACCAGCGGCGGGAGTTTCCGTTGTTTGCCCCCCCAACCCGCCTCTGGAGAACACCTGGCGGGGGTTCACCGTCGGCAGGTCCTAAAGATCCCGCCAACAGGAACGGCTGGAAAATTTGTGCTCATTAAGGCCTTTGGTCTGAAAGGAGCAAGCTTAGTCTCATTGTCAGAATCACTTGCCCCGTTTACAAATGTTAGAAAGGGATTTGGGACAGGAGAAGACAGGAGACATCGCTCTGTCATCGAGACGGTCCTCATTGTGACAAAAAATAGTGATTGGTACAAGAGCATGTTCTTTTATCCATTAAACTCACTGGTACTCACTAAATGTCTGTGATATGCAGTTAATAGCTCTGGTTACTAGTTGTAGAGTCACTTATACTAGACGTGGTTCTTTATAGCTAAAGTTTTTAGCAGCACTAAAAGCGATTCATTACTGAATAAAAGAAATTGTCCGAACTTAGATTGATTTTAGGGGACCAAATGTGCTGCTGTTTACAGTTTATTGATAATGTGGAAGGCAGAGCTATTGATTGGCAAAGTTTATCCTATACTTACAGTCCTTTGTGTGACCTTTGTTCTGTGAAATGGGTTAGTGTCTGTATAAAATGGTGCATACACGCATCAGCATTTGTAGCATGTTAAGCAATTGTGTTGCAATTTGACCAATTGAGTGTTTAGTATTTTGATGTTGACATTTAATGCGGTACTTTTGTACAACGACTTTGATTTATACATTGACTTTCAAGCTGCCTTGTAGGGGGAGAGATGGACCGTGACCAGGGAGTAAGTTAAGATTTTTGAGGAGATTTGACAAGGGGCAGTGAGATAGCGGAGTGAAGAGGTTAGGGACAAATTGCGGGATTCTCCGTCGGCGGGACGCTCCGTTTCACCGGCAGTGCACATACGCCTGCGGGTTTCCCAAGGTTGTGGGGTGCCCACAATGGGAAACCCCATTGGCTGGCTGCGGGGACGGAGAATCCCGCTGCAGGCGGGGGTCACCATGCCGGAAAACGGGGCTGGCGGGACGGAGAATCTCGCCCCTGCAGATGTAGGGTCGTTTTTGGGTGAAGACTCTACGATTCTTTGTAAAGTGGAGGGAAGGGAGGTCATATGAACAACAGAATAACAACAACAATTTGTATGTTTAATGTAGTAAAACATCCCAAGATGTTTCACAGGAGTGTTATCAGGCAAGATGTGATGCCAAGTCAAGTAGAGAGATTTTAGGATAAGGGGCTGAGTCAGGCTAAAGGACGATTAGGATTTCAGCAACAATTGGGTTGAGGATATTACAAGGTGGAAGTAGATATTCTTGGAATTGGAGGGGATACAGGATCATTACCTCTGCTTAAGACCAAATAAGATGCCAAGTTTGCAGGTTGCCCGGTTCAGTCCGCGAGGGGATGAGAATGAAAAGCAGGTAGCTTGCTGAGACGTAGGATTGGAGACTTTTCTAGAAAAACAGTGGAGCAAGACTGTGGAGCATTGACAGGCGGAGCCAGTCAAAGTTATCAGTAAAAAGAATGTTGTGGTATTGCTCCAAAGGATAGGATTGAGGATTATAGAACTGGAATTTATGTAGGATGGGAAAAGGAAGGCTGGCAAAGGAAAACGCTGGAAAAATCAAGGCTTCATTGGGCATTTAGAGAAACTTTGCTTCTTGGAAATTTAAGGCACCTAGAAGATCTAATGAAGACTCCCAGGTCCACTCCCAACCAACTCTTAGCTCGCCAGCTCTGGTGGGACTATCCTGCTGGTGGGACAGACAGGAATATTAAGTAGAGTTGTTTCATTGTGACAGCTCACCCATGTTGGGTTAGTGAGGTAAGTGCATTGTTGATTGAGCTAAATTACCTTCATCATATCCTGTCCAGCTGGTTGCCAATGAATCTATATTTCTTATTCTTCTTGAACGTTATGGCTTGAGAGGGTGGTCTCATAGTGGTGAACTTGAGTTATTTATAGTTCAGATTGTGGCAGGATCCTTTTTAGTGAACCAGTTAGGTATTTCCAACAATCTTCAGTGGTTATTTTTCTGCCATTAGTTCAAAAATGACCAGATTTAATTAATTACATTTCACAATATATCATGATGAGATTTGATTGGATAGTTGATCTACTACCATAATCTCGAGGCAGCTGCACCCTATGATGTTATTCAGGTTCACTGGTGCCATTTGGTTCAGCTGCTATGCGCTAGTGATATAAAGTATGCCCACTTAAAAATCAAGAGTTCTCTGTTGAAGATTTCTGCCCCAAGCTTAACTGTTGGGTCGCAGGAAGTCTTCAGAACTCAGTTCTGCCAATTTTCTGGTTGGGGGTGCAGGCATGGGTAAAGAGAAGATGCTGAGGTGGGCATGGCAGACAAACAAATGAACCTGGGGGGGGGAGTGAGCTGCAGATTTACCAAGACCTGGATGTGGATCTGGCCAAGCGGACGGCCGGGTACAACCAGATAAATGCGGCCCTCTTTAAGAAGGGGGTGACATTTGGGGTTTTGTACCCTGCTTGCTTGTGGGTGACGCATCAAAAGCAGGAATTTTATTTTGACCCGCTGGAGGAGGCGATGGACTGTAAGGAGTGTGAGGACACTGAATTTTGGAGAAGAGTTTTGTGTAAATTGTGGGGCACACTGCGTGGGCAATTGGGGTACGTTTTGACGGGGGAGCGATGATGGTGAATGTGCATTTTGTTTGTCTTTGTTTGTTGGTGGTTGGGAGGATTGGTCGGTGAGGGGGTGGACTGAAGGGGTGAGGGGAAGTCAGAGGTCTTGGGCAAGGGCCTCCATGCTAGCGGGGCAGGGCGTTATAAAGCCAGCAACTGGCTCCACCGAGATCAGGCCTCCATCTTTAAAGAGTGCCGCGATCATTACTACAGTCTGACGGTTCCCAGCCCCCATCACGGAGGTATCGGGGGTTCTCCCCCCACCCCCGACAATCCTGTTCAGCACCCCTCTCATTGTTCACGCTCCTCCCACACCACAGGAAAATGCATCCCTGCCCCCCTCACTCCCCATGGAATGACTGCTTCTTTTCGAGCCTGGGAGATGGTGAGAGTATGCAGTGTTCCGGGAATAGTTGTGTCCAATGAGGTTATTCACTCTGCTCGGTGTGTGGATGGAGGATTTGTTGCCTTGCTTGCGGTTCCTGCGTCGGTAGGTGGGTCTGCGCGTTCGAGCGTTCCGGGTCGCTGTCGGGCTGCGGTTTCACAGGTTGGTGGATGTCCAGACCATGCTCCGGTGTGGATGGGGTGAAGGCCGGTAAGTGGATGACGTCTCTGGGATCGCGGATGAGGCGATGGCCAGGTCCGTGTGTTAGGGTCCACAGGGTCCTTTCCAGATCGCGGTCTTCCTTCAGAGGACGGAGGATCTCTAGACCTGCAAGTAAATTTAAAAGAGCAGAATTAGTGATTGTAAGGCTGTGGGAGTTGATTTTTAGGAGTGTGGGACGGCTGTAGAGGGGGGGAATGGAAGGAGTGCTTGGGGCCTGCAGGGGGTCACAGCTCTCCGGGTCAGTGGGGTTGGAAGCTGGGGGGAAGGGGGGAGGGCTGCAGCTGCTGCGATGCTGGTCTGGAGAGCAGCAGAGTGGAGGTCCATCAAAGAAAGTCGTGCATTGTTGGTCTGAGGAATCGGATGATCTCCTAGGGGACTGCTTAGAGTCAGTGGACTGGTCAGTATTTAAAAACTCTGCGACCAGCCTGAACGAGTACGCCACTACAGTAACTGACTTCATTAATAAGTGTGTAGAAGACTGTGCCAAAGAAGCAACTCCGCGTGTTTCCCAACCGGAAACCCTGGATGAACAGGGATATCCACTGCTTGCTGAAGTCTAGGTCTGAGGCGTTCAAGTCAGGCGACCCTGACCTCTACAAGAAAGCCAGATATAATCTTTAAAAATCCATCAAAGATGCCAAAAGACAGTATTGGACCAAGCTCGAGTCCCAGGTTAGCCACACAGATCCCCGCCGTCTATGGCAAGGTCTGCAAGACATAACGGACTACAAGATGAAGGCATGTAAAATCGTCTGCTCCAACGCACCCCTCTCTGATGAGCTCAACGCATTCTATGCCCGCTTTGAGCAAGAGGTCAGCGAGAGCGAGCCCTCCACCCAGAAGCCGCGGATAAACTTGTATCTGAGATCACCACTGCAGACGTCAGAGCAGCCTTCTCGAAGGTCAAGCCACGGAAAGCCACTGGCCCAGATGGGGGTACCCGGACGAGCACTCAGGTCTTGCATGGATCAGCTAGCGGGGGTATTCGCAGACATCTTCAACCTCTCTTTACAACAATCTGAGGTCCCTATCTGCTTCAAGAAGATGACCATCATCTCTGTATCAAAAAAACGTCAAGCAGCGTGCCTTAATGACTATCGTCCAGTGGCTCTGACATTTATCATCATGAAGTGCTTTGAAAGGTTAGTCATGGCACAAATCAACTCCAGGCTCCCAGATTGGCTTGATCCACTACAGTTCGCCTACCGCTGCAACAGGTCCACAGCAGACGCCATCTCCATGGCCCTGCACTATACCTTGGAACACCTAGATAACAAAGACACCTATGTCAGACTCTTAGTTACAGCTCAGCCTTCAACACCATCATTCCTACGAAACTCATCTCCAAACTCCGTGGCCTTGGCCTCGGCTCCTCCCTCTGCGACTGGATCCTGAACTTTCTAACCCACAGGCCACAATCAGTAAAGATAGGCAACAACACCTCCTCCACGATCATCCTCAACACCGGTGCCCCACAAGGCTGTGTCCTCAGCCCCCTACTATTCTCCTTATACACCTATGACTGTGTGGCCAAATTCCCCTCCAACTCGATTTTCAAATTTGCTGATGACACCACGGTAGTGGGTCGGATTTCAAACAATGACGAGACAGAGTCTAGGAATGAGATCGAGAATCTGGTAAACCTGGTGCGACGACAATAATCTCTCCCTCAATGTCAACAAAACGAAGGAGATTGTCATCGACTTCAGGAAGCGTAGTGGAGAACATGCCCCTGTCTACATCATTGGGAATGAAGTAGAAAGGGTCGAGAGCTTCAAGTTTTTATGTGTCCAGATCACCAACAGCCTGTCCTGGTCCCCCCATGCCGACACTATAGTTAAGAAAGCCCACCAACGACTCTACTTTCTCAGAAGGCTAAGGAAATTTGGCATGTCAGCTACGACCATCACGCAAACCAGCCTCCCATCCATTATCTATAATTCCCGCTGCCTCAGAAAGGCAGCCAACATAATTAAGGACCCCACGCACCCCGGACATACTCTCTTCCACCTTCTTCCGTCAGGAAAAAGATACCAAAGTTTGAGGTCACATACCAACCGACTCAAGAACAGCTTCTTACCTACTGCCATCAGACTTTTGAATGGACTGACCTCGTATTAAGTTGATCTTTTCTCTACACCTTGCTATAACTGTAACATTATATTCTGCAGTCTCTCCTTCCTTCCCTATGTACGGTCTGCATTGTTTGTACAGCATGCAAGAAACAATACTTTTCACTGTATACTAATACATGTGACAATAATAAATCAAATCAAATCAAATGGAGCTCCCACTGGGCACACCCATGGCACTGTCTCCTGGCACAGGTTGGCACTGCCAGGTTGGTACAGTGCCAGGGCTGCCCAGGCATGGCCTTCTACCCCCGAGGGCTATACTTACCTCTGCGGCTCCAGGGTGAATCCCTCGATTGCATCTAGTCTGGCCAAATCTGGTGTCAATTTCGCTGATGTGACATCCCGTCAGCGAGGTATGAATATTTAGTGAGGGGGAATTATGTGGCGGGTCCCGCTAATAACACTGAAATTGATGCTGATCTATTACAATGAGGTTCAGTCCTTTGTGGGGGTGAACCACCTGATGTCACCGGCGAGGGGTGGGGAATATCAGGAAACATGATCTTTCCGGCGGGAATCGCATTCCCGATTCTCGGGGGATTTTCCACCTCTGCTGCCGATGCCACGCACGGCTTAGTGCAGGATCAAAATCGCCCCCGTAATCTGCAACGTCTGGGACTGGCACTGCTACTGTTTCATCTGTTCCTTTGAGAACCACTGGAGTAAAGTTGGTCAATTTATCCATTGACTGTCCCTATTTTTGTGAAAGTACTACGATTTCATTGGGTGGGGTAGGGCATGAAAAATAACAACCAAAAGTGTATTTTACAAGCTCAGGATGTCGCAAAGCATTTTACATCTAATGAAGCACTTTTCAAAGTAAGTCATAGTTAATAATGTAGGAAATGAAGCAGCCAATCTGCACACAACATAGTCCCACAAAAATAAGCAGATATTTTGCTTAAATGGTGTTGGTCAACCACGGGAGTGGGCAGACAGCACCTTGGTGTAACATATAATTAACCAGACAGCACCTTTCATACCGCACAACTCCCTCAGTGGTGTCAGCCTGGATTTGGTGCTCAAACCTCTGAGTGAGACCTGATTCCATGATCTTCTGATTAAGGGGTGATTCCTGCTGAGGATGACACCAGTTCACTTTGGGATCACTGCCTAGAGAAATCACCAGCGGGAATGAAAATGTTCTGTTACCCTGGGCGTGATTTAATCATCTCGTTGTGCCTGACTTGGTGTTGTGAATCTCGCGAGGGGCCTTTGGAGACGCCTGGGTGGTCGGGGGCAGGACAGGCTGGCACCCTGGCACTGCCAGGTTGACACTATAAAAGATTGGGCCCGGGGGTGCCTTACCAGGTTTGGGGGGGGGGGGGAGTGGTGAGCGGGTGTTCAAGGTTGGGGTGGAGGGGGGTATCAGCATGGGGAGGGGGGTAGCAAAGGGGGGGAGGGGAAGATTGGGGCAGCCAGACAAAATGGCGCCCGATCTGTGAGGAGCCTTTCCTGCTGGGCTCACCAGCAGTAAATGACTCTAAGTGCGGCATCGGCAGAGAGAAACTCATCGAGGCCAACAAACCGGCAAAGTGCCGCTGAATAGTTGGGTGTTTCTCATCACAGCAGTTTCCCAAAAACGCCCCGTTAAACCAGCCCAAAACCAGACATCGATTTTTTTTTCTGGTTAAATGTTTTTTTAAAAGTTTAGAGTACCCAATTATTTGTCTTCTCCAATTAAGGGGCAATTTAGTGTGTCCAATCCACCTACCCTGCACATCTTTGGATTGTGGGGTCGAAACCCACCCAGGCATGGGGAGAATGTGCAAACTCCATACGGACAGTGACCCGGGGCCGGGATTCGAACCCTGGTCCTCAGCACCGTAGTCCCAGTGCTAACCACTGCACCACCGTGCTGCCCCGCGTCTCCTATGTTGAGAGTACATTTGGCTACATGTCCTTCAGAAAGCTATTAATACTCTCGGAAGGCTAGATCAGTAACAGAAATCATTCATATTTGACAACTCTCCTTCAATTTACTTTTTCTTCCGATGTTCCGGAGCTCTGGGGGAGCAGAAATGCTCTTGAGCTCCTAACATTCCAAACATTCCTTGAGCTGTTGTCCCTGTTGCTCTCTGGAAGAAATCAACAATAAAAATGGAAGTGACATTCAACAGTTAGTTACACAGGAGTGAACCTTGGGCCTACTGTTTCTACTTCTGATTCAGAAGGCGGAAGATTTGAACCCCACTCTGACCAAACTCAATCAGCAGATATTAGAACATGGTCTCTAAAAAAACAAATTAATATTTTGGGTGAGATGAGTTAGGACCTTCCCTAACAGACTATTAATTAGAGTACATGTGGATAAATTGTATGAGGTAATATTTATCTGCTACATATTCCTGACGCTTTGGTCACAATGTCTTGACAACATAATGAAAGATTGTGGAATCTGATATCAACCGAGACAAACATACTGACCTCTAGCCATAGCTTTGTTTCGAACGATACAAAAGGGTGTGGGTTTATGCACATAAAGTCACTCCTCGGATGTCAAAGAAGTCAAGTGAATTTGGCGAGTGGGTGCAAGAAAAAACTTTAATTTCTCAGGATCAGAGCGCCCCAAAGCGCTACTCAATGAATAAAGTTCTTTTTTAAAAAATATAAATTTAGAGTACCCAATTCTTTTTTTTTTCCAATTATGGGGTAATTTAGCGTAGCCAATCCACCCAGCCTGCACATCTTTTTGGGTTGTAGGGGTGAGACCCACGCAGACAGGGGGAGAGTGTGCCAACTCCGCACGGACAGTGGCCCCGGGGCAATAAAGTCCATTTCTAGTGTACTCACTTCAGTAACGTAGGAAAATGTCAATTCATGCACAGCAAGATCCCACAAACAGCAGCGCCTGGATCACCTTGAGTGATACATACTGGGCAGGATACCCTGCTCTTCTTCAAAATAGCGCCATAGGATATTGTACATTTTGTGTTTTTCCACCTGAGATGGTGGACAGGGATTTGGTTCAATATCTCAAATGAAAGACTGACAGCGTGGCAATCCCTCTGGGAATGTCAGCCGAGGTCTTGCACCTAGATCTCTGAACCCACAGGCCTCTGACTCCATGGTGACAACCCGGTGCCCGGTGAGCCAGGCTGAGAGTGGCAAATCTGAGGGTGGGTCACCTGATGCAGTCTCATATTAGCTAGTGTTGAAAAGGCTCAACTAGAGAGGGTGGGAGAAGGTCCTCAAACTGTATTTTTGAGAGTAGAAGGGGAGGTCAGGTAGTGTTACATGTTAAAGGGAGACCTGAACCAAATGAAGTACTTTACAAATGGAGAGTCTGTAAATCCATCCAGGAGAAATCATAGTTGTCCTGTTGTTGGAGGACAGTGCAATGATTGCTGTGTAATGTGCCTTTTCCTGTGACATTAATGCAGAATTGTGAGGGACTAAAACCTCACCCCGTATCTTTTTTAAGTAAAATTTATAGAGATACACCCATTGCTATTTCAAAAAACTTCAAACTTGACAAAGACTTAAAATGACTGAATCTATGTTGTCTGTGACCCCGAACAGAATAGGCTACCCGGTAGTACTGGAGAAATTTACACATTGTTATCCCTGAAGAGCCACTAATGACCCCCCTGTGGACTGTACAGGCCAAATTTAAAGTGAGCTATACAAAGGTCATCTGCATTTCATAATTTAAACTGGCCAACAGGAATCTGCTCTTCTGCTAAGACAAACGACCCCCCAATCTTCCTTTCAATTCTTAATGATTGAGACATTTAACAATCTTGGAGAGCCATGGGCCTCTGGCTTGTGGAACCAGTAATATTGTCTTGTTGAACTGCAAATTCTCAGTCTGCTTTTTTACCATCTGACTAGCAGCCTCACAGAAAAGGAGCACTGGCCCAAGTTGGACACCTGAACCCATCTACATTCCTTCTGCTGGAAATTTCCTACCACTGCCTATAAGACTGATTCACCTTTGCATGCCTATCTCATTGTGCCAAGTCACCACCACTGGAAACTGAATTATCCAGCATTGGTTTTCAACTTGCAAAACTCCGTGAAGGAATATCTCACTGGACTTTGACATGGACTATGGAACCCATGTGAAACAATATTTATTTTCTCTGTGGTCTCTGCGCTGTAAATCTTTCTTCTCTCTATCCCTCTCTTTTATTGTATGAGTACAACAGAGGCAATTTTGTGACCCTCCTGTGTTTTGAGTGTGTGCAAGTAAAGTAACCCTTTAAGTTCAGCCTATCTCTTGTTTGCTGTGGGGTTATTAATAGAATATTGGAATACACTTAAACTAAGGGTTGGGAAATATGCCTCTATCATAAAAGGTGGAATCAAATTTTAAAACCCCTTTCTGTTTACCGACAGGTGGCAAGGGGAGAAATTGGTGCTGTTTAAATTAGCCCCGCTCCTGTCTGTAATACTATCAAAAGATTGAGGCCCAGTTTCCTGCCTTCATTCTCTGCACTGCTGAGCTGTTATGGAATAGAAGGAGGGACAGGAGTACTGACCTGTTCTTTCACACACTCTACTGATCTGAACAAATAACGAACACCATTTTTCTATTTATCTTGATAATTTATCATTTTAATAATTACTCTTTTTTGCCTCCCCCGCCACAGATTATTTTGAATTCTATGCACAAATACCAACCGAGACTCCACATCGTAAAAGCAGACGAAAATAATGCGTTTGGTTCAAAAAACACTGCCTTTTCCACCCATGTATTCACAGAGACGACATTCATTTCAGTCACATCATATCAGAATCACAAGGTAAGACATTTCTCGTCTCCTCTTAATGTTCCCCTTTGGAAACAATTCGTAGATCTGTTACTGGCCGTTTCATCTAACCTCGGGGAGGAGTGTTCTGGGGAGTTGTTCCAGCTTCTAATAATATTTTGGCTTCCGTTATTTGCAGTTGGAAGATTGGATTGGAATCAAAATGAGAACTATGATTAGTAACCAAAACTGTGACCTGAACCACAGAGTGAAGGCTGGGGAGCTGGCGTAAGAAATAAACAACATGAGATCAGAGCTGAAGTCGATAAGAGATAAAGTTCAACACAAATAAATGTGAGGTCATACATTTTGGTAGGAAGACTAGGAAGGCCATTTAATACTTGGAAGGTGAGGCTCTAGGTGGAGGTAGAGGGACAAAAGGATCTTGGAGTATACACAAATCACTAAACGTTACGCCACAGGTTAACAAGATCATTTTTAAAAAGCAAACCAAGCCTTAGACCTTATTTCTAGAGGGATAGAATTGAAAAGTAGGAAAGTTATGCTATACCTGTATCGAACATTGATTAGGCTGTAAACACTGAAGAGTGCTGCTGAATACAATTTTTGTTGCCATATTATAAACAGAATATAGAGGCACTGGGGAGGGTGCAGACAAGATTTGCAAGGATAATACCAGAAATGTGTAGGTACACCAATCAGCAAAGGACTGACAGGCTGGGTCTCCCTTCTCTTGATAAAAGAGAACCAATGGTGTGATATAATAGCGGCCTTTAAAATTATGAAGGGTTTCAATAATGTATACAGAGAAAATATTTCCACTTATGGAGAGGAGCATAACTAAATACCATCAATATAAGGTAGACTCCAAGAAATCCAACATGGAATTCAGAAGAAATTTCGTTACCCAAAGAGTGGAACTTGCTGCCACAGAGAGTGCTTAAAACAAGTAGTGTAGATACAGTTATGGGGGAGCTGGATAATCACATATGGGAGGAGGGAATAGACGGTTACGATGATGGATTTAGATCAACAAAGATGGGAGCAGAGACAAGCAGACCATAAAATGCCAACATGAACCTGCTGGACTGGGTGGTCTGTGCCATATACCCTTTGAGATTGTGCCAACCCTGTGTGATGGAATTTGCACAGCCTCTGAGGCTATAATATTTATTTAATTACTGTCATAATGATGGATCATAGCCCTGAATAAAGTACAGACATATTGAGCTTTTAAATAAGACTTTTTTTTTTTAAAAGGTCATTGTTATAACCTGCCTACTTACCATTGGCTGGGGACTAATGACAATCCCATAATCCTGTGGGAGTAAGAGCTTCCCCAATGAGGGGGGTGGAGATATCATTAGTAAACTCCTAGTATAAATAAAGCTGGCCAGTTTAGGAACCAGCAGGAAGGAGTGTGCAGCAAGGGAAGTTGTTGCTGCTGTTATATATATATGTTATTGTAAATAAATGTTATTACTTTGTATCCTTAAAACTCGTGCTGGATTCTTCGTGGCCCTCACAAAACTGGCGACGAAGGTTAAAGTGAATAGCTGTCTACACTGCTGAAGCCACCTCCCTGGATTTTTGTTGGATACAGGTTGGAAGTTGTTTTCTATGATACCATGCCTCTGTACGGACGTTTGGATGTTTTTGATGCTGCGCTGGAAAGCTGGAACCAGTACACACAACGGATGCGTTACTATTTCCGGGCAAACAATATCACCGAAAACGAGCGCCAGGTGGTCATATTGCTCACCGCCCGCGCCCCGCATACGTTTGGGGTGATTAGGAGCCTTACGTACCCAGCTGCGCCGAACACCAAAACGTTTGATGAACTTGTGAATATAGTGGGGCAACATTTTAACCCAACCCCGTCCACGATAGTCCAGCGTTACCGGTTTAATACCGCTGAGAGGACCCCTGGAGAATCCCTTGCCGATTTTCTATCCAGGCTACGCAGGATTGCGGAGTACTGTGACTATGGTGAGACCTTGTCAGAAATGTTACGCGACCGTTTGGTTTGCGGTATTAACAATGCGGCCACCCAGAGAAAGTTGTTAGCTGAGCCAACATTGACTTTTCAACAGGCCATTCAAATAGTATTGTCCCGAGAGAGCGCAGAACGAGGAGTGCAGGAGCTACAGGGAATGGAAGTGCATGCCTTGGGGCGCAACCCCTTCCGTCCGAAAACGTCCCCCCGCACTCCTGCGGTACCTTGGGCGAGGCAACGTCCGGAACGACGCCAGTGACCGTCGGACATTCCTCCCCGAAGGGAGCCTTCTCCAGAACCAATGGATGAGGAGCCATGTCCGTGTTAGACTTGTAGGCGCCGACCCCGTCGCGGACGGCGGTCCTGGGGGTGCCAGAGGCGCCGTCGTTCCGACCGAAACTGGGACCAGCCCAGGGGCCGTAACTGGGACCAGCCCAGGGGCCGTACCTTCCATGTGGATGAACCTGCGGCGACTACTCCTGAGGCCGTGAAGACGGAGGACGACTGCCTGCAGTTGCATTGTGTGGCAGCTCCCCGTGAATACGGCTTCCCGACTCGACCGATATCCAATGCCTCGCATAGAGGATCTCTACGCGAAGCTTGCAGGTGGACTCTCGTTCACAAAATTAGATATGAGTCACGCCTACCTGCAGTTGGAGCTGGACCCTGCCTCCCGACCATATGTAACGATTAATACACACCGGGGCCTGTATGAATATACACGGTTGCCCTTTGGAGTATCCTCTGCCTGTGCAATTTTTCAACGTGTTATGGAGGGCATTTTGAGAGGTTTACCACGTGTTGCTGTCTACTTAGATGACGTTTCGATTCCAGGGAGCAGGAACATTTGGAAAATCTGGAGGCTGTCCTTAGACGCCTTTCGGAGGCTGGAGTCCGTTTACGTCGCACAAAGTGCGTATTTCAGGCAAAGGAAGTAGTCTATCTAGGTTATCGGGTGGACCGCGAAGGTTTGCACCCCGTCGCAGAGAAGGTGCGTGCAATTCAACAGGCCCCCGCCCCGACTGACACTTCGCATCTTCGTTCTTTTCTCGGTCTCGTAAACTATTACGGGAAGTTCCTCACCAATCTGGCAACTACGCTGGCCCCTTTGCACCTTCTGCTAAAGAAAAAAAATCACACCTGGGTTTGGGGTCAGCCGCAAGAAACCGCTTTCCGGCAGGTAAAGCAACAATTGTCGTTGTCTGGGTTACTAACCCACTATGATCCTGGAAAGCCTTTGCTCGTCACATGTGATGCATCCCCGTATGGTATTGGGGCCGTCCTGTCCCACAAGATGGAGGACGGGGCCGAGCGACCGATAGCTTTCGCCTCCCGCACATTGACTGCAGCGGAGAAAAAGTACGCGCAGATCGAGAAGGAGGGCCTGGCAGTGGTTTTTGCGGTGAAACGCTTTCACCAGTACGTGTATGGCCGCCATTTCACTATCGTGACTGATCATAAGCCTCTGCTGGGACTTTTCAGAGAGGATAAGCCAATACCGCCCATTGCTTCCGCACGGGCTTTGTTGCTTGCTGCATACGAGTATTCTCTGGAGCACAAACCAGGTATGAAGATAGCAAATGCCGACGCACTGAGCCGATTGCCTTTATCGACCGGTCCCATGTCGACCCCCACAACCGGTGAGGTGGTTGCAACCCTAAATTTTATGGACACCTTGTCTGTCACGGCATCACAGATCCGTGAGTGGACCCAGACGGAGTCCTGTCAAAGGTTCGGCACATAGTCCTGTATGGTGGGCAGCATAGACAGCTCCCAGGCGAGTTGCGGGCATTTTCCTCCAAGCTGTCAGAATTCAGCGTGGAAGACGGCATCCTCTTGTGGGGGACGCGTGTGATTGTCCCGGAAAAAGGCCAGGAGCTGATACTAACAGACTTGCACAATGGGCATCCAGGTGTGACCAAAATGAAAATGTTGGCCCTGAGTTATGTCTGGTGGCCAGGCCTCGACACCGACATTGAGAAGGTTACTGCTCCATTTGCCAGGAGCATCAGAAGCTTCCGCCGGACGCGCCCCTACATCACTGGGAATGGCCAGGATGGCCTTGGGCACGCTTGCATGCAGATTTCGCAGGCCCTTTTCAAGGATCCATGTTCCTTCTATTAATTGACGCCCAGTCTAGATGGCTAGAGGTGCATAAGATGCAGGGGACAACGTCCTGCGCAACAATTGAAAAGATGCGTTTGTCGTTTAGTACGCATGGCCTCCCCGAGGTGCTGGTCACGGATAACGGCACTCCATTCACGAGTGAGGAGTTTGCGAGGTTCACGAAGATGAACGGCATACGCCATATCCGCACTGCCCCTTACCACCTGGCTTAAAATGGGTTGGCAGAGCGCGCAGTGCAGACATTCAAAAGAGGCCTAAAGAAGCAGTCTTCCGGATCAATGGACACAAGACTGGCTCGCTTTTTGTTTACGTATAGGACCACCCCCCATGCGGTGACTGGGTAGCTCCCGCAGAACTCCTAATGGGCCGGAGACTTCGCACCCGCCTTAGTAAGGTTTCCCGGACATTGCCGCAAAAGTACGCCGCACACAAGAACTGCAGGGACAGGGATTTTCTCGGCATTGGCCGATTCGGCAGTTTGGGCCCGGTGACCCAGTGTTCGTTCGGAATTTTGCTGGTGGTGCCCAGTGGGTTCCTGGTGTAATCTTTCGCCAAACGGGCCCTATATCTTACCAGGTGCAAGCCCAGGGTCGTCTCCAGCGCAAACATGTAGACCACGTTCGGTCCAGAAGACTATCCCCTCAAAAGATTCCCCGCCCCCAGAGCTCATTTCTACAGCCGCAGAGACCAGAGACAAGGGAAGGTAGTCCTCACAATCTTCCTCTGGTGCCTCACTCGAAGCCTGCGCAGGTCGTTACAGAACCGAATGGAGATAGAGACGCTGACATGACGGAGGCAGCAGACTCTGACTCCGAGGTGGAGACACAGGATGCATCAGAGGGGGAATCCTCGGGTCCACGGGCCGTGGATGTACAACCGTTGCGCCGTTCATCACGGAAGCGCCGGTCTCCATCTCATTACACGCCGCCTGATCCAGCGCCGCGTGCAAATGGTGTCCGGCCTGTGGCAAAACGAGTCCGACGCCCTCCTTCGCCAGGGTCTTCGGTGGATTCCTTGGACTTTGGGGGGGAGAGATGTGATAACCTGCTTACTTACCATTGGCTGGGGACTAATGACAATCCCACAATCCTGTGGGAGTATGAGCTTCCCCAATGAGGGGGGCGGAGAAACCATTAGTAAACTCCTAGCATAAATAAAGCTGGCCAGTTTAGGAACCAGCAGGAAGGAGTGTGCAGCAAGGGAAGTTGCTGCTGGTGTTATATATATGTTATTGTAAATAAATGTTATTACTTTGTATCCTTAAAACTCGTGCTGGATTCTTCGTGGCCCTCACAAAAGTCATAAAAGCCAAAACTAGCTGAGACTGAAAGGTAACAATTTGTTGGATTATACTCAGTCCTGACAGAGAGAGAATGGAATGTCACACCTTTTTTGAGACAGACATTTAAAATAAGAGATAATGCAGAAGTTTAATTGTAATCTCCTGTGGAGATAATGGCAGTTGATTACTATATCAACAGAAACTACTACCATCCTGTGAGTTATATCCTGGGCAAGTTTGTGGTTTTCCCATTCCAGGAATACACAAAAAGGGGTATAAAAGCAACTGCTGCTCTGGTCTCTGTGAGCTGGTCTGGTGTTCTAGTTCCACTGTGTTGGTGTGTGCTGTGAGGGTCATTGACTAGGTACCCCTGCTGAATGCAGATAAAATCAGGTCAGTAAAGCCACAGTTGAAACGGAAGCAGAACAACTTTCAATTAACCTGAAGAACCAAGAATCACTAAACCTACTGCTCAACTGTCAAAGTCAGCACCACTGTAATCACACAACTTAATGGTTGCAATCTATCACCATCTACATGGTGGTGCAGTGGTCAGCACTGCTACCTCATAGAACCAGGGACCCGGGTTCGATTTCAGCCTTGTCTGTATGGAGTTTGCATGTTCTCCCCATGTCTGCATGGGTTTCCTCCGGGTGCTCCGGTTTCCTCCCACTGTCCAGGAATATGCAGGTTAGGTTTTGGGATTATGGGAATAGGGTGGGGTGGGAGAGTGGACCCCTCTTTCAGAGGGTCGGTGCAGGCTTGATGGGCCAAATACACTGTAGAGATTCTATGGATTCAACTCCTCGCAGAACAATCAAGGGCTGATTCGTACACCTTCCCTCCATCATAGAGTCAGAAGTGGGGATGTTTGCGGATGACTGCACAATGTTCAGCACCATTGGTGACTCCCCAGATATTTAAGCAGTGCATGTCCAAATGCAGCTAGACCTGGATAATATCCAGGCTTGGGCTGACAAGTAGCAAGTCACATTCGCACCACATAAGTGCCAGGCAATGACCTTCTCCAACAAGAGAGGATCTAACCATCGCTGCTTAATATTCAATGGCATTACTGTTGCTCAATCCCCCACTACAAACATCCTCAGGGTTACCATTAATTAGAAAATGAACTGGACTAACCATATAGATACCGTAGCAATCCGATCAAAGGCCACAAATCCTGCGGCAGGTAACTCACATCTTGACCACCCCCCCCAAAGCCTGTCCACCACCTACAAGGCACAAGTCAGGAGTGTAATGAAATACTCTCCACTTGCCTGGATAAATGCAGCTCCAACAACACTCAAGAAGCTCGATACCATTCAGGATAAAGCAGCCCGTTTGATTGCTACCCCTTCCACAAGTGTTCAATCTCTCCACCACTGACGAACAGTAGCAGCCGTGTGTACCATTTACAAGATGCACTGCAGGAACTCACCAAGGTTCAGTAAGCAGCACCTTCCAAACCCACGACTACTACCATCTAGAAGGACAAGAGCAGCAGATACCTGGGAACCCCACCACCTGGAGATTCCCCTCCAAGCCATTCACCACCCCGACTTGGAAATATATTGCCATTCCTTCACTGGAGTTCCCTTCCTAACAGCACTGTGGGTGCACCTACACCTCGGGCACTGCAACAGTTAAAGGAAGCAGCTCACCACCACCTTCTGGAAGGCAACTAGGGATGGACAGTAAATGCTGGCCTGGCCAGAGGCCTCCACATTCCGTAAATGAATTTAAACTAAAAAGGTTTACTTTTATTTTGGACTCAATTCTCTTTTCTAACCTGTGTGTATGTGTGTTGCATTTTATTATTTTCTTTTTGTGTATCAGTAACCAACAAACTCACTCTTTCTTTAACTCAAGGAAGCCTGGTTAAATTGACATCTTTTAAAACACTTGGACTGGGAAAAGATATCCATAAGGGAAGGGATTCTTTTTACATCAACCGTGTTGCGAGCAACCGAGGGGGTTAAATAAAGAGAGGGGGAGCCAATTCATCACTCCTCGGCTGGGAGCATAACCATTCAGGGCTCTGCCGTCCGGGATCATAACAAATCTGGGGACTTTGCCCGGGTACCGGTTGGAACAGTACTCTTTCAGAAGTACAGATATGTAGGGTGTGTGTCAGAGGTGGTCCCTTTTAGCAAGGGTCAGCCGCATCGTGCTTCATACTGGATGGATAACTGTACCAGGCCCTCAACACTCACGGTGACTCGATGCAGCTGACTGTGCCACAGCTGTGTTTACACTCCAGTGACTACATTGTTTCACAGGCCAAACCAGGTAGCACCAGGGCTGGTGACCACATGTCAGGGCGAATACCGATCTCCAATCACCCCCTTTTTCAAGTGCACAAAAGAAAAGCTGCCTTGATGAATGGAGCGGAGGAAATGGTATTCCCTTACCAGTACTGAAAGCATCGCAACACAGCTGTGTGCACAGCTGTAAAATGTTTTAGCACTGCCGCAGGAGGTACTGCAGGACATTCACTGCACTCGATCTCACCTCCAATTGTCTTGACTTGTCAAGCCACCGGGAACAGACGTGCAAGAGCGAAGGAATGAGGATGGCCAAGTGCAATCTATCCCCACTGTAACCGACTCATCCACAGGTGGTTCTTGTGTGCACACCTCAGTGATTCCCTCATACACATCCACCCCGAAATGCACTCCTATATTATCCACCACACAACTAGTGTCCTTCTTGCTTGTTACCAGAGAGAGAGAGAGTAAGTATTCATCCGCACACTACAGTCTATTGTGGGAGAGACAAACAATGAAGAAACAGGGGGCAGGATTCTCCAATAATGGGGCTATGTCCCCACTCCAGAGTCAAAACGCGGGCGAATCACTCTGCACATTCCTGAAGAAAGTCCGGAGTGATTCTCCTACCTGAAGGGGGCTAGCAGGGCCCCGGAGTACTCCACGCATCTCTGCCTGTAAATACGGGGCCTTGCACTTCCGGTCAGGTGTCCGCGCATGCGCACGGCGATGGCCTCGTCGGCCGCCCCACGAAAAAGATAGGACCCCCTGAGATCGCACGTGCCTGTGGATCGGTGGCCTCCGATCGATAGCCTGGCCGTCTGTGATGCCTCCCCTGGTGAAGGATGCCCCCGCCCCCGACCAGTTCCTGACGGGTGAGACCATGAGAGACCCACGTCGTCGGGAATTCGACCAGTTACACTTGGAGAATCGCCGCGGGGTCTCTGTCAATGGCCCCCTACCCGCGCCGTGTAGACCGCGCGAGCACGATTTACAGCGATTCTCTGGGGGCAGGAGAATCGGGGGAGCAACGTCGCACTGGATTTCGGCGTCAACGCCCACACTCTGATCGCGCCCAGGAAATCTACTTGGAAAATATCAACTCGATTTGATAAAGATAACAGCTCCCATCCACAGTGTAGAACTGCCCCGGTTGGCAGGGGGCTATCGTGATACAATATAGCCAATGCTGCCTTGAACGAAACCTGCCTGGCAGAGGAGGACTAGCTAACACAGAGCACCCTACTTAAGCCCACACCTCCACCCTATCCCTGTGATGAGATCTACCATGCGTAATTAGTGAGGTCTTGCGACACTAAAACTCAGTAGAAATTTGAGTTAAACTTCTCGGATGCAAACAAGAATCTTTATTGCCTCTATTTGATTACAATTGAGAGAAACTTAAATCTATTCTCAATAAAGTCTGGCTAGCAAAAGGGCTTAAAGAGAAGTAACTTATAACAATTTAACTTTCAAAACAATACAGAAATGGTTTCTTGCTTACAGCAAAACAGCTTGCATTTATTTCAAGAGTTAGAGTGGAAAAGTGCAAATATGAAAATAAGGATAGTGAATAGTTAGATCAAAGTATAGAATGATCCTGGATAAAGATGGCCGTACGGACCATCATGTTTAAAGGAAATCTTATCAGTCTTGAGCCATCTATCTACACCTCTACGTCGTCCTAATTAGTTTGGGTTAGAATCAAATGTATTTGATTCGACGGTTAGCTGTCAATCCTTAATGTGCAACATAAGTTCTGAATGATTCATGTTTGAATATTTGTGTATGTTATGGAATGCGATTCAGTGCTATTATCAAGACTAGTTTCTACTGGTTTTCTGCTGACTTCGTTTTATCCACATTATGAACAATAGTGTTGCTATGGTGCCTGCTTCGTCCTTGATCAGATTACTGGTACAACTCATGTTTTAATGTCAAACTGTCTTTGAAAATATGTTTATTAGAACAATGGCTTTTTCATCTTTGCTTAGTAAAAATGTTGTTTTAATCTCCAATGAGTTTATGCATGTGTCAGGCTTTTTGTGTCTCTGTTGAAGCTATGTGTTTTATCATGACCTGAAGTTATGAGTGTTGAAATCCTCAATTTAAAATGGGTATTAAAACTGGGGCTAATATTTATACTAAATAGCCTTCTTTTACCTATCAGATTTATCAGGAAATAGTCGATTCCTATCACCCTGTATCCCAGTGACCCCACCTAAACTTTTGGACACTAGGGGCAATTTAGCATGGCCAATCCACCTAACCTGCACTTCTTTGGACAGTGTGGGAAACCGCAGGACCCAGAGGAAACCCACGCAGACACAGGGAAAAAGTGCAAAGTCCACACAAACTGTAACCCAAGGCCAGAATTGAACCTGGGACCCTGGAGCTGTTAGGCAGCGATGCTAACCATTGTGAGGCAGCAGTGCTAACCACTGTGCCACCGTGCCGCCCTATGTATGTGGCAATTCTATAATGACTAGTCCTGAGAATATCATGGACAGATGCTATGAGGACATGGACGGCGCTATTGCAAATACTCTTCAGGAGGACAACTTCATTGTGATGGGGTAACTTCAATGCAAGGTTAAGAACTGACTGTCAGACTTGGGACGATGAACTGGGAAATCAAGGCGTGGGGAAATGCAACAGCAATGGCATGTTTCCCGAGACTTTGCATCCACTGAAATATTTCAATCACCAACCATTTTTAGACAGAAGGCAAAGTACAAAAACACATAGATGCTCCCAAGATGGAAACACAGGTGTCAAACTGGCTTTATCACCAGCTGGCAGAGCAATGTTCTGAGCACCAGGATTATCAGAGCTGTAGACTGCTCTACAGATCACAGGATTCTCCAATGCAAGATGAAATTTACTGTCTCACCAAAAAGATCAACGTGCATGAGACCAGAAAGCTGGGTGTGTAGAAACTGCCCCACAGAACGTTCAGCCTCAAACCTGAGGAACAAATGTCATCCGAAGCAAACTACAAGTGATGATGTTAATATGAGCAAAGTATCATGGACTGCTTTTTCAAATGAGACTGATGACTATGGACTAACCATTAGCTTAAAGAAGACAAGAGATACTCCACCAACCACCATAACATTCTGACTAACCCCACCTACTGTGACCATTAATTGCACAACCCTGGGGCGAAATTCTCCGTTATCGGCGGAAACTCCGCCGATCGGCGCAAAAAACGGCGCAAATCCCACTTGCGTCACGTCATAAAAATGGGCCGATAGTCTGCGGCCCGAAATGGGCTAGCAGCGACGTAACGGGATCCGCGCTTGCGCAGTGGTTCACGCCGTGCAGCGTCATACGCGCTGCACGGCGTGACGGCTCATAAGGCCGTGCAGCTCCCCCCCACCCGACCGGAATAGCCGACCGCAACACCCGACTTGATGGCTGGCCGTCGCTCAGCCCCGAGGTTCGAGTCACGCGATGTGGAGGCGCTCCTGGATGCGGTGGAGCAGAGGAGGGACGCCCTGTATCCCGGGCACGGCCGCAGAGTTGCCCCACGCCACAGCCGGCGTCTGTGGAGGGAGGTGGCAGAGGCCGTCACCGCTGTGGCCCTAACACCACGGACAGGCACCCAGTGCCACAAGAAGGTGAACGACCTCGTCAGAGCAGGCAGGGTGAGCCTCCCCCATATCCCCCATATCCCCCATATCCCCCCTCCCCCATATCCCCCCCTCCCCCATATCCCCCCCTCCCCCATATCCCCCATATCCCCCATATCCCCCCTCCCCCATATCCCCCCCTCCCCCATATCCCCCCCTCCCCCATATCCCCCCTCCCCCATATCCCCCCTCCCCCATATCCCCCCCTCCCCCATATCCCCCATATTCCCCCCTCCCCCATATCCCCCATATCCCCCCTCCCCCATATCCCCCCTCCCCATATCCCCCATATCCCCCCTCCCCCATATCCCCCCCTCCCCCATATCCCCCCTCCCCCATATTCCCCCCTCCCCCATATCCCCCATATCCCCCCTCCCCCATATCCCCCATATCCCCCCTCCCCCATATCCCCCCTCCCCCATATCCCCCATATCCCCCCTCCCCCATATCCCCCCTCCCCCATATCCCCCATATCCCCCCTCCCCCATATCCCCCATATTCCCCCTCCCCCATATCCCCCATATCCCCCATATCCCCCCTCCCCATATCCCCCATATCCCCCCTCCCCCATATCCCCCATATCCCCCCTCCCCCATATCCCCCATATCCCCCCTCCCCCATATCCCCCATATCCCCCATATCCCCCTCCCCCATATCCCCCCTCCCCCATATCCCCCATATCCCCCCTCCCCATATCCCCCCCTCCCCCATATCCCCCATATCCCCCCTCCCCCATATCCCCCATATTCCCCCCTCCCCCATATCCCCCATATCCCCCCTCCCCATATCCCCCCATCCCCCATATCCCCCCCTCCCCCATATCCCCCCTCCCCATATCCCCCATATCCCCCCTCCCCCATATCCCCCCTCCCCCATATCCCCCCTCCCCCATATTCCCCATATCCCCCCCTCCCCCATATCCCCCCTCCCCCATATCCCCCATATCCCCCCTCCCCCATATCCCCCATATCCCCCCTCCCCCATATCCCCCATATCCCCCCTCCCCCATATTCCCCATATCCCCCCCTCCCCCATATCCCCCCTCCACCATATCCCCCATATTCCCCCCTCCCCATATCCCCCATATCCCCAAGTGAATCCAGCCCTAACCTTAACCTCTGCAATGCACGCGCAACCGATGGCGTGCATTCATATACCTGCCTAACACTGTTGCCTTTTACCCCTGCCACCACCCCCCCCCCCCCAGGAGAAGCGCGCACACAACAATAGGGAGCATGTGAGGACTGGAGGAGGGCCCGCTGATGAGAGGCCACTGACCGTACACGAGGAAAGGGCCCTGGAACTGGCTGGCGGACCTGAGGACCGGGAGGTTGCTGATGCAGAGGTCGGGGCCCCACGAGCAAGTGAGCCACCAACAGCCCGTCCCCATATCCCCCCTCCCCTATATCCCCCTCTCCCGTATCACCTGATCACTGCCTGATGTCTAACCATGCATGCTTCATTGTGTATCGCAGGACCAAACGTCCAGGCACCCATCCCCGCAGATGCAGACCGCCCGCAGGATGCCCCTCGGAGACCACGGGAGACGGAGAGACCCGAACCCTCCAGCATGCGACGCCCGCAGGATGCCCCTCGGAGACCACGGGAGACGGAGAGACCTGGAGCAACAGGGAGACGACACCCCCGTCACGTGCGGGAGCGACCACCCAGCGATGAGGGGGGCAGCCACAGGCCCCCGTCACATCCGAGCCAGGACACCACTACCCAGGACACCACTATCCAGGACACCCCTACCCGGGACACCACTACCCAGGACACCACTACCCAGGACACCCCTACCCGGGACAGCACTACCCGGGACAGCACTACCCGGGACAGCACTACCCAGGACACCCCTACCCGGGAAGACGAAAGACCGGACAGTGACTCAGAGTGGATGGGTGGAGACGAACCCCCACCCCAAAGTGCCATGGACTCAGAGTGGGACGAAGAGCACGACACAACGCCACTGCTGTCACCAACACCCTCCACCATCGCAGAAACACTCACCACGGTTGGGCACTTTAGTGATGAGGCGTCTGGTACACTCACTGGTGCGCACAACACAGCCGTCCCGGTACAGCAGGTGGAGGTAGGAGCAGCAGAGGGACCGGGCGGTCGGAGGGCAGCCCAGGCCAAGCGAACATCTGCCGCCCAGATGGATCCCGGGTTCCTGCAGTTACCACACCCACACATAGATCCGATGCAACCACCGACACGGAGACGAGCGAATAGGGTGACGGGTGGCTTGCGGCGGCTGCGGTCGCAGGTGGAGGAGTCCACCCGCGTCCAGGAGCTGGGAGTGGTCCCGGTCATGCGTGCCACCCAGGCTGACACCGCACGGGTGGCGTCCGCGGTGGAGGCAATGGGTGCGACGGTGTCAGACATGGGGAACGGTTTGCGAGGCCTGGGGCCTTCCGTGCAGGCGGCGTCTGTGGCCCAGGAAATGGCTGCCCTCTCACAGGAGGCCATGAGCCAGTGCCAGCGCCAGATGGCAGAGGCGCTCAACGCCATAGCCCAGTCTCAGCAGGCCATGGCCCAGTCTCAGCAGGCCATAGCCCAGTCTCTGCAGGCCATGGCCCAGTCTCTGCAGGCCATGGCCCAGTCTCAGCAGGCCATCGCTGAGGGCATCGGCGCCAGTGGCCATGTGCGAGCTGGCGTCGCACTGTCGCAGACAGGGTTCGACAACCCCCTGGGCTCCATGGCTGCAAACCTGCAGACCCCTGTCGATACCAGCACGGGCCTCCAGGACTGGCAGCGCCAGATGTCGGGGGCGCGTCGGATGGCCAGTCCGTTCGCATCCCCCACCCATGTAGAGGCCTGGGGGCCATCGGGCACCCCGAGGGAGGAGGAGGTGGTGTGGTCCGTCCCGGCTCCCTCTGTAGGGGAGGTCCCGGTACACCGCGACACCTCGGACTCCCCCCCTTCCGTCCCAGGTGCATCGGGTGGGCAACGGGCAGGACAGGCTGGCAGCTCGCCATCCCAGTCGCCCGGGCCGCAGCCTGGCCCATCTAGGCCAGGACGCCCCAGGAAACGGCCGCCAAAGGGTTCCAGTGTCAGAGGGCAGGAATCACAGGAGTCCACCTCCAGTTCTGCTGTACCGTCTGGGGAACCACGTAAACGTAGTCAAAGGGCCCGTAAGGCCAAACAATTAGACACTGAGTAAGTTGGCACGGGTGCAGGGCACAGATGAGTTTTAGGCGCTAGGGCACGTGCATGAACTCCTTTGGTTATTAAAGTCAATGTTACACCTACCGAAGCTGCCTTTGTGCTCTGTCCAAAGTGTGCGGGGGTGTCATGTACGTTGAGCGCAAGTGTGTGTGTGAGGGGTGGTCTTACCTCAGCCCCAGGTGAGTCTGCCCCCTTCCCCCTGGGCCGCCATCAACATCCCCCGGGCAGAGGACGGGACCGTGCGCTGCAGTGTCACAGCCGCATGCAGGGATGGTCCGGGTGGATGGTGGTACTGTGGCCATGGGTCAGACATAGTCCAACGATGTAGAGCCAGGAGCTCATCGGAGGCGGGTTGTCATCATTCTCCATGGCCTGCGATAGACACGCGTCCACCCGCAACTGGGTGAGCCCGGCCCGTTGTGCCGCCGGTGGATCGGCAATTGGGAGTGGGGGGGTGGTGTGCATGCGGGTGGGGTGTGTGGGGTTGGGGAGGGGGGTGATGGTGCTGGGTGGATGGATGGGTGGGGGGTGTGGGTGGTCGGCTGTTGTCATGGTGTGCGATCTGTGGCCATACTACCCGATTCCCACGCCCATCTAGTCAGTGAAGCGGGCGTCTATCAGTCTGTCCCGTGCCCGCTGGGCCAGCCGGTAACGGTGGACAGCCACCCGTCTGTGTCTACCCCGTCTGCCCTGACCATTGCCCCCATCCCCCTCATCTGGGGAGGACTGGGCCTCTTCCTGCTGCTCCTCCACTCCGCCCTCCTCTGCCTGCGGCACATCGCCCCTCTGCTGGGCTATGTTGTGCAGGACGCAGCACACCACAATGATGCGGCCGACCCTATCTGACCGATACTGGAGGGCGCCCCCAGAGAGGTCCAGGCACCTGAAACGCATCTTCAGCACGCCAAAGCACCTCTCGATCACTCCCCTTGTCGCTACATGGGCATCATTGTAGCGGTTCTCCGCCTCATTGCGTGGCCTCCGTATAGGCGTCATCAGCCACGATCGCAATGGGTAGCCCCTGTCGCCCAGCAACCAGCCCCTCAGCCGGGGATGGCGTCCCTCGTACATGCCGGGGATGGATGACCGCGACAACACGAATGAGTCGTGTACACTGCCTGGGTAACGGGCGCAGACGTGCAGGATCATCATGCGGTGGTCGCAGACCACCTGTACGTTCATCGAATAGGTCCCCTTCCTATTAGTGAACACGGCCCTGTTATCTGCAGGTGGCCGCACGGCGACGTGCATCCCATCGATCGCGCCCTGGACCATGGGGAACCCGGCAATGGCAGAGAAGCCCACGGCCCGGGCATCTTGGCTGGCCCGGTCCACGGGGAAGCGGATGTAGCGGTGCGCCATGGCATAAAGGGCATCTGTCACTGCCCGGATGCACCGATGCACCGATGTCTGCGATATGCCGGACAGGTCCCCACTCGGTGCCTGGAATGACCCCGTTGCATAAAAGTTCAGGGCCACCGTAACCTTGACGGACACGGGGAGAGGGTGTCCCCCGCCAGTGCCACGCGGTGACAGGTGTGCCAGCAGGTGGCAGATGTGTGCCACGGTTTCCCGGCTCATCCGGAGTCTCCTCCTGCATTCCCGGTCCGTGAGGTCCTGGTATGACTGCCGGGGCCGGTACACACGGGGCGCCCTCGGGTGCCTCCGTTGCCGTGGGGCCGCGACGTCCTCCTCCCCCTCCTCGTCCTGTCGGTCAGGTGTCCCTCCAGCCTGGGCGGCTGCCGCCTGCCCCTCTGCGGCAGCCTGCGCCGCCTCTCTGGCACGCTCCTCCTCCTCCTCCTCCTCCTCCTCATCCAGGGCAACATAGACATGAGCGGCTGCCACCATGGCGGCCAACATCGCTGGATGATCTGAAAACATGACGACCTGGTGGGGGGGAGGGGAACGACGACATGTCATCATTGCCCATATCCCCTCCTCCCCCCAGCCAGGTGGCATGGACCGCATGGGTCCAACTGTTGGAGGCTGGCACCTGGCCAGGTGGACCAACTCATTTGCCCTCCCATCACCCACCCCGGCACGGACCCCCTCCCCAACCCCCAACCTCCACCCCGGCACGGACCCCCTCCCCAACCCCCAACCTCCACCCCAGCACGGACCCCCCCCCAACCTCCACCCCGGCACGGACCCCCTCCCCAACCTCCACCCCGGCACGGACCCCCCCCCCAACCTCCACCCCGGCACGGACCCCCTCCCCAACCCCCAACCTCCACCCCAGCACGGACCCCCCCCCAACCTCCACCCCGGCACGGAACCCCTCCCCAACCCCCAACCTCCACCCCGGCACGGACCCCCTCCCCAACCCCCAACCTCCACCCCAGCACGGACCCCCCCCCAACCTCCACCCCGGCACGGACCCCCTCCCCAACCCCCAACCTCCACCCCAGCACGGACCCCCTCCCCAACCTCCACCCCGGCACGGACCCCCTCCCCAACCTCCACCCCGGCACGGACCCCCCCCAACCTCCACCCCGGCACGGACCCCCTCCCCAACCCCCAACCTCCACCCCGGCACGGACCCCCTCCCCAACCCCCAACCTCCACCCCGGCACGGACCCCCTCCCGGCACTCCCCCGGAGCCCAGCCTACTCTAACCCCCCCCCCGCCGCACACACACACAAGCCGAGACACACCTCTCCTCAGGCAATCAGTCTGCGGCCACGCCATTTCCTGCCCAGAGCCAACCCCCCAGGCCGTCACTCACCTCCTCGCTGGTCGGCGTGAGCCTGGAGCACCGGGTCACGCCGATGAAAAGGAGGTTTGATTGACGTCGACGTGAACGGTCATCATGTCGACGGGACTTCGGCCCATCCGGAAGGGAGAATATCGGCAGGCCGAAAATCGGCTGCCTTGCGCAGACCCGTGACATTCTCCGCGGCAGCGGCGCCATTAACGCCCCGCCGACTTTTCTCCCTTCGGAGACTTCGACGGGGGCGGGGGCGGGATTCACGGCGGCCAACGGCCATTCTCCGACCCGGCGGGGGGTCGGAGAATGACGCCCCTGAAGGCTGTAGATAACTTCACCTGTCTCAGAAGCACAATCTACGGAAATGTCTGCATTGACAGCAAGGTGGAAAGTCGAATTGCCAGAGCAAGGTCAGCAATTGCCCATTTACATAAGAGCCTGTAGGAGAAACAAGTAATCACTCTTACAGAAAAACTTGCTGTGTACAAAACTGTGATAATATCTACCTTCCTATATGCCCATGAGATTTGGATTAGCAATACCAGACATATTAAGCAGTTGAATAGATTCCACATGAAATGCATTTGGAACATCATGAGCCTCAAATGGGAGGATAAAGTCCTCAACACTGAGATACTTCATAGAGCAGAAATGTCTGGAATTGAAACACAACATCAGAGCCTGCGAGGTGGACTGAGATTAAAGTTCAAGGACTCCTTGAAGATTAACCTCAGGAAATGTGGTATCTCCACCATGGGCTGGGAGGAAAATGCACAAGAAAGAACTACTTAGGGAGTGATCTCAAGTACTGTCAATTCCCGTCGTTTGCAGGGGGTCCATTCCCGTGAAATCTCACGAACGGGTGAAATCGCAAATGGTGAACTTGTACATGTGCAGAGACAGTGCTCGCACAGTGCACGCTTAGGAAAGGTGAGAGTTTATAACAATTTAGCATGAGAGTCTAAATCGTGGATGAGCAAAGTTTTGGGGCAGCGAAGCGTGATTTGATGTATATATATATATTCACGCAGGTAAATGAATTTGCAATAGAGGGGGGTCACGAATTACGGAAGTTGACTGTCGTGATATTGTTTCCTTCAAACACCAAAGAAAAAAGGCAGCTATGGACAAATGGCAAGCTAGAAAGACCAGGCAATCCCAAAAAACAGACAATTCATTCTTGCCCGCACCGTGGAAAGTCATGCAGGCCTGTAATTACGTTCCACAGCCTTGTTGGAACGCACAACAAATGACTCTATGCATGCAAGAAATGGCCACCTTCGATAATGAAGGGACACTGACGATGATAGTACAGGAATAGGGCCGACTGGTGACTTATCTGCATTCTGCAATATTAACACCCCAGCTACATCAGAAACTCCTAAAATTATGCTGTTTGGTTAAGAGAGCCAGTCTCACAAAAGCAGACGTGGGAACTCTCTGGACGCTCTTTTACCTTTCGGCCTAAGTTTGTGACTTTCCTGTGTTTTGGTTTAATTAACACTGCAATTTCTGCCACATCACTTTAGGGCAGCACGGTAGCATTGTGGATAGCACAAATGCTTCACAGCTCCAGGATCCCAGGTTCGATTCCGGCTTGGGTCACTGTCTGTGCGGAGTCTGCACATCCTCCCCATGTGTGCGTGGGTTTCCTCCGGGTGCTCCAGTTTCCTCCCACAGTTGAAAGATGTGCGGGTTAGGTGGATTGGCCATGCTAAATTGCCCATAGTATCCAAAATTGCCCTTAGTGTTGGGTGGGATTACTGGGTTATGGGGATAGGGTGGAGGTGTGGACCTTGGGTAGGGTGCTCTTTCCAAGAGCCGGTGCAGACTCGATGGGCCGAATGGCCTCCTTCTGCACTGTAAATTCTATGATTCACTCTTCCCCTTTAAGATATTGCTTAAAACCCAGTTCTCTGGCTAAGTGTTTTGTTGGTCATCAGCTCTAATGTCTCCTTTCTTGGCTCAGTATCAATTTTTGTCTGGCAGGTTACCTGTGAAGCCTCTTGGGATATTTAACTATGCTACAGGCACTAAAGAAGTGAAAGTTGTGGCTTACTTGACTGGCAGTGTACATGTGCAAATTGCTCATGCTGGATGAACCATACATTCTTGTGTGCTGATGGCACTTTGCTGTAAAGGAGCCAGTAAAATAATGGGCCTCCCTGGTGTCAGCAAATTGGAGAAGCTGATGTAGAAGTTGTGGTCAGTTGTATGAAACTTGTCGATCATAACATGGGATTGATTTGAAGTAGATTTAATTATTAAGCAATTCAGTCCCCATAGCATAAATGGGTGGTACGGTAGCACAGTGGTTAGCACTGTTGCTTCACAGTGCCAGGGTCCCAGGTTCGATTCCCGGCTTGGTCACTGTCTGTGCGGAGTCTGCACATTCTCCCCGTGTTTGCGTGGGTTTCGCCCGGGTGCTCCGGTTTCCTCCTACAAGTCCCGAAAGACGTGCTTGTTAGGTGAATTGGACATTCTGAATTCTCCCTCAGTGTACCCGAATAGGCGCCGGAATGTGGCGACTAGGGGCTTTTCAAAGTAGCTTCATTGCAGCATTAATGTAAGCCTACTTGTGACAATAATAAAGATTATTATTATCAAATCAGTCTCCATCAAAACAGACTCCTGATTGGAAGGCAATGTGCAGGAAAGTGCTATGTTCAGTTGCATTCCTAGGCAGTAATACTGTAAAAAAGCCAAAATATATATCCAATATATTCACAACTTTAAAGGGATTTGTTCCAATTACTTCACTATAGCTGAGACTAAATAAGAATCAACTCATAAGAGCCTCGTCTGCCCTCTCAGGTAGTTATCAAATATCCTGCCATAATGTTTGAAGAAGAGTAGGGATGTTCTCCCCTGTGTCCTAAACAATACTTACCCCCAACCAACATCACTATCACTGGTCATTAGAATTATAGAACTTACAATGCAGAAGGTGGCCACCTGGCCCATCGAGTCTGCACCGAGTCTTGGAAAGAGCACCCTTCTTGAGCCCACAGATCCACCCTATGCCCGTAACCCAGTAACCCCACCTAAACTTTTGGACACTAAGGGGCAATTTAGCATGGCCAATCCACCTAACCTGCACAGCTTTGGACTTTGGATTTTTATAACATTGCTGTTTATGAATGGTTGCTCTGCACAAATTGACCACCACCTTTCTCAGAGCAAAGCAATCAGCATTTCAAAAGTACTTAATTGACCGTAAAGCCCCTTGAGACATCCTGAGGTCATCAAATACATTATATAAATGGAAGTCCATTTTTTCAGTAAAGTTACAAAGGATTTATCGAATTGGACAGGCTGATGGTCACAGTCATTCTGAGTTCTAAACAATACCTTCTCTTCTATTTGGGTTAAATGCTGTGCCAAAGCCATAGGCGCTAGGTGGGTGAGTTTCATGCAACCAGTGGCAACACCAAAGGAACTTTGATGGATTCATTGTGATTGATGGCTCGAAGAACCAAGTCTTAACCAAGGCATAGAGTTCTACAGCACAAGAAGAGGCCCTTCGGCCCATTGGGTCTGCACTGGCCATCAAGCACCTATCTATTTTAATGCCATTTTCCAACACTTGGTCTGTAGCCTTGTATGTTCTGGTGTTTCAAGTGCTCATCTAAATGCTTCTTAAATGTTGTGAGGGTTCCCACCCCAATCTCCCTCTTAGGCAGTAAGTTCCAGATTCCCACCACCCTCTTCCCAGCTGCCATCCTAGTGAATCTGGTAAATTTATTTTGTGGTCATTGGTGAATATGCATGACCCACCTTGGGTCCGACACCATTGAAAATAGCGAAATACTAAAGTTAAAGACCGTTGTCCTCCTGACATAGGAGAGCTCAGATTGACATCAGCAATAGTATAGTCCTGTCTTACACGGTGGAACACAAAGGACCACAAAGTGGTATCATGTCAGGAGAATATGGGTGATGATAATAAGGCACTGAGATCAACGAATGGGCTCCATTGAAGCATTGCCAAGCCACCAGGTGTGCCTACCTCCATCAGCACTATCTTTTCCACAGACAATTTCAATATCCGATCCACATCCTTAAAACAAACAGCTGGCTCCTTTATCAAATGTGTCTAGTCCTTTTTATCATACACTGGATCCAAAAGATCTGACAGCGATTAGCTGAAGGGTCACTGTGTGTTACAAAATGTTTTCCTAAATGTTTGTTAATTGGGGTCAGAGGACAATAGTTCACAGAGGCATCAGCAGGCGACAGTGTACAGACTGTTGCCCCCTGACATGGGGAGCTTAGGCGGGTGCCGGCAATAGTACTGTCCTGTCTTACACAGGTGGAAAACATTTTCCTTTTGAACTTCTGACTCCTCTACAGGATAGTTGGGGCAGGACAGAGGATGAATAGCAATGATCCTGTGTCAATCATAAAAAGGCAAAGAGACTGTGCAACACGTTTAGAGATCATCACTGACTTTTACTAAAATATTTCCAAAGAATGATAATATGTCACTCTTTATGGGTTGGGTTTGGGACAAATCATCTGCCCTCATCAGTTTTAAAACTAGGGGCAATATTTGCTAATGTGCAACATGACAGTTCTATATTATATAATACAGTGACTATATTAAAAGCATCCCCGGGTGCTCCACAGGAGTGTTATGAGACATAGTTTGACAGCGAGCAACTTAAGGAAACATTAGGACATGATTAAAAGCTGGGTCAGAGAGATCATTTTTCAGGAGCAACTTAAAGGAAGAGAGCAGCAGAGAGTTGGAGGAAATTAGAGAGGGATTTCCAGAGAATAGAGCCCATACAATTGAAGGCATGCCTGCTAGTCGTGGAGCGATGAAAATCGGGGATGCACTAGGAAGGCAGAATTAGAGGATCCCAGCTATCTTGAAGGGTTGTCCATGATTCATATCAGCAAATGTCATCATGCCTCATGTACAACACTGATGAAAATGAATGTGCTGCTCTCAACTGTTCCCAGTGGCAATTCCTTTCTGATAGCAATAATGAGAAGTGAAAATAAAGTAAGATGATTGAGGAGCCAAAGTAAACAACAAAAATGCTGGAAGTATTAGCATTCTGATAAACATCTGAAAATATTAAAAAGGTAAATGTTTCAAAAAAGTATGATGAGAAATTCATATCTGAAAAATTAACCCATCTTTAGTAGTTTGGAGACACTGATGGGCATAGTGCGTATTTTCAGCATTTCCTGCTCTTTTTCTTATATTCTCTACTCTCTTTGTCCCCAACTGAGGGACAATTTACAGAGCAACCCTGCAAACAGAGTTACTCAGCATCATTATAGTCTTACGTACATAAAAAGCAAGAGGGAAGCCAGGGAAAGGGTTGGCCCACTGAAGGATAGGCAAGGGAATCTATGTGTGGAGCCAGAGGAAATGGGCGAGGTACTAAATGAATACTTTGCATCAGTATTCACCAAAGAGAAGGAATTGGTAGATGTTGAGTCTGGAGAAGGGGGTGTAGATAGCCTGGGTCACATTGTGATCCAAAAAGACGAGGTGTTGGGTGTCTTAAAAAATATTAAGGTAGATAAGTCCCCAGGGCCTGATGGGATCTACCCCAGAATACTGAAGGAGGCTGGAGAGGAAATTGCTGAGGCCTTGACAGAAATCTTTGGATCCTCACTGTCTTCAGGGGATGTCCCGGAGGACTGGAGAATAGCCAATGTTGTTCCTCTGTTTAAGAAGGGTAGCAAGGATAATCCCGGGAACTACAGGCCGGTGAGCCTTACTTCAGTGGTAGGGAAATTACTGGAGAGAATTCTTCGAGACAGGATCTACTCCCATTTGGAAGCAAATGGACGTATTAGTGAGAGGCAGCACGATTTTGTGAAGGGGAGGTCGTGTCTCACTAACTTGATAAGAGTTTTTCGAGGAGGTCACTAAGATGATTGATGCAGGTAGGGCAGTAGATGTTGTCGATATGGACTTCAGTAAGGCCTTTGACAAGGTCCCTCATGGTAGACTAGTACAAAAGGTGAAGTCACACGGGATCAGGGGTGAGCTGGCAAGGTGGATACAGAACTGGCTAGGCCATAGAAGGCAGAGAGTAGCAATGGAGGGATGCTTTTCTAATTGGAGGGCTGTGACCAGTGGTGTTCCACAGGGATCAGTGCTGGGACCTTTGCTCTTTGTAGTATATATAAATGATTTGGAGGAAAATGTAACTGGTCTGATTAGTAAGTTTGCAGACGACACAAAGGTTGGTGGAATTGCGGATAGCGATGAGGACTGTCGGAGGATACAGCAGGATTTAGATTGTCTGGAGACTTGGGCGGAGAGATGGCAGATGGAGTTTAATCCGGACAAATGTGAGGTACTGCATTTTGGAAGGTCTAATGCAGGTAGGGAATATACAGTGAATGGTAGAACCCTCAAGAGTATTGAAAGTCAAAGAGATCTAGGAGTACAGGTCCACAGGTCATTGAAAGGGGCAACACAGGAGGAGAAGGTCGTCAAGAAGGCATACGGCATGCTTGCCTTCATTGGCCGGGGCATTGAGTATAAGAATTGGCAAGTCACGTTGCAGCTGTATAGAACCTTAGTTAGGCCACACTTGTGGTATAGTGTTCAATTCTGGTCGCCACACTACCAGAAGGATGTGGAGGCTTTAGAGAGGGTGCAGAAGAGATTTACCAGAATGTTGCCTGGTATGGAGGGCATTAGCTATGAGGAGCGATTGAATAAACTCGGTTTGTTCTCACTGGAACGAAGGAGGTTGAGGGGAGACCTGATAGAGGTATACAAAATTATGAGGGGCATAGACAGAGTGGATAGTCAGAGGCTTTTCCCCAGGGTAGAGGGGTCAATTACTAGGGGGCATAGGTTTAAGGTGAGAGAGGCAAGGTTTAGAGTAGATGTACGAGGCAAATTTTTTTACGCAGAGGGTAGTGGGTGCCTGGAACTCGCTACCGGAGGAGGTAGTGGAAGCAGGGACGATAGGGACATTTAAGGGGCATCTTGACAAATATATGAAAAGGATGGGAATAGAAGGATACGGACCCAGGAAGTGTAGAAGATTGTAGTTTAGTCGGGCAGCATGGTCGGCACGGGCTTGGAGGGCCGAAGGGCCTGTTCCTGTGCTGTACATTTCTTTGTTCTATTATACTATTTTTAAAATTAGCACAATGAAGTTGGACGAGAGCTGCAAGAATAGAAGACACAGAGAAACCCCAATGACTTACCATGTTATAGTAAATAATCACAAATCTGTCAAAGTTTATTCTTCGGGTGTGTCATTAGCAAGATTGGCATTTATCACCCCTCTTTCGAAGGTGGCAATGAGCCTTCTCCTTGAACTGCTGCCATGTGGGCTGGTTTAGCACAGTGGGCTAAACAGCTGGCTTGTAATGCACAACAAGGCCAGCAGCGCGGGTTCAATTCCCGTACCGGCCTCCCCGAATAGGCGCCGGAATGTGGCGACTAGGGGCTTTTCACAGTAACTCCATTGAAGCCTACTTGTGACAATAAGCGATTATTATTAGTATGTGCGCAGTGGAGCTCTCACACAATACTCGGGGTGGGATTCCATGACTTTTGGGCGATTGACATCACAGCAGTAGCTTCTGAAACTAATTATTTGCAATTCCCATCATTTGATTGTCTCCTTCTGGGAACAATTAAGATGAAACTAAAAATACCAAAAAGAAAAAGTTGTGCAATCAATTAGAGCTTGACATGCTGCAAGTGAGATCATAGGAACAACATAGGAACATAGGAATTAGGAGCAGAAGTAGGTAATTCAGCCCTTCGAGTCTGCTCTGCCATTCAATCAGATCATGGCTAATCTCTTCCTGGTCTCAAATACATCTCCCTACCTGTTCCCCATATCCCTTTAACCTATTAGTTTAATCAGAAAAAAATAACTCCCTCTTGAAATCATTTAATGATTTGGACTCCACCGCACTATTGGGCAGCGAGTTCCACAAACTCACCACCCTCTGCGAGAAGTAGTGCCTCCTTATCTCAGTTTTAAATCCACCACCTCTCAACCTATATCTGTGACCTCTTGTCCTAGATTGCCCCACAAGGGGCAACATTTGGTCTACATTTAGTTTATCAATCCCTTTTAGTATTTTATATACCTTGATCAGATCCCCTCATCCTTCTAAACACCATTGAGTATAAGCCCAAACTGTTAATCTCTCCTCGTACGTCAACCCCTTCATCCCCGGAATCAATCTGATGAACCTCCTCTGAACTCCTTCAATGCCACCACACCCTTCCTCACTATACCAAAACTGCACACAATACTCCAGATGTCTCACCAAAACCCTATACAATTGCAACAACACTTCTCTACTTTTATACTCTAGTCTTTTTGCACGAAATGCTAACATTCCATTTGCCTTTCTTATTACATTTTGTACCTGCATATAGACTTTCTGTGATTCATGAGCAAAGACACCCAGATCCCTCTGCCCAGATACTATCAACAGAGAGGCATTTACTCTTTAAGTAAAAAGCAAATATGAATTTCTCAGGATTCATAGAATCATAGAATTCCTATAGTGCAGAAGGAGGCCATTTGGCCCATCAAGTCTGCACCAACCCTCTGAAAGAGAACCCTACCGAGGTCCAATCCCCTGCCCTATCCCCGTAACCCCACCCAAACCTTTTGCCCTAAATGGCAATTTATCATGGCCAATCCACCGAACCTGTACATATTTAGACTGTGGGAGGAAACCGGAGCACCCGGAGGAAACCCACACAGACATGGAGAGAACATGCAAATTCCACACAGACAGTTACCCAGGGTCGGAGTCGAACTTGGGTCCCTGGCGCTGTGAGGAAGCAGTGCTAACCACTGTGCCACCTTGAAGAAAACAGAGAAAACTGAGTCTCAGAACAAGAAATAGAAAGCAAACAGAAAAACATAGAATGCAACATGCTGCAAGCAAAATATTACAAAAATTTGAAAGAAAACGAGTCCTGCCTGCCATGGATTCGTCATGGGTGGGAAGGAAAATCTGACGGATCATTGAAAGGTCTGTTGATAATGGGTGGGAATTTCCAGTCTTGGAACGACTGGGACTGGAAAATCCCAGCAAAGGAGTGGACGGCTGATGAATACCCATCAAAATGAAAATGCACAAACATTAGCATAAAAGTTGTAGGTGCCATCAGATAATCTTCCTTGTGCTAATTTAATGAGAAGATGTGTATTTACTCAATAAATATCCAACCATCTGTTTCTTAAAATGGTATGTATTATCCTATGTTACCTCTAGACTTGAGGGCGGCACGGTAGCACAGTGGTTAGCACTGTTGCTTCACAGCACCAGGGTCCCAGGTTCGATTCCCGCTTGGGTCACTGCCTGTGCAGAGTCTGCACGTTCTCCCCGTGTCTGCATGGGTTTCCTCCGGGTGCTCCAGTTTCCTCCCATAAGTCCCAACAGACGTGCTGTTAGATAGTTTGGTCATTCTGAATTCTCCCTCAGTGTACCCGAACAGACAGCGGAGTGTGGTGACTTGGGGATTTTCACAGTAACTTAATTGCAGTGTTAATTTAAGCCTACTTGTGACACTAATAAAGATTATTATTATTGAACTGTATTCCTGGATGACCTCCTTCCTATCTTCCACCCTCCGTAAACTTAAATTCATCCAAAACTCTGCTGCCCTTATCTCACACCAAGTCTTGTTCACCCACCAATCCTGTGCTTGCTGATCTACATTGGCTCCAGGCTCAGCAAAATTTCCATTTTATAATTCACACCTTGGGCTCATCCCTCCCTATCTTTTAAATGTTCTTGCGATATCTCCGTTTGTGCGATTTTGGTCACTTGCAAATACCTGACTTTAATTGCAGCACCATTGGTGGCCATGCCTTCAACTGTTGAGATGTTAAGCTCTTGAATTCCTTCCTTAAACCTTCCCTCCCTTCCTTTAAGACACTCAAAACCTACATCTTTGACATCATCTGTCCTAATATCACCTTTTTTGGCTCAGTGTCAAAGTTGTTTGATATCGCTTCTTGAGTCATTTTGCTACAGTAAAGGTCCAGTATAAATGCAAGTTGTTGTTTCTGATGAAAGGTCATTGACATGAAGTGTTGACTCTGTTCCTCGCTCCACAGATGCTGCCTGACCTGCTGAGTATTTCCAGCATTTTCTGTTTTTATTTCTACCTTTCCACAATAACCGTAATTTCTTAATTATCAAAAACATCTAGCAATCACTGTCTTAAATATATTGAATGGCTGAGCCCTATGGAGTACAGAATCCCAAAGTACCATAATAATAATCACTTATTGTCACAAGTAGACTTCAATGAAGTTACTGTGAAAAGCCCCTAGTCGCCACATTCCGGCGCCTGTTCGGGGAGGCTGATATGGGAATTGAACCCGCGCTGCTGCCTTGTTCTGCATTGCCCTTTGAGTGAAGACATTTCTCCTCATCTCAGTCCTAAATGGCTAACCCCTTATTCAGGGATTGTGACCTCCTAGTTCTGGACTCCCCAGCCATGGGACACATCTGCCCAGAATCTATCCTGTCAAGCTCCTTAAGAATTTTCTATGTTTCAGTAAAATAACTTCTCATTTTTTTAAATTCTAGGGAATTCGGGACTAGTCTGATAAATCTTTGCTCAGAAGCCAATTCTCTCATCCTAATAATCACTTTGGTGAACCTTTGTTGCACTCTGTCCAAGGCATGAATTACTGCAGTAAATCATAGCAAACCTATCCAAATTATATTTTTAAAAATATGTTGGATTTAGAAATCATGACTCGGTAAGTACAGAAATAAAACTCCAACCGTCTTTATGACTAGTTCCTATCCTGCCAAAAAGAAAATTAAAATTAAGTAATGCCTTCCAGCAGAAACAGCAACCTTTCATTCCATTGAGATTGTTTTCTACCATCATAAAATAGCACCCCAACTGATCAGAAATAGTATAATAATTTCTCAATTAAATTTACACCACAAGGGAGCATATTATAATTTGAATAGGATTGTTGTTAAAAGGAGAAATATATAAAAAGCTATTGGTATAGACATATATAAATAGATAATTTATAGAACACAGTGATTATTGTGCTACTGTGATAATCTTGAAGTCAGATGCAAAATACAACCAGGCAGCATTGAATAATATCACACACTTTGATATGCTTGATTGTTCCTCACCAGGATTGTACGTGTAATTATTTATCACTCTCCAGAGATTAAATTTGGAAGCATCATTGGCACTGGGAATTGAACTTGCACTATTGGGAAAACAATCTGGACTGTAGAAATAGCTTTAAATACTCTTTACTTATCCTAAATCTTAATGTCATGTGCTAGAATTTGTAAATATTTAACAAACCCTTCAATCAGAAGCCAGTCTAATGAAGGATTTATGTTCTATATGTATGCCTAGATTATGTAAAACTTCCACTTGTCCTGATCTGCTGTCATAAAAACAAAGTTTGCATTTACATCGCACTTTTCAGGGCGGCACAGTGGCGCAGTGGTAGCACTGCTGCCTCGTGGCGCTGAGGACCCAGCATCGATCCCAGCCCCGGGTCACTGTCTGAGTGGATTTTTCACATTCTCCCTGTGTCTGCGTGGGTCTCAACCCCACAACCCAAAGATGTGCCGGGTAGGTGGATTGGCCACGCTAAATTGGCCCTTAATTGGGGTGGAAAAATAATTGGGTGCTCTAACTTTATTTTTAAAAATATATCGTCCTTTTCGCAACTACCAGACATCTCAAAGCACTTTATGGCCATTAAATTATTTCTGAAGTGTAGACACTGTTGAAATGTCAAAAATGCAGCAGCCAATTTGCGCACAGCGAACTCCCACAAATATCGAGGATGACATCTATTCAGGGCATGAGTTTCTGCCATGGCTCTTCATGAGACTGAACTGATTCTCGATCCACAAATGGGGCAGCACATCCCACGGGATAGTGGGATCCAGAGAGCAGGATTTCCTTCCTTTCCTTCTCTGCCTCATCATGGAGGCATTGGGACTCAAAGTGTCATGCAGCTTGAGGAGCAAGTTGTTGCCATTCTGAATCAATGGCTCCTCCCAGTCATTAAGGTCAACGCCACCAAGGACAGCCTCAAAGTATCTTGAAGCACTTTCTTTGTTCTTCCAGAATCTTGGCCATTTGAGTGTTGAAAGAACAGGTCCTGCTAGGGCAATCAGTTTTTGGCCATCTGGATCTTGTGTCCAACACATCGAAATTCACTTTGCAGGAGTTTGGTCCAAGAAGGACACTAGCATGTGCTTGGCCAACTTCCCATTAGCTCTGGCCCATGCATTGCTGGTGGAATTTTTTTAGCATTCATCTTTGTCACTGATACACAGTCCAGGTCTCACTATAGTACAGGAGCATGGACGAGACAACTCCTCTGGACACTCAAAAACTTTTGTTGTCTTGCGGACGGGTTGCCATAGTTTGTAAAGGTCCCACAATGTGATAATGGCCAAATAATCTGTTTCTGTGATGTTGACTGAAGGATAGGCCAGGATATCAGGGTCCTCAACATAGCACCAAGAGATCTTTTCCACCTGTCCGGGCAGACAGACGAGGCGGTTCAACTTCTCATCCCAATGAGGACATCTCCGGCCTCAATTTGTAGCACAGTGGTTAGCACTGTTGCTTCACAGCGCTGGGTCGCAGGTTTGATTCCTAGCTTGGGTCACTATCTGTGGGGAGTCTGCATGTTCTCCCCGTGTCTGCGTGGGGTTCCTCCGGGTGCTCCGGTTTCCTCCCATAAGTCCCAAAAGATGTGCTTGACAGGTGAATTGGACATTCTGAATTCTCCCTCTGTGAACCTGAAGAGGTGCCGGAGAGTGGCGACTATGGGCTTTTCACAGTAACTTAATTGCAGTGTTAATGCAAGCCTACTTATGACACTAATAAAGGTTATTATTAACATTATATTTTTTAATGCTTATGCCCTGGAATGGAATGCAACTTTTTAATTCAGAGGCCGGACTGAGCCACAGATGACAGGACATGATTGTTGAAGAGTAGGACCTCTACTAGTCACATTGCCCTTAGTGTCCAAAAAGGTTAAGTGGGGTTACTGGGAAAGGGTGGAGGTGTGGGCTTGAATAGGGTGCTCTTTCCAGGGGCCAGTGCAGACTCGATGGGCCGAATGGTTTCCTTCTGCACTGTAAATTCTATGATCCTAGTCCGCCTGCCTGGGAATGGGGAGCTGTGGGGGTTTGGAGGTGCCCCGCTGCAGTATAACTGGGCTCCGTCTTCAAAAATGGATTAATTCCCCCACAGCAGTATCTCTTCACGGGAAATTTCCCCTTTTTAAATCTGCTCGGACCCCACTCCCATTTACCACGGGGCATAAAGGATACGTCAGCTTCCCTTGCTTTCGGGCTGGTACCAGAGGAGTTACATTGGGCTGACCCAAAATTCGCCTGTAATCCGCCCTATTCCCAGCTCTCACATATAGATTGCGATATTTTCAGGACAGAGGTAGAAATAAATTAAGGGCCGCTGTGTTTTTAATATCAATCGACTGCGCACCACATAATAACCCCATTGTAGATAACGAAAACAGTCACTTTAACCTGTAAACCCCCGTGTGGTTGTTTCTACGGCAAACAGTTTGGCAGTGTGGCATGAAACGTAAACTAGGAAACGTCTTGATGCAAGAGGAGCGATTGCCAGTTTGGGCCCTTTAAAGGCGGAGTGTAAAAAGGGCACAGTTGCTGGATCTGAACTGACATGTCCTGTTTGCAGGACCTGCAGTTTGACTGCTGACAGCACACAGTCCTCAGGAAGCCAGCAAACTTTAACAGAGAAAATTAAACAAAATGCAGCCACGTTTTGTTCATTGCTTAAGGGGTTGGTGTGTATCACCAGATGTGATGATCATTTGGACAATAAGACACTCTGAGGTCAACACTTTGCGGTGGTCCTAAAGGTTTACCGATCCTTGTCTCTATTCAAAGTATTTTTCCCCCCCAGTTGTTACATTTTATTTGATTGTGCTTATCCATGATCCATTGGGCAATGGAATCGGCGGAGGAAGAGCTTTGTGACCTCGCTTCAATTAGACGGTGAAATGAATTAACAAGGGTTACAATGCGCCTGGAGACCTTGGACTCTACAAGTTCTGTGCTGTGATCTTTAGGAATAGATATCCAACAGACATATTATTTCTTTAACCACACCAGGGATGGTCCAAGGTGAAATTGTCCATGGCAATGCTCTGAAGGAGCCATGCGGATTGGAACTGTAAACCCTGTCTCTCTCCACAGCTGCTGCCGGAGCTCCTAGGGTTTCCCCCCAGCATTTTCTGTTTTATTTCAGATTTGCAGATGCATCCGCAGCACTTACCTTTCATATTTACGCAACTGTCCATGGTGGCTGATATTAGAACCGATATTTCAAAGTATTACACAGGGAACTTCTTCGTTTCTTTTAACTTTGATTGTTTTTTTAAATGGATTAAATTGATACGAATGTGGAATTTGCAATATGATGTTTGATGGGCTTTTCTTGAGTTTTGAACCGAGCGAGCAACTTAGCTGTGGAGACAGGAAGCTTGCGGGTCTGCAGCACACCCCCATCTGGACAACAGACGCTGGTTAGAAACTTTTGGTGAGATGTGGGTGTCTGTGTCTCAATCAGCGTTTTTAGTATTTAAAAAAACAGGATCATCATCGTCATCAAGATGTCAAAATCCTAACTCCATTGCCCCAAGAGTCCGCGGCCAGTGTGGTCCAGATGGCGCTGAGCTGGAGGTCCAAAGCTTCCTGTCTCCAAGTGGCTTGTCCAGCTCACCAGTTAACTTGTTTTACATCTGTTCTGAAGATCCATTTATTTTCCGAAAGGAAGGCAGTCTGTTTATTGAAAGTGTGAAGTAGCCACTTTAGGAATGAGGACCATTCACCTCCCAGCCACAGGGCTGCTGGAAAGGGTACAGAGATTTATTCTGGGTGCGCTCAGCGCCTGCAGAAATCAGGATTTGCCTGGTGCAGTTTAACTTGTTTTCTGACTCACAATGCTTCAAATGCAGCGCCGAAGGAAGCGGCGGAGGATTTGCTACTGTCCTTAACTCGGCCCCCAGACACCAATTCAAATTGAAACGATCCGACTGAGGGACAAATCCTGTGATTAAAGAAGATGTTGGTTCACAGTTCCATGATCAGATAGCGGTGCTGAGCGGGGTGTGGAATAAGGACTGTGTTCGATATTTGTTGAAGGGACAGACCTTCACTGAACTCAGCTGTTAGGGAGCAAATTAATATCGATGTGGTGCCTTATCTTCATAGATCACCCAGCTCAAAATTGAAAACAACCCATTTGCCAAGGGATTTAGAGGGGGAGATGACAGTGACCTTCGCGTATCTCGTTTACAGAGGTACGTTATGCAGCAAACATGCAGGTACTACATTTTATTTACGTTGTTGCTGAAATCTTTGTATTTTAATTTCATTATCTTTCTAAAGTTCGTTTTCTACAGGTTTCCCTCTTCTATCAATCGCATCATGCCATTTTTTGGGTCAGGTGTCTTCCTGGACTCCTGCTACTCTTCCAGAATCGAGTAGGTGCCAGAGAGAGAGGGAGTAGTCCTGATTTCTCAATGAGAAATGCCATTTTTACGCGTTCAGTTTTCAATCTGAAAATTGAATTGAAACCGAAGGAATTTTCAAAGGGGGCCATTGATAAAATGTGGGAATGGGCCAAAACGCGGCAGATAGCTTTCGTAAAAGTGCCATATACATTTATTTGCAGAACAGCTTGGTGTTGTTGAATTACAGCTTCGCAAGGATGTGAGAAACAAGTTTCTCCAACCCTTTTCATTTCATCCCTTTTCCTTCTCCCGGGTGCCAAATCTAACCTTGCTCATTAATAGGTTGTAACAGAATCCTAGCTTTTATGACAAGTATAGAATGTAACAGAAATACAAACAGAACGTGCTGGAAAAGGGCAGCAGGTCTGGCAGCATCTGTGGGGAAGCAGAATTAACAGAGTCCAATGTGACTCTTTGGAATAATACTTCACACTATATACTTCCAGAATATAACCCTCCTGCGGTAATGACAAACCTATATCCAGGCTTTATAAGTTCCCAGTTAGAATACTGCAGTATTGGGGTTCGCATTATAGGAGGGGTATTGAGACCCCGAGAGCGATCTATTAGAATATTTCCATGTACGAGGCAATTCCAATGGGTCAAAACCCTCGCTAACAGCACTGTGGGCGTACCTACACCACATGGACCGCAGCGGCTCAAGAAGGTAGCTCACTACCAACTTCTCAAGAGCAATTAGGGATGGACAATAAATACTGACCGAGCCAGCAATACCCACATCCCATAAATTAATTTTTAAAAAACATTTGAAACATTTTCTTTACAATTGCATATTATGGGGCAAAATGCTAGAAGTGTAAAACATTATGAAAGAACGGTAAACTGTATTCTGCTGTAAAACTCTGTGACTGAGGCTCTGTTTTCAGCGAAAGTCTAGAATAAGAGGCCAGTGAGAAAAAAATAATTGTCAGTAAACTGGGCAGTTCAGGGTGAATGGTTGAGGCAAGAAGTATCAACACGCAAGGTTTGATTGACAGGTGGAGTAAAGGAGGATGAAGGGTGAGAGAATAAAGGAGAAGGGTTAAAAAGAACAGAACAGGACAATGTGATTGGAGTAATTTGCTCTATTGAAGATCGAACACCAACACAAACGGGTTTGGTCAAATTACCTGTTTTCCTTGTTGTAACTTCAATGCATTTTATGTAAATGTCATAGAATTTACAGTGCAGGAGGAGGCCATTCAGCCCATCCAATCTGCACCGCCCCGTGGAAAGAGCACCCTCCGCCCCTCTGCCCACACCAGTGTTCATAAGAGTTACATGTGTCAAGGTGCCTCTGTGAAGGATCAATCTCGGTTTCAGCCCAGGTGTCTACATTTCATTAAAAATGTTGTGTCCAGACTTCGAATTCTAGAATGGAAATGAGGCCTTTCGGCCTGTCGAGTCCACACTTTCTCTCTGCAAGAGCAATGCGACTAGTCCCACTCCCCAGCCCTTTGTCCGCAACCCTGCACATTTTTATCTTCAGGAGTTTGCCGAGTTGACTTTTGAATCTGCCTCTATCATCCTCCCAGGCAACGCATTTCAGATCCTAAAATGTCGCCTTTGGTCCTTTTGCTAATCGCCTGAAATCAGCATCTCCTGGCTCCCCACCCCTCTGCCAAAAGGAAGCAGTTTCTCTCTATCCATTCTGTCTAGACCCCTATCAAATATCCTCTTAACTGTCTCTAAGGAGAACAACTCCTTCTCCAGTCTGTTCTCAAGCTGAAGTCCCTAATTTCTGAAACAATTCTGGCAAACCTTCATTACATCTACCCGAAAGCTTTCACGTCCTTTCTAATATGTAGCGCCCAAAAATTGAACACAACATATTCCAGTTGAGGTGCAAACAATGTTTTGCAAACATCTGCCAGAAATTCCTAGCTTTTGGACGCGACGATGTATCTATTTCTCTAGCGCAGGGTCCCGGATGTCTTGTTAACCACTTTCTTTCAACCTGCCTGGTCACTTCCCCGCGTCCCCTATGGAATTGAAGCCTTGGGCTTCATGTTTCCTTTCCTAATTTTTCCTGCCAAAGCTTCATATATCCTCTTCATGAGATTCCATCTGGCTGCCAATTCCACCGACCGGTCTATGTAATCGATCACTATCCTCCTCAGAGTTCACAATACACCAAGTTCTGTAAATATTGAAATCGTGCCAGCTAATTGAACGTATAGATGTCTGTCAGTAAAAGCAGCGGTCTTGGTACAAACCCGTGGGAAACGCCCCAGGACATCTTCCTCCAGCCTCGACTTCCTATCCAACAATCTGTCTGTGCAGAGTCTGCACATCCTCCCCGTGTGTGCGTGGGTTTCCTCCGGGTGCTCCGGTTTCCTCCCACAGTCCAAAGATGTGCGGGTTAGGTGGATTGGCCATGCTAAATTGCCCATAGTGTCCAAAATTGCCCTTGGTGTGGGGTGGGGTTGCTGGGTTATGGGGATAGGGTGGAGGTGTGGACCTTGGGTAGGGTGCTCTTTCCAAGAGCCGGTGCAGACTCGATGGGCTGAATGGCCTCCTTCTGCACTGTAAATTCTATGATAATCTATGATAATCTTCCTTCCTTTCCTCACATTTATGTGTCAACGTTTTTGATTGAAATGTCTCTGTGCACAGTTATAATGGAAACTCTCAATGTAAACGTGGTGCACTGTGATTACTCTTGCCCATCAGGGGCAATACTTTGGTACCTCAGTCATGTATCTCAGAAGTGCTCAGTATGTCCGGCACTGTTTATTTGGTATATTCTGGGCGCCCTGTGTGTAATGTTACAGGAGATCAACTCCGTGCAAATACAAATTTCTTCCCTTGTCTTTTCTTTGTTTCTTGCTTTGCAGAGAATATCCAGTGATTTCAAAAAGCATTGTTAGGCAAAGACTCATTTCGAACCATGGTCAGTTGACCCCGAAAATGGAAGGGAACCCCCCTCACGGGGCTCAGGGTCACCAGCACTACCCGTTCGACAACAACGGACCTATTCAGTTAACTGCATCGGGGGCCCAGGATCTGTCACTCAACCCCTTTACAGCGCAGAGAGATTCGGGGCTAATCTATCACTGTTTTAAACCAAGAGGTAACTGGCGGCAAGATTTAAAGTGCGTATTGAGAAATGGTTGATGATATATGAGGCTGCAGTAAAGAGTTAAGGATGGCAATGACACAATGATTAATGCCTTCGAAGAGATTCAAAAAGTTCCCTCTATTTGTGAAGTTTTTTTTAAAGCACACATTGGGCACTGGCACACACTCCTCCCCCCCCCCCCCCCCCCCCGCCCCCTCTCCTTACTCTCTGTTACTGCTAACATTCTCTCTTCCTTGACTGCAAACAGAAAGGCAGGCTGTTCTGTTACCCCCAATGATGGGATGTACTGCCGGCCAGTAGCTGCTAAATCAGATTACAAGGACGATCTTGCGGTCAAAAGCGAAAGTTCTTTCTATCTGATCGGTTCCAATGTTATGATACAGCTGAACACATTGCAAAAAAAACCTCTGTCAGCAGAATGTGCAGATCCGGTTATGATTTAACCTTCTGCCATCTGTTTGCTGTTCATCAATATGGCAAATATTTGTTCTATTCGTCGCTGTTTTGATTTTTACTCCCACTATCCGGTGGGTGGACCAATCATGGTATTCTGGAGATCAGAAACATTAACTCTTTGCTGGGTTTTTCAGGCATGTTCTGTTTTTCCTTCGCATTTCCAGCATCCGCAGTAATCTGCTTTTATTGTGTTGAGGTCGTGCGAATAGGAAGGTAACGTGTAGCCTGAAGCTATAGGACTCGTGTTAGTATTTATTATTGTACTAAATCAACAGAAGGCGACCATTCGGCCCATCGAGTCTGCCCACCCTATCCCCGTAACCCCACCTGAACTTCTTGGACACTAAGGGCAATTTATCGTGGCCAATCCCCCTGAACCTGCACATCTTTGGACTGTGGGAGGAAACCCAGGCAGACGGGGAGAAAGTGCAAACTCCACACAGTCACCCAAGGCCTGAATTAGACCCGGGTCCCTGGAGCTGTGAGGCAGCAGTGCTAACCACCCTTGTTGAATACTTTTGCTGTGTACTTTTTAAAAATACAGGTTTTGGTGTGGAGCTTTACAGAAAATGGCCCGAATCGCAGACCTATCAAATTTCTAGTCATTCATTTTATGACTGCGAAATGGGCGGGGTCAAATGCGTTGGTCTCCACACTTCTGTCGGTTCCGGGGTCCTGCCAAACAAGGGCCCACCTCCCATAACTCAGAAATCCTACCCAAAATTTACATCTAGAAGTGTTATCCATTATCAAACTATATGCAGACATTCTGTAAACTATACATCGCGCAGTGTACAGTATACCTGGCACACGGTAGTTATGGAGCAATGATAAAGTGTAAGAATATTACCAACGAGAGGTGACTCCAGCACATGGAGCGCTCACAATGGAACATTTCCGAAATCACAGCCTCTTTTCCTATTGCGGATGGTCAAAGCAGAGGGGCTTGATTTACTGCGAAGTATTGTTCCACTTGCTGCCGGTTGCTGGAAATGCAAAAATCGCAGATCACCCCCGTGCTACCGATGAACATTATTTATTAAAACTATAAATCTTGCATCACCTGTAGGTTGTGTAAAATAGATAGATATCACGCCACGTGTTTGCATCTGAAAGGTTAATAGTTTGTTGCACACCGGCCTGTGTGTCTGCAGTTAACTTGCTGACATTAATGGAAAATGTAATCTGACTGTGGTGAGGATGGGAGGAATGACAGAGATAAGGTAAATGAGGAGAGCTGCTTGATCCTGTCAGGGAATGTGACCCTTAAATACAAGTACCGCGGGAGCCTGGGGAAGTGCAAGGGCAGGGTCTGGCAGCAGACTGTCAGTAAGTAACAGCTCAGACTGAGAAACATTCCTTGTGTTGATCGACGCTAAGAAGTTTGTTTTTTATAACTGTACAGTAGTGGTATTTTTGTAACGGGCAGCTGATACGACCCCCTGAATTCTCGTTGGACTCGCTGTTTCTAGATGCACAAGATAACGGGCGTCAATAAATTACTGAAACTTCCAGATTTTCCTTTGAAACAATAGATCACCGTAAGCCGATGTAATCATCAGCTTGGATAGCAGCATTTTACTGACAAATAGCCGGTTTCTTTAACAAAAACAATTACTTTTGTTTCCCACACTTTGCTGCTATTACATTCAGGGTTCAAATCAAATCATGTTCCACAATTGTCAGCGGGCAGAGCAGGGCGGGTCACACTGGCTCTTATGCCAGGGAGCTCTGTGCCTTCCCAACCGGCTGGCAGGCGATCACAGCCCAGCCACTCACCACTCAGCCCTGGTCCACACCAAAGTTGTCCAATTAGATTTCGATGCAGGTCAAACCTTTTGCAGTTGCAGAGACAGGTACCAAATTATTTGTCGAAGAATATTTTTAAAAATCAAAGAGGAAAAAAAGGAAGGAAAGAAATGGAAACAATCAATATCACGGGAGAAAAAGTGCCAGGAAATGCAATGAGATTGACAAGCCCCCCGGACGTGACCACAAAGCAGGTTTCCAGTGACACTGGGTCCCGAGAGCCGGCCATTTGCTGTCCTTTGGAAGGAGAATGCAGGACAGAACGGCCTTGCAGGTGGAAATGGGTGGTCATTGAGAGACACTCCGCGAGAACAGCAGCATAGGAGGTAACAAGAGGCAGGCGGCCTTTCGCATTCCATTGAAGCGTCCCGGGTGACGAGAAACCGACAACTGCACGATGTGGGGGTAAATGCAGCGGCCCTCCGGCTGCGATGCCACACCCTGCCGAACAGCAATGTGGTTTACTTTGCCTTCCTCAGTTAGTGAGGAATGACAACCCGCGGTCTATCGAGTGACACCCAAACCCATAGCTGAAAGTGCAACGTTAACACAACTCAGTATTGAAGAACTGGCAACAATGAACTGCATCAATTCGCCACAAGTGGCGAGAGTATTGGACAAGACTGGTTTACACTGAGAAACTCGTTTGCTTGGAGTCTCTCACCAACATCTCACCCAACAGGAGGGTTTTTGTGACAGGGAGGGGTCCCGGGTAAATGTGCTTCTTCTCCCCCCTCCCCCCTTGCTTTTGAGCAGGGACATTTGAGACTTCCCTTCAACTCAATACAATCTTAAATTGGGATCTTGCTGGTCAGTGTTCCTGGCAATCTTAAACTGGGATCTTGCTGATCAATGTCCCTGGCAATCTTAAACTGGGATCTTGCTGATCAATGTCCCTGGCAATCTCAAACTGGGATCTTCCTGGTCAGTGTTCCTGGCAATCTTAAACTGGGATCTTCCTGGTCAGTGTTCCTGGCAATCTTAAACTGGGAACTTCCTGGTCAGTGTTCCTGGCAATCTTAAACTGGGATCTTCCTGATCAATGTTCCTGGCAATCTTAAACTGGGATCTTACTGATCAATGTTCCTGACAATCTTAAACTGGGATCTTCCTGATCAATGTTCCTGGCAATCTTAAACTGGGATCTTGCTGATCAATGTTCCTGGCAATCTTAAACTGGGGTCTTCCTGCTCAATGTTCCTGGCAATCTTAAACTGGGATCTTGCTGGTCAATGTTCCCAGCAATCTTAAACTGGGATCTTCCTGATCAATGTTCCTGGCAATCTTAAACAGGGATCTTCCTGGTCAGTGTTCCTGGCAATCTTAAACAGGGATTTTCCTTAGCCAAGTTCCGCACACATGAGTGCGGCCTCAACCGGGACCTGGGATTCATGTTGTATTACATTCATCCCCCACATCTGGCCTGGGTTGAGAAATCCTACCAACTGTCCTGGCTTGAGACAATTCATACCTCTTTAACCTGGGGTTACCCCTATCTCTGGATCTGTAAACACTTAATTAACTGCAAATGCTCGCATTCTAAGCATTGTCTTGCATCTTTGAATTTGTCTATATATATGTTTCTGGAACATACCTCTTCATTCACCTGAAGAAGTGCTCCGAAACCTAGTGTTTGAAACAAACCTGTTGGACTTTAACCTGGTGTTGTAAGACTTCTCACTGGGATCTTCGTGGTCAGTGTTCCTGGCAATCTTAAACTGGGATCTACCTGGTCAGTGTTCCTGGCAATCTTAAACTGGGATCTTGCAGGTCAGTGTTCCTGGCAGTCTTAAACTGGGATCTTCCTGATCAATGTTCCTGGCAATCCTTAAACTGGAATCTTGCTGATCAATGTTCCTGGCAATCTTAAACTGGGATTTTGCTGGTCAATGTTCCTGGCAATCTTAAACTGGGATCTTCGTGGTCAGTGTTCCTGGCAATCTTAAACCGCGATCTTCCTGGTCAGTGTTCCTGGCAATTTTAAACTGGGATCTTCCTGATCAATGTTCCTGGCAATCCTTAAACTGGAATCTTGCTGATCAATGTTTCTGGCAATCTTAAACTGGGATTTTGCTGGTCAATGTTCCTGGCAATCTTAAACTGGGATCTTCGTGGTCAGTGTTCCTGGCAATCGTAAACCGCGATCTTGCTGGTCAGTGTTCCTGGCAATTTTAAACTGGGATCTTGCTGATCAATGTTCCTGGCAACCTTAAACTGGGATCTTCCTAGTCAGTGTGCCTGGCAATCTTAAACTGGGATCTTCCTGGTCAGTGTTCCTGGCAATCTTAAACAGGGATCTTGCTGATCAATGTTCCTGGCAACCTTAATCTGGGATCTTCCTCGTCAGTGTTCCTGGCAATCTTAAACTGGAATCTTCCTGGTCAGTGTTCCTGGCAATCTTAAACTGGGATCTTGTTGGTCAATGTTCCTGGCAATCTTAAACTCGGATCGTCCTGATCAATGTTCCTGGCAATCTTAAACTGGGATCTTGCTGGTCAGTGTTCCTGGCAATCTTAAACTGGGATCTTCCTGGTCAGTGTTCCTGGCAATCTTAAACTGGGATCTTGCTGATCAATGTTCCTGGCAATTTTAATCTGGGATCTTGCTGATCAATGCTCCTGGGAATCTTAAACTCGGATCTTGCTGGTCAGTGTTCCTGGCAATCTTAAACTAGGATTTTCCTGGTCAGTGTTCCTGGCAAACTTAAACTGGGATTTTCCTGGTCAGGTAGTTCTGTTCAGCGCTAGGTAAGATCCTTAGCGAATCTTCCAAATGTCTGACTGTATTTTATCTCCACTCATCTCCAAATCTTCTGTAAATGTTTTCCTGATTGAGAGAATGGGTGCACGTCCCAAGGCTTTTGGGGTACACGGGAGTGCTGAGGGGGGACAATCCCCCCCCCCCAATTCTTTCCAACATGTGTGGATCTCTCCACCTCGATGTAGAATTCGGTAGTTGGGGAAGGGAGAGGAAAGGACAGGGGGCCACAGATTGTCAGAGTGTGATCAGGAGGCAGTGCTCCTGCTGAATCCTTCCTCCAGGCACGTTTAAGATTGGCGTTATTGGAATCCTTTGGACGAAGTTACACGGCGATGTCCACTAAAAGGCAAACACTGAACTATTTAAAGCACCTTGTATCATTTCCGATTACACTCACACTTCCCAATCCTCGCCTCCCAATTGTAGTTTGTGTGTGTTTTTTTCAGGTTCTAACTATAAACACTCATTGATAATTAGTTCTCATTGTGCAAGAGAACTGCAATCGGTAGATTAAGGCGTGGAGATTACAGATTGCATTGCCCGAATGCATTTTACCCCATTCATTGTGATTCTTCAGATATTATAGAATCAAAATGAGGCCATTCGGCTCACCATGCCTGTCCTGGCTCTTTGAAAGAACTATCGAATTAATCGCACCTGCTCTTTCCACGTGAAAAGGATCAGAAATGCAGGGTCGAGTATAAATCCAGTTTCCATTTCAAGGTTATCATTGAATCTGCTTCCACCGCCCTTTCAAGCAGTTCATTTCATCATAAATCTTCTTCTTAGACAGTCCCTCGGAGTCGAGCAGAATTTACTTCCACACTGAAGATGAGTTCTCAAATGACTGGGGAGTACAACGCGCAGTCTCTGTCACAGGTGGGGCAGATGGGGTTGGAGGAACGGGTGGGTGGGGTGTCCGGGTTGCCACGCACTCCTTTCACTTTGAGAGTGACCTTGAAACGTTTCCTCTGCCCTTCTGAGGCTCGCTTGTTGTATCCATGCTCTGAGTCGAGTGCTTGTTTCGGGAGTCTGGTGTCAGGAATGGGCCATTTGGCCAACCCAGCAGAGCTGACCCACCCTGGTCAATGCTTCAATGCTGCGGATGTTGTCCTGACTGAGATCACTGACATTGGTGTGTCTATCCTGCCAATGGAATTGCGCGATCTTATAGAGGATATGGAGATATTTTCACAGATCTACCTGGACCTTCATTTTACTATGTGTGTCACACTCTGATCTCTATCTCAAGCTCAATTGTTTCCAAAATAAAAACAGAAAGTGCTGGAAAAACAGACCAGGCAGCACCTGTGAAGTGAAACAGAGTTAACATATAAAGTCCAATATGATGCTTCTTGGAATTAAAAAGTTCTGAAGGAGTCATAATGGACTGGAGACATTAACTCTGTTTCCCTTTCCACAGATGCTGCCAGACCTGCTGTGCTTTTTCAGCACTTACTGCTTTTATTTCAGATCTCCAGAACATACATTATTGTGCTTTTACTCAATTGTTTCTGGTTCTTCGGCTACATTCTGGATCTCAGGCTTGATGATGCCTTTAATAAATTATTCCTCCCCCTTGCTTTACAGAGAACAATTTGCACATTTGTCCCAGAATTGTGTGCTAGGTTTCTGCTGGCGTTTGACACCGTTGTTTATATATTAGAGGACAATTCATAGTTCGATACTCAGCAAAAGTGCCTTAATGTTTGGTTACAGTGGCACTAGCTGATGATCATTGTATGTTATGCAATGGGGGAGGGGATCAAGAAGAAGAAGAATTTATATACACTCTCTAGTGGGACAAATTACATTAAATATAATTAAATCTCAAGGAATTTTTGGATTGGAGATCAGAAAACATTCAAAATCCTAGGTGTACCAAACACGCTGAAATTAAATGTTTGTTAGTAGTGTGTTACAATATAAAATATTCAGAATCAGGCAGTTTCTGGCTGAACTATCTAATAGCCACCATTCAAAATGTATAGAACCACTCCAGCACAGTATAATAAGCACATACTTAGAAAGGTCATCATGATTCCCTTCACAGTTACAGTGTTTGAAATACCCAATACCCCTAACCTCCACCTTCACGTGGCTTCTTTCAGTACTTATCTTGGTTACAGGAGGAAGACTTGAGGATGTGTCATTGGGTTACATCAGAGGCAAGAACATCTGATGGATTGAAGGAATGTTTATTCATTGAGGAAACCGCCTAATCGCCAAAAAATGAGAGCAGGGAAATAGGGAGATGGACAGATGTTTATAACATGAAACAAAAAAACGAATCGGCAAACACGTTTTGTGTTGTCGTTAGTGGAACCAAAGGTGAAGAATGTTTTCAGTGGGTTGCTGCCATTGTTAACCATTAACTCTGCCTGGTGGTGCGGAAAGGAGTGTAACAGTCATTTAGAATTTTCCATAGGATGGACAACAATGACACGCTTTTTTGTTTGTCTTCTTTCAGAAGCCCATGGCCACCCAGATCTGTCCTGCAAACGTCCCTTTCTCGAAGCCCCTGCTTCTATTGCCGAAGAACACTTCTTCCGTCCGCCACCATATGACCAGCAGGTGATGAGTCCATCCTATCGGAACGAGGCGGATCTAAGGGACGCCTGCATGTTTTCCACCCCTGGGAGTGATGTGCCCGGAGGAGCGGCCGCCGAGGAACATCCTCCTCAAACATTAAACTGCAACATGTGGGCTTCTGTGCCGCCGTATGGTAACTGCAGCGTTCAGACCATGGAGACCGTTCCCTATCAGCATTTCTCCGCACACTTCACCACCACAGCCATGCTGCCCCACCTCTCCACCATTCCAGCGCAGAGTTCCCAGCCTCCTTGCGATTCACAGTTCAGTGGCTACCATTCCCCACCTCAGCACCAGGTTAGACAACGGGTACCCATTTCTTCCTGTTCCCCACGAGACAGAATTCCTCTCTCGCCACACGAGAGAGTGCCGCCTTCCCCTCACGCTCAGAACGCTCGGGACTTCCTTTTCTCGCAGAGCCTATCTTTACCGAGAGAGCTACCGAGCCAGTACCATTCCGGGCTGGCTCCACCTGTGACAAACTGGGCAGACAGTTGACTCGGACTGATGTAGCCAAACAGTTTTAGTAAGACGGATGCAGAAACGGTTCGGGTTTTCTAACGTTGGGCAGGTAGATTTCAGAGTGCAAAAGCTTCGAATTTGCTTCAATTAGATTCCCTCCCCTTGACTCTGCTGAATCAGAGATACCCAATTGTTGTCTTCAAGAATACTCCTCGAAGAACACTTCCGCTTTTCACTACTTATTTCAGATTGTGTGATTCTTGCTCAATGTTGAGTTGATGGAACAAACTGTAAAATATGTCTTAAGTAAACTAAGAAAGACATAATGGCAATGCTGCAGTACTCTCCAGTTGTGAAGTTTCGCGTGGCTAGACCGGGAAATCAATGCATTCTGCACATCCTTGTATGCATAATGGACGGCGCGAAAAGACAAAGTATTTTGTGCTTCTATCCAATAGTGGAATATATAAAGAACAGTATCATATTTTAAAATCATCTATCTATGAATAATTTTGATGACTGTGAATTCAGTGGCTGGAGCTGAAATTATTTTTAAATGTTTCTTCCTCTGACCAACCCCCCTCCCCCATTTGCCCCCTCCCCTCCATTCGCCTCTCCGCCCCCTCCCCTCATTCTCCCCTCTCCCATTCTCTCCCCCCCCCCCCCCCCATTCTGCTGTTTTATTCCTTTGGCGTCACGCTTCATTCTGTAGAGTGTGGCCAGAGAACTGTTGCCAACCTGCCTGCCCCTGCGGCCCGAGGGAGGTGCAAACCCCGCCTTTATTAAGGCAGCTTTGCTTGTCAATTTGCTCTTCCTCGTTTGGGAAAGGGATGACTTTAACCCAGCACCTTCCATTGGTTGACCCTGGTTGATGTCTGTGGGCCCGCCGTGTGCAGGATCACTGGGGAGAACCAAAGTTCATACATTGTGTATGGTGCAGTGTATCAGTGAATGAACCCACCGCACTGCCAGAAGCACCAACTTGTAATTATTATTATTTTTATTTGTTATTTAATCTTTTCAAAAGTGTCCAGTTACTGAATAATGCCAAATATATATTTGTTTGCTTAATTACCCATGTAAGCTAGCCATTTTCGTGTGCATAATTTGACACAACTATCTATACAGCCGTTTACATGAAGTTTCTAATAGGAAAACTCGCTTGTTTGCAAACTTGGGTAATCAATTGTTTGCAGTGTAAAACCTGTGTAAAGGCGATTTTCAATTATGCAGAGAACATCGAACAAAATAAGTATTCATCCAATTGTGCACTGTAAGTGAATCAATTTGGTAAACAATTGTGCCTCAAAAATTAAACACTTTTAGAGAAAGATTTCAGAAACCCCACCCTAAACTCAAGACCGTTTCTGAATCTTTGCAACATTTCAGAGGCCCCATACCAGCGACCTTCTGCGCTTTAATTGGCGACACAGATTAGGCCTTAACCCCACTGCTCCCCTGTACAGTCGGCTGGCAATCAACGCTCCAACTGTGGGCGTTCATTAAACCTCTTAATTCTATTTTCAACGTTTGCTATCCAGTGCATGTTCTTGACCATCTCCCCCCCCCCCCACCCAATATCGTGCAGCACAACATAGTCTTCTAGGTCAAGAAACGTGAATCTTCTTGGCACTTTCGGGAGAAGAAAAAAATCCCCTTGCGCTGGAGTGGCAAAGCTGTAAATAGATCATTTATATATAAATATATATATTACAATTTCACTAAACGTCGCAGAGATCTATGCAAAATGTCATTTCTTTGTGACGCAGTGCATTGTTTCAACCGATAGGGTGAATAGATAATCTTCTACTCGCTCTGTGATCTGAGCAAGGAAATCTAAAAGATGTAATTGTCTGCTGGGCTCAGACCTGACTCTCTCCCCCCTCCATTCACCTGTATGCAACTGCAGCTCCTCCAACAAACAGATACCAGGAGACTACCGAGAAGGGGGGGGGGGGGGGGGGGGGGAACATAGCAATAAATCTATATCCTCATAGTGAAATAAGAGGCTTAATTTATTCTGCAAGTATTAAACTGGTCTGAAAAATATAATTGCAGCGCAAAGCCGCTCAAGCTACTGGCGCCAATTCTTCCATTCTGCTCCTTGCATTGCGCCAAATGGATGTTTGGTGAAATAGTTTATGTTTTGCTCTTCGTGCAACCCGCGCCGCACTGCATGTTAAAATGTCGCACTTGCATTCATATAGCGCCTTTCCATTGGCTTGTGACGTAGCAACACGCTTTGAAATTGATTCTTTTGCAACGCGGTCACTGTTTTTGTAGCCAATCTGGCAGCTTGTACCTGGAGTGAGTCCCGCAAACAGGCAGAGGCGGTGTTTGAAATCCACACGTTGTGTTTCATGGCATGCCGCCTTTGCATGATTTTAAACGCATCAAATGCCACCCTCGATACGCCAGCGGCACACTTTGCACAGTGTGGTGTCTCGTGGAGATTTAAAACATAGCTTCATGGTTCAAACCGTGTGTTTGGACATTTAAAAATAAAACGAGGATGTTTTCAGCAACCAGTTGTTTAATAAGTGTTTGTGTCTACAGTGGCAAAGACCGCAATTACCCATTAGGAGGGGAACCGGCGCTAACGAAAATAAAACTAAACTTTACAACATATAATCAAATCTGTTGATAGACATTTTCTATTTTAAAGAATTTAAAGTGTTAGGCTCGATGAATCTCCTGTCTTTTTGCAGTTCTAAAAGGCACTGTGCTATTGGCAGAATAGTATTGCTAGAATTATTTTAATTGCAGTATCACTGCCATTAAGAATCTGTAAATGAATTTGCAAATGTGCTTATTGATTCATTAAAGAACATCACGCACAAAGTGTGCATTTAGAAGTTATATCAAGCAACATTTGATACCAGGTCACGTAAGGACATATAAGGGCAGGTGACTAACAGCTTGGTCAAAAAGGTAGGTTTTCAGAAGCTTTATCAAGGAGGCAAGAGAGTTCGAGAGACAGTGATGATTAGGGAGGGATACGAGAGTTTAGCGCCCCCAGGCAACAGAACAAAGGACGCAGCTGCCAATGGCGCTGAGATGATAGTGGAGGCGATGCAAGAGGTTGGAGTTAGAGCACAGGTGGCTGAGGATCGTCGAACTGGAGAGGTTCCAGAGATGGGGCTGAGGTGGTGGGGAGGTGAACCATGGAGGAATTTGAAAACAAATATGAGAATTTTAAAATTAAGGCATATGTAATAATAATAGTTAACACTGCAATGAAGTTACTGTGAAAAGCCCCTAGTCGCCACATTCTGGCGCCTGTTCAAGTACATGGAGGGAGAATTCAGAATGTCCAATTCAACTAACAGCACGTCTTTCAGGACTTGTGGGAGGAAACCGGAGCACCCGGAGGAAACCCACCCAGACACGAGGAGAACGTGCAGATTCCTTCCCAAGTCAGAAATCGAACCTGGGACCCTGGCGCTATGAAACAACAGTGCTAACCACTGTGCTACCGTGCTGCCCACATGGAAAGAACTATACATAGCATCCTAATATGGTGCCATGTTACTTGTACTGACATTTCTTGAAAGAAAAGCTGTCCATTTTCTGTCAGGTTGAAGACCAAATACTTTCTAGTTTTTTTGTAGTGTGATTTGTTTAAATGCACCAGCTCATCTATTTTTCTTGTGCGATCATGTATGCATGGCGATTTAAAGGGGCCAATTTATGTGTGGCTGCACAGTTTAGAAGGAATATTGGTCGGGCTGCTAGTTCAAAATGGCTTCCAAAGTGTCAGACACACTTAATGAGAACAGATTTAGCAAAAGCTTTTCAAAAATTAAACTTAAGAAAGATACACACAAGGACTTCAGACATAGACCGCCCTTTATCGCCATGCTTTTTGGATAGATTGATTCCACTTAGCTACACCTGAACGTCTAAACATTAGGCAATTTAATTCTCCACTTAAGAGTCTAATTCCCAGACTCAGATGGTTGGAATAAGGATGTGTATTTCTCAGTGTGGTAGGATGTGGATCTGGCCCCATATATCCTCACATATGGGGTCATTTTGACATTCCATGATAGTTCAAAATGGGTGATAAGGAATTGACTGCCTATTTGACCTCACTCCCTGTTTTTAAATTAATGCATGTAATTTCTGGAGTTGGATTGGAATCCACAATCTTCACTCCAAGTATGCTACACTGAGCTAAGCTGGCATTTAAGACTAATAAAGATATTTCTGTTAAAACATAGAATACTGTAAATAGTTATTGTCTCCACTAGAATTAGGGGCCATGAAACATAAGACAGTCACTAATAAATCCAATAAGGAATGCAGGAGAAACTTCATTAACTAAGAATGATTAGAATGTGGAACTTATCACCAAAAGCAACAGTTGAGACAAAATATACAGATGCATTTAAGAGGAAGCTACATAAGTACATAATATAATGTTGCCACAGTCCCAGGGGTCCATAGGCCACTCTCTTCTTTGAGAGCTGACCAATGGTGATTTAACCTGAGGGTCATCACCTAAGGCAAGGGACAAGGTTGAGATAGTAGGGCCTTCATGAATAACCTCAGCCAATACAGGAATTGAACCTGTGCTGTTGGTGTCGCTCCGATTACAAACCAGCCATCCAGCCAACTGAGCTAGCCAACCCCCTAATCATGCAAAGGCGGCATATAGGGATAAAGGAATAGAAGGATATGTTGATGGAGTTAGGTGAAGAAGGGTGGGAGCAGGTTTATGTGGATCATAAATACTGGCATAGACCTATCAGGCTGAATGACCTGTTTTTGTTCCATAAATAATTGATAAAACTTTGCGTAGAGTTAATTTTTTTGTTGACATTAGAGTACCGGACAAGGCAATATGGTGATAACAGAATCAACACTCACTATTCATCAGAAATGGACCCATGAAAATGAAGCATTGCACTTTTCCTATATGAAGCATTTATTGCTAGAATTTACACAGCCATGAGACAATCTATCCCATTATATTTATCACAGCTGCTTAAGGAACTATATTTCTCCATCAAATAATGTCATCTTACAGTAAACATCTGCTTCAACTTAACTTCAAGAAATAACGCTGCTTTGATGATTCTAAAAAAGTAATCAAATATTTTGTATATTCTCTGCCACGGGTTTTACCTGTAAATAGTCTTTTTACCTGAAATCCTTCGAGGAATTTGTCAACAATGTTGAAGGAATATGCTGTACGGTAATAAACATTGTTTCTAAACTCATTATACTACATTATATTCAGCTTTAATCGTGCATATAAAGGATACATGCTGGGATCATATTGAGTATGATATGTTATACAAAAAACTCAATGGAATAATACACTAATAACAAATTCAGAAATATGTTATCAGATCCATGAGCTGTGTGAATATCGTATTCAGCGAGAACCCAACCTTGTCTATATTTACCATAGCCAGATTGCTGCATTAAAAAACAATTAACTTACAAAAAAACAATGACAGACTTATCTGGTGGATTAATTGAGTGATGACTTCCATGGTTCAATCTTAATGGCTGGGGAGAACCCATTTCAGCTGCAACCTGGAGCCTATGGAGATATCATTGTACAGTTAGAAGCTATTCGAAGCCAATGACAGGAACAAGTGAGCACAGAACCAAAGCAAAGCTGAGCAGCGATGTCAAAAATTTTCCAGCTTCATGGGTGGTGGAGAAGGGTCATGTGGACCAGAAATTAAATATTAATCTTCATTTGAGAAACTGATTGAATGTGACACATTTTACATGAATTTGTTGTAGCTGTAATTTTTAATTGGACTTGCATTAGCACTTTCCATATTTGGATTATGAACAGTTCAATTGAACAAAAATCATATCCAATGGATGTTGTACCTTGCCAGAGGCGAGGATCACTTGTTTTATTTATTGTAAATCATAGAACAATGTATCTTTTCAGAAGTTCAAAGGAGGACCATTACTCGGAGCATTTGCAATGTTTCAGATATTTGTATTCTGCGCAATTTAACTTCCTTACAATCCAAGTTAGCCAGAAAAGAAAAAAAAATCTTTGTCATTGTTTCAAAACCAATAAGATTGTTTTTTCTTTATTGAGATTTATATAAATATTTCCCCACATAATGCTATCTGCGGCAGCTATGCTTCCTGCTTCAGTCAGAAGGGTCAGACCATTTGTCAGAGATTAGCCTCAATACACCTTGACATCTGACAGCCAGCCCATTCACCTGCAAAAGCTTGGATGGTGGTGGCCATGCAAGATTTTGAGAGGTGCCACTGGATTCTTCCAGTCTTATCAGCAAGCAGATTTGTTAGCATTGGTGTTGTACTCCTCTGAATCAGGTGAAGTATCAGTTTCACTTACTCTGAGGCAAGACAACTTTCATTGTTCTAAATACTTCAATTAGATTGGAATGTCAGTGCTCCTTCCCTGAAGCAAGCTGTCTGTGGGATCAGTAGCAATTGAAACTGTAAACTGTAACTGAAATTGTATAGTTAATGCTATACATGAGGGATTCTCAATATCGCTGTAGTATGGGACATCACATTAATGCTCCCATATCGACCTATATGATAGATGGTATATTGGAATCTTTATAAAGATCTTGATTTTGTGAAGATTTGTGCTGAAGTGGTCGTGAAAGAATTTTTTAGCTGTGGCTTGAATTTATGAATCATATCAGAAGTTTGGTTCAAAAGAAAAACAAAAATCTTCGGAGTTTACAATATTTGGGATCAGAAACATTGTTAAAAATATTTTTCTTTGTAATCGGCAACTTTATTTTGTTAAAATAGAGATGAATATTTTCAGTGTTATCAGAGTGATTCTGTCATCTACCAGTCTAAGATTTTTGTCTAAAGTTTTCAAACAAACTTTTAACCATGTGTATTTGGCTGTCAACAATCCATATGAAAGAAAACAGACAGATCCATAGTTTATGATGTTTATTCTTCCCTCTATTTCTTGTTATTCTTTTCCTGTTCAGTTCCCCTTCTCTCCCATTTCCGTAATATTTACAGGACTTCCTAAGTAAAAGACAGTGGTGATTTTGTTGTGGTTTGTTTCACATTGATGTTAATTATCCTGTAAAATCCAGCCCAGAATCAGGGAGTCAACTTTGGAGCAAAACGCATTGAAACTCCAAATTACACTATAAGAGTAGCAATTTACAGTGTAATTTCACCCTATGAGGGTGGGCAGTAAAATTATTCCCAGGCGACATCAATTAGCCATTCAGAATTGCCTGAAATTCTTTTTTTTAATTTTAAAGGAGCCAATTCTTTTTTTCCCCAATTAAAGGGCAATTTAGCGTGGCCAATCCACCTACCCTGCACAGCTTTGGGTTGTGGGGGTGAGACCAATGCAGACGCGGGAGAATATGCAAACTCCACACGGACAGTGACCCGGGGCCGGGATCAAACTCAGGTCCTTGGTGACGTGAGGCAGCAGTGCTAACCACTGCGTCACCATGCCACCCTAGAAATGCCTGAAAATGATACAGATTACAATGCAGCTTTTCCATCTTCCACATACCATACAATACCTCTGCCAGACTACGTACCTAAAAATGGAATCTTAATGTTGGAGAAATGGCAGGCTTATTCTTGTACCTAATCCCTCTGTGGTGATATGACATTGTCTGCTGTCCCTTGATTTGGGATGCCATCTACTCAGGGTTGCAAATTTCTTCCATTGGTCTTCATGTGACTGAACAGGACAATTTTCAACCTGCTTGTCTTTGAGAACCTCAGGCAGGACATTCCATGAGGTGGTGAGATCTAGAGTACAGGATTTGCTTCCTTTTCTTTCCTTCTTTGTTACAACAAAACACTGCCCCAACCAGTATCCAAAAATTCAAAGTTCTTTCTCTACTTTTTCCTCCAATATTCTCCTCTTTTTGAAGTGGCTGACTCCTTGCTTATTTACATCCCATGGACTAGGCACCCCCTTGTACCCACAGAAGGGTCATATTTTTGGTTATTAAGAGGGGAAATCTTGCTTAATTTACCCTTCCTTATCTCAGAGACGTAGAGGCCAATTATGCTTCCTTTACTTCCACACTGACTTAGAATAACTCATACAGCACCATAGATCAAAACTTGGGATAGAATCTTTCCAAAAAATTACAAAGTGTCAGTCCCGGCGAGAAAAACGGAGTCGACGCAATTTCTCAGGAAATTTCGAGTCGCTTAGGAAAAAAGTGAGTGGGCATAGTTAATGGCATCACCATGGTGAGGCTGGGACTCTTAGAGCTGGGAACCAGCTTCAAGCTGATTGGGGCACCATTCTTAAAGGACGCCTGACCTATGCTGCCGCCAAATGGCACCCAGGCTACCTATCGGGGGGTGGAGATCTGGGGAGAGTGCTCGTTAATGGCATGCTAATGTATTGAAATGGGTTCCTGGGCTCGCACTGCGTGATTCACTCTACTCACTGTCATGGCGGGGTGGGGGATGAGGCTTGGGAGTAAGATTCAAAAAGCCAAACATGCTGCAGAGAATCATATTTTTCGCTTCCCTCTGGATTTTGAGCCTGCACCGACATTTTCACGGACGGGGAGAGAGAGTTCGAAATCATCCCCTTCGATACTCCTGGACTTGGCTACTTAACTTTTAACCAGCCAAGCCTCTGACAACGTCAATTAAAACATTTTAACCCTTTCCAGTCTGTTCAATTTGGCTTTGAGAGTACCAGAATGTACAGTGCATTCAGTGGAAGCATTTCATCAAAAAACAAGGGCCACTTACAACATCTAATCTCAAAGTTGAAAGTACTCTGTAATCATTTATATTTGTCTTTTTTATTTAAAACGAGTGATCCTCCACATGGAATCAGCACTAGCGGGAAGTTTGTGTGGAAATTATGGGCACATATGAATGAATGAACTGATCATTTGGTCCCAGTGAAGAGCTGCACTTTCTCAGTGAAGATAAGTCAGATAATTTGTGCCACTGTTTTGTAGAAGCCAAATTGCTAACCAGTGTGAGCCTCATTACAGCTTTAAATGTTATTCAGTGGATCCCGAGCAGCATTTCATGTCTTTTGTTCCACCTTCTCCTCCTTAGTGCAGCTTGTGCATTAACATAGATGCACAACTGGTTTGTTCATCTGAGGTTTTGAAGTTGGATTCTTAAAAGTCACGATGGGGTTTTGTGTATGGGTTTGAAAGTTTAACTTCTTTCCGATTGTCAACTTTTATTTCACTTTGCTCCTTCATTTGTGCATTCTTTCTCAACGCTTTTCTTTTTGCAATACAAAATCTTTGTTTATCATTCCTTTTCCTACAACAGCAAAGTGCCCCTTTGGAAATGGAAATGAAACTTTAAGATTTGGGTGTAGAAGATGAATTCACATGGAGACCAGAAAGTGAGTTCCTCGTGGATTATGTAGGCACCTATTCATAGCCCAGTTTCTCCATTCACTAACCTCCACAGTTCTAGCTGGACCTCTGAAATGACATCTGTTTTTACTACTTCTAATTCACAATTCGGAAGTTTGTCTTCCAGATGAGATGTTAAATTAAGGTTCTGTCTGCAATGCAGGTGGACTTAAAAACAACTGAAATGGGCAGATGGTACAGCTGACTTTGAGAAAGGATGGGATCAAACAAACCACCAATCCATTTCCATTCAAAGTGATCTTGTGACTTTCTCAAATTAGTCCTGCCAATTTAAAACATCTGGACAGCCATTGGAAACAAAACACTGAGCAGACCAGCTACATTAATTGTGCCTGATTATTTAGGTTTGTGACTGTTGTGTTGTTTTAAAAGCATTTTGCATGTGAAATCATAAAGTTTTACTTTTAATTTTTGTTTTGTCCTTCTAATTTTCCAACATATAACATATAGCTGGACTGAATCTAAAACCAACTATTATTATTTTTGTGCACCAACCTTAAGACTTGTGTTGTCAAATGACTTAAATTATTAACTGATTTCTGTTTCTCTCTAATTGACTAACAACTAATTCTCTGCTGACAGGTTTAAAAAATATATATATTCTTGAGATATAGCGTCACAAGCAAAGTCAGCATTTATTGCCAAGTTAAGGTTCTTATATTCTAGAATTTACACTGCAGAAGGACGTCATTCGGCCCATCGAGTCTACACCGGCCCCTGAAAGAGCACCCCACCTAAGCCCACACCTCCACCCTATCCTCATAACTCAGCAACCCAGCCTACCTTTTTGGACACTACGGGACAATTTAGCATGACCGATCCATCTAACCTGTACATGTTTGGACTGTAGGAGGAAACCGGAGCACCTGGAGGAAGCCCAAGCAGACACAGGGAGAACGTGCAGACTCCACACAGACAGTGACCCAAGCCAGGAATCGAACTCGGGTCCCTGGCACTTTGAAGCAACAGTGCTAGTCACTGTGCTACCGTGCTGCCCACTTGAACTGATGCAGTTTATGTGGCAAAGGTACTTCCACATGGTTGTTAGATAGGCAGTTTTTGACCCAATGATGAAGGAACAACAATATGTGTCCAAGGTGTGTAATTTGGAAGTGGTGTAATTCCTATGCTTATGTTGCTCTTGTTCTTCAAGGTGGTGGCGGCCTTGAGTTTGGGAGGTGCTGTTGAAGAAGCCTTGGCCAGTTACTGCAGTGCATTATTTAGTTAGTACACACTGCAGCTACGACGCAAGCAGAAAAAGTAAATAAACTGCAAACTAAATGAAAACTGCCTTCCTTCATATAACGTGTGACATCTTAGATTAGAGCCATCTTGGGCAGCTTTGGCTGGTTGTTCCCATATCCGTACTGCCTGACACAATTTCTATGCTTTAGTTTATTCACATACATTTCTGAAAACCTGTTATATTTGTTCTTGTTCCGACTACAGGAACGTGCACAGGCCAACTAACTGACTGCTTAGGCATGTGCTGCCCCGTATCATTAAAAAAAACCAAATACAATGATAATTTAAAAGAATAAACAGTTAACTCACCTTCAAATGAGGTATTAACCTTTGACTTCAAAACTGAATGTTTGGCTCAGATTCTTTAATTGTGGATGATGAATGCAGAATTAGGTAGAAGTATTCCATATAAGTTCTATTGGTGCCTGTCATCACCGGTTCATTGCTTTGAACGACCAATTGCTGGAGTAAGCACTGGAAGTGCTATTACAGAAACAGAGGATCATGTATTCAATTCCTTGGTGATACTGTACTGGTGGGGGAAACTGATCCTGTCTCTAATCCATGGAATTCTAACGAGAGGGTGAAAGAATCTGATGCAAAGTATGAAATACTCTAAATATTTTACTAATTCCACAGTACAATATCCCACAACAGTTACAGAGACATCTCAACAGGAAACAACTGCCAGCTACCACAGAATATACAATGAGCTTTTGGTACTGAAATGGTTAATTGAAATGAATGATGCTTGAATTGAGTGAGGCTAATGAGATACGTGGTATGGGTGGCTAGAGAGGACAATTGCTGTGCACGCTCCAGAGATTTTACATAGCCTGGTTTATTTTGACATTTGTTTTAGCCTGCAGTTAGCCTTGGAGCCTGCATTCTTTTTGAAAAAGTCAGGTGCCACAATCAATTCTAAACACTCTCCAGTGACAAAAGTGGCAGGACATTTCTCTTAATAGCGCTGATTCTGAAGTATTCAAATTTGTCATCACACAGTAAAATGCATCTGAAAAAGAACAGCTAAAGGATTGAATTCTAATATCCAAATTAAGTAAATGGCTTTATCGTACTCTGAAAATCACAGAAACTGTGAGTTTGTTACTTATGTTTTTATAGGCTTGTAAGTTTACCACATAAGTTAAAACATAGGCTGTAAACATTGCCATCAGATGTCTGTTGCAGATAAAAAACCTGCTTCATATATGGAAATTGACTAGGTGAAGAAACAACAGTAAAAGCCAATGTTCCGTGTCAGGTTTCACAGCTTCCTTTCTCATTTTGCCAGTGTGGTATCAGGAATTCTAAGCAGTGGGCAATGCCAAACAGCTGTAGGAACCAACCAGACCTACAGAAACAAGAAGAAATAGTAATTAGCAATCTTCAAAATGAAGCCTAAAACGACAATAATCACATTGAGATGGGACAGATAACATTGAGATCAATTTTAAACTGCTGGTTTTAAGAGGGCAGTGGTAAGGGCAAGTGAGAAGTGCACATGCTGGCCTGAATTTCAGATGTAGGGACATTTTAACTCCCGGCTGGGTCTACTTCCCACCCGGAAGAGTGACAGAGGACACAAAGCAGCTGCTGACATGGAATGATTGGCGAGTCTTCAAGCAAGTGACAATGAGGGAGGGAACAGGGGGTGGAGGGGAGGAGGGAGGGTGGTGGTGGAGCCCTGGACAGAAGAGGGTGCGACTTTCCTCAGGGAACTCAGAGGATCACTCATACTCTTCCTGACACATTAAGGAAAGTTTTGCACACCTTGGAGGACATTTTTGGTCTGAAGACCAGGAGGTGACCTGCTTGAGACTTGTGAGAATACTACAACGGTCTCCCTGTTCAGGCCTCAGCCATAATGCAATTGAAATCCTTTTGAAGCCTGATTTAATTCATTCATGAGGTCCATTTAGGTTGACGCCTCTTTGACCTGCTGAATAAAACTGGAAATGTTGAGAAAGGGATAAGTTCCACGCAGGTAAGTGACCTGTTTGTATTTAATTTCCCACCTTCACAATTTCTGCTAGTCCGTGTACATTTTCAATGTTTCTAAATATATTTTAAAATTATTTCAAAATTATGAATTCTTAAATGAATACCATAAGTTCTTCAAATATCCTTTTTAAAAACTGAAAGATGCAAATTGTGCAGTATACTTATTTTCTTGGATGAAGAATGTTCGAAATAAATAAAAGCTGGAAATGGGAAACAGCAGCATTGCACTGTAGTTAATACTCAGGATTCCTTGACTGGAATGGCAGGTAGGCAAGTTGTTTCTTGGTTCTACCAAAGTCTCTCCAGAGCTAGTTACCTTAAGGTCATTTACATTACTTTATATTTCCTGTTTTTTTAATTCCCTGGAGAGGAAGTGCCTAAACTGCTGCCATGTGTTTCCGGTTATGGCACCTGTAAAGTTGGGGATTTGGTATTTGGAGAATTATGAGCTCAAATTAGTGGCATGCTTCCATAGTGCAATATATCAATGATGTTCCACTTCTTCATCTCCTGATTTATGCACATTTGCAACATTCTTCACCATTCTTGCAAGGTTTAAATAAATGACATTGTCATTAGGGAGAATACAAATGAATTGTTTGCCACCTCAAATGACGGGGTTATAGGGATGAGCTGCCATGTGTTTAATGCGCAAAACTAAATGTCATCAAGAATCTCTTCAATTAAAGATTCATTGCACAGCTGCAAGCAAAGCTTTGTCTTTATTGTATACATTACAATTATGAAAGGCCACATGGAAACTATTGTCAGATAAAAGTGTTCATCGTATTTTATGCATTTTATGCAACGGGGCGAAGTATGAAGCTCAGTGGTCACGTGGAGCACTATCCCTTGAGTTTGCGGCACCACTGTGGGCAATAGAAGCTCTAATTGTTGATGCAAAACTGTGTTGCTTCACTTTCACATCATGACCACCAAGCAGCATCTACTACTTCTCCTCAGCAACTATGTTAACTGCCTTGCACAGTTGTAAAGAGGATATTGCTTCAATTGGAAGATCTGTGGGCTGGGATTCTTTTTTTGGGGGCTCCAGACATCTTGCAAGGCAAAAGCATCTTTGGTAGGGTAATCTGAGATGTATAAATAATAGGATACTTACTAGTATCTCTGATAAACTGCATGGTTATGGATGGTTAAACTCCACTAATGGGAATCATAGAATTTACAGTGTAGAAGGAGGCTATTTGGCCCATCGAGTCTGCACCAGCCCTCAGAGAGAGCACCCCATTTAAGCCCACGACTCCACCTTATCCCCGTAACCCAGTAACCCCACCTAACCTTTTGGACACTAAGGGGCAATTTAGCTTTCTGGAAGTATGTGAAGACTTTGGAGAAGGTATAAAAGAGAATGATAGATGCAGAGTCAATTGTAGCCTTTAAACCAAAGAAAGTATCCTATCGGGCTGCATCACAGCGTGGTATGGCAATTGCTCGGCCCAGGACCGCAAGAAACTTCAGAGAGTCGTGAACACCGCCCAGTCCATCACACAAACCTGCCTCCCATCCATTGACTCCATCTACACCTCCCGCTGCCTGGGGAAAGCGGGCAGCATAATCAAAAATCCCTCCCACCCGGCTTACTCACTCTTCCAGCTTCTTCCATCGGGCAGGAGATACAGAAGTCTGAGAATACGCACGAACAGACTCGAAAACAGCTTCTTCCCCACTGTTACCAGACTCCTAAATGACCCTCTTATGGATTGACCTCATTAACACTACACCCTGTATGCTTCATCCGATGCCAGTGCTTATGTAGTTACATTGTGTTGTGTTGCCCTATTATGTATTTTCTTTTATTCCCTTTTCTTCTCATGTACTTAATGATCTGTTGAGCTGCTCGCAGAAAAATACTTTTCACTGTACCTCGGTACACGTGACAATAAACAAATCCAATAAAGGGGAATTGGATAAATATTTGAAGGAAAGAATATTGCACAGATATTGGGGAAAAGCAGGGGAGGCAGAAGAGTTGAAGAGCCGACTTAGACTTAATGAGCTAAAAGGTCTCTATCTGTCCTTTACTATTCTTTTACTCCATAATATCCCTTTGTGCATCCACTAAACTTTGGCTCTGTTAAATTGTACCCTCTGTATTTAGACAAATAGGACATATTGGGGAAAAAAACCCTCTGAAAGTGGGTATAGATTTTTCAGTAGCTTGAAATACAAACACTTAAACATATTAAACATAAGGGTAGTGGGCAGCACGGTGGCGCAGTGGATAGCACTGCTGCCTCACGGCACCAAGGTCCCAGGTTCGATTCCGGTTCTGGGTCACTGTCCGTGTGGAGTTTGCACATTCTCCCCGTGTTTGCGTGGATTTCACCCCCACAACCCAAAGATGTGCAGGGTAGGTGGATTGGCCACGCTAAATTGTCCCTTAATTGGAAAAAATGAATTGGGTACTCTAAATTTATTTTTTAAAAACATAAGGCTGGCCCGGTGGCACAGTGGCTAGCACTGCTGCCTCACAGCGCAACAGACCCGGATTTGATTCCGACCTTGGGTGACTATATGGAGTTTGCACTTTCTCCCCGTGTCTGCGTGGGTTTCCTCCGGGTGCTCCAGTTTCTCCCACAGTCCAAGGATGTGCAGTTTAGGTGGAATTGGCTGTGCTAAATTGCCCCTTAGTAAACAAAAGATGTGCAGGTTAGGTGGATTGACCATGATCAATGCACAGGGTTATGTGGATAAGGTGGGGAGTGGGCTCTAGGTAGCGTGCTCTTTTGGAGGGTCGGTGCAGACTTGATGGGCTGAATGGCCCCCTTCTGTACTGTATGGACTCTATATTGACGAATAGTCACAATTATCAGACAATTATCATTTTTTTGTGGATGAAAAGTGTGGCATATTGATTAGAAATTGATTGAAATAAATTATGAGTATTTCTGTGGTTCAAGTAAAATTTAATTTCTGTTATATTGTGTCACAACGTTTGTAAGTTCCAGGATATATATTGTATTTGATTCTCTCCTACCTTAATAAAGCAAATACTTAGCGCAGACAGAATTGAACCTTAAAAAAGTTTTATTTCTTTGGCCAAGTTCTTAATCCCTCTAAAGTGAATGAGCCTTGAACATATAGATCATTACAATAATGTACAAATATGTACAAGGCATGTACAGGTAAGGTGGATAGTACAGGGGGGCTAGGAAGGGAGGTCTTTTAGAGGGTCGGTGCAGACTCGATGGGCCGAATGACCTCCTTCTGCGCTGTAGATATTCTATGATTCTATGAATAAAACTAGATGTGACCAGCAAAACATTGCATCTTTATTGCAAAAGTACTTCTGGTAAATCTCCTCTGCACCCTTTCCATTGCTTCCACATCCTTCCTATAATGCAGCGACCAGAATTGCACGCAATACTCCAAATGCGGCCACACCAGAGTTTTGTACAGCTGCAACATGACCTCATGGCTCCGAAACTCAATCCCTCTACCAATAAAAGCTAACACACCGTACGCCTTCTGAACAACTCTCTCAACCTGGGTGGCAACTTTCAGGAATCTATGTACATGGACACCGAGATCTCTCTGCTCATCCACACTGCCAAGAATCTTACCATTAGCCCAGTACTCAGTCTTCCTGTTATTCCTTCCAAAATGAATCACCTCACACTTTTCTGCATTAAACTCCATTTGCCACCTCTCAGCCCAGCACTGCAGCTTATCTATGTCCCTCTGTAACTTGTAGCATCCTTCCGCACTGTCCACAACTCCACCGACTTTAGTGTCATCTGCAAATTTACTCACCCATCCTTCTACGCCTTCCTCCAGGTCATTTATAAAAATGACAAACAGCAGTGGCCCCAAAACAGATCCTTGTGGTACACCACTAGTAACTGGACTCCAGTCTGAACATTTCCCATCAACCACCACCCTTTGTCTTCTTCCAGCTAGCCAATTTCTGATCCAAACTGCTAAATCACCCTGAATCCCATGCCTCCGTATTTTCTGTAGTAGCCTACCATGGGGAACCTTATCAAACGCTTTACTGAAATCCATATACACCACATCAACTGCTTTACCCTCATCCACCTGTTTGGTCACCTTCTCAAAGAACTCAATAAGGTTTGTGAGGCACGACCTACCCTTCACAAAACCGTGTTGACTATCTCTAATCAAATTATTCCTTTCCAGATGATTATACATCCTATCTCTTATAAACCTTTCCAAGATTTTGCCCACAACAGAAGTAAGGCTCACTGGTTTATAGTTACCTGGGTTGTCTCTACTCCCCTTCTTGAACAAGGAGTCAACATTTGCTATCCTCCAGTCTTCTGGCACTATTCCTGTAGACAAAGATGACTTAAAGATCAAAGCCAAAGGCTCAGCAATCTCCTCCCTAGCTTCGCAGAGAATCCTAGGACAAATTCCATCCGGCCCAGGGGACTTATCTATTTTCACACTTTCCAGAATTGCTAACACCTCCTCCTTATGAACCTCAAGCCCTTCTAGTCTAGTAGCCTGAATCTCAGTATTCTCCTCGACAACACTGTCTTTTTCCTGTGTGAATACTGACAAAGAATATTCATTTAGCACCTCTCCTATCTCCTCGGACTCCAAGCACAACTTCCCACTACTGTCCTTGACTGGTCCTACTCTTACCCTAGTCATTCGTTTATTCCTGACATATCTATAGAAAGCTTTAGGGTTATCCTTGATCCTACCTACCAAAGACTTCTCATGTCCCCTCCTGGCTCTTCTTAGCTCTCTCTTTAGGTCCTTCCTAGCTAACTTGTAACTCTTGAGCGCCCTAACTGAACCTTCATGTCTCATCTTTCCCAATTTCTCCCAATTTACCCCCCACAACTCCAGATCACTTCACTGCACAGGGGCTAGTTTAGCACACTGGGCTAAATCGCTGCCTTGTAATGCAGAATAAGGCAGCAGCGTGGTTCATTTCCTGTACCAGCCTCCCTGAACAGGCGCCGGGATGTGGCGACTAGGGGCTTTTCACAGTAACTTCATTGAAGCCTACTTGTGACAATAAGCGATTATTATTATTGTCTTTGCTGATTGTTTCCACTCCCATTCGTTGCTAACCCTCTCCTGATTGGTTCTTCCCAATCACATTCCTCATGATCATGACCTTCTCAATCGCTGTTCCCCCTACCAATAACTGCCCCAGCCATCCCAGAACTTACCTGAGAAATCCTCATTGCCAGGGAGGTGCCTGGTGATACCAAGTTGCTCCACAGCTTCATGTAAATAAGGCTCAAGACTCAATGTTAGGTGTGTCTCAGGTCATAGACTTTTCAGACAAATTTATATGCTACAAGAGTGGATTTTAAAATTGATTACTTTTACCACCGTACAATATTGAGGGAAATATCAATGACATATAATAATTTGCAAAGTCAGTGAAATACATGAAGAAGACTGACTACATGGAGCATTTTCAAATAATACAAGTAAAAGATAATGCCCCGTAAAATTGCTCCTGTTACTAAAGGACCTGGAAGCAGGGTATCTTTTATTATGACCAGCATAAATCACAACAGCTGGTGCTGCTAATCTTCAGTTGGGTCCAAGTCTGAGTGCAGATGGTGCGTGTTCAAATTTTCCACCGCTCTGTCTGCTGGCTTTGTTTGACAACCCACCAGGTCCAAAGTTTTGCTTGAACCTGGAATTAAACGACTCAGAATTGTGTGCGAGGAGCTGCCTTCTGCTGCCCTATGACACAATGGCTGGAATCTTCTATTCTGGAGTCTAAATGTGGCATGGAAGTGATTTCCACTGAGGGGAGGGGGGTGCGGGATGGCTGACCATGAGCAGTCTTGAGCTGTTCAATTTATTAAATATACTTCTGTCAGGAGCTTGCGGTGACAGGCAGGAAGTTGCTGTCTCCACCATGACCCCCTGGGGTCAAGGTGCCATATTTAAAGGGCATGCTGTACTACTCCTTCAACCTTTGCCTGACCACTGGAACACCTTTCCCCACTAACCCTTCCTTGATCATCCTCCAGACACTTCCCAAGGAGGAGGATGCAGCAGCACCTCACAATTAATCATGGAAGATGCACGCCACTTCTGTGCAGACGTAAAATTGAAAGCTTTAATTTCTCGCTGACGGGGAACTTAATTTCAAGGGGGAACATAATACTGGCGGGCTGGTCTTTAATGTGATGCATGACATGCTAATGCATGCGAAAGGGCTTCCTGGTATTGTTTGTCAGGAAACTCGACCCACCATAAAGTCCCGAGAACATAATTGCTAAAGTTCTCGCCATCGGGAAACTGATTTTTTTTGCCTCATGCCAAATTAGGTGCCCCCACCAAGCATGCTTCCCACTTCTGGCACGATTGGAAGATTCGCCCAACATGTCAGCACACTGACGCCCTGAACCACCAGATCAAACACAAAAATTAGTGGCCGAATTTCCCTGCCTCTTAATCAACTCCCACTCTAACTCGGCAGGAGTTTAATTATGCAAATCAGTGCCCTATGACATAATTAGGACCGCAATTGCAGTTCTAAGTGACACATTGGTGGAGTGTGCACTGTGCACACATTACCCATGTATCATTGTGTGGAGTGGCTGAAGCAGTTGATCTTAAAGGGCTACTACAAAAGCAGCCCCAGAAATGTTTGCGCTCTTGCATGCTTTGTGGAACCAGGAGTAGGAGTGCTCTTCCTGACTTCACAAATATACTGGGCTGAATTCTCCGTTTGGGAGACTAAGGGTCGGATTTTCCAGTCCCCCAGCCCGTGTTTCTCGGTGGCGCACCGTTTTCTGGCAGCGGGTTCTCTGTTCCCGCTGCTTGTCAATGAGATTTCCCATTGTAGCCACCCCATACCACCGGGAAACCTGCTGCCGGCGAGAACAGAGAATTCCAATGGCGGAGAATTCCAGTGTAAGTGTTCCCGCCGGAACTGAATCGTGTGCAATTTGCATTCCTGTTGCGGCTATTGTTTGTTCCGAGATTCAGGACATGCAAATGTGCCAGCACACTGCCGGCATGAATTGGAAGCAATTCCCATTCCCACTGGCAGCAGTTTCGCTGGGGCCAGAATTCACACTAAAGAGCCTGTCAAGCTGGAGCTATTCATAAGCGCTCAACTCACCACACACTCTCATTCCAGCCACATAGATAACCCAGAGAAGACCTACCCCCAGATTTAGGGAGTCTGAAGTGGACTCACTGCTCCATGCCATTGAGGAGAGGAGGGACACACTCTTCCCCAGGGTGGCTGTCGACTCAAGCCCGTACTCTTGGACAGTGCCTGGGAGGAAGTGGCAGGAGGTGCTGCCAGTCTCACCAGGAGGAGACAGGTCGTGATCTTGAGGGCTGGGTTTTCAGGTCGTGATCCTGAGGGCTGGGTTTTGTAAGCGCAATGATTTTTAAAAAATAAATTTAGAGTACCCAATTTCTTTTCCAATTAAGGGGCAATTTAGCGTGGCCAATCCACCTCCCCTGCACATCTTTGGATTGTGGGGGTGAAACCCACGCAGACACGGGGAGAATGTGCAAACTCCACATGGACAGTGACCCAGGGCCGGGATTCAAACCCAGGATTTAGCGCCATAGGTGGCAGTGCTAACCACTGTGTCGCATGTCGCCCTTGTAAGCGCAATGATGAGTCCACATTGAATTAGGTCAATACAAAATCTTACTTTATTTTACAACTATTATTATGTACAGCTCCAGTAGTTCCGTACTGGGTCTTCTCTAGTCGGTGCCTTACTGGCCGGCTCTATTTGTACAAGTATTGTTAAGAGTCCCCCGCCCCCTTACCAGGGGAGCTTGTGTTCCGCAAGATCCATGGGGTATTTAATCATACCTACCCCATAAGACCCGTGCGGGTTATAACAGTAGGTGGCACTGGTGAGGCCTCTACTCTGAGATGGGCAGTGTACCAGGGACAGTTCCAAAGTCCACAGTGCAGGTGTCTTTTGGTTGGAGTGAAATATGCTAATCCTCTGCAGTGGCCTGTGTTTCTGAGGAGAGCCAACAGCTGGTGGATCAGTGACTCAGCGTCCCTTTGATGATACTGCTGGTGTCCAGAGGGGTGGCCTGAGTGCTTCTCACATGACCAGAGGTTCCCTGGGCATTTACAGGTCACGATGAGCAGTCAGCAGTGTGAACAGCCTGTAAGCAGCACGAGAGGGGCGCGTTTAAATCACATTCTGCAGCAATGGCGGTCGGAGCCAAGCCACCCTGATACCGAGGGGGACACCCTGAGTGCACGGACTCAGCACCATATTGTTCCCTGCTACTTCCCCCAGGCCCAGGCAGCCACCCCCAGCAAACAAGACAGGATTTGAGAGTTTTTTTAACCTCTCGCTCCCCCTCAACAGCCATGGCACCCAGGTCCCGTTTGTAAATATTTCCACCAATTCGCATCCGTGTGATTCCCTCCTAAGAGGGGCGGAGCATCGCAGAGGGGTGGAGCATTCTGTATCCAACCTGCTAATGACATTCACATCCATGCAAATGACAGTTTTGCATGGGCCTGCCGAAGTGGGGTGCGGACTTCACCAATACTGCCAGCGGGACCGGAGCGTGGCGTTGGAATTGGCGCAAATTGCGATTTTTGCATTACCCGCTATTTTCCACCCGATCACAATTCTAGCTGCTGGCTTTGGGAGATAGAGAATTCAGCCGACTATCTCTCTCCTCCATTTTGGTCCTATAAACAGACTAGCACAGCCAGTTTAAATTCCTCAGGACTAAAACTGATTCCGGTCTCGTCACCCTTGGAATGGAAGGTTTCGCTGATCAGAGGTCAATAAAAATTCTACTCAGTTCAATATTGCCCCCCCCCCCACCCCCCGTCCTTACACAGGGAGCAGAAATCTGCGTCTTCAAAGTGTGAGGAGGGGAAGGGGAAACTGGACACTCCCTCTCTTCTCCTCACCCAGGTCTGACAGGTGCTAGATTTTCTGTCAGCACGTGTGGGTGGGCAATCAAAGTGGCGCAAATGCCCACTGGCCTCAGGCAAATGGTCTACTCTGCCCCTGACCCCACAAACTCCGGAGAATTGAAATGGAGCCTCCAAGGTGAAAGAAGTGATTTGTTTGTGAGTGACTGGTAAATAACGGTGAATCTGAATCCATCAGTTTAGCTATGTTGTCTATGAAGATGTAGATCCACCACATATTCTTGGCTGACAATCAAGTGCAACACTCAGGAAATGCTGGATTACTGAAGGTGCTGACATGTGGACGATAATGCGGTACAACATTATTCAAGTGATTTTTATGAACAAGGAAGATCCTGATGCAGTATTTGAGGAGTAGGTTTTCTGACTCCTTCAACCAACACCGTCAAAATATTGGACTAACTGTCTTCCATCTCATTGCTGAGATCTTGCTGGTTGAAAAATGTATTTACCCACATAACAGTCACTGCACTTATAAAAATAGATGGTTTTGCATTCAGTTTCATTATTTCAAATATTTTCTGAGCGGTATGTTAAGCAATGTTTCCTCTAAGTCACCTGACCATACAAACTAAAGGTCCACGCACAGCCACGTACAAGCTGGACCATTTTAGCAAATTTGCCTCAGTGCCAACAGATATTTTCTTAATGTAGGTTAGATATGTAAAAGCAACAACCAAATGGCACAAAATACATGCAAAAACAAGTAAAGTAAATGACCAGACAATCTTTTTTGGTGGTGTTGTTGAAGGTAAATGTTGATTAAAATAAATGCAAGGCTTGCTATTGATTAGACCATAAGACCATAAGAAATATGAGCAGGAGTAGGCCATACAGATCCTCACGGCTGCTCTGCCATTCAATAACAACATGGCTAAGCATTTATGTCAACTGTATTCTGTTGCCTTATCCCCTGTGCCTTGATCCCCATAGTCCCCAAAAACGTATCAATCTTAGTCTTGAATATACTCCATAAGTGAGCATACACAGCTCTCTGGGAGCAAAGAACTCTAAAGATTCATAACCGTCTGAAGGAAGAGATTTCTCTTCTGCTCAATCCTAACCTTTATCCTTACATGAGGTCCGCTGGTTCTCGACTTTCTAGCCTGTGGACAGAGCTGTCAACCCCTCTGAGAATTTTCTACATTTCAGTGAGATCACTTCGTATTCTTCTAAACTCCAGGGGCTGGTTTAGCACAGTGGGCTTAATAGCTGGCTTGTAAAGCAGAACAAGGCCAGCAGCGTGGGTTCAATTCCCGTACCAGCCTCCCCGAACAGGCACCGGAATGTGGCGACTAGGGGCTTTTCACAGTAACTTCATTTGAAGCCTACTTGTGACAATAAGCGATTTTCATTTCATTTCATTCATAATATGCACCGCTCTAAGGCAAATGTATCCTTGCTTGGGCAAAGAGCCCCTAACTATATACAGTACCCCAGGTGTGCTCTCTCCAAAGCCCTATAGTTTAACAGCAAGACTTCCTTGCTCTTAATCTCCAAGCCCCTTGCAATAAAGGCCAACATGCAATTTGCGTTTTTAATTGCGTACTGTAACTATTAGCCCACTGGTATAATTACTGTTCAGGTCGAGGCTTGCTTTAACATGAAGGTCATTCATAAATGGGTTAAAAGTCTGTATAAACTTTCATGAAACACAATATCTGAGCCAAATAATTTGGCAATTTAGAATAACTAGGTTTGGTCAGCTTGTTTTCATACATAAGTAGAGGACAGTCTGAAGCAATCAACACATCGTTAACTGCTCCACATATTCAATACAGCAGACTAAGAAAAGCTGTGGTCTGTTTATATCGTACCGTTAAATTTTGAAGAATGGAGACCAGAACTATGAATACATGGTGTACGTGACAGAATTGGACCATAACTTTATATTTTTAATGAAAACAGAATGATTCTGCAGAGGGATCTTTTTTTTAACCACAACCTATTTGTTTTGAAGTCAAAATCGAACAGAGTGCCGCAAATAAGTGCTGCAATAGTGTCGTAATAACAAGTGTATAGCTCAGCAAAACCACAAGTACAAATCAGCTATCCTCAACTTTCCCGGGAGTATAATAAAAGGAAGATTACACTATCTATTTTGTTAAATGAACTTGGTATGTTTTCTCTGCTTCAAGGCTTGAGCTGTATGTTTGGGCAAGATCTATCCTACCCTATCTATATGGACAGGGCTTACTGAAGTGTCAAGTTCAACAGAAGGAATGCTCAAATTTTACAATTATTCAATCATGGAAATCATTTCACTTAATTTGGAACATTGTAAGCAATTTTGGGCCCCGTATCTAAGGAATGATGTGCTGGCCTTGGAGGAGGTCCATAGGAAGTTCACAAAAATGATTCCTGGAATGAAGGGCTTGTCATATGAGGAGTGGTTGAGGATTCTAGGTCGGTACTTGATGGAGTTCAGAAGATGAGAGGGACCTCATTGGAACCTACAGAATACTGAGAGGCCTGGATAGAGTGGGTGTGGAGATGTTTCCACTGGTAGGAGTGACTAGAACCCGAGGACACAACCTCAGACTGAAGGGACGATCCTTTAAAATTGAGACGAGGGGGAATTTCTTCAGCCAGAGGGTGGTGAATCTGTGGAACTCATTGCCGCAGAAGGCTGTGAAGCCCAAGTCACTGAGTGTCTTTAAGACAGATATAGATAAGTTCTTGATTAATAAGGGGATCAGGGGTTATGGAGAGAAGTTAGGAGATTGGGGATGAGAAACATATTAATTAAATAATCTTTATTGTCACAAGTAGGCTTACATTAACACTACAATGATGTTGCTGTGAAAAGCCCCTAGTCGCCACATTCCGGCACCTGTTTGGGTACACAGAGGGAGAATTCAGAATGTCCAAATTATTAGCCATGATCGAATGGGGAGCAGACTCAATGGGCCGAATGGTCTACTTCTGCTCCTATATCTTATGTCTTATGGTCTGAGACTTTAACTGGAAGTCAACATAGTGCAATGTTTATAAACGTGTAGCTATGATTGACAGTTCATGACCACATAATAAACAGTTAAGTGCTTGCTACCAGAAAAAGTGGAAGTGAAAGCACTAAACATTATGGTTATTTTCACAGCAGGATACTTGAGATCCATTCAAGCGTGAAGGGTAACAAAAATAATCAATCCAGACATCTGTCAATTACAGATTGCTTAAAGCTATTTCTCTTTGAAGTGAATAGAAGCCTTGCAGATCAAAGGATCTGAGAGTGTTTAAAGCCTTGTGTTGGGTCTTGGCTTTTAATTAAGTTACAGCTGCTGTTTTCCAGACATCTGTAGTGATGTAGCAGGTGTAAGATACAGGTAAGTGAAAAAGCATTGATTTTGTCAATGTTTCTGCTTGGACTGCCTTTTGGCTTCCAAGCAAGGTGACTGATGGGGGGTTCTCTTAAATAGGTGGGTTCTCTGACTTGGAACGTTCCCTGTTATGGGGGTTTCCTTGTTATGGGGGGTTCCATGTTATGGGAGAGCTTTCTGCTCTTAGGGGTTCTCTGCTGTGGGGATTTTCTGCTATGGGAGATTCCCTGTTATAGGGGCTTCCCTGTTATGGGGGGGTCTCTGATGGCGTGGTCTCTGGTGACGGGATCTCTGGTGGCAGGGTCTCTGTTGGGGGTATCTGGTGGGGATCTCTCATTGGTTTTTCCCAATGATACCACTCGAGACATTGGAGTCACAGTAAACCCTAGTATTAAGGTCCACCAGAAGCATGATTTCTTCTTCTTTTGGAACAGCAAGGAAGACTTAATTAAGCTCAGAACAGAACTTTTCCTTAACATCTTTTCTGGAATCAAGGTTTGGGCATATGCCTTGATGATGGTAGCATATTGGTGGCTGAGCTGTCGGTGAAATATCATGAGTCTTTCATTTCTATAATTGGGGTGTTCTGGCAGATCATTATTAGTGTACCTTCCTGAGCCCCCTGCCCATATGGCGTGAGCAGAAGCTATCCTGAAGAGGATTGCTCAGCCATAGGAGCTGCTGCTAAAAGAAACCTTCGTCCCAACACAGGCGTCCAACAATCTTCATGCATCTGTCCCCCCCATGTCTCATTGACTAGGTTTTGCCTTGTCCCCATTGCCAATTCTCCATTGCCATAGGGTTTGATAAATGGACCCTGGTAGAAGCCTTGTTTAACAAGGGGAACCCGGTGCGCCATCCTTGATATTGAAAGGTTGGTCTTCAGATTTTAATGACAATTCAAACCACGATGAACTTGACCATCTTGCTGCTGCAGCCTTCTTCCACCTTCGCAGCCGGTGAGTAGCACAGTTTTCCTTTGCCTGCCCTGTATTGAGGATGTTTTGGACCGCATTTTGTCTAGCACCTCCCTCTGACCTTGTCATGATGAATGGCCCTAGCAGGGACAAGGAGCTCCTGATGACATTGCTCAAGGGATTAATGAAGCACACAATCCCCTCTGCTATGTGAAGAAGGCAATATTACCTCAACTCACATTACACACACTTTCTTCTACACTCATCACATCCCCATCCTGACATGGAGCCAGCTGTCAACACTTCCACTCTATGCCTAAGCCCCGTGCAACCTCACTTACCACAACCACTTTGACTCTCACCCTCTCTTTCTGCTTAACCTAGCAGCTCCCAATGCAAAGGAGGGGAATAAGAGTGGGGAGGAGTTTCAGACTCATTATTACAGAGCAACCCACCCTGGAGATCAGTAGCAGAACCAAAAGTATCAGGAAAGGTGAGGCTGGCAGCACTGAAAAGCAGCGTGTCTTCATATTAATTGTAACCCTCATTCATTTCAGCAAAGATGCAGCAAGGTTCATGTCTAGGATTATTAGCTACTGATGTCTAGCGTTTATCTGCCATCCTAGCTTGTCCCATTTTACTTTCCCCTGTTCTTTCAAGAACTTCCGTCTGAAACCTCTGAGCTGGAACATCTCCTGAGAATGCACTGTCAAGTTTTCAACCCCTCCCAGATCAGACAATTGCACTTCACATGAGTTAGATAGTGCAACAGAATGATCTGCACATGGGATGACATTGAGTAAAAGTGAGCAGCAGCAGGTACTAGTCGAAGAGGTAGTCCAGGAGAGAATTCAGATAAGCAGGTTCACTCCAAGCTATGCTGAGGAGTACACAAATGTGGGGCACAGGTGCCCAGCCACGAGTAGCAAACTGCTGACATTGCACATGGAGTGCATGTAACCGGTGAAGGAGATTTAAAAAAATATATATATTTATTAAAGTTTCTCAACACAATTTTTCTCCCTTACAAACAATAACCCCCCCCCCCACCCCCGTCGTAACAACAACAAAAATACCCCCGAGAAATCGCGCAGAGCAAGATATATACATGGCAAAATGATATATTTACACAGCTTTGTACACTGGCCCTCACCCGTACGTGCCAGTTTCCCCAACCCTTCATGTTATTTCTTGCTCATCCACCCTCCCAGGCAGTCCCCCCTTTCCCCCCCTCTCCCAGGACATCCCTTCCACCCCGCCCCCCCTCAAGGTTGCTGCTGCTGACCGACCTTCCTCTAACGCTCCGCGAGATAGTCGAGGAACGGTTGCCACCGCCTGTAGAACCCCTGCGCAGATCCTCTCAAGGCGAACTTAATCCTCTCCAACTTTATGAACCCAGCCATATCATTTATCCAGGCCTCCAGGCTGGGGGGCTTTGCCTCCTTCCACATTAGCAAGATCCTTCGCCGGGCTACTAGGGACGCAAAGGCCAGAATGCCGGCCTCTTTCGCCTCCTGCACTCCCGGTTCGTCCACTACTCCAAATATTGCTAGCCCCCAGCTTGGCTTGACCTGGACTTTCACCACCTGAGATATTGCTCCCGCCACTCCTCTCCAGAACCCCTCCAGTGCCGGGCATGACCAAAACATATGGACATGGTTCGCCGGGCTCCCTGAGCATCTTCCACATCTGTCCTCTACCCCAAAGAACCTACTCAACCTCGCCCCCGTCAAGTGCGCGCTGTGGACCACCTTAAATTGTATCAGGCTGAGCCTGGCACACGAGGAGGAGGAATTAACCCTACCTAGGCCATCAGCCCACAGACCTTCCTCGATCTCCTCCCCCAGCTCCTCCTCCCATTTACCCTTCAACTCTTCTACCAGTGCTTCCCCCTCTTCTATCAACTCCTGGTGTATTTCCGACACCTTGCCCTCCCTGACCCATACACCCGAGATCACCCTATCTTGAACTTCTTGTGCCGGGAGTAACGGGAATTCCCTCACCTGTCGCCTCACAAAAGCCCTCACCTGCATATATCTAAAGGCATTTCCCGGGGGTCCGGTGAAGGAGATTTAACACCACAGCTGGGAGTATGGAGGAATCTGCTTCACGCTTCCGTGCATTTCATAGATTTCTTTTTGAAAAGATATTTTAGTCCAAACGTAAACAAGAACAACAAAACCACACTCCAACAGAGTTAACAGTTTGTACATTTTTTCACCCTTTTACCCCCCCCCCCCCCCCCCACCCCCCGACGAACAGCTCCTCAAATATCATCAGGAACAGCCTCCACCATATCTCGAAGCCCTCTTCTGACCCCCTTAAGGTAAACTTAATCTTTTCCAACCGGAGAAATTCGTACAGGTCTCCCAGCCAGGCCGCAACCCCTTGCGACGTATCTGACCTCCAATTCAAAATGATCAGATAGGCGAATGCCGCAACATCGGCTCCCTTCCCCTCCAGCAGCTCCGGCACCTCCAAAACCCCAAAGATCTCCACCACGTGGTACGGCTTTACCTCGGTCCCCACTACCCTCGATAAGGTCCCAAACTCCGCCTCCCAGAAGTTCTCCAACTTCTCGTAACCCCAAAACACGTGAACATGATTCGCTGGCACCGGTCCATGCTTCTCACATCCACTTGTTAACCACGGAAAGAATCCACTCACCCGAGCCCGAGCCATGTGGACCCTGTGCACTGCTTTAAACTGAATCAAGCTCATTCTAGCACAGGAGGAAGTCGGGTTCACTCATCGCATCACCTCACACCAGAGGCCCCATCCTCAATCCCCATCCCACTTCTGCGTAACCCTTTCCACCAGTGCCTTACGCTACTCCCCCAACCATCCATATATGTCCCCGATCCTGCCCTTCCCCACCTCATCTGGGAGCAGCAATTTCTCCAGCAGCGGGTACTCCAATAGTGGGGGATCATTGGCAGTTCTTTTCACGCAAAACCTCACACCTGCCAGTACCTAAACTCGCTCCCCTTCGGCAACTCAAACCTCTCCTGCAGCTGATCCAACCCAGCGAATTCCGAGAACATATCCCTGACCCTGTCCAACCCCTCCTCCCTCTACCACCTGTACATCCCCTCCCTCTACCACCTGTACATCCCCTCCCTCTACCGCCTGTACATCCCCTCCCTCTACCGCCTGTACATCCCCTCCCTCTACCGCCTGTACATCCCCTCCCTCTACCGCCTGTACATCCCCTCCCTCTACCGCCTGTACATCCCCTCCCTCTACCGCCTGTACATCCCCTCCCTCTACCGCCTGTACATCCCCTCCCTCTACCGCCTGGACATCCCCTCCCTCTACCGCCTGTACATCCCCTCCCTCTACCGCCTGTACATCCCCTCCCTCTACCGCCTGTACATCCCCTCCCTCTACCGCCTGTACATCCCCTCCCTCTACCGCCTGTACACCCCCTCCCTCTACCGCCTATACATCCCCTCCCTCTACCGCCTGTACATCCCCCCTCTACCACCTGTACATCCCCTCCCTCTACCGCCTGTACATCCCCTCCCTCTACCGCCTGTACACCCCCTCCCTCTACCGCCTATACATCCCCTCCCTCTACCGCCTGTACATCCCCCCCTCTACCACCTGTACATCCCCTCCCTCTACCACCTGTACATCCCCTCCCTCTACCGCCTGTACATTCCCTCCCTCTACCGCCTATACATCCCCTCCCTCTACCGCCTGTACATCCCCCCCTCTACCACCTGTACATCCCCTCCCTCTACCACCTGTACATCCCCTCCCTCTACCGCCTGTACATTCCCTCCCTCTACCGCCTGTACATCCCCCCCTCTACCACCTGTACATCCCCTCCCTCTACCACCTGTACATCCCCTCCCTCTACCGCCTGTACATTCCCTCCCTCTACCGCCCATACATCCCCTCCCTCTACCGCCTGTACATCCCCCCCTCTACCACCTGTACATCCCCTCCCTCTACCACCTGTACATCCCCTCCCTCTACCGCCTGTACATCCCCCCCCCCCCCCCCCCCCGTGAAGGGTAGGTGGATTGGTCATGCTAAATTGCCCCTTAATTGGGAAAAATGAATAGTTTACTTTGAAGTGACCCCTGAACCTCCCCAAAGCCCCAACTCACCTATAAGTGGGTTCTCTGGACCTCTGCAACCCCTTCACCCACACAGGGCACCCCAGGGCTGGATTCCCATTGTGGGAAAAATGCCAGGGTGCCAGGCTGGCAGTGCCAAGGTTCTGTGATGGCACCAGCAGTGTCAGGTTGCCACCCTGCCCAAAGCGGCCTCCAATTCCCTTGGAGACCCCCACGAGTGCCGTTCCATCTGGTCGCCGTTTGTGCAGACCAGCACTGAACAGCGCTCACCCGAGGTCTCCAAGGCGAAGGGTTTAGATCCCAACACCTTGAGTAGATCGTGGGAGCACATATCAGAGTGAGGCTAGCTGTCTCACTCTATATGCAGATTTGCTAAAAAGGGATGCGTGCACAATGGGCGGGATTCACATCTCGACGTCTTGCTAGATCGTGTTAGATCTTGCAAGGCATGGCGAGCTGGGTAGATCCCGGAAGAGGGATCTCCCACCTCCACCAGCCGTGCTGCGCTGCCTTTTGGGTGTAACGCGGGCAGTGGATCGTGTCTCTATTTCAAGCAAAAGTGAGACTTATGCGGCACTCTGTTCAGGTTTAGGCCTACTGGGCTCCACTGTTAAATACAAAGGCCCAGATGGAAAATATGGGATTGTCTCTGTGTTTACTTTATAGCCTTAACCAGGAAGATTCATAGACCCTCAAATCTGTGACTATGGTACCGCTGGTTTCAAATACATCTGCTGTGTGTAAATAGTCTCCATTTCAACTTTTACTGCACATAAGTTACTTGCAATTCCATTTGAAATTCCTTGTACTTACTAACTACTCATAGCATCAGACTCATTCTGCTGACAAACATTTCCTGCTACCTGATGATATAAATGGGAAGGAGTGAATCGGAATGTGTTTACTGTTAAATAGATAAACACTGAATCAAAATGGAAGAATAGTCCGTTGTACTTTACTGAGACCGCTCAGAATTCTACAGGCGGGTGGGTGTTGTGAGGATGGGGTATCTCAATGACCTGAGATACATTTTATCTATAGTAAAAATCAAGTGAGCTGTTTCTGATTCAGTGTATATCATTTATACAAGTCCAAAGTTCATAGGATTCCCAGACAACTCCAAACATTCCCAATACCAAAGCTTCCAGTAAAAGAAATACAGCCGATCTCTATTAAACAGGGCCCAGCAAATCCTCATGACATCACAGGAATAGAGTCTGTCTCTGGTACAGCCAGACAGACTCATCTGGAGTTCATTTCTAAAAGATCATTCCCTATTTCCCACTAGCTCAGAGTTACCCAGTTCACACAAGTGCTACTACAATCATTTTAATCCCAGGTTGGTAGAGTCAGCACCAGTGCATTTTTAGGCTAATACATTTAATTCTACAGACTTGTAAAACAGCTCTTAACGGAATGCTGCCTTCATCCAAAAACTTTGGACCAAACTATAAATGCTCAGAGACTTAATAGCCAGTCCATTACAATACTGTTGGACCTTGTAAAGAGTCAATTACTGGATAATTTTGATTTGATCCATATGCGAGTAAAGCTGATGTCTTGTCACTTGACTTTCCAAGTAAGTGTCTGTATTTAAATAATCAGTGCACTCGTTTCTTTGATCAAAACTTATTCATGTTGCATTCCTTTCATGTTAGTTCTATACTTTAGCCCTGAGAATTCAAGCCAGACCATAAGGTTGTAAACATCTAACTCCTTGGCGTCTCACAGGAAGACTCGGTGAGACTCGCTTCTATAATTAAGAGAAACAATGTGCTTACAACACAAATGGCCTAATAAATTTTGCTGAAGATTCACACCTGTGTGACTGCTCTTCTTTTTAACCCATTTATTACTGACTGACTATTGTAATTTGCAATACTGAACATAAGTGTCATCACCAGAAATATGTTATGAAAGTTTAAGAACATCATTCCATGAAATAGCCATTTACTGATTCCATGTTTTTGCATATTTTAAATTATTTACATTTTGAGATTTGACCATTGAACTTTGAAGAGTTATATTTAAATACATTTTTAATGTATTTTTTAAATAATCTTTATTGTCACAAGTAGGCTTACATTAACACTGCAATGAAGTTACTGTGAAAATCCCACAGTCACCACATTCCGGCGCCTGTTTGGGTACACAGGGAGAATTCAGAATGTCCAAATTACTGAACAGCATGTCTTTCGGGACTTGTGGGAGGAAACCGGAACACCCGGAGGAAACCCACGCAGACACGGGGAGAACATGCAGACTCCACAGACAGTGACCCAAGTGGGAATCGAACCTGGGACCCTTGCGCTGCGAAGCAAGAGTGCTAAACTGTGCTACCATGCCACCCATTTAGAATATGTTAAACAGCCAAAAATTCTGGAGTTTGCTGCGTCATACCAACTGGCGCACCCAGATACCCGAAATGCAGAAAGCAGCTTATAGCCTACAACTGTGGAAATAGCGAAACAACAGGTGGACTACGTCACAGTTAGAAAAGAACACGCAACAGAAGGAAAGAACTGCAAAGTCTTCCCAGGAGAGGCACTGGCCACTCAGCACAGAGTGCAAAGAAATCCAAACAGCAAAAGACAAGAGGTAAAGAGAACTTGTTGGTGGGATGAAAACACAGCAAGTGCAGAGAAAAGCAGGAACTGTTAAAGAAAGTGGAAACAATGAGGACTGAAAGAAGATAAAGAACATTACAAAAAGGAATGCAAAAAGGGATTATGAGTGATTTTTTGCCAAGGAAAAAATATATGAAAATCTTGATGCCAAAGATGGACAGGAATAGAAACTGCTAGTGATGGATTAACAAAATGTATGTAAAATCAAGATTGCAGGTGGCATAATCGTTAAGTAGATTTTGATCAGCAAGGGGTGGGGTCATGAGTTCCGGTTACAGGGCAGGAGAGTGGAGTGAAGGTCACGATCTGATTAGCCAAGATCTTACTGATTTGATTTGATTTATTGTCACATGTATTAGTATACAGTGAAAAGTATTGTTTCTTGCATGCTGTACAAACAATGCAGACCGTACATAGGGGAGGAAGGAGAGACTGCAGAATATAATGTTACAGTTATAGCAAGGTATAGAGAAAAGATCAACTTAATACGAGGTAGGTCCATTCAAAAGTCTGATGGCAGTAGGGAAGAAGCTGTTCTTGTATTGAAATGAAAATCGCTTATTGTCACAAGTAGGCTTCAAATGAAGTTATTGTGAAAAGCCCCTAGTCGCCACATTCTGGCGCCTGTTCGGGGAGGCTGGTACGGTTATTGAGTCGGTTGGTACGTGACCTCAAACTTTGGTATCTTTTTCCTGACGGAAGAAGGTGGAAGAGAGTATGTCCGGGGTGCGTGGGGTCCTTAATTATGCTGGCTGCCTTTCTGAGGCAGCGGGAATTATAGATAGAGTCAATGGATGGGGGGCTGGTTTGCGTGATGGACTGGGCTGCATTCACAACCTTTTGTAGTTTCCTGAGGTCTTGGGCAGAGCAGGCTCCATACCAAGCTGTGATACAACCAGAAAGAATGCTTTCTATGGTGCATCTGTAGAGGTTGGTGAGGGTCGTAGCTGACATGCCAAATTTCCTTAGTCTTCTGAGAAAGTAGAGTCGTTGGTGGGCTTTCTTAACTATAGTGTCGGCATGGGGGGACCAGGACAGGCTGTTGGTGATCTGTACACCTAAAAACTTGAAGCTCTCGACCCTTTCTACTTCGTTCCCATTGATGTAGACAGGGGCATGTTCTCCACTACGCTTCCTGAAGTCGATGACAATCTCCTTCATTTTGTTGACATTGAGGGAGAGATTATTGTCGTCGCACCAGTTCACCAGATTCTCTATCTCATTCCTGGACTCTGTCTTGTCATTGTTTGAAATCTGACCCACTACGGTGGTGTCATCAGCAAATTTGAAAATCAAGTTGGAGGGGAATTTAGCCACACAGTCATAGGTGTATAAGGAGAATAGTAGGAGGCTGAAGACACAGCCTTGTGGGGCAATAGTGGAGCAAGTGCACGTGATTCAATGACCTACTCCTGTTCCTATTTCTTATGATTTTATGATCTTAATGAAAAAGGATGAAATCAATGCGATGTGGGTCAATATTTTAACTGGCTTAGAAATGAAGAAAGCTCCAAGAAAAAAAAAACAGGAAAGGGAGCTGCAAATCAAGAAATGACAACTAGCATGAATTAGAAAAAGAGCACTGCAAAAATGAAAAACAGCAAAACGTGGGAGCAGATGAGATACCAGTTGAAGGATGGACCTGCCTAAGGTCCAGGTCTGAACAAGCTATTCACTTGTGACCGGTAATTACTGAAATGAAAATGGAAAGTCGCCAAAGTCCCAGAGGGCCATAGGCTGCTCTTCCCCTCTTTGAGAAAGAGAGCTGAATGGTGGTGATTTAACCTGAGGGTCACCACTCCACAGGCCAGGGGCAAGTTTGAGAAGGTGGGGTCTTTGTGAATAACCTCAGCCGGTACAGAAATTGAACCTACACTGTTGGTGACACTGCATCACGAACCAGCCATCCAGTCAGCTGAGCTAAGTGGCCCCTGTGTTACTAACACTCTGCTGAATACGATTTAGTTGGATCTGGGATGAGACTCGATGGCCTCTACTGAGAGGAAGCATAAAGAGAAATTGGCCGGGATTTTCCAACCAGTGTTTTCCGGCAGCGGAGACAGCTCATTGGCCACTGGCCAGATCTTCTGGTCACGTTGAGGTCAATGGTGTTTTGTATGTCTTGCCTGCTCCTTCGCTGGGTAACCCGCCGTGGGGGGTCGCCTTTGGCAGAACTGGAGGATCCCACCAGAAGGAAGGGCTGGAAAATCCCGCACATTGAAGAAAGAAAATTTGTTTTGTCATGGTAAAGTCGTTCCCTGTACCCCAAAGAAGGAAAATATTAACAAGGAATCTTCCCTACACTCATATATATACTGCTGGTTATCAACAGAGGGGCAATGTCAAAGGCTTGGGAGTAGGTTATGTGGATGTTATGGGGGCCTAATTGGAATCTGAAAACAGTCAGGGAAACAACAATGATGACTGAATGATGTCGATTGATGCAATACTAACTGCATGCTATCTGCTCATTTCTGCCATCAGAGGGGCTGCTTTAGCACAGGGCTAAACCGCTGGCTTTGAAAGCAGACCAAGGCAGGCCAGCAGCACGGTTCAATTCCCGTACCAGCCTCCCCAAATAGGCGCCGGAATGTGGCGACTAGGGGCTTTTCACAGTAACTTCATTTGAAGCCTACTTGTGACAATAAACGATTTTCATTTTTCATTTCATTTCATTTCAATGATCTCTACATCTGGCCAGTAATAGCCTGCTCTTCCTTGGCAGGACGCATCAGAATGAAGCCAATGTTGTGAGTGACTAGGAGCAGTTATAGCTAATAATAATAATCACTTGTCACAAGTAGGCTTCAATGAAGTTACTGTGAAAAGCCCCTAGTCGCCACATTCCGGCGCCTGTTCGGGACTGAAACAGGGGCTGAGAGTCATGGTAGAAGAGAATCTGACCTGGGAAAGTCTGAAGAATGGCACAGCGGGATCTGCTGGGCTCCAAAGTTTTCGAACACTGCGCTGGAGGTCGGTGGAGGAAGTGGAATGGAGGAGAGATGTCCTGCCTTCACTGGGGGGAAGCAGGTCTTCCCGACATATGGTCCAAAGGCAGTGGGAGCTAACAGCCGTGGAGGCTAATATCAGAAGTTAAACCCCGTGGATCTGGCATGACTGCCCTCATAAGTTCAATGCGTGATTAAGGCTAGTGACTACATCTACAAAAGTTATATCTTCCAACTGCACTAGTAGTCTCAGCCACTGTTCAAATCACCACAACCTCATCACTCACCTTGCAACAATCTGCATCAATTAGACTTCATTCCTAATATTTCAAACACATACTTAGCACCACTGGAAGCTTCACACCCACATCTCACAGGTTGCACACAAACAACCAAATATTCAACAATGATGGTCACTTCAGCCAAACAGATTGTAGGACGCTCGTTGAGACACCTCCCTCTCACTTGCAGGACGAGATGGTGCACAACTGGAGTCAGGGGGGAGCTAATCAGAGGGTTATAGACAAACCTGTATTTCGTCATCTCCACAGAGGAGACGTGTTGGCCATTATTGGGGTGCCATGGCTGAGGCTGTGGCCAGTGACGGGGCTGAAACCATCAAAGGTGATGGCATCCTCATTCCTAATCCTTTTCTCACATCCCACTTACCCCTTACCCCACATTCTCTTTTAATTTACAAGTTGCAGATAAGATCATAGGAAATAGGAACAGGAGTAGGCTGTTGAACCCCTCGAGCATTCTCCACCATTCAATAGGATTATGGCTGATCCACCATTTCTCACATCCACTTCTCTGCCCTTCCTCTGTGTCTCTTGATTCCCTAACTGATCAAGAATATATCTATCTCGGCTTAAGGAGTCTGCCCCCCATAGCTCTCTGTGGCAAGGAGTTTCAAAGATTCACAGCCCTCAGTGAGAAGAAATTCCTCCTCATCTCAGTCTTAAATTGGCTTCCATTTATTCTGAGACTGTGCCCTCTGGTCCTAGACTCCCCTATGAAGGGAAACATCCTCTCAGCATTTACCCTGTCAAGTCGCTTAAGAATCCGATAAGTTTCAATTAGTCCCACCCTGTTTATCAGGTGCTCATAAGACAATCCCTCCATACTGGGGATCATCCTAGTGAAACTTCTCTGAATCGCCTCCAATGAACTAATATCTTTCCTTAAATAAGGGACCAAAACAGTGCTCCAGATGTGGCCTCACCAGAGCCTTGTACAGTTACAGCAAGACTTCCCGACTCTTATACTCCAACCTCCTTGAAATAAAAGCCAACATTCCATTAGCCTTCCTGATTACCTGTGCTAGTTTTCTGTGTTTCGTGAACAGGTACCACAAAGTCCCTTGGTATTACAGCTTTCTGCAGTTTTTCTTCATTGTTCACCCTTCCAAAAGAAACAACTTCACACTTTTCCGCATTTATACTCCATTTGCCAACTTTTTGCCCATTTACTTAACCTACCAATATCTCTTTGCAAAATGTTTGTGTCCCTCTCACAACTTGCCTTTCCACCTATTTTTGTGTCGTCTGTAAATTTGGCTAGAGTACATTCGCTTCCTTCCTCCAAGTCATTAATATATATTGGAAACAGTTGTGTTCCCAGCACTGATCCCTGTGGAGCCCCACTGGCTACAGGTTGCCAACCTGAAAATTAACCCCTTATCCCCACCCGCTATGTCCTGCCCATTAGCCAATTCTCTATCCATGCCAATATATTACAGTGAATGGGATGCACAACAAAATGTTTGCTGTGTTAGGGAGCCTGCCAAAAAGCCTGCAGCTAACGTCAAGCAGCATGACCAAGTATAGTAGCAACTTGGCACAGCTTGGAGCCCATCCTTTCCAACATGTGGTAGCTAGCTCTATTTGCACACTTGTGGACTCAGTAGAGTGGCAGTGGCATTCCACTAGCCATGCTCCAGCCACTGGGAATAGTAATGTGTAGGAGCACCAGGACAGGGAAGGGCATAGGAAAGACCAGCAATAAGCACCACAGTGATTCATTGACTTTTGTATACAATACAGCATGACCTCATTCATACATATGGTTTGGAATGTTTATTTTGTGGGGGCTTTTAAAATTTAGCATTCTGGCCAAGTTGATGCTGTGATGGTAAGTGACAGATCGAAGGTCAGGAGTAGGAATGTTGGTGAATGAGGAATTAGGTTTGTGTTTGTTGGATGAGTTCATCACAGACAGCCAAGACAGAAAGGGGCTGTTTAGGTTGCCGCCTCCCTTCCTCTACTTCTTTCCCCTGCTCGGTTGGTTGCAGTCTAGCTGGTGACAAATTGTGGTACTGAAAACAGGCTGAGAAGACACACATAGGCCAGGAACGGAAACTGTCTCATGAGACCCTGGGCGGGATTCTCTGACCCTCCGCACCGGAATCGCGGCAGGCGCGGGGGCAGAGAATAGCCGTTCACGCCAGAAACCCGCCAGTCGCACTTGCGCGGTCGACTCGGCGCCGGTCGGGGGCCATTGGAAGAGGCGATTCTCCGTGGTCGGCCGGCAGAACTCCTGCCGGTGTGGTTTACATCTGGTACCACCCGGCGGGAGATCGGACCCGAGGCCACTGTGGCGGTCCTGGTGAGGGGCGGGAGGTATCTGACTCCGGGGGGCTCAGCGGTGGCCAGGCTCACGATCGGGGGCCACTGATCGGCGGGCCATCACGATCTGGGGGGACCTATCTTACACCGCGTGGGCCCACTGTTTGGGTCCGCCATGTCGGCGGCACCCGCGCCGACGCGTGCATGCACGGACCCGCTTGCAGCCACCGTGCGCATGCGTGGCCGCACGGTCTTGACAGCGGGACCCCGCCGGCAGCCAGAGCTGTGGGACGCATGCCGGTGCCCTGCCAGCCCTCTGGAAAATGGAGAATCACCCCGGATTTGCGAGGAAAAAGCCTGGAGTGATTCTCGCCCATTTTCCGGCCGACGTGGGGACTTAGTCACCGAAATGGAAAATCCCGCCCCCTGGCTGGAATCGATACTGGCCATCTGCAAAAGCACCCAAATCAAGGCATAAAGCTGTTATTGCGATATGGACTTTGTGATTACCCACTCGAAGTCTATGAATATGTAACAAACTTCCAGACACAGGTGATCAACTTTGCAGTAGGACGAAAAACAGAAAAAAGAAGCCATCAGACTCCTTAATGAGCTGATAGCTGGTTAGACAAGGGGAGTTTCAGAGGACAATAGGTTTTGATTGAACCACCATTGGGATAAACGGGAGTATCCTGTCCTTCTCATTAACAAGCTGGGGTCTGACTTGGACAATGGCCAGTGGTGGGTGTAAACATATGACTCAATCCAAGCTTCCCAGTATAATGAAAGGAGCATTAAACAGATCTTGAGCAATAACCTGGGAGATCCGCAGGCACAACCATTGCAAGAAGAAAGGACCCTGGGTTTCGAACCCAGAGAAGATATCAACATCGAGTGATCGAAGCCTGCCAGCTTCCTTCACTAAGTGTGGGTAAAACCCAAAGCTCAGCTGTGAGTCTGAGTCATATTTTCTTGAGTAATAGAATTGTGAATGAAATTGCGTTGAACTGTGAACCTGTTTTGTCCTTTGTTCATCTCACAATTAAGGGCACCTGAGTAAAACTTTTGAGTAAGTAACCTGGTCGAACGTATCAGAGGTTTTAAAGGTACAACAAACTGTCATCCCCACATGATGATATAATTGTGCACCACTCTGCAGGCCACCAGGAATCTTGACACCCGTTCTGCTGATAGTGCAGAGCTCCTCCAGAGTGACCCAGGCCTTGGAAGCGTTGATTCAATACGCCAGGAGAAAGGAAAGAAAGGTTTACTGCCTTTCATGACCATCGGATGTGAGTAGCACCTATAAAGGTTCATTACCTTCATAGCCATAGGCAGTGTGGTCCCTACCCTACTCTGAGGTTTTGCAAACATTCAAACATTTTTTAACTAACATTTGAATTCATAGCAGGAGCAGGCCACTCGGCCCCTCAAGCCTTCTCTGCCATTCAGTAAGGCGATAGCTGATCTGCTTGTAGCTTCAACCCCACATTCCTGCCTACTGTAGCCATCTCAGATGGCCACTTGCAAAGGAGCATGGGAATTATGGCCAACCCAGGCCTCAGACACACTCAGAGCTTATATGTGTATTTGCAACCCAGATAGCTAGACGCGATCAAAACCCCCGCTCATTTGCATTCTAATGGCCCATTTCCCCAGAACAAAAGGACTGTACTCAGGTAACCGATACAGATGCAGACTAACCGGCGCCACTCCCTTTGCTAAGAAAGCCCAAACAGCCAAGGTCAATGACCGCTCAGGACACACCCAGCCATCAAGGCACCCGCCCCTTTATTGGCCCAAATTGAAGGCAGTGATCGAAGCCTGTCGAATTATTGGGTCCAAAGGTAAGGACCGCCCCAAAGAGCGTGAAATCCCAGAGGGATAAAAAGAGACACAGCCATGTGTTCGATCTCTCCTGGCCCCGGCCTACGCCTAAAACCAAGTGTAGCATAACGACCAGACAGACAAGTTCAAGACCAACGATCACTACCAGACGGTTGAGCCCAGCAGAAACAAAGCCACTTCTTCTACCCAGCCACACAAGATCCGAACAAAGGCCTTGTTCATCTGCAAAGAGCTGGTTGCCCTGAAGTTAAGTATAGGTTATTGTAGTTGTTGGGTGTAGTTTAACTTGTAATGTTTTATGTTGCATGTCGGAGTAATCCTTGCGTAAATAAACTTTCTTTGAACTTGAACTGACCTACTGGTTGTTTGGTCTTTGATCAATACCCTTGTGGTGGTATCATTTGATACCTGGCGACTCTTAATAACTGCCAGATCTAGTTAATTTGGCAACATTATTGGCGTCTCCGGTGCCGATTGGCAACAGATTTGACGTCGCAGGAGGGGGCCAGTGTTCAGGTAGGTGGTTTGAAGTGTGTCTATTTCAATGCCAGGAATATACGAAATAAGGTAGGGGAACTGGCAGCATGGGTTGGTACCTGGGACTTCGATGTTGTGGCCATTTCGGAGACATAGATAGAGCAGGGACAGGAATGGATGTTGCAGGTTCCGGGGTTTAGGTGTTTTAGTAAGCTCAGAGAAGGAGGCAAAAGAGGGGGAGGTGTGGCGCTGCTAGTCAAGAGCAGTATTACGGTGGCGGAGAGGATGCTAGATGGGGACTCATCTTCCGAGGTAGTGTGGGCTGAGGTTCGAAACAGGAAAGGAGAGGTCACCCTGTTGGGAGTTTTCTATAGGCCTCCAAATAGTTCTAGGGATGTAGAGGAAAGGATGGCGAGGATGATCCAGGCCAGGTGTTGGATTTGTAGGTAGGAGAGCACTTTGGGGACAGTGACCACAATTCGGTGACGTTTACGTTAATGATGGAAAGGGATAAGTATACACCGCAGGGCAAGAGTTATAGCTGGGGGAAGGGCAATTATGATGCCATTAGACGTGACTTGGGGGGGATAAGGTGGAGAAGTAGGCTGCAAGTGTTGGGCACACTGGATAAGTGGAGCTTGTTCAAAGATCAGCTACTGCGTGTTCTTGATAAGTATGTACCGGTCAGGCAGGGAGGAAGGCGTAGAGCAAGGGAACTGTGGTTTACCAAAGAAGTGGAATCTCTTGTTAAGAGGAAGAAGGAGGCCTATGTGAAGATGAGGTGTGAAGTTTCAGTTGGGGCGATGGATAGTTACAAGGTAGCGAGGAAGGATCTAAAGAGAGAGCTAAGACGAGCAAGGAGGGGACATGAGAAGTATTTGGCAGGTAGGATCAAGGAAAACCCAAAAGCTTTCTATAGGTATGTCAGGAATAAGCGAATGACTAGGGGAAGAGTAGGACCAGTCAAGGACAGGGATGGGAAGTTGTGTGTGGAGTCTGAAGAGATAGGAGAGATACTAAATGAATATTTTTCGTCAGTATTCACTCAGGAAAAAGATAATGTTGTGGAGGAGAATGCTGAGACCCAGGCTAATAGAATAGATGGCATTGAGGTACGTAGGGAAGAGGTGTTGGCAATTCTGGACAGGCTGAAAATAGATAAGTCCCCGGGGCCTGATGGGATTTATCCTAGGATTCTCTGGGAGGCCAGGGAAGAGATTGCTGGACCTTTGGCTTTGATTTTTATGTCATCATTGGCTACAGGAATAGTGCCAGAGGACTGGAGGATAGCAAATGTGGTCCCTTTGTTCAAAAAGGGGAGCAGAGACAACCCCGGCAACTATAGACCGGTGAGCCTCACGTCTGTAGTGGGTAAAGTCTTGGAGGGGATTATAAGAGACAAGATTTATAATCATCTAGAGAGGAATGATATGATCAGGGATAGTCAGCATGGCTTTGTGAAGGATAGGTCATGCCTCACAAACCTTATCGAGTTCTTTGAGAAGGTGACTGAACAGGTAGACGAGGGTAGAGCAGTTGATGTGGTGTATATGGATTTCAGTAAAGCGTTTGATAAGGTTCCCCACGGTAGGCTATTGCAGAAAATACGGAGGCTGGGGATTGAGGGAGATTTAGAGATGTGGATCAGAAATTGGCTAGCTGAAAGAAGACAGAGGGTGGTGGTTGATGGGAAATGTTCAGAATGGAGTTCAGTTACTGTTTGTCATTTTTATCAATGATCTAGAGGAAGGTGCAGAAGGGTGGGTGAGTAAATTTGCAGACGATACTAAAGTCGGTGGTGTTGTCGACAGTGTGGAAGGATGTAGCAGGTTACAGAGGGATATAGATAAGCTGCAGAGCTGGGCTGAGAGGTGGCAAATGAGGTTTAATGTAGAGAAGTGTGAGGTGATTCACTTTGGAAGGAATAACAGGAATGCGGAATATTTGGCTAATGGTAAAGTTCTTGGAAGTGTGGATGAGCAGAGGGATCTAGGTGTCCATGTACATAGATCCCTGAAAGTTGCCACCCAGGTTGATAGGGTTGTGAAGAAGGCCTATGGAGTGTTGGCCTTTATTGGTAGAGGGATTGAGTTCCGGAGTCAGGAGGTCATGTTGCAGCTGTACAAAACTCAGGTACGGCCGCATTTGGAGTATTGCGTACAGTTCTGGTCACCGCATTATAGGAAGGACGTGGAGGCTTTGGAGCGGGTGCAGAGGAGATTTACCAGGATGTTGCCTGGTATGGAGGGAAAATCCTATGAGGAAAGGCTGATGGACTTGAGGTTGTTTTCGTTGGAGAGAAGAAGGTTAAGAGGAGACTTAATAGAGGCATACAAAATGATCAGGGGGTTAGATAGGGTGGACAGTGAGAGCCTTCTCCCGCGGATGGAAATGGCTAGCACGAGGGGACATAGCTTTAAACTGAGGGGTAATAGATATAGGACAGAGGTCAGAGGTAGGTTCTTTACGCAAAGAGTAGTGAGGCCGTGGAATGCCCTACCTGCAACAGTAGTGAACTCGCCAACATTGAGGGCATTTAAAAGTTTATTGGATAAACATATGGATGATAATGGCATAGTGTAGGTTAGATGGCTTTTGTTTCGGTGCAACATGGTGGGCCGAAGGGCCTGTACTGCGCTGTATCGTTCTATGTTCTCTTATTTTTGCCGGTGGTGGGATAGTAGTCCACTCATTAAAAAGAGCAACACTACCAATAACCCTTCACCCCTTTGTTAATCAAGAATCTACCTCGCTCTACTTTAAAAATATTCAAAGGCCCCCGCTTCTACAGCCTTTTGAGGAAGAGAGTTCCAGAGAGTCACAACCCTCTGAGAGAAAATAATTCTAACTTCTGAGTTAAATGAGAATCCTTTCATTTTAATAACCGCATTCAAAGCATTGTCTTGCATCTTTGACCAAGTCTGTGTATATAGACATAGACATAGAACATACAGTGCAGAAGGAGACCATTCGGTCCATCGAGTCTGCACCGACCCACATAAGCCCTCACTTCCACCCTATCCCCATAACCCAATAACCCCTCCTAACCTTTTTGGCACTAAGGGCAATTTATCATGGCCAATCCACCTAACCTGCACGTCTTTGGACTGTGGGAGGAAACCGGAGCACCCGGAGGAAACCCACGCAGACACGGGGAGAACGTGCAGACTCCGCACAGACTGTGACCCAACGGGGAATCGAACCTGGGACCCTGGCGCTGTGAAGCCACAGTGCTATCCACTTGTGCTACCGTGCCGCCCCAAAGGTCTGGAACATACCTCTTCATTCACCTGAGGAAGGAGCAGTGCTCCGAAAGCTAGTGATTTGAAACAAACCTGTTGGACATTAACCTGGTGTTGTAAGAACTTCTTACTGTGCTCACCCCAGTCCAATGCCGGCATCTCCGCATCATGGCCTTTAATTTTAAACAGTGACCCCTAGTTTTAGATTTCACGACAAGAGGAAACATCCTCTCCACATCCGTGTCGTCACTACCCCTCAGGATCTTAAAAGTTTTGGTCAAGTCACCTCTTACTCTTACAGAAACTCTAGTGGATACAAACTCCGACCCCCTGCCAGGTCGGAGAATCACCAGGGGGTGGTATGAATCCCGCCCCGCCGCCCGCCGCCGGTCGGGGGCTGTTGGCAGCTGCCCCCCCCCCCCGGCGATTCTCCGGCCCGCAATGGGCCAAGTGGCTGCCCGTTTTCGACGGCTCCCACCTGCGTAAAATACACCAGGTCCATACCGGCGGGACCTGGCTCTGCGGGTGGCCTGCGGAGTCCTCAGGGGGGCGCCGGGGGATCTGGCCCCGGGGGGGGGGCACCGTGGCCTGGTGTGCATGCGATCGGGCCACCGATCCGCGGGCGGGCCTGTGCCGTGGGGGCACTCTTTCCCTCCACGCCAGCCGGTGTAATGGTCCGCCATGGCCGACGCGGAGAAGACCCCCCCTGCGCATGCGCTGGGATGACGGCAGCACACGCTGGTGCTCCCGCGCATGCGGCAACTCGCGCAGGCCGACGGAGGCCCTTCTGCGCCAGTTGGCATGGCGCCAAGCCCTTTGGCGCTGGTTGGCACGGCGCCAACCCCGCTGGCGCCGGCCTAGCCCCTGAAGGTGCGGAGGATTCCGCACCTTCCAGCAGCCCGACACCGGAGTGGTTCACGCCACTCCGCGGCGCCGGTACGGCCTGCCCCGCCGGGTAGGGGAGAATCTCGCCCCTGATCTCTCCAACCTTTCCCAGTAAAGCAACCCACCCATTCTTGGAATTAATCTAGTAAACCTTCTCTGAATTGTTTCTAACACCTTTACATCTTTCCTTAAATAAGGAGACCAATATTGTACACAATTCTCCAGATGTGGTCTCGCCAATCCCTGTACAAATGAAGTATAACCTTACTATTTTTGCAATAATTTTCCCTCACAATAAACTATAACATTCTATTAGATTGTGTCATAACCCCCACGAGGCCCACGGGGAAACCATTATCTATCTCCCTGAGGAGTTCATGTAGTAAGAGCTTCCCAGTAAGGGGTGGAAACCCACCCAGCTGGGGCTCATTAGAACCGAGCATACAAGCCAGCCTGAGCACGGATTGGCATGCTGGTTGTCCCAATAGACACTGTGACCGTAGATAGTTACTGCCATGGCAGTTTATTGTTAAAAGTAAAATAAATCTTTTCCCTCCTACTGCTGTCTTCCTTGGTGTAGCCACAGTAGGCAGTAGATATCAGTCAGGGCCTCCTTACTAAAGAACAGACATCTTTCAAATCGTTCCTTGCTGAGATTCAGGAAGGAGTATTGCTCTCTACAAAGTCTTGGTGGATATGGTCTCCTGCTGAAAGCCCTTTATCCATTCTCTCTCCTAACAGCTTGTCCAATTCTCTGTGGCCTTTGTTCATTCTCCAAGTCATGCTATATTCCAGGAGGAACGCCAACCAGAATAATCATGTCTGGGACCAACTAGTTTATGCAGGACCCTTGATGTCATCAAAAAATCCTTTAGAGGCAGCACAGTGATGCAGCCTCACGCTGCCGAGGTCCCAGGTTCGATCCCAGCTCTGGGTCACTGTCAGTGTGGAGTTTGCACATTCTCCCCGTGTTTACGTGGGTTTCGCCCCCACAACCCAAAAATGTGCATGCTAGGTGGATTGGCCACGCTAAATTGCCCCTTAATTGGAAAAAATGAATTGGGTACACTAAAGTTTTTTTTTTAAATCCTTTAGCACCAGCCACACCACTCCCTGTAGGCCTTTGCAACTCTATACAACAATAGAAAGCACCAAACGTTTGCAGCCAGAAATAATTAACAAGCAAGTAATCTGTAAGTAGTTGATGATCCCTTTAAGTAATTTAAATAACAGGGAGTCCTCCTGATGCTTAACTCATGTTCAGCTGTGAGGTTAGAGGAGAATGATAGCTGGAGCATTAAGTTCCAAAACAGCACCACTGGTGTCAAATCACCATTGCATGCAGATTGCATCATGATCTATCTGCTTTGCATATTTTGACAGAAATTCAATCAGAATGCTTGAGCAACTGCACCAATATAGTGTCCACCTTGATTCACCCCACAGCTGTGCATGTGTGCTTTGGATGCCACCTCAGAGGCCTGACCACAAAATGGGTGCTAATGAGTCCAATTCCTCGCCCAGCTAGCCTGGAGGATAATCAATGTGGTTTAATGGAGAAAGTTCGAAGTGTCATTTTGGGCACGATTGGCCAAGGATTTGTCAATGGCTGCGTTGGCAAGATCGTGGCCCATACTTCACGGCACTTAGTGCCAAAAATGAGCCCTCTGATCTTCTTGCCATTGCTGGCTGTCTCGCCACCTGATTCGCCAGACCTGCACCTCAGCGGCTTGCTACTAACAAGGGGGATCTGATTTTAAACACTCCCTCACAACTCACTCCCAGTCAACACACAAGTATGGCAGCATGCAGACCTGCTCCTTGCTTTGGGGATGCCGACATGACCAGGCTTCTGGATGCAGTGGATGAGTGACAGGAAAACCTGTTCCCCGGAGGGGTTCGGAGGGCCAGCAGCAGGGCCACCAATACCACCTGGGAGGCACTGGCAGCGACTGTCAGTGCGGGCAGCATGACCAGGAGGACCGCTTTACAATGCCGGAACACTAACAACCTCCACCGAGTCCAAAGATACACAGGTTAGATGGATTGGCCATGTTAAATTGTCCCTTTGTGTCCATAAAGGTTAGGTGGAGACAGGGTGAGAACGTGGGCCTAGGTAGGTTACTCTTTCGGAGGGTCAGTGCAGATCCAATGGGTTGAATGGCCTCCTTTTGCACCTTAGGGATTCTATGATTCTATGATGTTACCACCTCTCTCCGAGCATCAATCTGCCTGCCACCCCTCAAATTCCTAACACCCCACCATCCCAAGAAATCACTGGCTGACACCTCACACACCCTCCTCATGTGCTTGTTCCTCAGCACCCCCTGGCCCCCACCAGCACAACCCCTTCATGTCTAGTTGCAATGCCCACACATGCCAATTGCCATAGACACCCCTGATCCATCAAGCGTGCAGCTCACAATGCCCTCTCTCTGTCTCCACAGGATAAGGTGTCCCATAATAGACATTAAACTGCCAAGACGGGAGGCGACATATCAGGGATTTAAGTCTTCACCCCCTGTGAGGAATGGGCCCTGGAGGGTGTCGGGTTGAGTGGGGAGAGAGCAATCACCAACAGCAAGGTTGGTCTGCGCGACAGAGGTGAGGATCCACTTGCCGCCCGCCTAGATGACCTGTCTCATGTTCCTTCCCTCTCACTGACCACATGTCCATTCTCTCGCCGGATCTCCACTTGATGGGGCTGGGCCATCCGGAGTTGTCCCGCCCCCGCCACCCAATAGGCCACCTCGGAGAAGAGCTCCGAGGAGACCACCATCAAGGCGTCACAGCTGTCACCCCACCTTCCACCACTGCAGAGACACACACCTCGGTGGGCGACATTAGTGAACGGGCTTTGGGGGGCACTGTCTGGTGAGCAGCACACAGTTGCTGATGCACATCAGATGGAGGCAAGAACATCCAAGGAAGTCAGTATTCAGAGGTCTGCTGGATCCCAGGGTGGAGGCAGGAACATCCATGGGAGTCAGCAGTCGGGTGTATGGATCCCAGGACTCAGCTGAGTCCAGTCAGATGCTGAGCCTCTGGACAAGGTTATCCCGGAGCTGATGCAGACGCTAGGTCACAGCCACGGGATTCAGGAGGGGATGCCAGCGACACTCTGGTGAGTGCATAGCTGATTGGAGGAGTCCCAAAGGCTGTTGGTGCAGGAGATGATGCTGGCAATGCATGGCACCGAGGCCAGCATTGCCCGGGTGGCGACCGCAGTGGAAACCTGGAGCGCAACGTCAGTGTCTTGAGTAGTGGTGCCCAAGGCGTTGCTCAGTCTGTGATGACCATGGCTGAGGGGCTCGACATCATGTCCCAGTCAATGCGGGTCAAGTCCCAGATGCAGATGGACATTGCTGAGGCACTCCAGAGCATGGCCGTGTCACAGAGGAGCATTGCCGGGGGCATTGACACCATGGTGCAGACATTGAAGATGCGCCAGGCCCATCAGAGCCGGATAGCGCAGAGGCCCCTAAGCTCCTCCAGCTGCCCCTCCATCCCATGGAGACCCTGAGGGCCTTACGGGATCCATCAGGGTGGAGGAAGAGCTCAAGGCCAACACAGCTCCTACCACCAGGGAGACGACGGCGGTCTCCAGTTCTTCTAATTCCCACCTCCCCTCCTGACATCGGCGCATCTGAAGGGCAGCGGGCAGAACAGTGTAGCATGGTGACGCCAGTGACACCGGTAAGTCGGCCAGGGAATGAGGAGAATGGGGGGGGGGGGAAGAGGCAAATGGGGAGAAAGGAGGGGAATGGGGGGAAAGAGGGAATGGGTGAGCTGATAGACAAATCCTCGTCCTAAGAGAAGCAGATGAGGATTAAGATCTCCTTGGTCCTTTGGGCATGTCATCCCATGTCCTCCATCCTCCAGCTCCTCCTGCGCTCCTCCCTGGACTCGTACACCATCCCCTCCTGGGCCGGCTCCTCCTCCTTCTCCTCAGACAAGGTCTCATATCCCTCATTACTCCTCCTCCAGCATGTCACCCCGCTGCTGTGCCAGATGCTGGAGGGAACAGCAGACCACCACAAAGCGAGAGATCCTCCGGGGGTGCACCACCAGAGTGGTCCAGGCATCAGAACCACATTTTCAGCAAATCAATGCAACGCTCAGTGACAGCATGGGTGGCAACATGGGCCTCGTTATACCAAGTCTCCGCCTTGGTCTCTGGCCTCTGCACTGGCATCATCAGTCGGGACCTCAAGGGGTAGCCCTTATCCCCCAACAGCCAACCGTCATCCTGGGGTGGTCCTCAAAGATACTGGGAATCTCCCGAGTATTCCAGGACATAGTTGCTATGTACACTCCCTGGGTAGCGTGTACATAAGTGCATGATGCAGAGGTGGTGGTCACCTGGTTGAACATTCAGAGAGTGGAACCCCTTCCTGTTAATGAAGGACACTCCCTGATAGCCTGGTGTACTCAAGGCAACATGTGTGGCATCAATTACCCCCTGGGCTTCACGGATGCACTTGTGGGCTGTGGCTTGAGAAATGCCGCACAAGTCCCCACTCGAGCCTTGGAATGAACCAGTGGCATACAATTTCAGGGCTGCGGTTTCCTCCTCCTTCACAGGGTACCATGGCACCTGTGAGGACATGCCACAGGTGCCCCACTGTCACTTTGTTGAGACGGACTCTCCTGTGGCATATGGGCAGCATAGTGGTTAGCACTGTTGCTTCACAGTTCCAGGGTCCCAGGTTCGATTCCTGGCTGAGTCACTGTCTGTGTGGAGTCTGCACGTTCTCCCCGTGTTTGCGTGGGTTTCCTCCGGGTGCTCCGGTTTCCTCCCACAGTCCAAAGATGTGCGGGTTAGGTGGATTGGCCATGATAAATTACCCTTAGTGTCCAATAAATGTTAAGTGCCGGGAGTGCAGGAGGCGAGAGAGGCCGATGTTTTGGCCTTTGCGTCCCTAGTAGCCCGGCGCAGGATATTGCTAATGTGGAAAGAAGCCAAGCCCCCGGGGGTGGAGACCTGGATAAATGACATGGCGGGGTTTATAAAGCTAGAGCGGATTAAGTTCGTCCTAAGGGGGTCGGCTCAAGGGTTCACCAGGCGGTGGCAACCGTTCGTCGAATACCTCGCAGAAAGATAGACGGAATGGGAAAAAGAAGGCAGCAGCAGCAGCCCAGGATCGGGGGGGGGGGGGGGGGGGGAGAGGGGTGGAGGGGGGGGGGGGGAGGAGGAACCAGAAGGACTCTCAGGGTTGTTAATATATACTGTATAGTATGTATAGGTCGTTGCTACAGATAATTATATATTGGACTGTTAAATTATATTTTTGGAGAGTGTTACTTGTGACAAGGCAGTTGCCAATTAGGGCTAGTTTTCATTTTTGTTATTTATTATTTATTCATTTTTTGTTTATAAAATAGGTCATTGTTATTTGTGTTGTTATAATATTGTGTAAAGGATGCACAATGTACTGTGTTGGTTGACCAAAAATTTTCAATAAAATATTTAATTAAAAAAAAAATGTTAAGTGGGGGGGTTACTGGATTATGGGGATAGGGTAGATACGTGGGCTTCAGTAGGGTGCCCTTTGTAAGGGCTGGAGCTGACTCGATGGGCCGAATGGCCTTCTGCACTGTAAATTCTATGATATTCTGTCAGTCATCTCCTTGAAAGACCTGTACACCTTGGGCTATCGCCGGCGTCCCCTTCTGGGTTCCTCCTCGGCCTGATGGGTGGCCAGATCTTTAGGGTGTGCAGCGGCACCCCTGCATATGGGATGCCACCACCAGCCTTCTACACGCTGCTGCCTTCTATGTCGCCTGGACTGCCACGATCAATGTGAGGGCATCCTCTGCAGGATCAACACCACCATCCATTCTGGTCTCTGTCAGGAATTGGAGAAGGAGAGGGACCGACAATCAGTTAGGGCTTCCACTCTGGGACCCTCAATTTCTCTAAGCCTCCCCCACTCTTATGTGCCTCGCGGTCTCTCAGAGTGTCATCCAACAGGCCAGTTGTGCTGGAAAAGCTTGCTCTGCACACTAATCCCGGCTACAGTGGGAGCTCCTAGACCCCGGAACCCAGCTCCCTGCAGGGAACATTAGGAAGACCGTGTTCAGGTGTCCTTCCCTGATCCACGCACTCACCTTTTGGTAGTGAGGATGTCCCCAGTGCTGAAGCCCAGCTCTTGCATGTTTGGACACTAAGGCTGTCTCTATGGCGCTGATGGCTCTAGAGTTGTGGCAAACAAAAATCCGATGCAATATCCATCATCTGAGTCATGGCGTGTAAAAGCATTTCTTCAACGGCATCATCAGGTAACCCATTTGGATCAATGTCGCACACCAGGCCCCGCAGCATCATCTTGCCTCAAACCAGATTGTCTTAAGGACCCAAATGGCTCCCTGATCTCGATGTTCCAGATCCCAAGTATTTTAGAAAAAATTGTCCTCCTTTCCAGCCACAGAAAAGGAAGGAAACAGCAGCCCCCCGGCATCTGCAGCCATCAGCAGGCGCAAGCAGCAAACACAATCTGCAGCTGTGAAGTGCTCTTACAACTAACAAAGGCAATTCCTTATTAGCAATAGCTTTCAGCTGTGAAGCTAGAGGCTGCTCACAGTCAGAAGGTGGTCAAGTGACCTTCAGCATATAGCCAAGAGCAGGGCTCTGTCCTGGAAGTGTTTGGAAGGATAGGAACAGGCAGTAACTGTAGTTGCCTCTATAATGGGTATCCACAATGTTGAAAGAAGGCTTGAAGGTCACGCAGACGGAAAGTCCCTCAACCCCCACCCGCCCCCGGCCCAGGGCCTCCTCCAAGCTGGATAGCTTTAGCTCCCTGACCAAGACGAACCCCTCTCTGGGGACCCCCACTGCCCCACCCTCCCTCCCCTCGAGGACTGGGCAGCAGCTCCAGTGCCCTAGAGCTGCATACCTGAAAATGAATGAAATGAAAATCGCTTATTGTCACAAGTAGGCTTCAAATGAAGTTACTGTGAAAAGCGAAATGGAAATTGCTACTCACTACCTCAGTTCTCCTCAGCAGCCGTTGTGTCAACTTCACGTTTTTAGAAAGGAGCATGAGAAGACACCAACCTGATTTCTCGCTGTGGAGCCGGTTAATCCCGGGGAGGCCGTTACTTCAATCTTGCTAATGAGATGGAAACTGATGCAAATTGAAGTCAATGACATGCTCGCCATATTTGTGTGAGATCCGGAACTTGCCATCGGGAGCAGGCCGGTTAGATGGCAAACTGATTTTGGTCTTCCCCGCTAAATAACTGGCGAGCCCAGACACCCACCACCCACCACCCACCCAGTATGTGAGCGGTGATCGTATCGACGGATTTAGATGGCCGGCATTGAACTCACGATATGGCCCATGGATAGAAGCTTGTGGAGCAAAAAGAAGCGGCATGAACAGAAAAAAAGCATATGATGGATTGCCATAAAAGCAGCTCTAGTCTGCTCTTGCTCTGTCTGTAGGATAAGGGAAACTTGGGACCAAGAATACTTCTGAGCACCTCTTCATCCTAATTTATGTTGGGACATGTAAAGTGTGACAGTAATGTGAATCACTTACTGTTAATTGAAGATTAATGTTTTTCAGTCCAGAATGTAGAAAATTAAATCTCTGCACAAAAAAATAAAAAAATAACTGGCGAGCCTAGATCCGCGCCGGGAGCAACGCAGTGGTTAAATTGCAGCCATTACGTTTTGGGGAGAACGGGAAAGTCTAAAAAAATTCTGAATTGGTAAAAGTGTCAAATAACTTTTGTAATATTTCCTAATTTTCACAATTTTCAGTTTATTTAGAAAGTTAGAGAAAGTTAAAAAAATTGCTGTCCGGTGCTTTGCATTAGAGGGTTCTTTTAGTTTCTGGGACATTGGTTTAAATCAAGCCCAGATTAATAGAATGGATGTTTCCTCTCTCTCTCTAACAATTGTTGGATGTTCTGAAATGAACTGAGCCTGTGCATTGTTTAATAAGGGGTAACACCGAGTAAAGTAACAAACTAGATTTATTTACAATACGTTATATATATTACCGGTAGCTCCCTATCGGATTCTTCTCTTTCTGGTTGGTGCCTTACTGGCCGACCTTATATACATTGTTTAATGAGAGTTCCATCGCCCCTAGTGGGGGAGTTGATACCCACAAAACTTGTGGCACGGCTGGTTAGGGGAGTCACAGAGAAACCTGTTATAGGAAATGCAACAACAGAGATGGGAAGTATGAAGTGCACTCATGGTCTATAGGGTGAGGCAGGTTCTGGCAGCTGGAGGACTGAGTAAGAAAATAAAGATTGGATGATACATGCACTGCATCTGTTTCATACTAAACCCATGCGTGCACACAAAATGTTGAAGTGGGTTAAAAAGGACTGATGCTTCCCTGTCACTTTTGACATAAGTAGCAGTTTCTTCAAAGGAAGAAAAACATCTAACGCATATTGACCTCTGTTAAACTTTCAGCATCGTCTGTTGGATGAAAGTAAAAATAAATAATAGATACTTGCTTGTAATTTAGAAATTATGAAGATCAATCAGAACTCAGAAGAAATAGACTTCCAGTGGCGGCTATGAGGGAGTAGGTCGCACATTTGGTGGCTCCCATTTTGGTCGGACTTTTGGACCTGTTCCCCCGACTTTTTTGTGCTTTTGAGCGCGGAACTGGAAAGCAATAGTACTCAGGCACTGAACCCATACAGAGTTGGAGGGACTTAAGAAGCCGGAGGGACTGTAAACAGCAGAAGAAGTGGTCAAGCAAGGGCACGGCGGAGGCTGTGAGAGAGACCAATATGGCCGATGTCCAGAGCAAGGTGCCGACAGCCCAGCCTATATGGAGCAGCTGCTACCGGCCATGCAGGAGGGCCTTTTAGCTCTGAAGCGTGATAACTTGGAGCCGCTCCAGAAATCGATGGACCGATTGGAAAAAAGGCTGGATGATCAGGCTGAGAAGCTCCAGAAGCTGGAGCAGACGGTGGAGGAGCAGGCTGACTTTCAAACAGTGGCGGACGTGAAGATTCGGAGGTTGAGGGATCAGCAAAAAATGCTCCTGGAAAGGCTGGAGGACCTGGACAACAGATCTCGCCGGCAGAATGTAAGAATCGTTGGCCTCCCGGAGGGGGCTGAGGGGCTGGATGCTGCCGCGTATGTGGAGGGTATGTTTCAGAAGCTGCTGGGGAACGAGGTGTTTCCTTGCCCACCGGTGGTGGACAGGGTACACAGAGTGCAGGTGAGGCAGCCGCGATGGGGGGATCCCGCACGAGCGATGGTGGTCCGGTTCCACAGGTACCTGGACAAGGAGCGGGTTCTGCAATGGGCCAAGAGCACACAAAGCTGTACTTGGGACAATAGCACCCTGCATGTTTACCAAGACCTGAGTACTGAGGTGGCCAGGAGGAGGGGAGGCTACAGACAGGTGAAGGAGATTTTGTATAAGAACAAGGTGAAATTCGGGCTGCTTTTTTCCGGCGCGACTGTGGGTTACGTATGAGAGTCAGCACCACTATTTCGAGGAACCCGAGGAGGCGATTGACTTTGTTAAGAAGCAAGGGCTGGCCCTGAGTTGAGGACTCTTGGACTCATGGTAGAACCTTTAAGTCTATTTTGTTTCTCTCTCGCTGTGAGAGATGCCTGCATGCTTGGATCCGTTCTTTTCGTTTTTTCGACCTTTTTAGATGGATGTATCTTGGTTGCGATGTGTTTTTCTTGTTCTTTTTCTTGAATGTTTACTTTTTGGGTTACTTGTTTGGTTGGAGTTTTGGTAGGGGAAAAATATAAAAAAGAAAATAGTTAAAAAGGTGCGGTTATAATGGGGGTTTCGTGGGAATTTTTTGCAATCTTTTTCTGTGCTTGGAGGGCAAGGGCTGAGAGTGCCTGGTACTTCTTATCTCTATTTGTTTGATTTAAATTGCACTATTGTTGGAGATGTTTCTGACTTGTATAGCGTATTTGTTTAAGCAGGACTGGTTTGGGGAAGTGGTATGGATGGGCCGGTGACAGGGGAGCCAGGGAACAATGGGTGAGAGACGCGCTGGTGCCAAAGCTGGGAGCCACCAGGCTAGCTGGGTGGGCTAGTCAACGGAAGCCAGGTAGGGCGTATTCATATAGTTAGATTAGAGCAGGGGTTAGGTGGTAGGATGGGGTTGCTAGGGGGGGGGGGGGGGGGGGGGGGGGGGGGGGAGTTGATCTGCTGACGAGACTGGAAATTGGACATGGCAACAGTGGGGAGGTCATGGGTGGAGCCAGCCAGGAGGCGGGCCAGAGGATGTGCGACGTATGACTGGGGGACTGGCCAAGGAAAGGGGATGGCGGATCGGCAAAGGGGGAGGGCAAAGTGCCCCCCAACCAGGCTGATCACCTGGAATGTTAGAGGGCTAAACGGGCCAGTGAAGCATTTGTGGGTTCTGAAGGTGGACGTAGTCTTGCTGCAGGAGACGCACCTGAAAGTGGCAGACCAGGTTAGGCTAAGGAAGGGCTGGGTTGGTCAGGTCTTTCATTCGGGGCTCGACACTAAGACTAGGGGGGTTGTGATCCTGATTAATAAAAGGGTTCAATTTGAGGCAGAGGGTAGTTGCGGATAGGGACGGCAGATTTGTTATGGTTAGGGGGAAGCTTGAAGGGGTGAGAGTAGTCTTGGTTAGTGAGTATGCCCCTAATTGGGACAATGTGGATTTTATCAGGAGGTTGCTAGGGAAGATCCCCGATACTTGGACTTGGATTCGCGCAAACTGATCATGGGTGGGGACTTTAACACAGTCCTGGACCCGAGCCTGGATCGGTCGTGTTCAAAAAGAGGTAGGTTGCCAGTGATCGCAAAGGAACTGAGAGGGTTCATGGAGCAAATGAGGGGAGCTGATCTGTGGAGATTTAGCTGGCCGTCGGCGAGGGAGTTTTCGTACTACTCCCACATACACAAGGTGTATTCCCGAATTGATTTCTTTGTCATGAGTAGGGACTTGCTGGCCTGGATGGTAGGGGCAGAATATTCGGCAATTGCCATATCGGACCATGCTCCACACTGGGTAGATCAACAGATTTGTAAGGATAGCTTTCAGCGCCCACAATGGAGGCTGAAAGTTGAATTGCTAGTGGACGAGGCGGTGTGTGAGAGACTCAGGAGATGATGCAGAATTACCTGCAGGTAAATGATACCGGAGAAGTTTCAGCAGCGGTGCTCTGGGAGGCACTGAAGGCAGTGGTGAGAGGGGAGCTGATCTCAATCCGGGCTCATAGGGACAGGAAAAATAGGGCAGAAAAGGACCGACTGGTGAAGGAAATTTTACAGACGGACAGGAGCTACGTGGGGTCCCCGAGGCCAGAGTTACTCAGGAAATGACAGAGGCTGCAGGCCGAGTTCGGCGTGCTGACTACAGGCAAGGCCATAGAGCAGCTTAGAAAGGCAAAAGGCGTGATATATGAGCATGGAGAGAAGGCCAGCAGAATGCTCGCACAACAACTAAGGAAGAGAGAAGTTTGGGCTGGCGGGAGGGAATGACTTTAGATACTTGCAGGTGCGGGATTTTGTGCACAGGCTGGTGCTGTCCTTCCCATGCTTCCCGCCAAAGGGGAGGCAGGACCGGGTAGTATCGAGGGGAGAGGTAGGTGAGGGTAGAGTCTCAGATATTTACAAAGAACTAATGGGAGCAGAGGATACTGTAGCCGCCTGGGTTGGCAACTTCCCGACTTAAAATGGAGAACCGCAAAGACTAAAGGGAAATTCAGCCAACACAGGCAAATACGAGCAAGTGCAGAAATCCTGTGTATTGGAACTTGCAAAAACCAGACGGCACTGAAACCGGCAGCCATCTGCATAGTAATGAGCGATTCCCAGGCACAATTGATACACTTCAGGTGAATAAGGCCAAGCCAGACTCCTCGGCCCCAGCAGGAGCCAAGACAAAGGAAGGGCAACAGACACTCAGGGACCGGCCAGCGATCAGGGAACAACTCCAGTATTTGAGAAATCGATCCAAGCGATCGGAACGCAGTCCAATCACTTGGAACCAGGTACGGGGTCCGCCCCAAAGGGTGGGAAGCCTCTGGGGACTATAAAGTAGAGCCCCCAAGTTCAAATCGTTTTTTTTGGCAGGGTCACTCAACAATGCGAATCAAGCCCTGAGAGTGAACTGCCCAAGCTGCCGCACCAACCAAGTAAGTCTCCAATCAACGCTCGCTACGAGATAGGCGCTCCTAGCTACAAGTCCATACCAGCTTTTGAATCCTGCAGACTCAGGACCTGAACGAAAGGCCATTTGTTCCCCTGACCTGGTGGGCCAATTCCGAAGCTAAGTTTAGGCCTTTTAGTGATTGAAATAGTCTAGAAAGTAGAGGTATATGCATAAGTAGTGACTTACTGTATATAATAAATGTGTTTTGATTTGAATCTTACTAATTGGTGTGGTTATTGATCAGTACTTGAACTTGAACCTCGTGGCGGTATCATAAAGATACCTGGCGACTCTAGAGCAAAGGTTAAACAAACAGAGCAAATTACAAATTAAGAGCCAACCAAAAGTTAGCAACAATACACAGACTCAGGACCTGAAGCTTAAGTGGGAAGAGGAAGCTCGGTGGGGGGGGGGGGGGGGGGGGGGGGGAGGAGATGGAGGACGGTATTTGGGCAGAAGCTCTGAGCAGAGTAAACACGACCGCAACATGCACCAGGCTCAGTCTGATCCAGTTTAAGGTTGTGCACCGGGCCCACATGACGGTGGCCCGGATGAGTAAATTCTTAGGGCTGGAGGACAAGTGTGCCAGATGCACCGGTGGGCCGGCCAATCACATGTGGCCTCCTTCTGCACTGTAGATTCTATGTAATTCTATGTATGCACATGTTCTGGTCATGCCCTAAACTCAGGGGCTACTGGCAGGGATTCGCGGACATCATTTCCGGGTTTTGAAAACTGGGGTGGTAATGAGTCCTGAGGTGGCAATCTTTGGGGTGTCGGAAGACCCAGGAGTCCAGGAGGAGAAGGAGGCCGACGTCTTGGCCTTTGCTTCCCTGGTAGCCCAGCGACGAAGGCTGTTGGCATGGAGGGACTCAAAGCCCCCGAAGACCGGAGTATGGCTATTGGACATGGCGAGCTTTCTCGGTCTAGAGAAAGTTAAGTTCGCCTTGAAAAGTTCACTATCGGGGTTCGCCCGGAGCCATTCATTGACTTCTTCGCGGAGAACTAACCGTCAGCAGGGGGGGCGGGGGTGGGGGGGGGAATGGAGTTGTGGTTTGTACTATGCGTTATATGCTTTTCTTTTTTGTACAGTACTATACAATGTCATTGTTTTATATGCCAAAAGTACCTCAATAAAATTGTTTATTAAAAAAAAAGAACTCAGAATAAATTGGACCTGATATTATGCATCCCAGAGTGTTGGAAGAGGTCACTACAGAGATAGTGGATTCCTGAAGAATGGAACATAGTACATAGAACATAGGACAGTACAGCACAGGACAGGCTCTTCGGCCCTCGATGTTGTGCCGAGCTTTGTCCGAAACCAAGATCAAGCTATCCCACTCCCTGTCATTCTGGTGTGCTCCATGTGCCTATCCAAAACCGCTTGAAAGTTCCTAAAGTGTCCGACTCCACTATCACAGTAGGCAGTCCATTCCACACTCTAACCACTCTCTGAGTAAAGAACCTACCGCGGACATCCCTCCTATATTTCCCACCCCAAACCTTATAGTTATGCCTCCTTGTAACAGCTACATCCACCCGAGGAAATAGCCTCTGAACGTCCACTCTATCTATCCCCCCATCATCTTATAAACCTCTATTAAGTCGCCTCTCATCCTCCTCCGCTCCAATGAGAAAAGCCCTAGCTCCCTCAACCTTTCCTCATAAGACCTAGCCTCCAATGCAGGTAGCATCCTGGTAAATCTCCTTTGCACCCTTTCCAATGCTTCCACATCCTTTCTATAATGAGGTGACCAGAACTGCACACAATACACCAAATGTGGTCTCACCAGGGTCCTGTACAGTTGCAGCATAGCCCCACGGCTCTTAAACTCAAGCCCCCCTGTTAATAAATGCTAACACACTATAGGCATTCTTCACGGCCCTATCCACTTGAGTGGCAACCTTCAGAGCTCTGTGGACATGAACCCCAAGATCTCTCTGTTCCTCCACATTCCTCAGAACCCTGCCGTTGACCCTGTAATCCGCATTCAAATTTGTCCTACCAAAATGAATCACCTCGCATTTATCAGGGTTAAACTTCATCTGCCATTTTTTGCCCAGCTCTGCATCCTATCAATGTCTCTTTGCAGCCTACAACAGCCCTCCACCTCATCCACTACTCCACCAATCTTGGTGTCATCAGCAAATTTACTGACTCGCCCTTCAGCCCCCTCCTCCAAGTCATTTATAAAAATCACAAATAGCAGAGGACCCAACATTGATCCCTGTGGTACACCACTGGTAACAGGTCTCCAGTCTGAAAATTTTCCATCCACCACCACCCTCTGTCTTCTATGTGATAGCCAGTTACTTATCCAATTGACCAAATTTCCCTCTGTCCCATACCTCCTTACTTTCTTCATGAGCCGACCATGGGGAACCTTATCAAACGCCTTACTGAAATCCATGTATACGACATCAACTGCTCTATCTTCATCTACACACTTAGTTACCTCCTCAAAGAATTCAATCAAATTTGTGAGGCAAGACTTACCCTTCCCGAATCTGTGTTGACTATCCCGGATTAAGCTGCATCTTTCCAAATGGTCATTAATGCTATCCCTCAGGACCCTTTCCATTAACTCACCGAAGTAAGACTAACCGGTCTATAATTACAAGGGTCATTCCTATTCCCTTTCTTGAACAGAGGAACAACATTCGCCACTCTCCAGTCCTCTGGCACTATCCCCGTGGACAGTGAGGACCCAAAGATCAAAGCCTAAAGCTCTGCAATCTCATCCCTTGCCTCCCAAAGAATCCTAGGATATATCCCATCTGGCCCAGGGGACTTGTCGACCCTCAGGTTTTTCAAAATTGCTAATACATCTTCCCTCAGAACATCTACCTCCTCCAGCGTACCGGCCTGTATCACACTCTCATCCTCAGAAACATATCCCCTCTCCTCAGTGAACACTGAAGAAAAGTATTCATTCAACGCCTTTCCTATCTCTTCTGACTCCATGCACAAGTTCCCACTACTGTTCTTGACCGGCCCTAACCTCACCCTGGCATTCTTTTATTTCTCATGTAAGAGTAAAAAGCCTTGGGGTTTTCCTTGATCCGACCCGCCAAGGACTTCTCATGCCCCTCCTAGCTCTCCTAAGCCCTTTTTTTAAGCTCATTCCTTGCTACCTTGTAACCCTCAAGCGACCCAACTGAACCTTGTTTTCTCATCCTTACATTTGCTCACTTTTTCCTCTTGACAAGACATTCAACCTCTTTTGTGTTCCCTCACACGGCCATTTCCTCCCTGCCTGACAGGGACATACCTATCAAGGACACGCAGCATTTGTTCCTTGAACAAGGTCCACTTTTCATTTGTGCCTTTCCCTGACAGTTTCTGTTCCCATCTTATGCTCCCTAATTCTTGCCTAATCGCATCATAATTACCCCTCCCCCAATTGTAAACCTTGCCCTGCCGTATGGCCCTATCCCTCGCCATTGCAATAGTGAAAGACACCGAATTGTGGTCACTATCTCCAAAGTGCTCTCCCACAAACAAATCTAACACTTGGCCTGGTTCATTACCCAGTACCAAATCCAATGTGCCCCTCCCTCTTGTCGGCCTATCCACATATTGTGTCAGGAAACCCTCCTGCACACACTGTACAAAAACTGCCCCATCCAAACTTCGACCTATAGAGGTTCCAATCAATATTTGGAAAGTTAAAGTCACCCATGACAACTACCCTGAGACCTCCATACCTATCTATAATCTGCTTTGCAATTTCTTCCTCCACATTTCTATTACTATTTGGGGGCCTATAGAAAACTCCTAACAACGTGACCGCTCCTTTCCTATTTCTAATTTCAGCCCATATTACCTCAGTAGGCTGTTCCCCCTCAAACTGCCTTTCTGCAGCCGTTAAACTATCCTTGATTTACAATGCAATTCCTCCACCTCTTTTACCACCTTCCCTACTCTTACTGAAACATCTATACCCCGGAACTTCCAACAACCATTCCTGCCCCTGTTGTAACCATGTCTCCATAATGGCCACAACATCGTAGTCCCAAGTACCAATCCATGCTCCAAGTTCACCTACCTTATTCCGGATGCTCCTTGCATTAAAGTAGACACACTTCAACCCACCTTCCTGCCTGCCGGTACACTCCTGCGACCTTGATACTCTCCTCAGTACCTCACTACTCTCAACACTGGCTTCTGGACTACAGCTCGTTTCCCCATCCCCCTGACAAATTAGTTTAAACCCCCCCCCGAAGAGCCGTAGCAAATTTTCCTCCCAGGATATTAGTGCCCCTCTGGTTCAGGTGCAAACCGTCCTGTTTGTACAGGTCCCACCTTCCCCAAAATGTGCTCCAATTATCCACGTAACTGAAACCCTCCCTCCTGCACCATCCCTGCAGCCACGTGTTTATCTGCACTCTCTTCCTGTTCCTCAACTCGCTAGCACGTGGCACCGGCAACAAACCAGAGATGACAACATGGTTTGTCCTGGCTCTCAGCTTCCACCCTAGCTCCCTAAATTCCTGTTTTAAATCCCCATTCCTACTCTTACCTATGTCGTTGGTACCGATGTGTACCACGACTTGTGACTGTTCCCCCTCCCCCTTAAGGATTCTGAAAACACGGTCCGAGACGTCACAGACCCTGGCACCCGGGAGGCAACATACCATCCGTGAGTCTCTTTCGTTGCCACAGAACCGTCTGTCTGTCCCTCTAACTATCAAATCCCCAATAACTATTGCTCTCCTGCTCTCCCTCCTTCCCTTCTGAGCCACAGGGACGGACTCAGTGCTGGAGATCCGGTCACCGTGGCTTTACCCTGGTAAGTCATTCCCCCACCAGTATCCAAAGCGGTATACTTGTTACTAAGGGGAATGACCACAGGGGATCCCTGTACTGACTGCTTCCTCCCAGCCCCTCTCACCGTCACCCATCTATCTTCATTCTTCGGAGTAACTACATCCCTGAAGCTACTATCTATGACCACCTCTGCCTCCCGAATGATCCGAAGTTCATCCAGCTACAGCTCCAGTTCCCTAATGAGGTTTCTGAGGAGCTGGAGATGCGTGCACTTCCCACAGGTGAAATTAGCAGGGACACTGACGGTGTCCCTCACCTCAAACATTCTGCAGGAGGAACATTGCACTGCCTTCCCTGCCATCCCCCCTAGATAATTGCGGTAAAAACAAGAAAAAGAAAGAGCTTACCTGATGTACACTCACCTCCTTAGGTTAGAGGAGGTGGAAGGGTGGGGGACACTACAAGTGTAGTGTCTCGGGTTTAGCAATCGCCCAACTTAAATACAGGTAAAAATACAGGTAAAAATAAAACACTTAACCAGCAACCAGATAGCAAACAGAAGATAGCAAATGTCACCCCACTATTTAAGAAGGGAGGGAGAGAGAAAACAGGGAACTGCAGATCTGTTAGCCTTCCAACAGCAGTTGGGAAAATGTTAGATTCTATAATAAAGCATGGTAGCACAGTGGTTAGCATTGTCGCGTCACAGCTCCAGGGTCCCAGGTTCGATTCCCAGCTTGGGTCACTGTCTGTGTGGAGTCTGCATGTTCTCCCCGTGTCTGCGTGGGTTTCCTCCGAGTACTCTGGTTTCCTCCCACAAGACCCAAAAGACATGTTGTTAGGTAATTTGGATATTCTGAATTCTCCCTCTGTGTACCCGAACAGGCGCCAAATAATAATAATACTAATCGCTTATTGTCACAATGAAGTTACTGTGAAAAGCCCAAATGTGGCGACTAGGGGCTTTTCACAGTAACTTCATTGCAATGTTAAGGTAAGCCTACTTGTGACAATAAAGATTATTATTATTAAAGTTGGCGACAAATGAATACTTGGATAATCATGATCTGATTGAACATAGTCAGCATGGATTTACAAATGGGAAATCATGTTTGACAAACCTGTTGGAGTTTTTTGATGATGTTACTAACAAAATTGATAAAGGATAGTCGAAGGACTTAATGGGCGGGAGTCTCCTTGGGGGATCCTCCGCTTCACCAGCAGCGCCCGACGCCATGGGGGTGGCCACAATGGGAAACCCCATTGGCTGGCTGCCAGGACCGAGGATCACGCTGCCTGCGGAGCACGTCGCGCCAGAAAACAGGTCTGGTGAGACGGAGAATGCCGCCCAGTATATTTGGGTTTTCAGAAGGCTTTTGATAAAGTCGCCCGCAAGAGGTTTATTGGCAAAAAAGAAAGCACATGGGATAGGAGGCAATATGCTGGCATGCATTAAGGATTGGCTAATAAACTGAAAACAGAAAGTAGGAATAAACGGATAATTCCCGAGTTGGTAGGCTGTGGTTAGTGGGGTATAGCAAGGATCAGTACTTGAGCCCCAGCTGTTCATTATATATCAATGATTTATATTTACAATTTATATTTCCATGTTTGCGCATGCTGCAAAAGTGCATGATACAAAGCCAAATGAGAATGTGTGTTGTGAGGAAGATGTAGGGTGACCAAAGGAGGATTTGGACAGACTTGGTAAGTGGGCAAGAACATGGCAGATGGAATATAATGTGGGAAAATGTGAGGTAATCCACTCTGATAAAAGGAACCGAGTATGTTCTAAATGGTAAGAAACTAGAAAAGTGTAGATGCACAAAGGGACCTGAGTGTCCTTGTCCATAAGTTACTGAAGGCTAACATGCAGGTGCAGCAAACTATTAAGAAGGCTAATGGAATGTTAGCCATTATTGCAAGAAGATTTGAGTATATGTGTCGCGAGGTCTTGCTTCAATTGAATTGAAGCTTGGTTCGATCACACCTGGAGTACTTAGTGCAGTTTTGGTCCCCTTACCTCAGAGAGGATATTACTGCCATAGAGGGAGTGCAGCAAGGTTCACCAGACTTGTTCCAGGAATGAAGAGAGTTTGGGAAAACTGGGCCTGTATTCTCTACAGTTTCGAAGAATGAGAGGTGATCTCATTGAAACCTGCAAAATACTTAATGAAATAGGGTAAATGCAGGTAAAATATTTTCCTTGGTTGGAGAGTCTAAAGCCAAACCATTTTTTGGGTGAATTCCACCCATTGTGTATGTTTACGGTAGAGATTGCTAGATTTCTGATTAACAATAACTTTTTTTTTATTAGCCAAAAGGTCGAGAAGCGATTGATTAACAAAAACTTAAAGAGTTACATGGGAATAGTGTGTGTAAAAGGCATTAAAGTGCCTGATCGTATCGAATGGCGGAGCAGGCTTGATGGGCTGAATGGTCTATTCCTGTTCCTATGTTCCCATGAGTTAAACATCAACACGAAAACTGCAATACGTATTTGCATAGAGACTTTAATGTAGCAGCACATCTCAAGATGCTTCATAAGTGTGTAATCAGACAAAAATTGATGCTGAGTCAAAGAAGAGAAGGTTTCAAGAGGAGAGAAAGGAGAGTTTGTGGCGAGGGTTCCAGAGCTTCGGGTCTGGACAGCTTATGACACAGTAATGCCTATAGTGGGGTGAAGGAAACGGGGGATGCACAAGAAGCCAGAGTTGTAGGAGTGCCGGGTTATGTGGCTGGAGGAGATTACAATTCCTTTACTTACTCCAGTTATGCTGCTTGTTTGGCACATAAGGTGCTAAAAGCACATTGTAATATTGCTGTACAGTGGCAATTGGCAACACACTAGTGAGACCATCTCCAATATAAGCCTCCAACAAGAAAAATGCAAAAAGGCCTTGGATGCTTATTGGAACGGCAGTCACTGGAAATTATGGAATTTGTATTTTATTTGAACAAACTATTTGGACCAATTTTGCAGCATTTTTATTTTGATAGAGGTATGACAACAATAATAAATCCTCTTCTTATCAATGGTGCCACTGAGCAAGGTCTGCATAAGATTCAAACTACATTACCTCATGAGAAATGTCCACAATAAATTATCTCTGATGGTAATCTGTAAATCCAAGCAGCCATTCTTGTTAATTAATTCATAGGCAACTCACTTCTTGTCTTCTCAGAGTTCTCAGAATTGATGGAAGAATATTCTGGCAATTAAGTCATCTGTTCTCCACTATTGTCCGTACACAATGTCATCTGTAGCTCAGTTGGTATCACTCTCACCTCTGAAGCACAAGGTTCAAGTCCCAATTTGTGGCTCGATCCGATGAAAAACCAAAGGCAGTGCAGCCCAGAGAGAGCATTGTGCTACGGAAGTGCTGTCTTTTTGATGAGATATCAAACTGAGGTCCCACCTGCCCTCTCAGGTGAGTGTGAAAGATCCCATGGGGTTATTGTTGAAGAAAGGTGGTGGGGGGGGATGTTATCCTGGTAAATATCTATCCTTCAATCAAGATCACAAAAAACGACTATCTGGTCATTATCCATTGTTGACCATGTTCATAAATGTTGCCGATGATGACACAACAAAAGCCGCACAAGCCATCAATAAACATGAAAATAGTGCTATGGCATATTTTCCAATGTGCAAATTTTCAGTCTGATACATGATGGGTCTACCTGCATCCACTTCTTGTCAAAAATGTACCTCCTCTTGTCATGCTTTAGTCCTATTTTTGTGTCAACATTCTCTGATTTGAAATTCCAAAATCCATGTTTGAAATGTAAATTGACTGTGTAACTATTCCACATTGTAATTACACCCTCTCACCTGTGGCGACATTGCAATGCCTCAGTTGTGTGTTTCCTATGTGCTCAGCTATGTATCGCTAAGATATTCCAATGCTATGACTAATTCAATTGAAATTTGATTATTTAACACTAAATAATAAATCGACTTAAAAAAAAGAGAGGATGTGTGATTTTAAAATGAGGGTAAATTATTTATGAATATGTTTAATTAGCCCTCCCCCACCTCAGTCTCTAATTGCTATTTATCTGCTGAAGACATTAATTGAGCTTGATTTGCAATGTCACAGGGAGAGACGAGCATGTGTTATTATTAACTTGTCAACTGAGAATATTTTTGCCAGGAGAACACTACATGAGAATCAGACAATCTTAATTGAAATCAATTTTCAATTGTAGACCTTGGGCAGGATTCTCCAGTAGCCGACGCCAAAATTGCGTTCGGCGATTGACCGGAGAATCAAAGTTTACGACCAAATCAGGGGCGGCGCCATTTTCACGATGCTCTGCCCCCTCCAAAGAACGCCATGCGAAGAATCGACGGCCTCAGGATGTTGCCTGAGGCCCGATCCCCGATGCTCCGCCTCCGACCTGCCGAGTTCCCAATGGCGTGGGTCTCTCATGGTCTCACCCATCGGGAACTCAGTGTGGCAGCTGCGCACTCAGTCCAGTGCCGCCACAGTCTGGGGAGGGCCGATCAGTGGGCAGGGGGGACTTTGCCATGGGCTGGGGGGCACTGGTGTGGCCCGGGGCGCGAGCCAGCCAAAAGGAGGCACTATTTCGCAGGCCGGGTCCGCGAACGGCCGGCGCCATATTGCATGGTGCGGCGCTGCCGCTGTCGTGCGCATGCGCAACCATGGACCCGGCAATTCTCCGGGCTGTAGAGGCAGCTAGAGCCGGGTGCTTTAGGCTGCCTTTATGCTAGCCCCCAGCCAAACGGAGGATCGGTGGCTGTTTTACGCCATTTATTCTGTCGTAAAACGCCACCGTTTCCACGCCAGCGTGGGGACATAGCCTCAAAATCTGAGAATCCAGCCCCTTATGTTTTTTGCACATTCCCAATGAGAAGACTAAAAGAGAAAAAGAACTTGGGACTGCTCTATTCCACTTCTGAAATACTTAACAAAGATTGCAGAGTAAGAAAAAACCCAACAACGCTTGTAATGATCTGCTTCTTCTGAGAAAGTGGCAATGGACCTTCTTCTTCCAGTACAAAAGAATGGTTAGTTGGGTCACTTTGGATGTCACTTCGGCCCAGAATGGATAAAGACGGCAGTTTCCTTCCCTAAAGAACATCAGGTTAAAGTCCAACAGGTTTGTTTTGAATCACTAGCTTTCGGAGCGCTGCTCCTTCCTCAGGTGAATGAGCTGCGCTCCGAAAGCTAGTGATTCGAAACAAACCTGTTGGACTTTAACCTGGTGTTGTAAGACTTCTTACTGTTCCACCCGAGTCCAACGCTGGCATCTCCACATAAAGAATATCAGTGAGTGAGGTTTTTTCTAAACAGATAATCCTATAGCTTCACAGTTTCACTGCTACTTGTTTTTTATTTTTGTACAGTAAAATAATCTGTACACATTAATATGTCTGTTTAAATTTTTTTTGTTGGCAGAAGATCTTTTCCTCGATTGTGAACATTTTAGCACATGTTTGCCAGCAGCACTGCATTGAAATGAGAACTGGGAACTACAAAGGACGCAGGGACTGACAACATCCTGGCAATAGAATTGAAGACTCGGGTCATGTAAGCGCCAGGCAATGGCCATCTCCAGCAAAGGAGAATCTAACCATATCCCCATGACATTCAATGCATTACCATTGTTGAATCACACCCCATCAACATTTTGGGGGTTACATGGACCAGAAACTGAACATGCCTCATTTTAGGAAGGATGTGGAAGCTTTGGAAAGGGTGCAAAGAAGATTTACCAGGATGTTGCCTGGAATGGAGAGTAGGTCTTACGAGGAAAGGTTGAGGGTGCTAGGCCTTTTCTCATTAGAACGGAGAAGGATGAGGGGCGACTTGATAGAAGTTTATAAGATGATCAGGGGAATAGATAGAGTAGACAGTCAGAGTCTTTTTCCCCGGGTGGAACAAACCATTACAAGGGGACATAAATTTAAGGTGAAAGGTGGAAGATATAGGAGGGATATCAGAGGTAGGTTCTTTACCCAGAGAGTAGTGGGGGCATGGAATGCACTGCCTGTGGAAGTAGTTGAGTCGGAAACATTAGGGACCTTCAAGCAGCTATTGGATAGGTACATGGATTACGGTAAAATGATATAGTGTAGATTTATTTGTTCTCAAGGGCAGCACGGTAGCATTGTGGATAGCACAATTGCTTCACAGCTCCAGGGTCCCAGGTTCGATTCCGGCTTGGGTCACTGTCTGTGCGGAGTCTGCACGTCCTCCCCGTGTCTGCGTGGGTTTCCTCCGGGTGCTCCGGTTTCCTCCCACAGTCCAAAGATGTGCGGGTTAGGTGAATTGGCCAATGATAAATTGCCCTTAATGTCCAAATTGCCCTTGGTGTTGGGTGGAGGTGTTGGAGTTTGGGTAGGGTGCTCTTTCCAAGAGCCGGTGCAGACTCAAAGGGCCGAATGGCCTCCTTCTGCACTGTAAATTCAATGATAATCTATGATTAATCTAGGACAAAGGTTCGGCACAACATTGTGGGCCGAAGGGCCTGTTCTGTGCTGTATTTTCTATGTTCTATGTTCTATGTCCAGCCACATAAATACTGTGGTTACAAAAGCAGATCAGAGGCTGCGAATTCTGAGGGGAATTACTTCTTGACTCCTCAAAGCCTGACCACCATCGATAAGGCACAAGTCAGGAGTGTGGTGGAATATCCAGTGTGATGGAATACTCTTCACTTGCCTGAATGAGTGCAGCTCCAACAATATTCAAGAGCTTCACACCATTTAGGACAAAGCAACCTGCTCGATTGATGCCCCATCCACCAAATAAATATTCACAACTCCACCACCCTCACAGTGGCAGCAATGTGTACACTATACAAGACGCACTGCAGCAACTTACCAAGGTTCCTTCGACAGTACCTTCCAAACCGATGGGGCTGGATTCTCCTCCCCAACGCACCACATTTCTGTTTCACCCCCCCGGCGGGATGCTCCCTTACGCCGGCTGGTCAATAGGGTGTCCCATTGTGGGGCAGCCCCACGCCGTCACGAAACCCCCGGGCTGCCGGCAAAACGGAGCATCCCGCTGGCGGAGAATCCAGACCATGATCTCTACCATCTAGATTCGGACAAGAGCGGCAGAATGAAGTTCCCCTTCAAGCCACACAACATGCTGGGTGCGATACAACTAAAAACAAATGAGTCTGTTCAGGGTGTGATTAGCAGAGTCGTTCCCAGCGCTTGTAGCGCTATCTAACGGCACCCTTTTCTTTTAGTGCGCCGGCGGGTAACACCACCCTCCCACCAAAGGCCGCACTCAGCATCATTTCCTGCACTGAAAAGCTCTGGCAAGCAGAGCTCCTCTATATAGGAAGAGACCGGGACACCATTTTTAAATGGCGTACCGATCTCTTGACCCCCTTGATGCAACCCCATGACCCCCCCCCCCAACTTACCTATAAGAGGGTCATCAAACCCCCCTGAAACCCATCTCACACGTGCAGGGCACCCCCAGGCCCGATCCCTGGATGGGCAAAATGCCAGCCTGGCACCTTGGCACTGCCAGCCTGCAGACCAGCTTGGCAGTGCCACCTGGGAACCTTGGAAGTGCTAGGTTGACACACCAGTGGCACTGGAGGGTGCCAGGTTGGCAATGTCAAGGTGTCAGGCTGCACCAGCAGTGCCTGGATTGCATGAGAGACCCCCCCCCAAGCTACCGTTCTGCCTGGCCTCCACCTGTGGGGATCAGTACTGAACGGCGCCTGGCTGGGGTCTCCTCAGCGAAGCCGAGAAATGCCAGGTAGCCGTTAGCTCTGGTGCCAGCATAGCTAATTGGGTTCTTAAACTGCAAGACTGGGTCCCACCCCTTGTGGGAAGGACCTAGATAGTGACGTCTCACGAGATCTGGTTAGATCCCGCGAGGTATAATGGCCGTCGGAAATCCCGGAAAGGCCTCTCCCGGGATCTACCGATCACATTGCACCCCAGTTCCAGCATGACCTGTCCGGTAAATCGCGCCCCCCGACTTGGAACTATAGTGCTGCTTCTTCACTATTGCTGGGTCAAAATCTTGGAACTCCCTTCTTAACAGCACTGTGGGTTTACCTGTACCAGGTGGACTGCAGCATTTAAGCCACCACCGGGCAATTAGTGATGGGCAACTAGCTTAGCCAGTGATGCTCACACCTCATGAAAGAATAACCAAAAGCTTACAGTGCAGGAGCTGAGACCATGAGGACCTCTACTGTTAGCAAAAAGCAACACCAACCAAAGGGGAAAAAAAATCTGTTTTAAAACTGCACACCATGCAAGAAATATATGGGCACAGGGTTCCAACTGCTTCAAAATGAAAAGCTCACGTTCTTCTTTGCATTTCACAGGTTTAAAAGACCAATGTACTTTTCAAAAATAAGGAAAAATATTGAAGCATTTAAATAAAATGAAATGCAAATTTCTGCATCCTGAAAGGATGAAAGGAGGAATGGGAAATAAAACACACATTCAAGAAAATAAATTGCCTCGCATTATAATTTTAAAAATGCTGTTTTGTGGTTTCCTTCCCTACGTTACAGCGCTGCCTTTTCCAAATCAGTGGTGTCATATGCTAAGATAGGCAGATGCCAGATATATTCTCAGCGTTTGTCAATCTTGCTCTTTGGTCAACATCTTGGGCAGATCTTGAGTGGTATATGAAGGGATTCTCTCGTCCTAGCAGCCCGTCCTGATTGAAAGTCCAATGTTTCAGTATTATAATCATAGCATCAAACCATTTCTTTTAGTAAACCCTAAGGTTCCACACAATGGTTTCATGGTCACAGTGACATCAACGTATACTTGCTGGAGCATAAATAACCTGCAACATTCTCTTGGGAAATCACAGGATGATTGATGTTCTAACAGCAATGTTATTCTGCTGTAGAAAAAACTAAACTCTTAGGAGTAAACTTTATAATCACCTGTTTTCTATTAAACAGTTTGTTGGTCTTTAACATATAACCCCCTTCTCTGGTGTATTTGGTGTTTTTCTTCCTTCCAAATTTGTTAATTATTTTAGTCTGATGAAGTGTACATTCCCAAGATGTCACAACCATTGTATTACCTTTGTAAATGCTGACTTAATTACTGGATATCTCCAGATTATTAGATTTCCAGCAATTTCAATTTGCATTAAAAAAATTTTTACTGTTTGTATTGGATTAACTGTTAAATGTCACTTATTTACAATTTACATTGCAATGCTGTGAGGGAATTTGCAATATACACAGTAAAAGGTGATCATTGCTATAAGTAAATATTTGGCAGATGCATCAGCAAAAACAGTATTGGTGTCAGCAATCTTCTACAATTTACTCTACAATACCAACACGAGGGAAGTTGTTTTGTTACTGAACAGTATTTTGGTTTTTGGGTGACTGCTGTTGCTGCATGATCTCGTCCATTTCTGGTACCTGTACAGATACTGCCAAGAGTCAACAGGCCATTACCTAGCAGCAGAAACAACATGCTAGAAGCAATCTAAGTGGAGGAAGATTCATTTAAGTGACTGCAGTTGGCTCGAGGAAGAAAAATGTAATTCACTTTGAAGGGGGAAATGGGCCGATACTGCGTAGGTACTGTTATATGTCTGCAGTCAAACTGTCAGGGCCTTTTACATTGTAAGCTTTCTCTCAAGGAAGTGATGTTGTTCTAGGTTTACTTTTAAATCACATTCCCTTGTGAACTCGATGCAGATGGGAACTAATGCATCGAGTGGCTGTGACAAATTGAGCAACGTGGATGTGCAAAGTGATTGTGCTATAATGGCATCAACTACTGATGCCACAATGCGCAAAGCATAATTGGGACAGGGTCTTTTGCTTTATGACATTATCAAATGCTCCCACATTAATCACATTGCTGCCAATGTAGCATTTTTACTAGGCACATCTAGATTGGTAACAGGTGCAAACATTCAGGGGAAAGAATTATCTTCCTGGTTGCTAGTCTAACAAAACCAGTCATATTAACTTCATTGTGCCAAAAACTGCAAGAGCTCAGGCTGCGGAAGCTGGTGACCAAAGCACCATATAGAAGCAGCTGTTTTATATTAATGCTGTGTTAGACTTGAATCTGCTGCTATGTTCTGAGGTCAATATTTCAAATCGACTTCCGGTGGCAGTATGTAGAGGGAGGTCGCACACGAGGTAGCTCCCGCCAGAGTTCTGAATTTTTAGCCCTTTTCGCCCAGTTTCTGGAGGTACATTTGTTTAAAGTCCTACCTGATGAATGATATAATGTGCCCACATAAGGGAAATGCCCAGAAGAAGCAGGGCAAAGACATCTGAAGAAGGAGATTTGTCACCAGAGTCGGAGATTTCTCAGGGCTCTTCTGTGGAGGAAATGGTGGAGGGTGGAGCTGCGGCTCGGTCCACTCCACGAATGGCCGAGGTCCTGACTAGCACCTTGGCAGCAGAATTTGAGAAGCAGAAGCAGTCGATGAGAAGTGGCCCTGGCTCCCATTCGGTTGGAAAAGACCAACGAGCTGGTAAAAGTGGCTGGCACCGCGCCAAAGGGAATGGAGCGACTCTCTCGAAGCACAGTGACCAGATTGCCTCTCTGGAAGCTGTGGTGTTGCATTTGGCCAAGGTGAATAAGGCACTGAAGGCCAAAGTGGACGATCTGGAAAATCATTCCAGGAAGCAGAATTTCAGGTGCATGGAGTGGCCAGAGGGGATGGAAGGCCCAAATCCCACGGAATACTTTTCAAAGATGTTTGGGTTGATGGTCAGGGAGGGTGGATCCACATCCGCCCCCTGAGCTGGATCGAGTGCACCGGGCACTCTGTCAAAAGCCATAAAATCCTAGAATTCTTACAGCGCAGGACGCCATTTGGCTCATTGAGTCTGCACCGACCTTCTGAAAGAGCACCCTATCTAGGCCCACTTCCCTGCCCTAACCTGCACATTTTTGGAAACTAAGGGGCAATTTATCATGGCCAATCCATCTAACCTGCACATCTTTGGAGTGTGGGAGGAAACGAGAGCACCTGGAAGAAACCTACGTAGACACGGGGAGAAAGTACATACTCCACACAGTCACCCAAGGCTAGAATTGAACCTGGGTCCCTGGCATTGTGAGGCAGCAGTGATAACCACTGTGCCACCGTGCTGCCCCGTCCCAACGAACCGTCCCCGTCCCAATGAACCACCGCAAGCTGTTGTCGTAAAGTTCCATAGTTTTCAGGTGAAGGAAAGGGTCCTGAGATGGGTGAAGGATCATCGAGATTCTAAATGGGAAGGTCACGCCATCAGGATGAATCAATATGTTGGAGCGGAACGAGCAAGGTAGAGGGTGGCGTTTAATCAAGCTAAGGCTGTCCTATATAAGAATGGAACTCGATTTGGGATAGGGTATCGCAAGGCTCAGTGTGACCTTTGAGTGCCGGTGGATGCAGAGGCTTTTGTTAAAAACATTGCCAGGGTCCGAGTTGATCGGGGTTTATGTAAGGTGTTTGGATATTGGGGGTTGGTATGTGATCGTGGGGAGTTCTTGGGGTTTTTTGTGTCTGTCTGCATCTCTTTGTTCCTGGGTGGCTTGATGGTTTCAAAGGTTGGATCTGGGTGAGGGACTCAAGTTTGTGAGGAGTTTTGTTCTTTGTGTTATAATTGTTATGGGGAAGAAGGCGGGGTATTCAGCGATTGTGATTTCAGACCATACTCCACATTTTGTGGATTTTGCCCTAGAATCAGCAGAGCTCACCCCAACCAGAGGACACCTGCATCGTGGCCTTTGGAACCCTCCCTGGTTCCCTGCCCCTCTCAGGCAGAGGACTCACCAGTGGCCCCCATCCCTCTCGATCACCAGCTGTCTCCTCTTGGTGAGGCTGGCAGCACTGACTGCCCCTGCCACCATTTCCCAGGCGGTGTTCATCATAGAATCCCTACAGTGCAGAAGGAGGCCATTCAGCCCATTATATCTGCACTGACCCTCCGAAAGAGCACCCCACACAGTCCCAATCCCCCGCCCTAGCCCCGTAATCCCACCTACGGGCAATTTATCATGGCCAATCCACCTAACCTGCACGTCTTTCGACTGTGGGTGGAAACCGGAGCACCCGGAGGAAACCTACGCAGACACGGGAAGAATGTGCAAATTCCACAGTCACCCAAGGTCGGAATTGAACCCAGGTCTCTGGTGCTGTGAGGCAGCAATGATAACCACTGTGCCACCGTGCCGCCCATAGGGCAGGCTTAAATCTGCGGCTCATCCTGGAGAAGAGGGTGTCCCTACTGTAACGCGAGGGAGATATTAGGAACTTAGGTCCAGAAATGAGATCCAAGTTATAGCAGCCAATTTAGGGGTTAAACAGACTGAGGGGAAAAAAAACCTGCTCGCACGGAGTGAGAGGGGTACACCTGACTGAGTTACATTGTCCCAGTCAGACTTAAACTTGTTAGTGGGAATACACAGGATGCCCCAGATTCATTGTCCTTTGGGACACTCCAGTCTGACCAGCCATTAGCCCATTAGAGTCTGATGGCCTGTTTGTCCATCATTGGGAAGTTAGTTGCATATCAAAGCATGGCTCTGCTCTTTTGTATAAACAAGAGTGGGCCATCAAACAGCCAAGATAACGATGATAGGTTCAAGTGGAAATCCCATAAAACCTTTGTTTGAGGGGTTGGGTGGAGCTTAGAAGGAGAGAGAAAAAAATAATCAATTTTTGAACAGGAAGAGGAGAAGGCTTTGGAAATTGATCAAGAGAGGTCATGAAAGTTGCCGCCGAGGCAGGCATTGGAAAAAAGTTCAGAATAAATTTCCCTAGCAGGTGGAAAATTGCTTTGTAAATATATTGCCTTTGCCCATCTGTGTAAGTGGAACAAGAGTTGCATGTTTCTTTAGAGTGCTGTTTAATGGAAACTAGTATTTTAAGGTTAAGAAACTGCATTTAATCTGTTATTGTTAGGGTGGAAGTTTAAAGGTTTAAATATTGTTGTTTTTTTTCATTTGTTTTAATAAAGTTCGTTCATGAAATAACCAAGTCCTATTTTTTATTTTATGACTCTGGGAACAAATCGATCTTTCCCCACCATCTTAAAACTTAAATAAGTTATGGCTCTAGTCCAGCCACTGCTGAGAGCTGACCAGGGATCCATAACACTCCACTCCTCATTGGCATGGACTCAGACTCCTGACCTCAGGGGGAGGGGGCATATGTCTTCTGTGAGCGTTCTCCGTGGCTGCAGTTAGTGTGTGTTATGTGGAGCGCTTAAAAACAGCTTCAGCTGCCAGACACTTTAGCGTTAAGTCTGGTCCCAGCGGTTAGAATGCTCGCTGGGCCAGGAATTGCTCTGAATTCATGCCAATGAGATCTCGCAAGCCATCGCAATCTTGATCTTGCCCAGATTTACATATTTAAGTGAGCCATTAGGCTAATTTAAATATGTCAGTGCTCAATTCTCCTGAGGCCTGGGAACTAACGCCCACCCCTTGGGAGACTTCACCATGGCGTTGTTTAGCACTGGTCCATACAAACGTGGACCATGCATAACGGCACCTGGGGGTGTCTCCCAGGCCATCAGCGGCTCCCAGGTGGACAGTCTCTGGGCAAGGTTATGCCCTGGCACTCCCACTGTCACCTGGGCACCTTGGCACTGCCACCTGAGTTTCCTGGCTGTGCCACTTGGGTATCCTGGTAGTGTGCCCAGGTCGCACTGCCAGGCTGGCATGGGCACTGCCAGGCAGCCAGGCTGGCAGTGCCAAGATGCCAGGGTGCTAAGTTGGCCAAGCCAGTATTAGGCCAGGGCGTGCCCTGCCCTCAAGAGGTGGGATGAGGGTGGGCTTGAGGACCCCCTGAAAGGTAAGTCCGAAGGGGGGTTTGGAAGCCCATGTGTGGAGTCCGAGAGATCAGGATGGCAATTAAAAGTGGCTCGTCAGAAGCAGCACGGTGGTGCAGTGGTTAGCACTACTGCATTGCGCCGCTTAAGACCCGGGTTCGACCTCGGCCCTGGGTCACTGTTCGTGTGGAGTTTCCACATTCTCCCCATGTCTGCGTGTGTCTCACCCCCACAACCCAAAGATTCCTGTACCGGCCTCCCCAAATAGGCGCCGGAATGTGGCGATTAGGGGCTTTTCACAGTAACTTCATTAAAGCCTACTTGTGACAATAAGCGATTATTATTATCATTAAAATGTGCAGGGTAGATGTATTGGCCAAGGTAAATTGCTCCTTCATTGGGGAAAAAAAGGAATTTGATACTTTAAATATATTTTTTTAAATGGCTCGTCAGTGCAGGAAGTGAGGTGAATGCGGCCTCGGCGTGGGGTTCCCAACCGAGGCCAAAAAAAACAACACACCGCTATTTGCGCCCAAAACGGACTCTGTTTTTTGGGCATTAAATATCGCCCTTAGTCTCCCAAATGGTAAATCCTGCCCTTCACCTTTGTTTTCAAATCAGTCTGTTGCTTTGGCCCTTCTTTTCTTTATGACCACTGGCAACCCTTCACAATATCTGTGCTTCTCCTAGTGTGGCCTCTTATGCCTTCCTCGTTTTAATCCCTCCTCCATGGGAGGATGTGCTTTGGCCTAAGTTGTAGAATTTCCTCCTTAAACCCTTCAGCCTCCCTGATGCTCTCACCTCCTTTGAGATGCTGCTTAAAACACTTCTCTTTGTGTTCTGGTGCCTCATTCTGTACCTTGATGGCAAAACGGTTTTACTGAGAATGCTCTTGGCATGTTCTGTTTCATAAAAGGTGCCAAAAACAAATGCAAGCTGTTGAAAAATGTTTCAATTTTCAAACAATGAAATAATCTGAAGAACCCTTTCCTCCAACTAAACTTTCTCTGTACCAATTTAGATGCATGTTCTACTTTATTGACAGAGGTTGGAATATTTCTTGTTTGTGATTTATCTCCGTAAGTGTCATCAATGCTCTTTGGTAATTCATGAGTTTATAAGGGGTGCAGGTCCTTTAACTCCTCCCCACAAAGGTTTATTTTTTGAGTGCATTTTCTGAGAGAATTTTTAATTTTGGGAAGCCAAAGCGTGAATGCCAGTCGAAGCTATATTGAAACAATGCTCTCCTACTTACATGTCCAATGTGCTAACACTGTATCCAGGCGACAAGCCTCATAAATAGTTTAATCTGGTTTGAGAAGATATGAAACCCATCCCTATTGTCAGAAAATTACCAATTTTCTTAAAGCAGAATTTAATAAGTAATTATTTTATTATGGATAAGAAACAGAGGCCAAATGAAATTGACAGGAATTAGGTCCTTTATCTCTGGTGTCAATGCTCACAGTGACCTTCCCTTTCACGCTAGCTGTCCCAAGATGCTTGAGTGCTTGGCATTAACCAACACAGTGACCACTTAAGTAAGTACAGCTTTAGCGTGACTTTGTGAACATACTTGAGGGGAGAGCAATCTTCGGATTAAGTAGCAAAAGCTAATGCAAATCTCAGATAATAAATGTCTACTTAATCCTGATTGAAACTTTCATCTGGCATCTTATATCTCAGCTCCAGCTGATAGTTTGATGAATGTCGAGCTTTCAGATTGACAAAAGTGACTTAACGTAACTCTTGGCTTGGTGACTGATAGAATAACGAAACAGGCTTGAGTATCTTGAAGGTGATTATCTGCCTACAGAAGAAGCAGGTGGATGCAACAAAACCTGGTTTGTCATTTTGTGTACTTAATCACTCAAAGCTCACAACTATGAGCTTTTGTTGATTGAAAGTTAAATTTAAGAAGCGTTTAAAAAAAACAGTTTTGTGGAACAGGTTGCTAATTGAAGGCGTGTTTCACCCACAGTGGAAGGATTGTGACCAAGTCCAAATCTGTCTATTACTCCATTTGGGTACCTAGTGAAGGAGAGATCCATTGCCAAAGAAGAACGAGAGAACAAAAAAAAGCATGAGCTGTGAAGCAGCAAGTGAAAATCCTCCCCTTCCAAGGTATAAGTAGATGTCCTATTGTTCAAAATTGGAACTGCACAATTGTTCACTGGAGGCTTCCTACAAAACAGATTTTTTTCTACAATTTAATTTCTGTGGAGCCAGAAAGAGCAGGTGTGGAGCTTCTTCTGACTCTACTAAAATATCTTGGGCCTCAGCCAGGCTACCTATGCTGCCCAACTTTACCCCACCCATTCCAAAACCTTGATAGCCTTCTCCTCTTCATTCCCAACCCCTAGGACCAATCTGGCTTGGTGTCAGAGCCAACTGAAGTTCCTGAGGCACAGACCAGCGACCTGCATTGGGCCATATTCACATTTTGTTGTGTAAGGCTACTTCCTAGGTGTTATGATAAGTTTGTTTTGGGAATTGTGCTCTTTCTCTTTCAAACAGCAAATATCATCGGTCAGTCAGGGTGACTCTTCAATGATCGCCCAAGCATCATTAGGATGCTCAAGCCTGTTAGTTCTTTTTCCAGTCGTCACAAGACCCATCTATCAATTTGCAACTTTCATCTGGCATCTTATACTTCAGCTCCAGCTGATGGTTTGATGATTATTGAGTTTGCAGACTTGATCTTCATCAAACTATTTGCTTGATCTGAAGTTTAAAATAGACAAAGTCTAATTGGGGTTAAGTAGACATTTATTATCTGAGATTTTTACTTTATTCGTGAGGTTAAAAATTAGGCAGCAAGAACTTTAGATGACAACCTTATTGGAGATGGGCTCATTCAGAATCATCAAGAAATGGTGAAAAATCTCAAGAAAATTACCAATTGTTGTATACACAATGATCCTGGAACAATCATACAGCCTATGCAAAAGGTAGCTAAATCTTCACCACATCTATTATATAGGCTTGACTTTTCCAATACCCTGGCTGATTTTCCATAGGGTTTTACAGCACAAAAAGAACCTTTGGCCCATCATGTGTGCACCAGCCATCAAACTCCTACCCATTCTAATCCTATTTTCCAGCTTGGTCTGCAGCCTTGTATGTGTTTCAAATGCTCATCTAAATGTTTCTTAAATGTTGTGAGTGTTCCCACCTCTACCACCCTTTCAGGCAGTGAATTAAAGATTCCCATCACCCTCTGGGTGAAAAGCTATTTCTTCAAATCCTCTCTAAATCTCCTGGTCTTTATCTTAAATCTCTGCCCCGTTATTGACCCCTCTACTAAGGGGAAAAGTGTCTTCCTGTCTACCCTATCTATGTCCCTCATAATTTTGTACACCTCAATCATGTCTCCCTTCAGCCTTCTCTGTTCTGAGGAAAACATCCCCGGCCTTTCCAGCCTCTCTTCATAGCTGAAATGCTCCAGCCCAGGCAACATCCTGGTGAATCTGCTCTGCACCCTCCCTAGTGCAATCACATTCTCCCTATGGTGTATCGACCAGAACTGCACACAGTACTCCAGCTGTGGCTTAACGAGTGTTTTTTCCACAGCTCCATCATAACCTCCCTGCTCTTATATTCTATGCTTTGGCTAATAAAGACAAGTATACCATATGGCTTCTGAACCACCTTAGCTACCTGTCCTACTGCTTTCAGGATCTATGGACATCCACCGCAAGGTTCCTCTGGTCCTCTGTACGTCCTAGTGTCCTACCGTTCAGTATGTATTCTCTTGCTTTTAGTCCTTCCAATATGCAGCAGCTCACACATTTCAGGGTCAAAGTCCATTTGTCATTGTTCTGCCCATCTGACCAGCCCGTCTAAATTGTCCTGTAATCTAAGGCTTTCCTCCTCCTATTTACCACACCACCAATTTTGGGTCTTCTGCGAACTTACTGATCATACCTCCTACTTTAAACTTTAGATCATTAATATACACTACAAACAGCAAGGGGCCCATCACCGGTCCCTGCAGTACATTAGTGGACACAGGCTTCCTGTCACAAAAACAATATTTGACCATCACCCTCTGCCTCCTGTCACTAAGCCAATTTTGGATCCAATTTGCCAAATTGCCCTGGATCCCATGGGCTCTTACCTTTTTTGACCAGGTTCCATGCAGAATCTTGTCAAAGGCCTTACTGAAGTCCATGTAGACTACACCAACTGCACTGCCCTCATCTACACACCAGGGGCTGGTTTAGCACAGGGCTAAATCGCTGGCTTTGAAAGCAGACCAAGGCAGGCCAGCAGCATGGTTCAATTCCCGTACCAGCCTCCCCGAACAGGCGCCGGAATGTGGCAACTCGGGGCTTTTCACAGTAACTTCATTTGAAGCCTACTTGTGAAAATAAGCGATTTTCATTTCTAGTCACCTCCTTGAAAATTTAAATCACATTTGTTGGCCATGAGCTCCAACTTCCATCCATCATAAACTTCAGTCCATCCAAATCTTTGGTGTTCGTAACCCAACTTGCACCAGATGCTGTTCACTCATCCTCCTCACTGACATGCACTGTCTCCCACTTAAGCTAACCTTCAATTTTAATACTCTCACCCTTATTTTCAAACCCTCTGTGGGCTTGCTGCTCCCTATTCCTGTAGCCTTTTCCAAACCGAGAACCCTGCAAGATCTCTGTATTCCTCCAATTCTGGGATTTTTCACATGCTCATTTTAATCATTGCACTCCTGGTGCAATGTCTTCAATTGCTGAGACCTAAGCTCTGGAATTCCCTCCTAAACCTTTTTGCATGTTCCACAACTTTGAAGACACTCCTTGAGACTGCTCTCTGAACAAGGTTTGGGTCACCTTCCCTAAGATCCTCTTATGTGACTCGGTGCTACAATTTGCTTTATAACTCTCCAGTGAAGGGGTTTGGGATGTTTCCCCACATCATTAAAGGTGTTATATTGTTGTAAGTTGTTGTTCGCTTCATGGTCATGCAAAATGGGTCGTACAGATCTAGTTCAGGACTGTTACTTGAATATGTTTTAATCAGATTATCAGTAAATATACTAGTTTATGGCGCAAATTCAAATTTGCAAAGCAACTATTCAAATAATACATCTCTCTATTGATGCTTTTGTAGAGATTCAGCACAAGTTACTTGTGTTTGTACTCAATACCTCAATTTATGAAGACCAAGATTTGGATTTGGATTTGGATTTTGTTTATTGTCACGTGTACCAAAGTACAGTGAAAAATAATTTTCTGCGAACAGCTCAACAGATCATTAAGTACATGAAAAGGAAATATTCTAAATGCATTAATAACTACTATCTCAATATGTCCTGCCACCATGAGGTTTACGTACATTTTTGGGAGCACCGCACTCTCCTTCTTTGCAGAGCCCCTACGTCACGCTCTGCCCTCTGGTGGCCTGGTGCCCCCCCCCCCGATGAAAATGCCCTCTGAACCCCCCATTGTGATTTTTCAATCAAGAGGTAGCACCGAGGCCAATGGTATTGACAATTCCCAGAGCTCTAACGTTGCATTTCAGCTTGATTTTGTGCTATTGCCACTGGAGACTAAGGGCGTGATTCAGTTGCCTTGCCACACTCGACTTGATGTTGAGACAAGGCCGTTGATTCTCACGAGATTTGCAACGCTCGAAACGTCTCGCAAGATTTTGTTAAATCGCACAAGATGTTGCGATCTATATCTCGCTCTCACTGGGCGTGATCCAGATCAGCATATTTAATGGTTCAAATAAATATGCGTTTGTGGGATTTTCCCCGCGCCCGGGACCCAACAGCTGTGCTTGGGAGACCTCGCATTTAGTACTGGTTTCTACAAACGTGGACCAATCACAATAGCACTAGGAAGGATTCTCTCAGGCCATCAAAGACCCTGGAGTGGTCAGGGACAGGGCAGACTGGCACCCTGGCACTTCCTCTGGCACCCAGGCACTCCCCCTCCCGCCCCACAAAAAAAGACTCCCCTGCCTGGAATCTACACAGCAGTCCAGACAGGGGCAGTGAAATAAATTACAGTTGTAAAGCTCACTCGAAGCACCAGGTGTACAATCCTGGGTAGAGAACAGCTGTGACCTGTGTTTAAACCCTCTGATCCTTTTGCTGCAAGCCATTCATTCATTTCTCATGGTGGGCTGTCTTTGACATTTTCCACAAACAGCTGTGATTCCTTGCTTCATTCATCTTCTTCATGAATGAGTAACTCTGAAGTGCTGTGACCACAATGATATAAACATCAACCACAATAAAGAGAATTAAGTGCTATCAATTTCCAGCTCAGCACATCAGAATCCCTCAAGCGTGAAGGGAGGGGGGGAATTGGAATGCACTTATCTCTCTTTGATGTGGTTCATGTTTGTAAACATTGTGGTTACAGCACTTAGAATTACTCATCTGGTCCCTGGCGAGGTCTGCCAGGTGCAGCCATTGAGTACCGAGCGTCAGGTGAATCCAACGTCCGGGTTATGGCTCATTTAAATATCCAGATCGCATCAGGAGCGAGTCAGGCGACTTGTACAAGGTTTCTCGCCCGGCGCGGAGCTTGATTTGGAGCTCGCACACAATTCTTCCTTGCGCCCGGATCTACGCTAAGCGCAATGGGTCGCTGAATGGCACCCTTAGTCATTTTGGGGTGAATTGCGGCCATTAACTATTTTTCTTAGTATGAAATGGATAATGAGCTTTTGCATAAAATACTGTTTAAAAGAGCAGATGGTGCTATAGAAACCATTGGTATTGTTGCTATGCTTTCCATTGTGCAGCATTGACTCTGATGTAGAATTCCATCTCTTTAGTAGTATTATTAAGTTATTTTGGATAGTGAAACACTGCAGGAGCAGTCACTATGTTCTGAAGTAAAACTATTCTTGGCGACTTTGGCACTGACTCCAGAAAAACGAACATCAAAATTTGACAGAACTCTGCTCCTGAAAATGCATCAGTTGCAAATTAAATTTTAAAATGTAACTAGTTTTTTTAGTGCTACTACAGGATAATAGCATTTTCTCTAAAGCTGCTTTCGTGGTATTTTACATCCACAAAAACCTTGTGCCTAATCCCATGAGCCACACTATAATGAGGCTCAGCAAGTGGCTTAAGCTAGTTTAGAAAGGCAAACTAAGAGATTTAAGTCCAGAATGCTGTCTCTAAATCTTCTAACTGAAAAATGATTTACATCTAAGCCTGTCACTAAACTGAATGTGACTGCTTAAGAGTACCAAAATCTCCAGAGATACAGCTGCAAATATGCAGGGTGAGGTAAAATATAACACCGATGTGTGTATCAAAAATAAGAATATGTTATGTCAACACCCTGTATTAATCCTATATTAATACAGAATGATCTCTTGTATCACTTTACTCGTATATTCTAAATATTCATTAACCAAAAATTTTCACAAAGATATTCAGTACTAGGCAGTCCTGTCAACCTTTGTGTTCTGAGCACATAATACATGATAATAATATGATTTCATTCAGACATGATAGGGTTTTCCTCAGGAAAATATTGCTACAAGAACTCTTTACAGTTAAACACAGAAAACAAATTAAAACAATTGGCCCACATCCAAAATGTTAATTTATCTTTTCTCTACAGATGCCCAGATCAATTGTGCTTACCAGCAATTCCTGTTTTAAATTTCTGTGAGCTACATTTTATAACAATCATTACGATAAACCAGCAAGTTATCTTTTTTTGTGTGAAAACTTACTGTATAACTGAAGATTGTGTCAAGTAATAACTTAATACACGAACTAAAGTTATTGTAAAGAAGTGACTGTATGGGGGCTTGATAATAGAAAGTAAAGTAAGAAACAGGAGCCAAATATAATCAGTCTAAACTAACACTGTACTCCTCATTCTTGCAGTTCAACATTTGGCCTTCATTTAGTGGCTTTCACTGTCAACATTCTGGGGGTTACAACTAACCAGAAACTGAACTGATCCAGACAAATAAATACTGTGCCTACAAGAGCAGATCAGAGGTCAGGAATTCTGAGGCCGGTAACTCACTTCCTGACTCTCCAAAGCCTGTCCGCCATCTACAAGGGACAAGTCAGGATTGTGATGGAATACTCTCCACTTGCCAAGATGAGTGCAATTCCAATGACACTTAAGAAGCTCAACATCACCCAGGACAAGTAGCCTGTTTGATTGGTATCCCCTCCACCATGGATGCACAGGGACAGCAGTGTACAGTGATATAATGCTGTAGCATAAATATCTCTGACTCCTTTAAGTGGAACATTGGTGAATAGGCGAGCAATGTTGAATGAGCACATGATTGCTATCAATAAGCAAGTCCTGTACGGTCTTTGCAACTGTGAAGGAATCCTTCACCACGTATGTGGAAAACATGCTCAAGTTTTAACAATTCGCCCAACCATTTGACCATTTTGTGCTGTGCAGAACTGGTCATAGAAATGGCAGGGTGTACAGGGACATCACTTTTGTGTGTCTCATCAGCTCCTTCTTCTCATACAGTATAAACTTGCAGTTTCCCTTGACATTGGTATTCTTGCGAATTGTTCTGCTGAGTGCAAGATGGAAAGCTTTGACAAAAAATGGTTCTTTTTTTCAGTAATATTACCAATTAGAATTGCTCTTGCCACCTGCGGGAGTGCTGATTACTGGCAGCAATGTACCCACCAGATGTTCAGCGTCATAGTGGGACCGCAGACCTAAGATGAATGAAGGCGGGGTGAGGGTCTTAGGACAGCAGGATATGGGGTGTTCAGAAATATTGGGGGCAAGTGCAAGGGGTGGCATTCAGCAGACCCCCCGTTTCAAATTCCAGTTCCCTCGTTCAGGTTGTTGGCAAACCCTCTGAGGGCACGGGAATACTGTGCTGCCCACATTTAGGGCAAAATCTAATGGCTGTGCCGCACCCAAACTGGTGCCTGATCCGGCTGTAAAATCTCACGAGAGGCCTCTAATGGGATTCACCTGGATCTGGACATCGCAATCTCAATCCTGCCCACAATCGGAGCGATCCAGATCTGGCTAATCTGCTTATTAGTGTGCTGCAGTACGCAGCACTTGCTGGAGTTATCCAACGTCCGGGATCTAACCCCCATGCCTTGGAGACCCCTAGAAAACAGGGTCCAGGCCTACCTGTACTCAGTTGGGGGGGGGGTCTCCCAGGGGATTGGAGGCCCCTGGGTGGTTGGGCTCTGGGCAGGGTGGTACCCTGGCCCTCTCAATGCCAGGGGCCATCAAGCCCCCCACACCCCATCTAATAAGGGCAGGGTACGCCAGGACCCGATCCCCAGTTATATGAGGGGGTAATCGATCCCCCCACACTCCATCTAATAAGGGCAGGGCACCCACAGGCCCGATCCCGGCATGGACAAAATGCCACCTGGACACCCTGGCAGGAATAATGGGTGTTAATTGGCTCGCTAAAGAAGACTAATTGGCGTCCCACCACAGGGGGCTAGGAAATTCCATACCTGTCCTTTCTGGCCTCCAGCTTAATCAGAGGAAGTTTTGCTGCTGCCGGGGTACAGATGTGGGACCTTTCCCATGATTCTGAGGGACAGGCTTCCATGTTTTCAACTGCTACAGGCTGGATTAAATGCAGCCCATTATTCCCTAAGCCAACAAAATTTAGAGGTGGGTCTAGGGTTACATGCGAGTGGTATGGATTTCCGATGCTTCCTGAAGACTGACAGGGAAACCCTCTTTCAAAGGCATCTAATACCAGATTGAGGGTCCTAGCATCAGTTGTTGAAAGCCAACCACTGTCCCACGACCTCCAGCCACACACCTCGCCTGCAAGCCCCCCCCCCCCCCCCCCCCCCCCCCCCACCCCCAACCCCACCCTCACTCGCTGGTGGCATACATCGCTCGGCGATCCTAGAGGCTCCTCCCTGGGTGCTTTACCAGCTACAGCAACTGTTCCCAGGGTCGATAATGGAAAGCTGCCCGCCTCTAATTGGCTGGCAGATCTTGGCAAGTGGGGTTTACACCCCCAGGATCCTGAACTCTCGGGAAATCCCAATGCTGGCCAGTCAGGTGCCTAAAAGGCACTAATTCCAGCCAGTCCCCTCCTCAGAAGCAACACAGGTTTCCCACTGGTTCTCCAACTAATGTGCTGAACCTGCGCGGATTACATTAAATTCCACCTTATCGGTCGGGTGTGTCCTTTTCAAATCATGACATGGTGGGGAAAACAAAGAGCAAAAATAACCATGGATGCTGGGGAAAGGATGAATTAGGTTATATTTCATTAAAATTGCTTTTAGATTTTCACCTCCATCATGTATTTCCGTTAACATTAAGCAACCTCACTGTATAGCAGTAAATAAACTGCTTATGAGCTGTTTCAGTCCTTAGGTCTTTTAAGTGTTCAAAATGCATTTTTGATTTGTGACAAAGTAAGAAATGCATGTCAGAACCGCTGCTTTGTAATGCTGTGCTAGCCATTATTTTCTACATAATTATTCTACTCAGCAGAACCCAACAACAGCTAGTTCAAAAAGCAGATTAAACTTTTAAATGTAAAACCTTAATCTCTTAAGTGGTGCGATTTGAAAAGATAAGGAATTTATAAAGCAACAAATAATTTGGTTACTACTTAACAGTGTTTAGGATTATATTTGACCAAAATAATTCATCTGTATTATTTAACATCTTCAAATGTACTGTGGCCTATTTAAATACTGCAAGCTGAATCATTGGATCAACTTCAAGCACATCGCAATGACACAGAAACAACACCATTATCTCAACGTGGGGGGTGAGCTGGAATTCAGAGGGATGTAAATTATGTTACAGTTGTATAAAACTCGTATTATAACCTACTGGGAGTGCTGTGTTCAGTGATCAGTTCTGGGTACTGCTCCTCAGGAAGGATATATTGGCCTTGGATGGGATTAAGCACAGATTGACCAGAATGATTCTGATGGCTTGAAGGTTCAATTTCAAAGGCAGGTTGCAGAGACAAAGGCCGGGATTCTCCTGCAATTGGCGGGACGGGGCAAACCCCTCCAGCGTCGGGCGGCCTGGAAGTTGCGGAATCCTCCACACTTCCGGGGGCTAGGCTGACGGTGGCGGGGTTGGCACCGCGCCAACCGGCGGCGAAGGGCCGCCATGGGCCGGCGCGAGTTGGCGCATGCGCAGAACCGGCAGCGTGTTCTGGCGCATGCGCAGAAACGCCGGCGTGTTTCTTGCGCATGCGCAGGGTTTTTTTTCTTCGCGCTGGCCATGGCGGAGCCTTACAGAGGCCTGCGTGGAGGGAAAGAGTGCCCCCATGGCACAGGCCCGCCCGCAGATTGGTGGGCCCCAATCGCGGGCCAGGCCACCGTGGCCTCCCGCCCCCCCCCGGGGCCGGATCTCCCCGCGGACTCCACTAGCTGCCCTCCAAGCCAGCTCCCGCCAGGATGGACCATGTCCATTTCACGCTGGCGGGACTGGCCGAAAACAGGCGGCCGCTCGGCCCATTGGGGCCTGGAGAATTGCCGGGGGGGCCGACGCCAACGACCCCCGACCGGCGTGGCGTGGCGCCCCGCCCGAAACCCAGCGTCGGAGAATTCGGCAGCCGGTGTCGGAGCGGGATTCACGCCGCCCCCCGGCAGGGGGTCGGAGAATTCCGCCCAATGCTTGTAATTTCCTAAAAATAGACGCTACTCGTTATTGAAGATGGCCCATTTCTTCCGTGTACAGAGTCATCTGTTGTGTGTTCTACTGTGACAGTGGAGCCCGATTTCAGACATACTTGGCTTTCCATAGTGCGGGCCAAGATGAATTGTCTGATTTTGTTGGGACTGCCCAGTCTCCCTAGCTCACTGTTTGTCCTTAGCGCCTTTATTCTTTGCTGTTCGACGTCACTTGACATCACTCACCAGGTAGTTCCGAAGTCCCGCTGCTGTAATGCCGGTCCCGCCGGCATGAATTAAACCACCTCCCTTACCGGCGGGACCAGGCGGCGCGAGCGGACTCCAGGGTCCTGGAGGGGGTCGCGGGGCGATCTGGCCCCAGGGGGTGCCCCCACGATCGGGGCCCACCGGTCTGCAGGCGAGCCTGTGCCATGGGGGCACTCTTTTACTACGCATCAGCCGTGTAGGTCTCCACGATGGCCGACGCGGAGGTGACCCCCCCGCGCATACGCGGGGATGCGTCGGCAGTCGCTGACGCTCCCGCACATGCGCGGACTTACGCCGGCCGGCAGAGTCCCTTCGGCCCCGGCTGGTATGGCATCAAAGGCCTTCCACGCCAGCCGGCTGGATGGCAACCACTCCGGCGCGGGTCTAGCCCCTAAAGGTGAGGGCTTGGCCCCTAAAGGTGCAGAAAAATCCACACCTTTGGGGCGGTCCGACCCGCCGGGACCTCCCGCCCCGCCGGGTAGGGGAGAATCCCGCCCCTGATGTCTGAGAATTTTATAATTAGTCATACAACTACATGTCCACATTCTTAGTCGAGCTCTGTTGATGGGTGCTTCAATTCCAGACGTTTCTGTTCTTTAAAATATCTCAGTGGTGGGACCAGTGTTCTAGTGAGTCGTATAATAGGGTGGCAGAGAGGGCTTTAAGCTAAATAATGGGGGTGAGGGGTCAAATGTGGGAAGATGTAATAGAGTAAAGAGGGAAGACAAGGCAAGAGAGCAAGGAGAAAATGCTGGAAAATCTCAGCAGGTCTGGCAGCAACTGTAGGGAGAGAAAAGAGCTAACGTTTCGAGTCCAGATGACCCTTTGTCAAAGTTGGATCACAGTTTACAAAGGGTCATCTGCAAGATGACAATGGATGAATGACCTTAGTTCTAAAGATCGAGATGTAGAATCAGTTTGGGCAGAGAGAAGGAATAGAAAATGTAGGAAGCCATTTGTGGGAGTAGTTTATAGGCCCCCTAACAGTAACCACACTGTGGGATGAGGTATACAGGAAAGAAATAACGGGGCTTATGATGAGGTACAGCGAAAGTCATGGGTATTTTTAATCTTCATTAAGATTAGACAAATCAGATTGTCAAAGGTAGCCTGGAAGATGATTTCATAGAGTATTTTCAGGACAGTTGCTTAGAGCAACATATTCTTTAGCCATCCAGAGAGCTGGCTTTCGATAACCGGCGTGTTCAACAAGACAGGATTATTTAATGATCCCATAGTAAAGGAGCCCCTAGGTAGCTTGAAATATAAAAGCAGACAGAAAAAGAGTAAGTAAAATGAGCATTGGTCCTCAGAGTGAGTCTGGGGAATTGATAATGGAAGATAAGGAAATGTCAGATGAAATGAACAGATATTTAACATCTGTCTTTACTGTAGAGAATACAGATAACATCACAAAAATAATTGTGAATCAAGACGTGAAATGGATCGAGGATCTTAAAACAACTATATTCACCAGGGAAAGGGTACGAGGAAAAGTATTAGAACTAAAACCTGAAAAATCCGCAGGTCCTGATAGACTTCATCCTAGGGTCTTAAAAATTGGATGCTGAGATGGTAGGTGCCTTGTTTTTAATTTTCCAAAATTCCCTACATTTTGGAAAGGTCCCATCAGGTTGGAAAATAACAAATGTAACTTTTCTATTCAAGAAAGGAGAAAGATAGAAAGTAGGGTACCACGGACTGGTTAGTTTAACACCTGTCACAGGGAAAATGCTGTAATCTATTATTAAGGAGGTTGTAGCTGGGTACTTGGAAAATCTTAATGCTATCAGACAGAGTCAACATGGTTTTGTGAAAAGGAAATCGTGTTTGAGTAATTTATTAGAGTTCTTTGTGGAAGTAACTAGCAACTTGGGTAAAGGGGAGCCGATGGATGTGGTGTATTTGGATTTCCAAATAGTATTTGACAAAGTGCTACATCAAATGTTACTTCACAAAGTAAGATCTCATGGTGTAAGGGGTGACATAATAACATGGGTAGTGGCTAATAGGAAATAGAAAGTAGGCATCAATGGGTCATTTACGGTTTAGCAGGATGTAATGCTGAGTGTGCCACAGGAATCAGTGCTGCAGCCTCAACTATTTTCAATCTACATCAATGATTGGATGAAGGGACCGAATGTATAGTTGCTAAATTTGCTGATGCCATAAAGATATTTAGAAAATTAAGTTGGGAAGAGGATGTAAGGGGGCTGCAAAGGGATATAGATGGGTTAAGTGAGTGGAGAAAAATTGGCAAGTCGTGTGGAATGTGGTAAAATGTGAACATGTTCACTTTGGCAGGAAGAATAGAAAAGTAGCAAATTATTAAAATAGAGACTGCAGAATTCTGAGACACAAAGGGACCTGGGTGTCTTGACATATGAATCACAAAAGGTAAGAATGTAGGTCCAGCAAGTGATTAAGAAGGCAAGTGGAATATTGTTGTTTATTGCAAGGGGAATGGAATATAAAAGTAGAGGTATTTTGCTCCAGTTGTACAGAGCATTGGCGAGACTGCATTTGGAGTACCCGATGCAGTTTTGGTCTCCTTATTTGATAAAGGACATAATTAGATGAGAAGCAGCTCAGAGAAGGCTCACGCCCATTGATTCCTGGGATGAGGGGATTATCTTTTGAGCGAAAAGTGGACAAGTTGGCCTTTATCTATTGGGGTTTCGAAGAATGAAAGGTGATCTTATTGAAACATACAGGGCAAGATTCTCTGTTCCCCAGCCCCATGTTTCTTGGCAGCATGCCATTCGCGGGTGGAAGGATTTTCTATTATAGAATCATAGAATTCCTACAGTGCATAAGGAGGCCATTCAGCTCATTGAATCTGCACTGCCCTTCCAAAAGAGCACTCTACCAGGTCCGCTGCCCCACGCCACCCTATCCCCACAACCTGTAACCTAACCTGCACATCCCTGGACACTGAGGGGCAAGTTAGCATGGCCAATCCACCTAATTACACATCTTTGGACTGGGGAGGAAACTGGAGCACCCAAAGGAAACCCACGCACACACGAGGAGAAAGTGCAAACTCCACACACAGTCACCCAAGGCCAGAATTGAACCCGGGTCCCTGGCTCTGTGAGGCAGCAGTGCTAACCACTGTGCCACCATGCCACCACTTGTCAATGGGATTTCCCATGAAGCCACTCCACGCCTCCAGGAAACCTGCGGGCGGAGGTGCGCTGCTGGTGTGAACAGGGAGTCCCAACGGCTGGAGAATTCTGGCCATAAGATCCTGAGGGGCTCGACAGAGTAGATGCTGAAAGGATGTTTCAACAGGTGGGAGAGACCAGAACTAGAGAAACAGTTTAGAAATAAGAAATCACCCATTTAAGATAGAGAATAGGAGAATTAGTTTCTCGCAGAGTATCATGAGTCCATGAAAATCTCTTCCCAAGAGAGTGGTAGAGTCAGGGTCATTAAATACTTTTGAGGCAATAGGTATATAAATTCTTGACTAACAAAGGAATCTAAGGGTATCAGGGTAGGCAGGATGATGATGTTGAGGCCATAATCAGACAATCAGATTAGCAATAATCTTATTGAATGACCTACTCCTGCTCCTCAGAGGAAGGTGGTATTACCACAGCTTTGTACACTGCAGTTTTTGTTTGAAGTTTGATACCCTTGTTTCCTCCACAGTGTCTGGCATAAATGGGAAAATGTTAAGTTTTCTCTGGCAATTCTATTTGCTATCTCACAAGCATTGCAGACATTTCTGGAGATTGTGCTTCTGAGACAGGTGAAGTTTTCTAAAGCCCTCAGGGTTGTGTCATTGATAGGAATGGTAGGTAGGATATGGTCAGAGTTTGGTGGTGATTGGTGGAGTATATCTGTCTTCCTTAAGTTGATTGTTATTCCACAGTCATCAGCCGCTTTTGAAAACAGTCCATGATCCGTCGAAGCCCCAGCTCACAGTGTGGCACAAGGACACAATCGGCAAATGGTAAATGGAGAGAAACTATTTACTTTGGTGGATGAGGTCCAGGGGTTGAATGGCCTACTCTTGGCATGGTTAGAATGTTCTTCTCCAACCACAAAGAGTGGATGGGGAGACTAACCTTGATGCATTTAAGGGGAAGCTAAACACCTGAAGGAGAAACATTAGGATGTGTTGATGGGATTAAATGAAGGAGAGTGGGAGGAAGGCTCGTGTGTAACATAAAACTGTTGGGCCGAAGGGCCTAGATCTAATTAATATTTATTGAATTTCCTGATGGAGCTTGCTGGCAATGTGATTCTATATACAGTTGTTTATTACAACACTAAAAAAAAACAAATAAAATACTGGCATCCAACCAGGAAAATAAGCAATTAACATTATTACTGGTATAGTACAGAATGTCCAACTTCTAAAATCTTACCATAGCACATGGCTTTCAGCAGCCTTAGCGCCGAAAATTCATTACAGAGGGTTTAGAAGCACTAAAAACAAGCCGAAAAAAGTTTGTAGTAAACATGTAGAGCCAAGTTCTTAAACAGGCAGACAAGGCCCACATAATAAAGATCCTAGTACACATAACATATGAAAAGTATTTTGTCTGTACCCACTTTAAAAAAAACCTCACTTAGTATGGGTGCGATTCAGCGGCCTCGTTACGACCGACTTTGTGTCAGAATGAGGCTGTTGAATCAAGTGAGAGGCCTCCATCGGGAATCGGGACACTTGAAATGTCTCGCAGGATTCAACGGAATCTCACGAGGTGTCACGATCTGAAACTTGTTCTCACTGGGCGCGATCCAGGTGCGCACATTTAAATTATCTTTTTAAAAAAATATTTTTTATTCTCCTCCTTTTTCACATTTTCTCCCAAATTTACACCCACCAACAATAAACAATAATCAGTAACAAATATGTCAATCCCCATATCAATAACAATGATCCCATCCTCCCATCAAACCCCAAACATTAGCCCGCATGTTCACACAAATAAATGACAAAAAGGAATTAGGGATCACCCATAGTCGCCATTAACAAACGCAGCCCCCTTCCCCCAACCCTCCCACCCACCCGCCCCAGCTAATGTTCGATGTTATCCAGTTCTTGAAAGTGCATAATGAATAATGCCCATGAATTGTAGAACCCCTCCGTCCTTCCCCTCAGTTCAAACTTAACCTTCTCAAGAGTCAAGAATTCCAACAGGACCCCCCGTCACGCCAGGGCGCAGGGTGGAGAGGTTGCTCTCCATCCAATCAGGATCTGCCTTCGGGCAATCAACGAGGCGAAGGCTGCAACATCTGCCTCCTCACCCGTTTCCAACCCTGGCTGGTCCGACACCCTGAATATGGCCTCCCGGGGGCCCGGGTCCAGTTTCACATGCACCAGTTTAGCAAGTCATGAACCAGTCATGGTGGCACCTCGGGGGGTTTTGCTGGGGATTTGAGGCCCCTGTTTGGTCAGGGGCAGGGCAGGGTGACACCCTGGATCTCCCCATGGCACCTGGGCACTGCCACCCTCGCACCTAAGCACTGCCACCAGGGCACCCTGGCTGTGCCACCCTGGCACTGATGGGGTACCCACGTGCCACTGCGGGCTGGCCTGGGTACTGCCAGGGTGCCAGGTTGACAGTGCCAAGGTGCCTGGCTGGCAATGCCAAGGTGTCAGGTTGTCCAAGTCACGGGTCAGGCCTAGGGACCTTGCCCATAAGGGGTGGGGTGAGAGGAGTCTCAATGATCCCAGAAGAGGTCAATTGGGTGAAGTGTGGTGGGTCCTGAATCCACAGTGGAGGCTGAGGGGGGTCGATTAGAACTGCCTTTAAAAAGGCGCCGCGATCCACGAATACTTTCTGCACTGGGAGCTTAAAGAGTGGCCTTGACGGGGCATTCCTCGCCGAGGCCAAAACAAATGGGCAAGTGCCGTTGAAGAGTGGAGTCTTTCTCGGTGGTGCTGGGGGCGTCCATGGGGGCACCATCTGGCAGGTTGGGTCCACGCACGACCGCTGCAGGTCGTGGCTGAGCGCATGCGCAGCCACGGACCCGGCAATTCTCTGGCCGTTTATTTTGTGGATGCCGGGCGTTTTACGTGGCGCGGCTGCTAGCCCCTAACCATTTGCAGCATCGGTGAGGGAGCAGCGCTGATTGTTTTCCACGTAAAACGCCACGGATCCTCCGAACAGCCTCAGAATAGAAAAATCTGGCCCTAAGTTTTCCCTCTGGAACAGAATAGCTTGCGATTAGCATTGCAGCGGCGACGCTAATCATTCTGCGATTCAGGATATGCAAATGGACAGCACTCTGCCGGTGCAAATCTGAAGCATTTCCCGACCCAGCGGGCAGTGTTTCCGCTGGGGGCTGGAATTACTGCTGAAGAGCGTGACAGCTGGAGCTGTTTTTAAGCGCTCCACTCACCACACACTCATTGTAGCTATGAAGATGGCTCAGACAAGGCCCGCTTGCTGCTTTCAGTAGTCCAAGATGGACCCACTGCTCAATGCCAATGAGGAGAGGAGGGACACCCTCTTCCCCTTGTGGGGCGCAGACTCAAGTCCGCCCTCCTGAACAGCACCTGGGAGGAGGTGGTAGAGGCAGTCAGTGCTGCCAGCCTCTCCAGGAGTTAGCTCATGATCCTGAAGGGTGGGGGGGTTCACCGGTGAGGCCTCTGCCCTCAGAGGGCAGAGTGCCAGGGATGGTTCCATAGGCCACGGTGCAGCTGCCCTTTGTTTGCGGTGAGCTCTGCTGATCCCCTGCTTCCTCTGCAGTGTGGCAATGCTTTGGATTTGGATGGGCAAGGTAATACTCACCTTGCTAACTCTTTCCCCCCCTGCTGAGAATGAATGTCAGAATACAGCCAAGAATGCTCACTATCTACCTGGCCGCAGCTGCCTTTGCGGATGCACAGAGGCTGGAGGTACAGGGCCTGCTGGGGGATGACCCTGCACAAGAGGAACCTGTCCTCGGAGAGCAGGGGCCAGCTGGTGAGGCTCCAGTGCTTGTTGTCCAACAGGCCGAGGAGGAGGTGCGTGGCATCAGTGTATACCATCAGTGCCTGTCCTTCGAGGAGATGCCGGACCATGTGTACTGCCAAAAATTTTTGCTTACTAGGCCGACTGTCTTGATCACGGGACGGAGGATGATGACGACTCACAGTGAGATGAGCTCTGGTGCTCCTCATCGTCTAACAAAGTCTGCCTCCTGTCCTCCTGTCTTCAGGAACACACTCCACTGTCCGCCTGGGTGATCCTTGCATGTGTACTGGCCATTCTCATGGGCCCATATATTCTTTGGGGCGGTGGGGGTGGGGAGGGGGCGGTTATGGAGATGAGCGGTAATGGGTCACTCACTGGGTAAGCTGTCCTACAAGGCACCCTCACACTTTTCGCCCCGTTCTCCCTCCCAACTGTATACCACTGTGCCACTGGTGGGTCTGTCCTGATAGTGGGACAGGACACACCCAGGAATGGTATTGGTAGTGTATAGAACATTGTCTATCAAGTATGATTCAGTGAGTATGATTATATATTGCTTGACCCTTCTGTGGGACAGCTTTCCCAATTTTGGCATGAGCTCCCAGATGTCAGGAAGGAGAACTTTGCAGGGTTGCCAGGGCTGGGTGTGCCATTGTCGTCTCTGGTGCCTAGGTTGATGCTGGCTGGTCACTCCAGTTTCATTCCTTTTAGACTTTGTAGTGGGTTGATACAACTGAATGGCTTGCTAGGCCATTTCAGAGGGAATTTGAGAGTCAACCACCTTGTTGAGAGTCAAGAGTCACATGTAGGTCAGATCAGGTAAGGACCTCAGATTTCCTTCCTTAAGGAGCAGTAGTGAACCAGGTCGGTTTTTACAACAATCAACAATAGTTCCATGGCACATTACTGAGACTAGCTTTTAATTCCAGATTTATTAATTGAATTTAAATTCAACCAGCTGCTGTGGTGGGATTTGAACCTGTTTACCAGGGTATTAGCTTGGAATTCTGGATTACAAATCCAGTGACATTACCTTCCACATAAGGATGCAGCAGCTAACTCAATTTGGAGTGTGCAATACTTGGCCCCAATAACATGATACGGTGTTACATATTTCACAGACTAAAATTAAATGGAATGAGCCAGCATTCAAAAGGCCATCCTAGATGTGTTTGTGTCAAATGCAGGAGTATCAACATATTATTTAAAACCGCAAAATAATTTTGACGCCAGATTCTAAGATAATGATCCATTTGGACACTTTCAGTTTCTTATTATTCGTTTTCCCACAGATACAGCATGCTTATCTGGCCTGAAACTGTGAAACTCATCACCTAAGCATCTGTTGATAAGCTATAGACAAAAACAAGCTGCATACTTAGAAACTATGGGTGGAATTTTATGGCCCTGTTATGGTGGGGGCAGGGCTATAAAATGCAGCGAGCTGTTCAAAGTTCTGATTTTGGCGGAACTGGAAGTTGCCGCCAGCTTGAGGGACCTTAAATTCTGCCCTATGAGACCAGAAGATACGAATATATTTATTTTTAATTAAAGCTAATCTTTTTTGCCAGCCAAACTGGAACAAATTTATAAACAAATTGCAGGGCTCAAGAATAGGGTGGGGAGTGGGATTAATTACATTACTATTGCAGAGGCCGGCACAGACCGTCAAATGGACTCCTTTTGTGTTGTATGAATATTTAGATATACTGATTATTCAGGCACATTTCAGAAACATTTTGTTGTCTATTGTTACGACATCCTGGGCTAGTGCATGGTCAATTCCCACCTCACTTGACCCAGACTCACAACACAAGTGAATTAACCAATAATTCTTAGAAAAATACCCAAAGTCTTTGGCCCTTGGCTGCCCATAATTACAGTCACCAGGTTTGTAAATGTAAACACAATTACTTTTTATTAATAACAAGAACTGTAATGAAAAATGCAACAAATATAACTGGTTAACTATTGTCTATTTCCTAAATCCCTGATTTAAAAAAAAAAAAATATTTTATTGAAAATCTTTGGTCAACCATCACAGTACATTGTGTATCCTTTACACAATAATATAACAGTATAAATAACAATGACCTGTTTTATAAACAAAGAAAGAATAAATAATATATAACAAAAACTAAAACTAAAACTAAATGGCAACTGCCTTGTCTCAGATAAACACTCTCCAAAAATATGATCTAACAGTCCAATATACAATCATTTATAGCAACGACCTATACATATTATACATATATATTAATAACCCTGAGACACCTTCTGGTTCCTCCCCCTCCTCCCCCCCACCCCCCCCCCCCCGGGCTGCTGCTGCTGCCTTCTTCTTTTCCATTCCCTCTATCTTTCTGTGAGGTATTCGACGAACGGTTGCCACCGCCTGGTGAACCCTTGAGCCGATCCCCTTAGGACGAACTTAATCCGTTCCAGCTTGATAAACCCTGCCATGTCATTTATCCAGGTCTCCACCCCCGGGGGCTTGGCTTCCTTCCACATCAACAGTATCCTGCGCCGGGCTACTAGGGACGCAAAGGCCAAAACATCGGCCTCTCTCGCCTCCTGCACTCCCGGCTTTTGTGCAACCCCAAATATAGCCAACCCCCAGCTTGGTTCGACCTGGACCCCCACTACTTTCGAAAGCACCTTTGTCACCCCCACCCAGAACTCCTGTAGTGCCGGACATGACCAGAACATGTGGGTGTGATTCGCTGGGCTTCTCGAGCATCTCGCATACCTATCCTCTACCCCCAAAAATTTACTGAGCCGTGCTCCAGTCATATGCGCCCTGTGGAACACCTTAAATTGAATCAGGCTTAGCCTGGCACATGAGGACGATGAGTTTACCCTACTTAGGGCATCCGCCCACAGCCCCTCCTCAATCTCCTCCCCCAGCTCTTCCCATTTCCCTTTCAGCTCATCTACCATAATCTCCCCCTCGTCCCTCATTTCCCTATATATATCTGACACCTTACCGTCCCCCACCCATGTCTTTGAGATTACTCTGTCCTGCACCTCATGCGTCGGGAGCTGCGGGAATTCCCTCACCTGCTGCCTCGCAAAAGCCCTCAGTTGCATATACCGGAATGCATTCCCTTGGGGCAACCCATATTTCTCGGTCAGAGCTCCCAGACTTGCGAACTTCCCCTCGACAAACAGATCTTTCAGTTGCGTTACTCCTGCTCTTTGCCATATTCCAAATCCCCCATCCATTCGCCCCGGGGCAAACCTATGGTTATTTCTTATCGGGGACCCCACCAAGGCTCCCGTCTTTCCCCTATGCCGTCTCCACTGTCCCCAAATTTTCAAAGTCGCCACCACCACCGGGCTTGTGGTGTATTTCTTCGGTGAGAACGGCAATGGGGCCGTCACCATAGCTTGCAGGCTAGTCCCCCTACAGGACGCCCTCTCCAATCTCTTCCACACCGCTCCCTCCTCTTCTCCCATCCACTTACTCACCATTGAGATATTGGCGGCCCAGTAGTACTCACTTAGGCTCGGTAGTGCCAGCCCCCTCCTATCCCTACTACGCTGTAAGAATCCCTTCCTCACTCTCGGGGTCTTCCCGGCCCACACAAAACTCATGATACTCTTTTCGATTCTTTTGAAAAAAGCCTTCGTGATCACCACCGGGAGGCACTGAAACACAAAGAGGAATCTCGGGAGGACTACCATTTTAACCGCCTGCACCCTCCCTGCCAGTGACAGGGATACCATGTCCCATCTCTTGAAGTCCTCCTCCATTTGTTCCACCAATCGCGTTAAATTTAACCTATGTAATGTACCCCAATTCTTGGCTATCTGGATCCCCAAGTAATGAAAGTCCCTTGTTACCTTCCTCAGCGGAAAGTCCTCTATTTCTCTGCTCTGCTCCCCTGGATGCACCACAAACAACTCACTTTTCCCCATGTTCAGTTTATATCCTGAGAATTCTCCAAACTCCCGAAGTGTCCGCATTATCTTTGGCATCCCCTCCGCCGGGTCCGCTACATATAACAACAAATCATCCGCATACAGAGATACCCGGAGTTCTTCTCCTCCTCTAAGTACTCCCCTCCACTTCTTGGAACCCCTCAATGCTATTGCCAGGGGCTCAATCACCAGTGCAAACAGTAATGGGGACAGAGGGCATCCCTGCCTTGTCCCTCTATGGAGCCGAAAGTATGCAGATCCCCGTCCATTCGTGATCACACTCGCCACTGGGGCCCTATACAACAGCTGCACCCATCCAACATACTCATCTCCAAAACCAAATCTCCTCAGCACCTCCCACAAATAATCCCACTCCACTCTATCAAATGCTTTCCCGGCATCCATCGCCACCACTATCTCCGCTTCCCCCTCTGGTGGGGCATCATCATTACCCCTAGCAGCCTCCGTATATTCGTATTCAGCTGTCTCCCCTTCACAAACCCAGTTTGATCCTCATGGACCACCCTCGGGACACAATCCTCTATCCTCACTGCCATTACCTTGGCCAGAATCTTAGCGTCTACATTTAGGAGGGAAATAGGTTTATAGGACCCGCATTGCAGCGGGTCGTTTTCCTTCTTTAGGAGAAGCGATATCGTTGCCTCAGACATAGTCGGGGGCAGCTGTCCCCTTTCCTTTGCCTCATTAAAGGTCCTCATCAGTAGCGGGGCGAGCAAGTCCACATATTTCCTGTAAAATTCGACTGGGAATCCATCCGGTCCCGGAGCCTTCCCCGCCTGCATGCTCCTAATTCCTTTCACTACTTCCTCTATTTCAATCTGTTCTCCCAGTCCCACCCTTTCCTGCTCCTCCACCTTGGGAAATTCCAGCCGGTCCATAAAGCCCATCATTCTCTCCCTCCCATCCGGGGGTTGAGCTTCGTATAATTTTTTATAAAATGCCTTGAACACTCCATTCACTCTCTCCGCTCCCCGCTCCATCTCTCCTTCCTCATCCCTCACTCCCCCTATTTCCCTCGCTGCTCCCCTTTTCCTCAATTGGTGGGCCAGCAACCTGCTCGCCTTCTCCCCATATTCGTACTGTACACCCTGTGCCTTCCTCCACTGTGCCTCTGCAGTACCCGTTGTCAGCAAGTCAAATTCTACGTGTAGCCTTTGCCTTTCCCTGTACAGTCCCTCCTCCGGTGCCTCCGCATATTGCCTGTCCACCCTCAGAAGTTCTTGCAGCAACCGCTCCCGTTCCCTACTCTCCTGCTTTCCTTTATGTGCCCTTATTGATATCAGCTCCCCTCTAACCACTGCCTTCAGCGCCTCCCAGACCACTCCCACCTGGACCTCCCCATTATCATTGAGTTCCAAGTACTTTTCAATGCACCCCCTCACCCTTAGACACACCCCCTCATCTGCAATTAGTCCCATGTCCATTCTCCAGGGTGGGCGCCCTTCTGTTTCCTCCCCTATCTCCAAGTCCACCCAATGTGGAGCGTGATCCGAAATGGCTATAGCCGTATACTCCGTTCCCCTCACCTTCGGGATCAACGCCCTTCCCAAAACAAAAAAGTCTATTCGCGAATAGACTTTGTGGACATAGGAGAAAAACGAAAACTCCTTACTCCTAGGTCTGCTAAATCTCCACGGGTCTACTCCTCCCATCTGCTCCATAAAATCTTTAAGCACCTTGGCTGCTGCCGGCCTCCTTCCAGTCCTGGACCTCGACCTGTCCAACCCTGGTTCCAACACCGTATTTAAATCTCCACCCATTACCAACTTTCCCACCTCTAGGTCCGGGATGCGTCCTAGCATACGCCTCATAAAATTGGCATCATCCCAGTTCGGGGCATATACGTTTACCAAAACCACCGTCTCCCCCTGTAGTTTGCCACTCACCATCAGGTATCTGCCCCCGCTATCCGCCACTATAGTCTTTGCCTCAAACATTACCCGCTTCCCCACTAATATAGCCACCCCCCTGTTTTTCGCATCTAGCCCCGAATGGAACACCTGCCCCACCCAACCTTTGCGTAGTCTCACCTGGTCTATCAGTTTCAAGTGCGTTTCCTGTAACATAACCACGTCTGCCTTCAGTTTCTTAAGGTGTGCGAGTACCCGTGCCCTGTTTATCGGCCTGTTCAGCCCTCTCACGTTCCACGTGATCAGCCGGGTTGGGGGGCTTTTTACCCCCCCCCCTTGTCGATTAGCCATCCCCTTTTTCCAGCTCCTCACCCGGTTCCCACGCAGCTGTGTCCCCCCCAGGCGGTGCCCCCCCGCCCATCCCACCCCATACCAGCTCCCCCCTCTCCCCAGCAGCAGCAGCCCAATAATTCCCCCCTCCCACCCCCCCCCGCTAGATCCCCCACTAGCGTAGTTACACCCCCCATGTTGCTCCCAGAAGTCAGCAATCTCTGGCCGACCTCGGCTTCCCCCCGTGACCTCGGCTCGCACCGTGCGACGCCCCCTCCTTCCTGCTTCCCTATACCCGCCATGATTATCATAGCGCGGGAACCGAGCCCGCGCTTCCCCCTTGGCCCCGCCCCCAATGGCCAACGCCCCATCTCTTCCACCTCCTTTCCTCCCCCCACCACCTCCTGTGGAAGAGAGAAAAGTTACCACATCGCAGGATTAATAACATAAAACTCCTCTTTCACCCCTTTTTACCCCCCTCTTTGCCCCCCATACTCGCCCCACCACTTTGTTTCAAACGTTCTTTTTTTTTAATAACCCGCTCATTCCAATTTTTCTTCCACGATAAAAGTCCACGCCCCATCCGCCGTCTCAAAGTAGTGGTGCCTCCCTTGATATGTGACCCACAGTCTTGCCGGCTGCAGCATTCCGAATTTTATCTTCTTTTTGTGAAGCACCGCCTTGGCCCGATTAAAGCTCGCCCTCCTTCTCGCCACCTCCGCACTCCAGTCTTGGTATACGCGGATCACCGCGTTCTCCCACTTACTACTCCGAGTTTTCTTTGCCCATCTAAGGACCATCTCTCTGTCCGTAAAACGGAGGAATCTCACCACTATGGCTCTGGGAATTTCTCCTGCTCTCGGTCCTCGCGCCATCACTCGGTATGCTCCCTCCACCTCCAGCGGACCCGCCGGGGCCTCCGCTCCCATTAACGAGTGCAGCATCGTGCTCACATATGCCCCGACGTCCGCTCCCTCCGCACCTTCAGGAAGACCAAGAATCCTTAGGTTGTTCCTCCTCGCGTTGTTCTCCAGCGCCTCCAGCCTTTCCACACATCGTTTATGGTGTGCCTTGTGCATCTCCGTCTTCACCACCAGGCCCTGTATGTCGTCCTCATTCTCGGCAGCTTTTGCCTTCACGTCCCGAAGCTCCCGCTCCTGGGTCTTTTGCTCCTCCTTTAGCCCTTCGATCGCCTGTAATATCGGGGCCAACAGCTCCTTCTTCAATTCCTTTTTGAGTTCTTCCACGCAGCGTTACAAAAACTCGTGTTGTTCAGGGCCCCATATTAAACTGCCACATTCCGACGCCATCTTGGTTTTTGCTTGCCTTCCTTGCCGCTGCTCTAAAGGATCCACCGCAATCAGGCCACCTTCCTCTCCTTTTTTCATCCGTATCCAGGGGGGATTCCCTTCTGGTTCACCGCACAGTACTTTTAGCCGTTAAAATTGCCGTTGGGGCTCTTATTAAGAGCCCAAAAGTCCGTTCCACCGGGAGCTGCCGAAACGTGCGACACAGCTGGTCATCGCCGCACCCGGAAGTCATCCTAAATCCCTGATTTAACCTGCCCCCCACCCTCTATACACACACAAGACAGACAAACACAGAGGGGGAGAAAGAGGTAAAAGAACACAAGTAAAATGGAAAAAAAGAGTCTTTGTTTCAGGTGATTGTTTCCAGCAACTTACTCTTCTTCAAACTCTACTTTCAGTCAAAGGCTTTACTGTTGATTTATTCAGAGTCTCTGCAGTTCCAGAAATAGAGCACTCACAGTATTTCTGGAGAGAGAGTGAGCAGACCCTGGTCTTTGGTAATGGTTTTCCTGTTGATTCATTCATTCAGGGTCTCTGGAGCACTCACAGCCTTTCTGGAGGAAACACAGAGGAGAGAGAGATTCTTTGTCCCTGTGCTTCCAGGAGTTAAACTGAGTTCCTTGGGACTCTGAAAATCATCATTCCACTGGGTCAGGATCCAATCACCACCTGCTACTGAGCAGAGTACGGCCTTTTGGGCTAATTGATTGCCCCTCAGACAATCAATCAAACCAAGACCCACACCACCTCTCTGCTGGTGAAAAGTCTGAACACCTCTTCAAATAGCAGAGACTAGCAGAGAGTTTTCTCCTGTAACTTGAATTCCTCATTCTGTCTGTTGCTTGACTTAAAGTCACATGTCCATTAATCACCCATGGATCAAAAATGATAACGGAAAAATAAGGGAAAGGGGAAATAAGCTAACAAACAGGAAGGACCCTTCACACTTTTACCATATATAAAACTCTACTATCCTCCAAATGTTATCCCCTTTTTATTGTCTACACATCTGTAGCTGGAAAGTTCAGCAGGAAACTTGACCCCAAGCCACTGCCAACACCAACACTGGCCAATGAGTTCCCTGTTTCCAATCCTCTTTTGCCTTGCGGGAGCCTATCACTTTCCCACAGGAGTACAGCTGCCATTGGAAACTCAACTCCCATAAATCTATGGAGGTATAGTAAAAATATTCCATGTCGAGAATAATACATTATCAAGTGTACTAGCTCCCACTTTGGTGACTATTATATCTCCTCATGGAGAATTGACAGATGATGAATACAGGGGGTAACTGCCTACATCTCCTGAGTTGGTTGGTTTTGGAGAAGACAGCTTCCTGTTTAAAAATTCCCACATAATGATTATTGGACTCATGTTTGCATGTGGAGTGAAATATACCTCTTTAAGTAAAAGCCTTCACTGCCCTCTCTCATCCCTTGATAATAAAACACCTTCCATACAGATGGCTTTAAGTGGCTCTTAAATCTGATCCAATTTTGCATCTGTAGCCAAAGAAAAAATGCAAAACAAGATATATCATTAAAGACTGTTTATATGAGTTGGGGGGACTTTATGTGTTAATGGTGACTATTCTTTGTTCTTTATAGGTGATTCCTGATTCCTTTTTGCCATTTGTTTATGTTAACATGCAGGCTAATGTTTGGAGGTTTGGTGGGAGGATGGGATTGTTGTTACTGATATGGGGATTCATTACTGATTATTGTTTATTGTTGGGTGTAAATTTGGGAGAAAATGGAGAATTAAAAAATATTTAAAATAAAAAAAGTAAAAACAAAGACTGTTTATATGAAGCTACAAAATTGTTATGAATATTAGTAGCAAGTTTCAAAATGGTTCCTGAATAAACTCAATTCAATCCACCTTGTTGAATGGCACTGAGGGATAGATCAGTCTTTTTAAAAAAAGCAAGGTTTGCATTTGTATAGCATTTTTCATGACCTGAGGGCATTCCAAAGCACTTTCCATCCAATGACTTTTGAAGTGTAGTCAAAGCTGTAGTATAGGAAACACAGCAGCTTGCATACAGAAAACTCCTATAAACAGCAATTTGATAATTACCATTATTATGATTTTGACTGAGGGATAAAATATTGGCCAGGACACGAGGGACAATTCTCTTGCTCTTCAAAAGAGTGGCATGTGCTCCTTCACATCCGCCTGAAAGGCAGACAGGGTCTGAGTTAATTTTGATCTGAATGATGACACTTCTTACAGTATATCCTCTCAGTACTGAACTGGAGGTCAGCCAAGATATTTTGTGCCCCTGGAGTGGGACTTGAACCTACAACTTCCTGATGCAGAGGCAAGAGAGCTACAACTAACACTTAAAAGCATAAGCAAGTGACTCGGGAGAAAAAGAATCCCTTGTGTGCCATATGCTGCACAATAATTTGTAACATTTGGGTAAGGAACAGTCCATGAAGCTTTGATGGAACTGGATCCTTCCAAGCCACCCTATCAGACAGATCAAGCAGTTGTCAGCATACCCAGGTAACACAAACACAATAATGTCCCTCAAATTCTGATTGAGGCAGAATTTCAGTGGATCTCTGGCTGAAAATGACAGAATCTGGTTCCAATGCTACTCCAGCCGATATTCTTCATCCTGCCATTTTCCATAACAATGGATGAATCCTCTGCCCGTATTCCCACAGTATGGAGATGTAAGAGAATCTCCAGCCTAATATGGGAATTTCACCCTGCAGAGGTCTGTTAAAATGTCCCAAACCTTTAATAAGGAAGCATAATTAATCAGGGAAGAAGGGTGGAGAACCACTTATATTCTCAGCTGGCCTACTTGCTCATTGAGACTGGAAGAGTAAAACATGAGACACATATTTACGATCCTCTCTGTCACTGAAGCAGCATGGCATTTCACTGCTAGTTTGGTGTAGCATAAATTTATGGGCTCTTGTAGGCATGGGGCACCTGTCCTGGCTGTCATAATATACACCAGTATATCATGGTGCAGACACACACACACACACTGATGGACATGCAGTGGGACCAATCAGCAGATACAACACCGCAGCCAATCACCAGTGAGAGCACACGCACTAAAGACAGTGGACTGGAGAGTTCCCGCTCATTCTAGTAGCAGCCAGCTCGGAGCACAGAGCTCACAGCCTGCAACACAGACATTCACCATGTGCTGAGTGCATCACTTGGTTAGGACTAGGCAAGAGTCAACAGTTAAAGCTGGTATTGCATTTACCCACAGTTCAAGTATGTTAATATAGTTAACCTTAGAATAAAACAGAGTTGCACCACTTCCAGTGTTGGTGACCTGTGTGTGATCCAGAACACCCAACACATCACTGGCCATGCAAATGTCACCATCCTGAGATTTAAGATGGGGATCTGCAGCCCAAGGCTAGAATGTACAGAGATCCCACTCTACCTTGCCAACTGACAGAGCTCAACCCTGGAATATCAGAGTTTAAGTTTTCAAGGGTTAACATAAGTTGGACAGGACATAAAGGTACCCCTGCAGCTTAGGAAGAATGAAAGAGCAATCATTGTGCGCAATGCTCCAAGATCATGTGGTAGTTCCCCAAAGTTTCCCCCAAAATGGGTGGCATGGTAGCACAGCGGTTAGTGTGCACTGTTGCTTCACAGCATTCGATTCCTGGCTTGGGTCACTGTCTGTTCTCCCGGTATCTGCGTGGGTTTCCTCCGGGTGCTCCGGTTTCCTCCCACAAGTCCCGAAAGATGAATTGGACATTCTGAATTCTCCCTCTGTATACCCAAACAGGCGCCGGAGTGTGGCGACCATTGGCTCAGTTCACTGCTGCTCTCCATGAGCTAAGTTTGAGTTTTAACTCGAGGGTGGTCTTCAACTCCAATTAGGGTGATCCTCTTTTAGGACACTACCTCCAACTCTGCGGTATCAAAGGAGGCGGGGGTGCCTGTATATCTCCGCTGTGCTGTTGACAATTGCAATATTTTACTGGCACCACATTTTAAATCTTAAGTGTGAGCTGCAGCCCTTCAAGTGTTGGTTGCCATTTCAAATTCTGTGATCATTGGCCAAACATACTACAGGCTGAGCTCTCTCGGCCAACTTTTCCTGTGCCAATAACCTATTCAAATTGGGGGAATGAGTCGCATCACAAAATTACAGATGAGGGTGACCCAAAGCCATTGACCAAATGGTCCCATTTTTGCCTAACCTGTAGAATAGGGGCTTAATAATCATCACCATTTTCAAAACAATATCAAAACTCAAGCTCCGACCCTATCCATGCCATTTCCTTTTTACCTATTCTTGTCCGATTTCAAAGTTGACAAAAAGTGGTGATAATGGATACGAACAGGCAGTCAGATCTGCAGAAGTGCATAGTGCTTTTCTGTTCCACTTTGCAGATTTCTGCAGTGAACATCGACACTGTGTGGCAGCAGAGGTTGTCTCTTAGGACTTTCATATTATTTTTGTACGCAAATCAATGGGACTTTGAGCTGAGTCACAAATCAGTATGCAACACACCCTCCTGTTACCTCCCTGTTAGAAATTGTGGCAGCTGTCAAAAATCAAAGAAGCACAGTAAAGTTTCAAAGAAGAGTCTCAATAAAAATATGCCAAGCAAGTAGGGTGTGGAGTTTTAAAAAAGGGGATTTGGCTAAATTAATGGTTTCAGCCTCAAGCATATTGTCAAATTGACCTCTAGTAATGCTATACCACTTAAGTGCATAATCTAACTCATGAATAGTTAACATGACACTACCGCAGCACACCTGGGTAGTCAGCATTTAAGACCACAAGTACATCTGACCCGACATGCAGGAATAGTAGTGCCACAGAGATAGGTTTGAGCACGTTAAGGTAAAAAGAGTTTGGATTCTTCCACTAATTTTTGAAAGAAAAAGTTTAGTTTTTTTAAGCATGCACACCTGAATAAATTATTTCTTAAAAAGACACAGCATGTACATCAACCTACCCGGGCTCCAATTCTATTAACTCAAAACAGATTGATTTTGTAACCTCTGACTCGGAACCATTTAGCTCTGCTTGGCTAGAAATTTGTTAAATCAATGTGATTAATAGACAAAGGACCCAGATTCCAATCCTCTCTTCTTCCTTTTAAACTGCAACAGCTGGATTCTCCGATTTGAAGACTAAGTGCTGACGCCTGCATGGGAACAGGAGCGTTTTACGCCTGAAACAACGGCGCAAAAGCTACACCGATCCTCCGTCTGGTGGAGAGCTAGCAGGCACGCAGCATAAAGCCCCCGGCTTTACTTGCAGATACAGCCGGAGAATTGCCGGGTCCGTGGCCACGCATGCGCACGGTGGCTGTCTGCAACGGCCGGGCCGTGCAACATTGTATCCGCCACGCACGGACCTTGCCTGCCAAAAACTGCCCCCTGTAATCAGCCTCGCCAACCCCAGGACACTGTCCCCAGCCCCCGCTAAAGCCCCTCCTGCCTGTGGAATGGCCCTCCCCCCCCCTGCCGACTGTGGCGGCACTGGACTCAGTCTGCACCTGCCACGCTGGGTTCACAAAAATAAAACGGATACGTGTTCCACGCCATCAGGAACTTGGCCCATCGGGGGCGGAGCACTGGGGGAGGACCTCAGGTGACATCCCGACGGTAGCGGTATACTCTGCGAGTATGTCATTTTTCAGGGGGCGGAGCATTGCAAAAGCGGCACCGCCCCCGAATTCGGTGCAAACGGGTATTCTCCAGCCAATCGCTGAACTCGATTCCGGCGTCGGCGACCGGAGAATCCCGCCCTAAATATGCTGGCCTGCAGATACTCTCTTTCAGCATCCTAAAACACTTTAAAGACTTAGGCGCAATTCTCCCAAAGAAATTTTCAGTGTGTTCTCGACAGGAAACCAGGGGCTGGATTCGCCGAGCTCCCGTGCCAAAATCGCGTTCGGCGCGGGGGGCAGAGAATGGCCGTTTACCCGGAAATCGGGACCGGCGCTGCTTTCTAAAGGAAAGTCCAGAGTGAAACACCAGCGTTTCTACGCTGGCATGGGGGCATAGCACCATTTTTGGAGAATCCAGCTCCAGGTGCGATTCCAGTCGGGTGGTTTGGTACGATTCAGGTTGCAATCCACCCACACTTGAATTTTTTTTAGAGGTTGGGGTGAACTGCTCCCTGAGTGAGGTGTGCAGGACCTGGAAACGCTGGCAGATCCAACTCCTCAGGGATCAAGGCATCGTTATTAAAGGGTGCCACGATCTCAGGCTAACACTCCGCCCCCTCCCCTTTATATTGGCAAAGACCCAGAACCAGCATTCCACGCCCTCCCCCCCCCCCAACTCGCCAGTACCAGCACCTCTCCCAGGTGACCGACACCCCCTATGGGGTGGCCAAATGATCCCCCTTCAGCTACCCCCTGTTCAGGCATTCCCTTCAGGTCCTGCCCCCTTCAGGCCCCACACCTTTCAGGCCCTGCCCCTTGACAGTGCCACCCTGGCAATGCCAACCGGGAGAATCTGGAAGAATCTGGCTTCAAACAGATCCTGTATATTTAAATGAAGATTTAAAGATGCTAATCTGATTCATGTCCAGCGAGGGCCTGAACCAGATCACGGCCGTTGGAGCTAGCCGGGAGCATCAGAAACTATTTGGTACCCTGCTCAAATCCTATTTTGGGCCTCTTTCGGAATTCTCTCGACACAGAAGGATTTGCGCTGGGTGTAGCCCAGCTGGAAAATTACCTCCTTACGTTCACAAAGCATTTTTCATGACAACAGAAGTCTCAAAGTGCTTTACAACCTAGGGAGTACTTTTTGAAGTGTAGTCACTGTTGTAATGTAGCACAGGTGGCAGCCTACATGTGCTTAGTAAACCATACAAACAGCAATAATGACCAGATAAGGGAAGCGATACTCCGGAAAAAATTCTAAGTGTGCTAGCAAGCAGGAAATGCCTTGGGTTTCCCAGCGCTCGGTCGCTGAATGACGGGAGGCCATTAGATATGGAAATTGGGCTGAAGTGGTGATAATTGGTTTCTCGCCACGTTACGGAGAGATCCCGATTTCGCTTATAGGAGCGGGCCGGTTGCACCGCAAATTGTTTGGCACCTGCCGTGGTTCTCGCTTTTGGCCTCTCCCGCTATTTACCAGCCTCGCTTTCCTTGAGAGAGAGCATAACGAGGCTGGAGAAACACGCCCAATTTCTTTTTATGATGTTGATTGAGAGATAAATAATGGCTGGGACACCAGAATAACCACCCTACTATTCTTTGAGAGAGTGCCATGGGATTGCTTCCATCCACCTGTGAAAGCAGATGGGGCCTCAGTTTAACCTTTCATCTCATAGATGGCACCTCCGATATTGCTGTGCTCCCTCAATACTTGGTATTTATTTTTCGGTCAGCCGTGATCTTTGTGCGAAAGCTCTGGAGTAAGGCCTCAACTCGGAACCTTGTGATTCCGAGATCAGAGTGCTACCAATCCTACTTGTATTCAATTAGTCATGCTTTCGCTCAATTTTTCCCAAGCCATCTGTAGATTTCCTCAGCTCCTTTCCAATGTCCCTTGGGTTTGTATACAATTAAGACCTTTAAAATCAAACTTAGTATCATCTGGTTCATTGCAACTTACTAATACAACAGCTGTCCAAAATCATTGAGCCAAATGAAACACACTCCATCCAATTCAATAAATGCAATGATTCAGTACCTTTTAATGTAAAATAATTATTGTATATCACACAATGTTTGCTACATTACAAGGACTACAGGCACAATTCTCCCCAAAAATGACTACAGGTGTGATCCACCGGCCACTTCGCACCAACAGGAAACGCAGCATGGCCGGTAGATGCCGGGTGAAGCCTACCACCGGCTTCCCGGCAGCCACGACGCCAAGCGGGATCTACCCAAGTCCCTCAAGGCGGCGCAACTAAAATCTCGGCATAACCTCGCCGTCAGAGACAAATCAATTAGAAGCCTCTCAGCACCAGAATTTCCAATGAAACCAAAAACAAGAACAGAAAACGCTGGAAAAACTCAGCAGGTTTGGAAGCATCTACAGGGAGAGCTCCCTACTGATGCAGCCAGTCTTGTTGAGGTTTTCCAGCATGCGCTGTTCTTATTGCAACATTTAATATAGGTATGCATAGGGCTGTGCTCGGAGCAACAAAGACTTGGTAAGAAGCAATATGACCATGTGTAATAGGCTAGACCAAGTTAGTTGCATGCTCTGAATAATTTTTTAAAAACAAAATCTAATAAATAACATACAGGCATGTGAAATAAAGCCTCAGAGCAAGAAAAACCCAACAATATATTGTGATGTTTTCAGTATGTATTATGGGTCAATGCAATCATGGAAGAATTGAAGGTTTAAGCAACCAAAAGCGTACGTTTACAGTTTTTGTGAAACAATATATGTTTTGTTTATATGCTAGATAAATCCCTTCACAGGCCAGACAACAGGAAAAATCTAAATAGTTCAAAGAAATGTTTTTATTGATTCCAGGATAAGCAAAAATGAATGTTATGGTTTAGTAGACATTAATGTTAATTAGCAATTCATTCTCTTTGTAACCTTATCTCGAAGATTAAGAGTCTTAAGTTTTTTCTGCATGATGAGCCTCATGTAACATAAGGACATCGGAGACAGCAACAGAGTTCCTCCTCTGCTGTACAGAGACTTTGTGCTGTAATTTGTACTCAATCTGGAAAAAATCTGTTTGTAAATTAATGGAGTTATTGATAATTAACCCTTTTACATTAGACGTGCAAAATGAATGGAGCAAGCATGGTACAGGAAGGCAGACATGGGCTATTCATTAATGAGCCTGGAGCCAAGTTTATACTAGTGTATTCTGAATTGGTGCCAGTGTGAAACCAGCCACTGAGGCGGATCTGGTTTATATCATCAATCAAATTTCAAGTGGGTCATAATGCACGCTGGTGGGCAGATTGTAACCGATTCTGTGTTCTATCTGACCGGTGCACACAAACATATTAAGGATATAAACAAACGTGAACTGTTTCCTCTTAAATATATTCTATCCCCATTTACTTGGTCTTGAAAAAAAATCTAGCTACAGAAATGCCTGAAAGCAAGCTTTCCTTTGATACACAGTTTAAGTCAATACACAAATGCTAACACTGGTAGGATCGCTGGAACTGCAATCTTCTCTTCTGTTCAACTCAAGTTAATCTTTTAAGAACACACATTCCTCTTTCATGAATCTTTGTACCTTTTGCGCCGAACTGCAGGTTCAATCTGAGCAAGCACTGATCCTGCTGATACATGTCTCTGAGCTGCGACTCTTATCATTCCAATGTATCATAAAACACTCACAAGTAACTGTGTACTTAAATTTTCTACTGCACAAACAATATACTGATACAATTAGTCAAGCAGGAAGTTATCAAGACACAGTGTCTGACTCTGCACTTAACATGCATGCTTTATAAAGATATGAAATGTGATGCAGACAGTCATTTTTTTCATGTCTGAGGTGCTGGTCATGAATCAAAGTGATTTAACAGATACCAGGCTGCCTGTGGGACATCAGATGTCGGCATGGATAAAAAAAAGTTTAGAAATACTGTACACAAAACAAGTCCTGCAAGAGGCCCTTTTATTTACCATCCTTTTTGATGCCCTTTGCATTTGGGCCACTGTTTTATTAAAGTTATGTGGTTAATACAGTACGCAAAAACACAGGTTCAAAATAATAATAATCTTTATCGTCACAAGTAGGCTTACATTAATACTGCAATGAAGTTACTGTGAAAATCCCGTAGTCGCCTCACTCTGGCACCAGTTCGGGTACACAGAGGGAAAATTCAGAATGACCAATTCACCTAACAAGCACGTCTTTCGGGACTCGTGGGAGGAAACTGGAGCACCAGGAGTGAACTCACCCAGACACGGGGAGAACATGCAGACTCCGCACAGACAGTGACCCAAGCCGGGAATTGAACCCCGGTCCCTAATGCTGTGAAGCAACAGTGCTAACCACTGTGCTACCATGCCACCCAAATAAATTAACCTGTTTAGTTCCTCTTTGAAGCAGTGAGCTCTTGTTGCTCTACAAAGGGCAATATTTAAATTGATAATCTTGCCTTGTAGCACACACAAGGGCACAAAAATCAAAGAACACTGTATACAGCCACCTTGATTAGTACTTGCACTCAATTTTAAAGTGAGTAAGCCAGTTGAAGGATATCATTAAGGGTAATCAGAGTGAAAGAAGTCAATATAATGTCCCAAATGACCACCTCTAAATTATGCCCAGATTGAAAATTATATATGGGGCTGGATTCTCCGCTGAGCGACGACAAACACGAATTGTGATCCGGCGGAAATTCGCAGGAAATCCCAAAATCGAGGTTTGCACCATGCTCCTGTCCCTCGCTAGCGGTGATATTGAAGTTTGTACCCCGCACCAGCGGATCCATACGAAACCACCATTTGCAAGGATTTAATTCTCATTAACAGCTTGGACACTTCATGCTCCACCCTTCCCGATGCTCCGCCGTTTACCAATCCTCCACCCCACCCCTTGCGGGCACGAGTTATGCAAGCATTGACAAGTTGGGACTGCGTGCCATGGCTGTGGAGGGGGAGCGGGTGGTGAAAAAAACCTGAAAAACCTTCAAAGTATCAAGTTTGCTGGGGGATGTCTGCCCAGACTGGGTGCAGTAGTGAGGAGCGACTTGGTGCCAAGTCCTTGGACTTGAGGAGACCCCCTCGGGATTGGGGTGGCCTGACTCAGACCACTATTGCTGCAGTCTGTGCTTTAAACATAGCGCTTTGATGTTCCTGCTGAGTGCAGCCTGTGGTCATTGAATTCTCAACAGGCCTCTGGTCCTCTGGAAGCTCACCCAGGACACCCCTCTGGGCACTCTCATAGCCCAGCTGTTTCATCAAGGGGCTGGACATTGCCTCACCAATGACCCCTATCCCTCCGGATCACCAGCTGTCTCTGCTTGGTGAGAGTGGCAGTGCTGACAGCCTCTGCCACCACCTCCCAGCTGGTATTCAGGAGGGCAGGCTTGAGTCTGTGGCTCATGCTGGGGAAGAGGGTGTCCCTCCGCTCCTCACTGGCATGGGGCTGTGGGTCCACCTTGGACTCCTGATCTCGGGGGACAGGTTTTCGGTGAGCCCTCTTTGTGGCTTCAGTGAGTTTGAGGAGCGCTTAGAAACAGCTCCAGCTGCCGGGCTCTTTAGCGCTAACTCCAATCCCAGCGGTTGGAACACCCGCTGGGCCAGGAACACGAATCGTGTGCGACTTAGGGTGTGATTCAGTGAGCCCGTGAATCACGCGAGAGTCCAAAATCGGCCTCCGCGCCGGGCGCCAGGTCAATCACGAGTCACTTGACTCGTTCTACCCGGTGCTATGTACTCAATGGCCACACTAGGAGACCTCGCATGGCCACCGCCTAGTACTGGTCCACACAAATATGGACCAGACGCAATGGCATGTGGGAGAATCTCCCAGGCCATGTGAGACCCCAGGTGGTCGGAGACAGGGCAGGGTGGTATTCTGGCAACCCCCTGGCACCTGGGCACAAAGAACAACAAAGAACAAAGAAAAGTACAGCACAGGAACAGGCCCTTCGGCCCTCCAAGCCTGTGCCGACCATGCTGCCGTCTAAACTAAAATCTTCTACACTTCCGGGGTCCGTATCCCTCTATTCCCATCCTATTCATGTATTTGTCACGATGCCCCTTAAACGTCACTATCGTCCCTGCTTCCACCACCTCCTCCGGCAGTGAGTTCAAGGCACCCACTACCCTCTGTGTAAAAAACCTGCCTCATACATCTCCTCTAAACCTTGCCCCTCACACCTTAAACCTATGCCCCCCAGTAATTGACCCCTCTACCCTGGGATAATTTCTCTGACTATCCACTCTGTCTATGCCCCACATACTTTTCCAGACAAAATTGTAGGCACCTTGACACTGTCAGCCTAATAGTGCCACCTGGGCAGTGCCACCCATTGTCAGGGTGCCTGGGTGGCACTGTAAGGGTGCCTGGGTGCCAACTTGGTACTCCAAGGATCGGGCCTGGGGTGGGGGGGGGGGTTCCCACTTGAAGGGCGGTTGAGGGTGGGTTCCCAGGCTGGGGATGAGGGGACGGTCAATAAAGCGGGGGGGGGGGAGGCATAAAGATTGAGGCTGCTGATCAAGATGGCGCTCCAATCTGCGAGAAGCCTTTCACGGCCTTGGTGGAGAGAAACCTCTCGAAGCCAAAAAAACCCGGTGAAGTGCCGTTGAATAGCAGGATATTTCCGGCACGGCAGCTGCCGAAAAACAACCCACTAGACGTGGCCGACTGCGGACTGTATTTGAAGTCCACTGAATCGCACTCTTAGGGTACGATTCTCCATTCCCCGACGCCGATTTCGTAATCAGTGATTGGGCAGAGAATCTCTTTTGACTCCGAAATCGGGGACGGTGCCTGTTTGACGCAGGTTTCGTATTCTCTGCCCCCTCCAAAACGGCGCCATCGCGGCGCTGTCTGCGCGCTGTTGGGGCAGCCTCAGCGCGTCACCTGAAAGCCCAACCCGATGCTCTGTACCACATGGGCTGAGTTCACGATGACGCCATTCACTCGTGGTCAGCCGTGCGGGAACCCGGCATGGAGGCTGCGTGTCCAGCATCGCCACAGTCAGGCCGGAGCGTGTTGCTGGCTGGGGGGGCTTTCGCCAACGCTGGGGGGACTGGTAGGGAGTGGCCAGAGGTGCACTATCTGACAGGTTGGGTCCGTGCACAGCCGGCGTCATGTTTTACTGCGCAACCGCTGCAGTTCGTCGCTGTGCACATGCGCGGCCTTGGACCCGGCCATTCTCCAGCCATTTATTTTGTGGAGGCCGGGGATTTTGCATGGCATGGCTGCTAGCCAGTCACTGGTTGCAGCATCGGTGGAGGGGACGCCGCCAATTTTTTCCAAGTAAAACACCACAGATCCTTCGCATTTAGCCTCAGAATCTGACCCTTAGTTTCCCAAACAGAAAATTCCGGCCATGATCTCTATCTCAGAAAAAGTTGCAGATCCAACTTAAAATAATCTATCTACTAGTTTAAGTGATGTTAACAATGACTTTGAATCTCCGTTCCTTTACGTTGGTGGGATTCTCCGGGCCAGTTGCATTGAATGGAGATTTGGCTGAACACCAAATTCTCCATCTTCATTATGTGGAGATGCTGGCGTTGGACTGGAGTGAGCACAGTAAGAAGTCTTACAGCACCAGGTTAAAGTCCAACAGGTTTGTTTCAAATCAGTAGCTTTTGGAGCTCTGCTCCTTCCTCCGCCTTCATTGGCAGCGATAGCGAGGCGGACTAGCAACGGAGATCCCGCCCAATATAGCTAAACAGTTCTTGTCTCTGGAAGGAGTCTTGAAATAGGTTTTGGCTCACTATTCCATTTGCAACATGACTACTATCTGTTTCAGGCACGGTCCCCAAAACCTCAGCCTTGACCAATATGGTGGGTGGTATGTTTACGGTGCATACATTCTACTTTACATTCTTACTGCATATCCAGTGTCTTGGACACTGAAAGTAAGATAAAGGACAACGATGAAGGATTGAGATAAAGTAAATTCTGATAGATTATTTCTGCTTGGTAATATGAGGACACAAACGTATGATTATCACAAGAAAAATTAGGGGAAGGTGAGATAAAGAAATCTTTAAACTGCGAATAGTTGGAATGTGGAGTACTCAACCATCAATAGTTGATGAGGCAGGGGGACATAAGTTCCATTAAAAGAGATTAAATAGGTCATTGAGAAAGGAGAATGTTAAAGTGTATGGAGAGCGAGTAGGAAAGTGAGATTAGACTTGGTGACTTTATGTAGAGAAAACAGCTGCATGGATTTGGCAGGACAAATGTTTTCTTCTTTTTTAAAAATAAATTTAGAGTACCCAATTCATTTTTTCCAATTAAGGGGCAATTTAGCGTGGCCAATCCACCTAACCTGCACATCTTTGGGTAGTGGGGGCGAAACCCACACAAACACGGGGAGAATATACAAACTCCACACGGATCGAACCTGGGACCTCGGCGCCGTGAGGCAGCAGTGCTACCCACTGCGCCACCGTGCTGCCCTTGGATTTGACGGGAACAAATGATTTGTTATTGTGCTGTAATATTCCACTATAATGTACCATTTTCAGAAAGCAACTTCTAATTAAACTCTATTTGTGGGATAAACTAAAGCTTTCTGGGAAAGAGTGTAGTGTCACCCAACTCATGTGTGATGAAAGAAAATGAATGCAATGCAAGCTAGTAAAGACACCAAGGCAAAAATGTAACAAGTAAATATTTAGTGATAATAACAGTTGGTGTCTCGTCTATTAATGATAGCCTGAGTGTGCAGATTAAAATAAAATAATTAAGATTATTTTTCTTTTAGAAATGTCCAGCTAACCTGCATCTGCTTAAACCCTACAAGTCATAACATTATTTTATTCTGCCAGCTCAGGATGGCTCACATTATACAGAGATTGTGCATTGTTTAAAGTCAGGAAGAGGAGAAGGCCGTTCAGCCCTGCTAACTCATCCTTCCATCGATTTTTACGCTTCTGAAGCACCAGAAAGATGGTTGATTCACCTGGGCACTAGTCTTACCTCCAAGTCAACAGGGTTTGAACCTCAAATAAGGAGTTTGAGTTCACAATCTAAAGACCTGCTGTAATTTTACCAGCAGGGATTAAGTTCCAACATCGTGTCCGAATGCTGGTCTCAAGCCCACAATGGCAATCTTGCTGCAGCCTCTTGATTGGCTGTCACTAGGCCGCTGGGCAAAATGAGGAGAGCGGACTGGCTCGCCACAAGGCTGGCTCAGTCCGAGAGCCAGCAGCTCTGTAGTGTCACCAAGAGAGGGGCTGCTGCTGAGGCTGCATAGAGAATGAGAGGGCCATCATGAGATCTCTCTCAGAGGAGTTGGAATGTTCTTTCTCCGGCAGGGCTAAACATGCAGACCCTGATGACTGGCAGAGTAACCCTCCAGTGGCAGCATTGGTACTGCAGAGGCAGTGTTTGCCACTCAAGCGACCTTTGCCTCTGCTGGCCACGCCCCAGAAACGGCACATAATTGGGCCTTTAAATGGCCTAAATAGGTTGCAGTACTCTGTTGGAAGTTGGCCGAGATACTCCCATTATCTCCACTGGTAAAATATGGCAGTGATGGGACTGCGCCGGGAACATTCTCCCCCCCCCCCCCCCCCCCCCCCCCCCCTCCAAACGCGGCACCCCATAATTTTACCAGCTCTCCTGCTTCCTAGAGGCCAGTAAAACCTTGCCCAAGGCTTCAATACCTTTAGATAAGATGTTAACCTGAAGCCCTGTCCTTGTGTTTCAGGCTGATGTTATACCATTTAAAGAGCACTGAGGCATTTTTCCATCAAAAACACACCAACTGGTCTTTCATTTTAATGATGCTTGGGGAATCTTGCCTTGCATATAATTGCTATTCTGTTTGCCTTCGTAACAGCGTCAGGTCAAAGTATTTCATTCCAACCTTTTGTTTTATCTGTAGCATGTTGGTACAAGCAGCAATACAGGTGAGACATCAACAACTTTCATTTATAGAACACTCTTCATATTGGGAAAGCGTTTCAGAAAAAGAAGGACAGGAGTACAGTAGGCACCAACCATTAGAAAGGGGCAGAGCGTCTTCCATTGCCAAACTTTGTGTTGACTTCATCAACAGTGTTCCCTCTAAGGGCAAAGGTTGTCCACTGGGGACTAGGTGTTGCAGTATTGCAAGAACACTGTACTCTTTCTCTGGGGCCTGCATTTGATTTCAGCTATATGGAGCTGATGGTGTTTTTTTTCTGTGAACTGTTAAGAGCCATATACAAAATTAGCTTTGACAAGTATCATTTTGGAGGACAGCTGGCTGGGAGCATGCTTCAAAACATTAACACAATTAATGAGTTTCTATGGCACCGTGGGTAGATTATTCACTAGCTCTGCCAGGTGAAAATGGGATTATAGTGCCAAAATAATCATGGGACAAAACCTACTGCCCTGGTCCCATTGGTAATCCGACAAATGCCATTCTGTTGGGTCCTTTTGCTGGGCATCTCAAGCATTCACCTGTTTAGATGACCACCAAAACCAGACAGGAGGCTTATGTGGATATTTAAGTGTAGATCCAATGACAACCATGCAACCTAAATTCTGTTTTGACTGATCAAAGTGGAAATACTGCTGGAATTCTCCGGCCGCTGGGATTCGCTGTTCCCGGCCGGCTGCGCACCCCGGCCTGCGGATACCCCAGTGGCATGGGTGTCTTCAATGGGAAATCACATTGACAAACAACGGGAACTGAGACCCCGCTGCTGGCGAACAGCGTGCCACTGAGAAACAGGTGGCTGGGGAAGCGGAGAACCGAGCCCACATTAGATGCCAGCTTACCCGAACAGGCGCCAGAATGTGGCGGCTAGTGGCTTTTCACAGTAACTTCATACTTGTGCCAATAAAAGATTAATATTATTATTGCTGGAACACCCATAATACTGAGCAGTGCAGATTGAGTAGATGAAATTCCCCATGGATGCCTGAAATAACGGGAAAGAGCTGCACATATATGACCATCAGATTTCCACATGAGTTAACACCATTCCGCACTAGGAAAGGGTATCCGCTCTTCAACATGCATGTGACCACCAGAAAATGATTCACGAGTGTGCTCAGTTCCTTGGAATCTGTCATTATGCATACATACTCTGGCAGTTTGGACTCCCCCCACTGTTTGACTGCAGGGATAAAGGGTAGCCCAATGTACAAATGGAGCCATATTCTTCGTTCCCGAGACTACGGGCTGGATTCCCCGATTTTGAGGCTGTCTGGAGGAAGTGTCTAGTTTTACGACGAAAAAGTCGGCATTGCCCCGCACCGATGCTTCGCCGGTGTGGGGGGGGGGGGGGGGCGGGGTTAGCAGCCGTGCCACATAAAATTCCCAGCGTGTCCTACATAAATGGCTGGAGAATTGCTGGGTCCATGACTGCGCATGCGCACGGTGACGTTCTGCAGTGGTCGCGCAGTACGACATGACGCCGGCCCTCGTGGACCTGGCCTGTCAGATAGTGCTCCCTTGTACACCCCGAACCACTCCCCACCAGTCATCACAGCCCCCGCCGAAGCCCCCCCGTCCCCCGGCCAACGGAATGGCACCCCTCCCCCCCCCGCCCGACTGTGGCAGCGCTGGACACAGTCCACAGCCGCCACGCGAGGTTGACGAAAACTCAGAGCACACGTGCCCCATGCCGTCGGGAACTCGGCCCATCGGGGGCGGAGCATCAGGGGAGGGCCTTCAGATGACGTTCTGAGGCCGTCCCAATGGTGTGCCGCGTGCTCCTGGATGACACCATTTTGGAGGGGACAGAGCATCCAAAAACAGGCACCACTCCCGATTTCGTGGTCAAAAGGGATTCTCCGCCCGATCGCTGATTACGATATCGGCGTCGGGCAATGGAGAAACCCACCCTAAGTGTTGGTGCTGGGGCAGAATTAGTGGATTTCTATGGCAGCAAAACAGGTGCTGCATCTGGACCAGTTCACTGATGGTTAATGGGCTAGCACCGGCGCCACGTGGAACATGACTGATTCCAATGAAAAATGGTGTGTGATTAGCCGGATTCAGGATTGGCACTCAGGAGGCTGAGAAGCTGCAGCCGCACATACACACACCACTCTTCATGCACAATCATCCCAGCCAACAAGATGGCAGCAAGACGAACGGCACCAAGGTATACAGATGCTGAACTAGAGACCTTGCTGGATGCCGTGGAGGAGAGGCGGGCAACCCTGTACCCCGGGGTGGGAAGGAGACTGCCAGCTGCTGTCGTTCGCCGGGGCTGGGTGCAGGTGGCAAAGGTCATCAGCACCGTGGGCAAAACGGAGGACCGGCCAACAGTGCAGAAAAAACTGCACAACCTTCTCAGGGCTGCCAGGGTGAGTGGGCAGCACTGTGCCCCTGGCACCAACCCCTGTCCACACACTCATAACCACCCCCCACCCAGAGGGAAGCCGAAAACCCACCCTGCACCACATGCCAGCATCCGTACCGGAAGCCATGGCTGGGTGCCCTGGCCGCTGAGGTCACCAGCTACTCACTCTCTGGGCTGCATGCGGACTGTCTAACACTGCGTGTTTTCTGTTGTCCTGCCACCATCCCCCCCCCCACCCCCCCTTCACCCCAGGAGAAGGCCACACGCAACTGCCGAGAGAGAGGGAAGACTGGAGCGGGACTGCTGGACCTCCGGCCCTACACCGCAGCAGATCAGAGGACACTGGACGGGTCGGAGGGACTGAAGAAAGGCAGTCGTTGGGGTGGAGGTCGGCATCAGGCAAGGAAGTGAGACCCCGCTGAGTTACAGTTCACCAAGGCACATGTGTCACCCCCCCCCCACCACCCGCACAACCCCTCCCTCCACTTCCCCCGGCCCGCGATGCAAACATGTGTCTTGTCTTGCAGGAGCTGCTGGTGATGAGGGGGGCCTTTTTTGTGTCCCCCGACCCAAACCTCAACCACATCCCCAGGTGGCGGGCAGTGACAATGATAACCCCGACACGGACGGGAGCCATCGACCCGGATCCTGTGATACCCCGGAGCTTGAGTCCAGGAAATCACCCACTTCCCGTCACAGTTGTCTCAAAAACCCTCCACCATCCCAGAGACACTCACCGCGGTTGGGCACTTTAGTGTAGAGGTTCCTGAACAGTACAGCAAGTGGAGGTAGGAGCCTCCGAGGGGGCGGACGGTTGGAGGGCAGGCTGCCGTCCAGATGGGTTCGGGCTTCTGGAACGGAAGGTCCTATCGATTTTGGAAATGCAGTCACAGAGCCAGTGACTGCATGAGGGATGCATCCAGCACCTGCAGGTGTAGTTGGTGGAGACCCCGCTTTGGGTTGGCTGAGTGCCAGCTCTAGCTCTGCTATCGAGGAGGCAGTGGTGTAGTGACAATGTCACTGGACTAGCAATCCAGAGGCCCAGGCTAAGGCTCTGGGCATATAGGTGATGGAATTTTAATTCAATTAATAAATTCTGGAATGAAAAAGAAACTCCCAATAATAGTGACTGTAAAACCATCATCAATAAAATCCTATCAGGTTCACTAAATCCTATCAGGTTTTGGGAAGAAAGTTTGGCCTACTTGTCAGTCTGCTGCACTCTGCAATGTCTCAGCTGCTGCCAGGACAGTCTGGTCCATTGGCTTTCCTGCACAATGGGACCATTAGTTGAGTGGCCAGTTAGGGAACTGACATCCTATCATCATGAGAGATATCAACACTCAACAAAATACCACTTCCACAGGGCTGCACGTTAACATCTGGACCACTTCTCCAATTCTAACCTGACTTTGTCCTCAGGTGAATCATCGCCTGGGCTATCCTTTCCACTTAGACTCTAAGAATCACTTTACTCATCTCCTCTGGCTCTTTACATTTCCCTACTGGGGTGTCAATTTGTGTTTGTGCTTGAGCTCGATGGAGTTAAACCAAAAGCTTTAGCAAGGTGGTTAGCATTGTTGCCTCATGGCGCCGAGAATCCGGGTTCGATCCCAGCTCTGGGTCACTGTCCATGTGGAATTTGCACATTCTCCCTGTACCTGCGTGGGTCTCACCCCCAAAACCCAAAGATGCGCAGGGTAGGTGGATTGGCCACGCTAAATTGCCCCTTAATTGGGGAAAAAAAAGAATTGGATACTTTAAGTGTATTTTAAAAAGTGTTAGCAAGGCTGTTAAAGGTTGTATAACAGCCAGTGCAGGAATTTCTCAGAACAGTGTCCAAGGACCAATCATTTTTGGTTGCTTCTTCAATGACCTTTTCTCCGTCATAAGATCTGAAGCGGACGAACATAGTGTTCAGTACCATTTGCAATTAGATACGGAAGCAGTCCACATCTGCATGCAGCAAGACCGTGACAACGTTCAAGCTTCGGCTGATCAGTGACAGGTAACATTCCCGCCAAACAAGTAAGTGCCACATAATGAACACCTCCAACAAGATAGAATCTAACCATCTCCTTTGATGGTCAATCGCAAATTCCTCACCATCAATATTCTGGGGAATGGATTTTCCATTGCCCGACGCCAGTATCGGGATTACTGATAGGGCAGAGTGTGTTGCCGATGGAAAAACAGGTTTGGTGTCTACGATGTTCCAATTGCCTGCCAACCCTATGAAAAAGAGGAAATGAAAGCATTTAGCTGCTTTTGATGTGGTGAGGAACTGTCAATCACAGCAAGTGTGTTTATAAACATTGTGGTTAGTATCAAAGCGGGGTACTTGGGATGCATTCAAGCATGAAGGGAAACAATCCACCTAGCGCTGGTTACTGGAGTAATAAAATTGTCAATCACTTGCCAATACAATGTATTGCTATGTGAAATGGAATGGAAGATTTGCATTTCAAAGGTCAAGAAATTGAAGCCTTTTGAAGTGCACTGGGCTTTCAAGGAAACCTCTGACACTTGTAACAGCTGCTGCATTAAACACTTTTGGCTGAGGCAGCAAATGTTAGGGAAGTGTAAGTAAAATTCAATGATTTTTCACTTTACTGCCTGGACTGTACTCCAGCTTTCAGGCAGGGGTGACTGATGGGCATCTCTGATATGGGTCTCTGATGGGAATCTCTGTTGTGGGTCTACGCTGGGGGTCTCTGATGGGGGTCTCTGACGGGGATCTCTGACGGGGGTCTCTGATGGGGATCTCTGATGGGGGTCTCTGATGGGGATCTCTGATGGGGATCTCTGTTGTGGGTCTCTGATGGGGATCTTTGATGGTGGTGTCTGATGGGGATTTCTGATGGGGGTCTCTGATGGGGGTCTCTGATGGGGATCTGTGATGGGGATCTCTGATGGGGATCTCTGTTCGGAGTCTCTGTTGTGGGTCTCTGATGGTGGTGTCTGATGGGGATCTCTGATGGGGGTCTCTGATGGGGATCTGTGATGGGGATCTCTGATGGGGATACCTGATGGGGATCTCTGATGGTGGTGTCTGATAGGGTGGATGATGAGATGATGGAATTTGTGGGGGGGGGTCAGGTCATCCTCATGCATGCGTGCTGTGTGGGGGGGGGGGTCCATTATTCCCGTGGTGGAGGGGTGGCTGTGAGGGAAGATGCCCCTACATATCAGTGGGGGGCAGGATAAACACTGTAGTGGGGAAGGGGGCACACCCTCAAACCTCAATATCAGGCCGCCCACTCAAAATGGCAGAATCCGGTGAGCTCTGCCCCTTACATAAATTGGCATGGTAAAGGAGAGGGACTCGCACCTGGGTACCGCTCCGAGCACCAGCGAAGACCAGTAGCGACTCTCTGCTGGCGGGAACACTTAGGGCTGGATTCTCCGTTGCCCGATGCCAATATTGTAATCGGTGATTGGGCGGAAAATGAGTTCCGATGCCCAAATGGCGGCCGGCGCCGGTCAGCCATGCTCCGTAATCATGTTGCACCGTTGCAACGGCGTTGGCGCATCATCAGATGGTCCTCCCGTGGTGCTCTGCACCCGATGGGCTGAGTTCCCAACCGCGCGTTGACGTTTGGTCTGAGCAGGCGGGAACCCAGCTTGGCGACTGCGGAATCTGTCCGGCGCCATCACACTTGGCTGGGATCCGTGCCGCTGGCCCGGGGGGGCGGGGGGGGGGGGCTTCCGCGAGGGCTGGTGGGGGGGCCAGTGGGTGCCCTGTGGGGTCGCGGATGGCAGGTCGGGTCCGCGCACGGCTGGCACCATGTTATTCCGCACGACCACTGCAGGTCATCACTGTGCGCATGCCCAGCCACGGACACGGCCAATCTCCGATGGTTTTCGGCACGGGAGCATGGAGTTTCACCCGGCACCGTAGCTCGCCCCTCGCCGGTCCCGGATTCAATTTTGGAGTCGTAAAATGCCCAGGTATTCTCCGTTTGAGCCGGCACTTAGCCGCTGAACCGGAGATTCCAGCCCACTGTCTCCGGAACGGAGAATCGATGCCTGGGAGTTAGCAATGACCAGTTATATAAAACAATGAGCAAAATTTTCCTTAAAAATGGCAAAGTGCCAGGTTCTGACTGTCAAAAAAAAGCAGGGAGTCATGTTTTGTGCCACCATTCTAGCGGCGTGGGGCCTGTTGAGCCACCAAGCCCGGCTTCACAGAGATTGGGGTTCCATTTTTAAAAGGCAGCCTAACCTCAAAGTCAAAGTTAAGGCCCTCCTCCCCCAGGTTGGCACTGCTAGGTTGGCACTGCCATGCTACCAGGGGACTGTACCAGGGCAATGCCTGACCATGTCCCTTACCACCCAGGTGCTATATTCATCGCGGAACACTCGGCATGGTCATTCCGACTGGGGTTTCGTTTTTATAAACCAGTAATGATTCCTGCCAGCTTGATGCCAGCATCTGACAACCTTGGAAGCAACAGCATTAAGCCTTTTGAATTCAAGTTAATGATAATCAGGTTCACGTCCTCACAGAGCGTGAACCTTGATTACGTGCTGATTACGGTGAGGGGGGTGGAGATCTCATATTGAGACCTTGCCACTACAAATCCTGTTCTGGCCTTCTCGTGAGAGTGAGCGGTCATAATGGAATCTGCGCCTGTGACGAACGGGACCAGAAAACTGCGACCTGTAGCTACAAAAGCATGTCAGAGACTGGGAATTCTGAGGTGATTATCTCACCTACTGGCTCCCATCCACCATCTACAAGATATAGCGCATGGGTGGTGGAATTTAAATTAAATTGATAAAATTTAAAATAATCTCAATAATGGTAACCATAAAACCATCGTCGATTGTTATAAAAATCCCATCTGGTTCACTATTTTGGAAGGAAATCTGTCATCCTAGTCTGGCCTATATGCGACTCCAGAACCACAGCAATGTGGTTGATCCTTAAATGCTCTCTGGAAGAGCTGGAAATTAAGCCTGTTGTACCAGGCTGATAAAGAGAATCAAAAAGGAGTGAATCCAGATGGACCCCCTGGCATCAGCCGAGGCAGCAGAAACGACAGTAACAAACTCAGCCCTGTCGACCCTGCACAGTCTCCTTATTAACATAAAATAAATAAATAAACAAATAATCTTTATTGTCACAAGTAGGCTTACATTAACACGGCAATGAAGTTACTGTGAAAAGCCCCCAGTCGCCACATTCCGGTGCCTGTTCGGGTACAGAGGGAGAATTCAGAATGTCCAAATTATCTAACATCACGACTTTTGGGACTTGTGGGAGGAAACCGGAGCACCCGGAGGAAACTCACGCAGACACGAGGAGAACTCCGCACAGACAGTGACCCAAACCGAGAATCGAACCTGGGACCCTGGCGCTGTGAAGCAACAGTGCTAACCACTGTCCAACAAATATGGTATAGTGTCAGTAGTAACAAGAGCTTAAAGCTTGCCATTCCTAACCATTTTTGTTTGGAGAGTTTAGTGCTTTTCCTGGTCATCTTCCATCCTACAAGCATTTTAAAAGGATCCCTTCTATTTTGCTGCAGAATGAAAGCTCCTAACACCTTCCCATGGGCAATAAATGTTGACCTAACCACTGATGTCCATATCCTGTGAAATAATAAAAACAAAATTCCTTCAGCTACCTCCTCCATTAATCAGTATGGCTCCAGGTCAATTGAGGAAGCAGCCCTGTGTAAAATCACAAGTGACCTTTTCCATTTGGGGCTGAGTTCGGGACTCAGAGGGCGGGATTCTCTGGTCACCAATGGCAAAATCTCTTTTGCGATGGTTCGTCCCCTCGAAAAAGGCGTACTCGCACGCCATATGGATGGCCTCAGGACGTCACCTGGGGCCCTCCCCCGATGCTCTGCCCCCGATGGGCCAAGTTCCCGACGGCGTGGGACACTTATCCTGAGTCCAGCGTCAGCACAGCCGGGGGGGGAGCCGTTCCCCAGGCAGGGGAGGCTTCGTCGGGGACTGGGGGACTGGCGTGGGGTAGTCCATTGTCCTCTTCGCCCAGGTTTGGTGCTCGGGCATTGTTAGTGTGGGGTCCGGTGGCACCTTCTGGGCAGGGGATTGGTGTTCGTGTGTGGAGCGCCGGAATCGGGCCATGTGGCCGGCTCGGCATCAGGAACTGGGTTCAACCAATCGGAGAACTGCATGGGGTGGATTATGTCCAAATATTCCAATCGGTCCAGTTTGGCAGTTACTTTTGGGAGTAAGGCGTATGGGACTGGGCGGGCACGAACATAGCGTAGTTGTGCCGACGGGTCGGCAATAATCTTGGCCGCTGCCCCTCTGATGGTGCCCAGGCCCTCCTGGAACACTTCAGGAAATTTTGCCAAGCTGCCCTCTGGTCTGTGCGGGTACATGCAGCAGATCTGCTGCCAGTCAAGGCAGAGGTGTTGCAGCCAGTCGCAGCCCAGAAAGCTCAGACCACCTCCGCGCACCGCTACCAAGGGGACTGGCCACTTGCTGCCCGTAGGTGACCGGGACCACCGAGGTACCTGCCGTTTATGTTGCCAGCCAGGCGTCCGTGTCCCATAGAACCAAAGCCCGAATGCAGAATCAGATCTGGTCAAACATCCGGCGGCTGACCATGGAGACTGCTGCCCCGGTATCCAATTCCATGCATATGGGGTGCCCATTCACCCATCTGACATGATCAGTGCTACCCTTGGTGACGCTATGCAGTGCAACTGCTGGTATGGGTGGTCTTCCTTGTCTAAATAATATGCCCAGTCATGGGGAGGGCGGTTGTGTCTGGTGGAATGGCTGGGGTTGGGCCTTCTGGCCGCCGTCTTTCGCCCTGGTCACTACGGCCTGCTGCTGGCCCGCATCTGCGGTCTGGGTCTTCCTGGTTGTGGGAGACGTTTCGACGGCCCACTGGGCCCCTTCGGCGGTGGTCTGTCTTCCTGTGGAAATGGCCCCAAGGTCAAGGGCCAGTCTCTTTGGGCCTTGGAAAGGCCGCATGGCACTCCCCCGGTTATCCCAAATTCAGGATCGCCATCCCATCCTCGTCGCCAGTGTATAATCCGCACAGAGTGATCACAAGGAATGAAGGGTAGGGCGCAAAACTTTTTTTATTTAAAAATAAATAAATTTAGAATACCCAATTATTTTTGTTCCAATTAAGGAGCAATTTAGCACGCCCAATCCATCTACCATGCACACCTGTGGGCTGTGGGGGTGAAACCCACGCAGGCACGGGGAGAATGTGCAAACCCCACACAGACAGTGACCTAGGGCTGGGTCAAAACTGGTGCAAAAATAAAGGTTTATTATTACGTACATTAAACTACTACACTCCCCGAAGGGTTCTCCCACCCCTTCACACAGCTTGGGGTTTTTATACTGCACATGTTCCCCGCATTAAAAGGGAAGCCCCACACTGTTTCCGGAAAGGTTCATACTCGATAGGGATCACAGGGAACCTGATGGTCCACATCCGTGATCTCCTTGGGGGTTGTAGCAGGTGGTTTATGTCCGGTATTGCCCAAATCTAACTGTGTAATAATAGCTCAGGGTTGTAGCAACACGAGTTACATGTCACCTGAAGTGGCTATTTATGTCGTTTGCACGTGTTTGTTCAATCTCTTCAATGGTAGACTAAAAATAAAACACTTGGTAGAACAAGACCAGGTATGTTAACCTGCGTTCACAGCAAATGAACATACAGAGCTACAGTTATGACCTGATTTGAATCATATAGCAGGTTTGTTCAGAATAATACAAAATAATGAAAATGCTGCGCTTGCCCACACTAATGTTCTCCTTCTGAGCATGGTGAAAACTAGCCTTTTGGCTAAAAAATCTTACTGACTTTGCAGTGTTTGCTGCACCTGACAGACTGCTTCTAGTTCGTAGCCAAAAGGGATCAAGGACTTCCTTACACAGTGGTTTTGAGGAGTTCTTTATCAATTGCTGAGGCAAGCCATTGAATTGCTTATTATTTACAGTCCGTGGATAAACAACAAAGGTTAGCAATTTGAACTGCCTATTGTCTGAGTGTCGCTTTTTAAAATTGATGTAAATATATTTTTCTTTAAAATTCTAACATAAAACAAACTTTATTTTTCCAATTCCTTCTGTAGAAAAATGGTTTAAAAATGCACAAAACATTACACATAAATATGCCACAGAAAGAGTACACTTCTTAATACTGTTAAACAATAGACCAGCAATGGGCCACAACGTATGTTTGTGACTTTTGAAAGCAAAAGCATATCATCTGAATGAAGACGGAAATGATTGTAGGTTTTTATATCATGTATGTAATAACCTTAAGTCATTTGATGAACAATATCAATATTTACTAATGAGAGTATTTACCCATTAGTCCACCTTTCTTCTTTCCCCCTCTTCCTGAATGAATGAAAATGAAAATCGCTTATTGTCACAAGTAGGCTTCAAATGAAGTTACTGTGAAAAGCCCCTAGTCGCCACATTCCGGCGCCTGTTCGGGGAGGCTGGTACAGGAATTGAACCGCGCTGCTGCCCTGTCTTGGTCTCCTTTAAAAGCCAGCTATTTAGCCCAGTGTGCTAAATAAGCCCCTCCTGGGGATGGAATGCTCATATCTATCAGCTCAACTACAAATGGATGAAGTTCACCAAAACACAAACAAAAAAACTCTGGCATTTCCATCATGGTACAGTGGCTTGGAAATTCCACAAGTTCTTCTAGTATCCCGATATAACTTTAGTATGAGATTCTCAGGCCCCTCCAAATCACCCCAGAGAAGCATTTTAGCTATTTTTGTGCAAAGTGACTGACTGATTTCATAGAATTTAAAGTGCAGAAGTAGGCCATTTGGCCCATTGAGTCTGCACCGGCCCTTGAAGAGCAGCCCACTTAAGCCCACGCCTCCACCCCATCCCCGTAACCCCACCTAACATTTTTGGACACGAAGGGCAATTTAGCATGGCCAATCCACCTAACCTGCACATCTTTGGACCTGTGGGAGAGCAACCCACGCAGACGGGGGGGGGGGGGGGGGGGGGGGGGGGGGCACGTACATACTCCGCACAGACAGTGACCCAAGCCGAGCATCGAACCTGGGACCCTGGAAATGTGAAGCACTTGTGCTAACCACTGTGCTACCGTGCTGCCCACATTCTCACCTAAACTACGGTAGGATACCAGGAGAGCCACAGTGGAACTTCAGAATTTGAATCTTTTGGTTACAATAAAGGAATCACTTCTGAAGCTACCAGTTTTGAATTGTATATGTACTGTAAATTAAGAATTAGAGGCTGCACCACCAGGTAAACTACTGTGTTACATTTGGAGACTATAAAAAGTTGCAGAAAAGTTGGAATATTCTTCTTTGGCAATACCAAAATAAGAGAATAGCCTCCAATATTCTTTTATCAGACAGATCATTATATTTGTGTATTTGCTCACCAAGAATCATGCCATACAGTACAGATTAATAAACAAGGGGCTGGTTTAGCCCAGTGGGCTTTAATGCAGAACAATGCCAGCAGCGCGGGTTCAATTCCCGTACCGGCCTCCCCAAACAGGCACCGGAATGTGACGACCAGGGGCTTTTCACAGTAACTTAATTGAAGCCTACTTGTGACAATAAGCGAGTATTATATTATTATTATATTATAAGAGGCACAGTCTTAGAAATTGAGGTAAAAATAGAATATCCTGGAAATTCAATTCTGTGAGCAACTGCATTGAGGAAAATGGTTAACATTTCAGTATAGGTATCTTGTGTACACACTGAAGGTGTCTCAGGATGTTGACATTGTTTTGACGCTTGTAAATTTTGCTTTGTTATATCTGAAAAGTTAAAACTGAAAGGACAGCATTCTTGCATTATTTAATTATTTTTGTCCATCTCATTGTACTTAATATAAAACTAGTACTTCTCCCTTGGAATTATGTATGGTCAGAGGTTGCAAGGATGCAATTTTGATGAAAATGCAACTGAGGATGTTTCTAATTTGAGTATTGCTGAAAAATTAGACATTTTTGTCAAAGTTTTTTCATCTTGCACTCATCAGGATAATTCACAAGAATATCAATCTAAGGGAAAAAAACTACTTTACACTAAAGAATAGGGTCCTGTGTATTAATATGTCTATCTTCCAGTACGTTCTTTGCAGACAGCGAGAACATATGCACATATTGTGCAAGTTTCAGCTAAACAAAATAAGTGACAGCCATTTGTTGGTTCATTCCTCAGGGAAATGCCTTGACCAATCGCAGTCAAGCTGCCTGATTTAAATTTTAAACAATGCTTGGCAGTTAACTATCAGTCATTATCAACTGGTGCATTCAGCATGGCAATGCTTCTACCAATCAAGAGTCACTTGCCAACCAGTCAGCACTCTCTTCTCCTCCAGTATACATTCATTATTTCCCCTGACATTGGTATCCTTGTCCTGATGAATGCAAGATGAAAAACTTTGACAAAAAAACTCTTTTGTTTCAGAAATGCTCAATTTCTGGGCTACCAAACAAATATTTGTAATTGCTAAATATACTAACCTACATTGGTTTTTAGCAAATTTTTAGCAGGTTTTGGCTTTATTTTATACAAGAGACATACACATTTATTTGACCTGATTTTAAAAATTATTTACATATCTTTTACTCCTGTTAATAATGCCTCATTGCTGGGATGAAGGTGTACGTTAGATTGACTGTCTTCAGGTGTCAGAGTGATGGCTCCAGCCAGCAGTAGTGTTTCAAGCCTTTGGTTTCTCAAAAAGGTGTCATTCATAAAATAAATGTTGATCAAAGGCAAGTTTAGCACTTGGTTTGCATTTTTATGCTTTTAAAACGTTATTCACAAACTTTCTAATAATCAATTGACATCTAAAAAGATTTCAAAAATTTGTTGGGATGATGTAATTAGTTCCCCTTCTGCTTCGGTTTTTGTTTACTTCACATTTTTGATTTTATGTTTTCATTTGTCCTTGCTATCTTTTCATTGGAAATTTATGAACCATTTCTATTGTGTGAATTTTCTACCTGCTCAGTTGTGATTTCTTGCTGCATAATGAATATCAAATTTTATTCAATTAAAATCCACAATTTTGTATAGAGGAGCGTGATCACATATACACATGTTCCTTCCCCTATTAACAAATCTCTAAGTGAATTTACCAACAATGTATTTGCAGATTAGTTCAAGTTAGCAATTAGAGGAAAACCCTGGCTTTCATGGTGGGGATTCTCCGCCGTTCATCGCCAGTAGTGGAGTTCCCAATGTGGCGTAGAATCTCGTGATGGTCAAAAAATGGGATCGGGGCCTGCTCTGGCCTGTTTGCGATGTTCCAGTCCCCCCCTGGCGGCAGCATTGAGGTTCACACCCCGCACCAGCAGGAGGATGCAAATGGTCCATTTGATCCCATTTGCATCCTGTTAATGGGCTGGACACCAGATTCTCAACACCTCCGTGATGCTCCAGCCTTCTGGGCCAGGATTACGCGGGCGTGGATTGATGCAAGTATTTGCCAGTGTGGCCTTGGCGCGATGGACCTCAGGGTATTTAAGGTAGGTGCCCCCAAGATCTATCCGAGGGACTCCACCCCACCCACAATGCAAATGCGCCCACATCACCCTTCAGGCTTCCCCCTCAGAACCCCCATCAGAGACCCCCACCAGACCATCCCATAACAAAGGACCCAATATATCAGAGAACCCCCATAACTGAGAGCTTCTCAGATCAGAGACCCCCCTCATGTCAGAAACCCTCCATTACCCAATATATCAGACAACTCCCATAACTGAGAGCCACCCATATCAGAGACGTCCCCCCCTATATCAGGGATTGCCCCATATCAGAGAACCCCCCAAACAGAGAATCCCCTCTTAAAAGAGACCCCTCCCCTCCCCATCAGTCATCCCTGCTGGAAGCTAAAGAGAAGGCCAGGCAGAAACAGTGAAAAATCACTGCTTTTTCAATCACCTGTCCCTTTCACCTGTTGCCTCATAGGTACAGAAAGCAGCAGCTGTTATAAGTCAAAACACATCATAAGGCTTTACACCCCCCTCAAATCTGATTCCGATATCAGCGTCGTGCAACGGAGAATCCCGCCCCACGTCTCCCAAATGGAGAATCCAGCCCCATATTACAAGCACCAAAAGCAGCTCTGAAGACTTGCATATCATTGCATTTCCAGGTTGCCTGGGTGGCACTGCCAGGCTGGGGGGGGGGCATTGCCAGGGCACCAGGCTGGCAGAGCCAAGCTGTCTAGGTTCCAGGTTGGCAGTGCCAGGGGTCAGGCCCAGAGGGTCCTTTCCCATAAGAGTGGGGGTGAGGGGGTGTTTGAGGGCCCCAAAAAAGGGTGGGGGGTGAAGGGGGGATCCTGAAAGTTGGAGAAGGGGTGGGGGTGGGTAGAGATTGCAGCAGCTTCCAAAATGCTGCCCCGATCTGCGAGAAGTCGGAACTGCTGCCGAGCACAGCTTGACAGTGCAGGATGGCTGCCTAAGTGTGGCCTTAGCCACCGGGAAACACCACACAAAATGAGCCAGAAACAGCACTTTAACTTTTTTACATTGAATCTCATCCTTTATTCTTGTTTCTAAAATAATCAGGAGAAACAAACTATAATCAGATTGCAAAATCAGGATTCAGCTGAATTCTGCCCTTGAAATTCATTCCCAGACACTGTCCAAATTACTCTGCCCTAAATTCCACAAGCCCTTCAGGGAAGAAAAAAATACATTCTTGCATTTTGAAATATAGTGCAAAACTAGCAAAACATCGGGACTTATGGTTAGCTTTTGAAGGGTTAATTTGTGTTCAACGTTGCTTGTTGGTTCTGTCTGTCTTCCGCTCACATTGCTTATTTTGCTTTGGTATTTGAGCTTAATTTGTCATTCAAACAAACCCGGGCAGTCACAGTACACAAAGGTTCGACAATAACCCTGCACTGCCCTCTGCAGCAAGAAAATAAAACTGTCCAATATTTTACATTTCCAGTGCATAAGGGTAGATTGAATTGTTTACAGCTTTTCAGCACTGCTTTGGATCCTTTTAACATGATGGTCAATATTTTCACTCATTTGAACAAATCAGCAAATGCAATAGTTCCTGATGATTTTAATGATTTGCTAAAAATATGGAAAAAAATCATGTGTATCTGTGGTCACACTCTCCTTTATCATAACACTAGTGGATCTATAACTTCATATTTAATAGTGGGGAGGCAGTGGCATAGTGATATTGTCGTTGGACTAGTAATCCAGAGACCCAGTCAGTCCCCACGCCGGCGGGAAAACCGGCGCCAACCACTCCGGTGTCAACAGCCCCCAAAAGTAAGGAATTCTCTGAACCTTTGGGGGCTAGGTGGACACCGGAGGGGTTGCCGCCGCTCCAGCCAGCGGCGAAGGGACTGCGCGAGTTCACGCATGCGCGGACCAGCCGGGGTGATCTCGCGTATGCGCGGACTGGCTGCGTATTTCCGCGCATGCGCGGGGGGTTCTCTTCCCCGCGCCGACCCCTGGGCAACATGGCAGAGCCCTACAGGGGCCCGGCACGGAGGAAATAAGTCCTCCCACGGAACAAGCCCGCCTGCAGATCGGTGGGCCTCGATCGTGGGCTAGGCCACCGTGGGGGCCCTCCCCAGGGTCGGATCCCCCCGCGCCGCCCCCCCTCCCCCCCGAGGACCGCCCCCCGCATGCTCACCTGCCAGGTGCAGCCGTGCATGAGGTGAGTAATTCACGTCGGTGGGACTGGCCAAAACTGGATGGCCGTTCGGCCCATCGGGGCCCGGAGAATCACCGGGGGGGCCGCTGTCAACCGCACCCGACCGGCCTGGCGGGAATCCTGCCGCTGCCCGAAAAATGGCGCCGGTGAATAGGGCAGCCGACATTGGGGCAGTGGGGCGGGATTCGCATCTCTCCCCGGGATTCTCCGACCTGGCGGGGGGGGTCGGAGAATCCCGGCCCCAGAGTCATGCTCTGGGGACCCAGGTTCGAATCCCGCCAGGGCAAATGGTGAAATTTGAATTGAATAAAAATCTGGAATTAAAAACTCTAAAGGTAATCTAAAAAAACCATTGTCGACTGTCGTAAAAACCCATCTGGTTTACTAATGTCCTTTAAGAAAGGAAATCTGTCGTCCTTACCTGGTCTGGCCTACATGTGACTCCAGATCCACAGCAATGTGATTGACTCTTAAATGCCCTCAAGGATGGGCAATAAATGGTGGGGCCCAGCTCGTGATGCTCACATCCAATGAACGAATAAGAAAAAGTATTTTTCATCGAATAAGAATAACACACATCAATTCAGTGAGTTGTGAAATCATGCAAGTCATAAGTCAGTTTTTGCAGGGATAGTGGCAAGGACCCATAGCTTTTGCTTGTCAACAAATATGAAATACGGATGATCTACAGAGCACTCAAGTTCCATTCACAGAGTGTATCCTAATGGTAGAACTTAATTCCCGTTTCACCATTTATTCTTAGTATTGATGCATCTTTTAAGTCATTGATACGTCAATTTTAGTCATTTGTTCAGAGGTGTGTTGCAGTATTCTTAAGAACATGATAATTTGCTCCAGCGTCCTTGGCGAGGGAGCTAAATTTAAGGTAAGGCCAAAGAGAAAATGCTGGAAAATCTGAGCAGGTCTGGCAGCATTTGTAGGGCGAGAAAAGAGCTAATGTTTCGAGTCCAGATGACCCTTTTTCAAAGCTCGGCAAGCTTAAGGTAAGGCCCCTACAGCCTGGATTGCTGTCCAAAGGTTCTGCTGGAAAGTGAACAGGATTGCTTTTAGTTCTGATATCTTCCTGTTCCAATAGCTTGCCAATGTTCACTGTACAGTTTTGTGCCTCAAGAATAGCCCGCTTGAGTGACAGCAGCTTTCAGGATGGAGCCACAAATCAACACTTTCAGGAGAGGTCAGAAACTTGGTGAGGAAAAAGTATTTAATTGTACGATTAATTTTCTCATGTTGCGTAAGATGGGTGTCCTGTTCTCTTATTTGTGCACATACAATTGGGGGCTGAAAAGTAAATTTACAATATTTTCCCTGAAATGTCTAATTCAAAACTGTGGGTGTACCTACGCCTCCGGGACTGCAGCGGTTCAAGAAGGCAGCTCACCATCACCTTCTGAAGGACAACTAAGGTGGGCAATAATGGCTTCCCTAACCACTGCCCACATCCCATAAATCAATTTTAAAAAACTCCTGGGCTCAAGGTCCCATCCTCCCCTTAATTCTACCTTTGACATATTAAAATACTAGAAATCTGCCAATATAAATGGAAATATTAAAACTTGAAGGCTTACTGTTGGAAGAGAAGATTAGTTGTGGTGGGAACTATTTTGTCTTGACAGTAAGCTCACAATACCAATAGGCAGCAAGATTGAGGAGAGAGAATTTTTAAATGATGCAGTTTGTGTCGGTATATCCTTGAACAGCTGTGCAGATCTTAATGTCTCTTAGTATAAATGAGAAATATAGGACGTGGTTTTCCGGCCGCATTGTGCTCTTGCTTGAGTGCAACACAGCCAGAGGATGCCGGTACAGGCTTGCAGCGAGCCTCCTGACAGGCTCCGCGCCTCCCAGATTCGCCAAAGTCCCGTGACATTTCGGAGTCGTAACCCCACCCCAAATGGCCAGACCAAATGCCGCTGACGGAAGTAGGTCGTACGATGTGGTCACCCGAGAGAGGCTGCAGCGGATGTCAATCAGTGCTGGTGCACACAAACGTGGGCCAAGCGGAATGACACCTGTGGAGTCTCCGGTAGCCCAGGGTGGTTAAGGTAAGTGCAGGGTGGCACACTGACCCTCCCCCTGGAATGCAGGCACCATGGCACTGCCCAGCTGGCACCTTCACTGTCACCTGGACTTGCCAAGGTGCCCAGCTGGCACTGCCAAGCCAGCAGGAGAACTGCCTGGTTGCCAGTGCAAGGGTGCCTGAGTGCCAGGGTGGCACTGCGAAGGGCCAGGGATAGAGGTGGGCCATGCCCATGAAATGAGGGTGGAAGGAGGGTTTGAAGGGTGGGAGTGCAGGGCGGGTAAGTAGGGGCCTCTGGAAAGTTGTGTTGGGGGGGGATAATGGTTGGTGGGCCTAAAAGGGAGGGAGTGCTGTAAGGGGATTGGGGGGACGTGAAGGGGGGAGACCCCAAGGAGCCCCATAACGGGATGTGCTCACTTGGAGGCTGTGGGGTAGTGTCCACGTGTGTGGGGGGTGACATTGCCCATGGGTGGGGGTATGGGGGACTCACAAGCTCATTTAGAGATCAGGACACTCTTTCAAAATACCTGACCTCTGAGTTCAACTCCCCAGTGCCAAACAAAATTCTAAGTGCTGGATTCTTCCGCCCCGCCCGCTGCAAGAATGCCACAGCCAAGACGGCGACAATGGGGAAATCCATTGACCTCGGGCGGGATTCTCTGGTCGCCGGATTGTCGCCACGGAGAATCTCGCCCTAAGTGTGGGCTAAACTGGTGAGAACTCCCCAGGGCCCAAAAACGTGACTAAGGGGGGCCATGCCCATGGAATCTCTGGCCGCGCTGGGCTCTCACTTGAGTGCAACGCGGCCAGAGAATGCCGGGAAAGTCCTCCAGCGAGCCTCCTGACAGCCTCGGTGCCTCCCAGGACCAACCCCAAATAGGACAGGGCCGAATGATGCTCACAGAAGTAGGTCATAAACCTACTTACGACCAAACTGCGCGGGATCAACAGCCTCTTTTGATACACCAGCCTCCCCAGGGAGGCTGCAGCCGGGCGCCAATCAGTGGTGATCCCCATAACCATGAACCATGCAGAAAGGCACCCGCGGGTCTCCTGGGCTACCTAGACACCTGGGTGGTCAGGGTAAGTTCAGGGTGGCCCCCTGACCCTCCCCCTGGAACTCAGGCACCATGGCACTGCAAGCTGACACCTTGGCACTGCCACTTTAGCACTGCCAAGGTGCCCGGATGGCACTGCCAAGTCAACAGGAGCACTGCCTGGGTGCCAGTGCAAGAGTGCAAGGGTGGCAGTGAAAGAGTGCTCAAGTGCCAGGGTGGCACTGCCAGGGGCCAGGAGAGGAAGGGGGACTTACCCATATAATGAGGTTGGAGGGGGTGGTTTGAAGGGCGGGAGAGTGCAGGGCAGGTAAGTAGGGACCTCTGGCAAGTTGGGGGGGGTGGTGATGGGTGAGGGTTCTGGAAGGGAGGGGGTTCTGTAAGGGGAGTGTGGGGTCCATGTGTGTGGGGGTGACATTGCCCATGAGTGTGGGGTTTGGGGGACCCACAAGCTCACTTAAGAGACTGGGGCACCCTTTCACAATGGCAGCCCGATCTCTGAGTTCAGCTCCCCAGTGCAAAAGATAAATTCTAAGTGTGGCCGAAACCGGTGAGAAACTTCCTAGGGCCCAAAAAGTGATGAAGTGTCATTGAATAGCGGTGGGGAACTCACCAACAGAGCCGGCGGGAAACGCCCTGAAAAACCCACCACAAATTAACTTAGACATTTTTTGGGAGAATCACGCCCGTAATGTTTTTAATTGTTATGTTGCTGCTATTTGAACATTGGTTCAGAGAAATATTCTAAGGTTGAATTCTTGGAGGGTTGAAAAAAATCTCATCAATGAATGGTAATGCATACTGAAAAAAAGTACATTGCGTGACTTGTTTTAATAACTTATGAGAGAATTTCCCACTCCCAAAAGAAGTCAATGGAGGTTTAAGCTCTTGTACACAAAGAACTGTTAATGCAACCATTAATTTCCAATAAACCTGTCAACTAAGTGTCAGATGATGTGAATTTAGACATGCCTGACAAGTCATTTAAACTGTCAACTTTAAATCTACAAATATGTCACCACTGACAACACAAACACTGCAACAATATTCTTGATACTGAACCTGTCAGTACAAACTGCAGGTAATTCTTAAACCAATACCAGTAAATTGTTATTTGCCAAACAGAGATGCTCGATCCTGCATATTCAGCCTCAACTCTAACCCATTTTCAAGGTTCCATGGCTCCAAATTTCAATGCTGCAAGTTTCACCAGATTTAGGTCAATCAGCCTGGAGTTTCACTTGTTGCAATTCTAATCTGATCTGCCCAAAATTTGCTTGATTAGCACATTTAAATATTGATTTTTGACTCTCAGGGGCAAATCCTACACAAAGCAAGAATACTGTATAATGAAAACTTTAAAAATCCTGTTCAGGCAGAGCATTGTAGCAGCAGTCAAGGAGAGCAGAAACTTAGTGGGGAAATGTTTGAATTATTGACTTTATCAATAAATAATTTTAGAGGATAGCATATCTTTGATTATGTTTCCCCATTTAATGAAAAGGTCATTTACTGGAGGACCTGGAACTGACAGCTGAAGAGGGAACAAGCATACTTTGGGGGCAGCACGGTAGCATGGTGGTTAGCACAATTGCTTCACAGCTCCAGGGTCCCAGGATCGATTCCCGGCTTGGGTCACTGTCTGTGCGGAGTCTGCACGTCCTACCCGTGTGTGCGTGGGTTTCCTCCGGGTGCTCCGGTTTCCTCCCACAGTCCCTACATACGCACCCTTTCTCTTCCTTTGGTATTGTATGTCGGTTACTCTAGCTTCAGAATGATTAAAGAGATGTTGGTATGTTCAAACAGAAACTGGTTTATTTTATACAACTGAACTATCTCCATGACAAGGGGTGGAATTTTCCCATAAAACCGGGCATGTAGCTCTCCAGCTGCACACCTGAGTTTTTAGTCCAGTCCTTGAGCCTCGCTGAGAAAGAAAATTAGGGGGCTTGGATAACGGTGTCACTGTGGCAGTGCGGGGCCCTTTGTGAGGCCAGCTTCGCAGAGATTGGGGCGTACTTTAAAAAGGCATCCTGATCAGCACAGAAAATAACCCCCCCCCCACCATTGACATGAAAGACCCCCTGATGGGCATCAGGGACTCCCCGAATCCAGCACCACCATTGGAGCTCTCACCCACCACCCCCTTACCCCATCATCAACACGAGGTTCTCACTACAACCGCCCCCCCCCATCCCCAACACCATGGACATCAGGGCTCTCAACCCCTCCCTCCCCAGCACCCCCCAACAACGTGGATCATCAATGTGTATCTCACCCACCCACCCCCCCCACCCCCACCCACCAAAGCAATAATATCCGGACTCTCTAGTGTCATGGGAGTGTCCCTTTAAGAAATGTTTTTGTCTTATCACATGGCTCAGTGATGTCATTGTGTGGGTGGAGCTGCGCTGTGGCTCTGTGAGTTTTTACTTTCGTTTTGAATTTGGAGCTGGTGTGTGGCTCTGTGGGTTTTACTTTCGCTTTGAGTTTTGGACTGGGTTTTGAACTGCGCAGGTTCAAAGAAGTGTTTCTCTATCTTCATTTTAAAAACTGTTTCCAGACTACTTGATAACTTAAAAGAGATAATTGCTCTCTGAACAAAGAACAAAGAAATGTACAGCACAGGAACAGGCCCTTCGGCCCTCCAAGCCCGTGCCGACCATGCTGCCCGACTAAACTACAATCTTCTACACTTCCTGGGTCCGTATCCCTCTATTCCCATCCTATTCATGTATTTGTCAAGATGCCCCTTAAATGTCACTATCGTCCCTGCTTCCACCACCTCCTCTGGTAGCGAGTTCCAGGCACCCACTACCCTCTGCGTAAAAAACTTGCCTCGTACATCTACTCTAAACCTTGCCCCTCTCACCTTAAACCTATGCCCCCTAGTAATTGACCCCTCTACCCTGGGGAAAAGCCTCTGACTATCCACTCTGTCTATGCCTCTCATAATTTTGTAGACCTCTATCAGGTCTCCCCTCAACCTCCTTCGTTCCAGTGAAAACAAACCGAGTTTATTCAACCGCTCCTCATAGCTAATGCCCTCCATACCAGGCAACATTCTGGTAAATCTCTTCTGCACCCTCTCTAAACCCTCCACATCCTTCTGGTAGTGTGGCGACCAGAATTGAACACTATACTCCAAGTGTGGCCTAACTAAGGTTCTATACAGCTGCAACATGACTTGCCAATTCTTATACTCAATGCCCCGGCCAATGAAGGCAAGCATGCCGTATGCCTTCTTGACTACCTTCTCCACCTGTGTTGCCCCTTTCAATGACCTGTGGACCTGTACTCCTAGATCTCTTTGACTTTCAATACTCTTGAGGGTTCTACCATTCACTGTATATTCCCTACCTGCATTAGACCTTCCAAAATGCATTACCTCACATTTGTCCGGATTAAACTCCATCTGCCATCTCTCCGCCCAAGTCTCCAAACAATCTAAATCCTGCTGTATCCTCTGACAGTCCTCATCGCTATCCGCAATTCCACCAACCTTTGTGTCGTCTGCAAACTTACTAATCAGACCAGTTGCATTTTCCTCCAAATCATTTATATATATTACAAAGAGCAAAGGTCCCAGCACTGATCCCTGTGGAACACCACTGGTCACAGCCCTCCAATTAGAAAAGCATCCTTCCATTGCTACTCTCTGCCTTCTATGACCTAGCCAGTTCTGTAGCCATGTGTTTATCTGCACTGTCTCCCTGTTCCTCACCTCACTAGCACGTGGCACCGGCAACAAACCTGAGATGACAACATGGTTTGTCCTGGCTCTCAGCTTCCACCCTATCTCCCTAAATTCCCGTTTTAAATCCCCGTCCCTTCTCTTACCTATGTCGTTGGTACCGATGTGTACCACGACTTGTGAGTGCTCCCCCTCCCCTTTAAGGATTCTGAAAACACGGTCCGAGACGTCATGGACTCTGGCACCCGGGAGGCAACATGACATCCGTGAGTCTCTTTCGTTGCCACAGAACCGTCTGTCTGTCCCTCTAACTATCGAGTCCCCAATAACTATTGCTCTCCTGCTCTCCCTCCTTCCCTTCTGAGCCACAGGGACGGACTCAGTGCTGGAGATCCGTTCACCGTGGCTTACCCCTGGTAGGTCGTCCCCCTCAACAGTATCCAAAACGGTAAACTTGTTACTGAGGGGGACGACCACAGAGGATCCCTGCACTGACTGCTTCCTCCCAGCCCCTCACCATCGCCCATCTACTTTGATTTTTTGGAGTAACTACATCCCGTTCATTTGTTTTGCATTCATATTTATGTATTACTCCATCTCCCAAAATCTCTGACATCACAGAATCAATCTGTTAGGCGGCTTCTCAACTCCCAATGTTCAGACTTGGAGGATCAGTCAGTTCTGTTTGAACTCCTTGATTTGGATAGTCTTCAATGAGAGTTGTAGTATCTGGTTCTTTATTAATTTCTGACTCCGTGTTCGGTTCTTCCAAATGTCTAACTGATTGTCGGCTTTGATGCTTAAAAATAAGATTCCTCCATTTTCTACGTTATAGTACCTTCTGACATATATACTAATGCCATGTGAGAGTACCTGTAAGACATGGATGTTTAAGCAATGTACCTTTAAGAAAACAGTGATGTCAGAGAGTGGGTGGAGCTGTGCTTTAGATCAGCCAATTTGCAGTTTAGTTTTGCAGTTTGAAAAAGAGCTTGTGTGTGTCTGGGTGTTTCCAGAGAGCTGCAGGTTTAAAAAGCAGTTTGGAGGAAAAGAGCTTGGGAGTGTCTGTGTTTGCAGTGAGCTGGATCTCTGCCATGAAAGACTATCTCTGGATCATTTGGGTGATTTAAACTCATAATAGTAAAGCCTTTAACCTGATGTGATTCTGTTTAAAGGTGTTAAGTCTCTTGGAAGTTTGAAGGAACATTTTGAGGAATTATTTACTGTTGCAATATTTTCTGAGTTATCTGTGAAGTAAGGGGTGTTAAGAGATCTAATGTTTATTTAAGATGTTAAGTTGAGTTCATGGAATAAACATTGTTTTGTGTTTAAAAACCCACGTGTCCATAATTGTAATCCCACACCTAGGGAACAAGCCGTGTGCTAGGAAAAGCAACAAATACATTAAAGGGAGAGGTTGGTTGAACTCCATGATACATTTTGGGGTTCTGAAAACGCCTCGCCCATAACACTAAATAAGATCTCTGTTGATTGTCAACTCTCTGCACTATTCATCCTTCTTTCCATTGGTCTAACTGTGGAATCTGGACTTGATCTGTTTTTTCCTCTTCGCTCTCAAACTTTTCTTAATCACATTCCTCTCTTTACTCTTAAACTTTTCTCTTTATTCTTAAACTTTTACTCTTCCTCTCTTTACTCTTAAACGTTTCTTAATCACATTTCCCTCTCCCTTGATTTGATCTTGCAGGTTTATCCCTCTCTTTGCGTTTTGCATGCTCCCTATCCTTGCTTCTTAAGTTTTTTTTTCTGCCCTTCCACACTTCAGGAGCAATGTCTTCTTGCAGTCTCTTTTTATTGAACTCGCGGATAGTCCTAGACTTCTAGCCCTGGAAGTAATCCTTTGGGTAGGACGGGCAGCTGTGCAGAATCGACCTGATCAATGTCTTGGTTTCATTGGTAACACTGACTCGGTAACATTGGTAACAACATGATCTTGCAGTAATTCTGTTTTAAAGTCTCCATACTTGCATCCTGCAACCAGCCTATGAAGATCATTCATCAAAACATCTACTGATTCACCTGGTTCCTGGATCCTTTCGGTGAATTAGGTCCTTCCCAAGATCATATTTCCCTTCAGGTTAAAATAGTTATCGAAGGCTTACAATTTCTTCAAATTTATCAGAGGTCTTATTGGTACCCTGTCTTGCAAACACATCATCTGCTACAGTTCTTATGGAGTCAAGTAATTTGTTGATCTGCTCAACTTCAGACTTGCTGTCCAATCCTGAAACAACTCAGATCCTCAAGATTTGTTTTCACCAAGAGTGCCCAGTTTTGAGTTTGATTTGGTCCTTCCAGGTGTCCAAATCTCTGAGTTAGGATAAATTGAGGATCTACGGCTTTTCTAAGATTTCAGATGGTTTACCCAAAGTTTTAAATTATCCCCCCCCCCCCCCCCCCCCCAGTATTTGAAACGTCCCCGGCTGCTCAGCCCTTCCAGAGACCTGCTGCGGTCACTGTGTTTCCCTAGGGGACCTCCCAGCTAGACTTGGTGTTTATTTCTTGAATGCTGCAACTCTGCTAAAAACTGCTTTACTTCAAGTAATTTCAATAAGCTCTTCACTTTGCACTGGAGCATGGGGAATTTGCAGCTGCCATTTTGTTTCTGCTGTGCTGCTTTGCAGTGGCCATGTGTAATGGTGCCAACATCGGACCTGGATTTCAGTGTTTTCTGTCACCCGCCCTCGCAAGGGATCTGGTTTTCACAGTGTTGCCTGACCAGTGCGCTGTTAACATTTTTTTTTTAAACCCTTTTTAAGGGTTGTTCACCTATTCCATGATCTTTGCTGGGTTCTCCGACTCAAAGCCTATGATCGCTGGAATGGGATTTTCTTCACCCACCACCACATGCAGCCCCGAATGACTTTGAACCATTGATCTACTGCCTCTTCCTGCCTCCACTTCACCAATGGAGCAGCTTTGGAGTTCTTCAACTGTGTCTTATAGGGTTCTGCAGTTTTGGTGCCACTTTAACAGGTCTGACATTTAACCTTCTTTAAAGTTTAATTTTCAGTGTTTTGGAATCCATCACCATTGCCACTATGTTCTATGTTGGTTAGTCTAGCTTTAGAATGATTACTGAGGCGTTGTTGTGTTCAAACAGTAACTGGTTTGGTTTGCATAACTGAACTATGTACAGCTATCCATGACTAGGTGTTACACTGCTGAAGTCATCCTTGTCCTCTCCTAGTCATGTGTTATTTTGCATCATCATTATGGGAGGTGCTGTCGACACGGTCCCCGACATTAACTCTTACAAACCATAATACTATATTGAGCACCAGGTTAGTTTTCATATCGAAATTTAAAGGCTGTCCAACTACTCCACCCTAAATTAGGATCTTACAGTGCATGTTGCCACCTCTCCTAATTGCATTTAATTGCACGTGGCACCTTAAAATCAGTTCCTTTATTTTAGCAGGATGATAGCTCCGTATCTCTTCAAACCTCTCATTTACAAATCCCTCCAGGGCCTCATTCCTCTCCCCCTCCTCCAGCATGAACTACTGCTCACCCAAATCTGGATTATTGTGCGTGTCCGGCTCAATTTAATCCATCGCTCCATTTTCAAAACCAATATCTGCAACAGCACCTTAATCTCCTTTAACTCATCCTCATTTGTCCTTGAGCCTGGATTTTCATCCGACAGAGAGCCTCTCCATTGTTACGAAAATGGTGGATGTGCCTGGAAGTTGGAGGTCCCACCCCATAGGAGCCAGAGGGAGGGCAGAAGGTCAGAGGAAAGAGCCATCAGCACTGGTACCCGGAAGGAAGAGGTGGAGCGGTAGGACAACCGGATACTACCCTGTGGAAGGATGTATAGATCTGATATCATGGGCGCGATTGACGCAACGGGCGAATCTCGCGAGAACCGGAAATCGGGCCCTAATTGCAGTCCTAGAACTAACACTGCCTCACTGCCACATACCCACACATCTGCTGTTGATTGTCCAAATACTATGCCGCAAAGAGATTTAAAAAATTAATTTATAGGTTATGGGCATTGCTGACTAGGCCAACATTTATTGCCCATCTCCAGTTGCCCTTGAGAAGGTGCTGGTGAGCTGCCTTGTTGAACCGTTGCAGTCTCTGAGGTGTAGGAACACCCACAGTGCTGTTAGGGAGGGAGTTCCAGCTTTTTGATCTAGCGACAATGAAATGATGGCAATATATTTCCTAGTCAGGACGGTGAGTGACTCGGAGGGATCGTCCAGGTATCTATTGCTCTTATCCTTCTAGATGATAGTAGTCATGGGTTTGGAAGGAGCTGCCTAAGGAAATTTGGTGAGTTTTTGCAGTGCATCTTGTAGATGATGCCACTGTGTGTTGGTGGTGAAGGGAGTGAATGTTTGTGGAAGGGGTACCAATCAAGCGGGCTGCTTTACCCTGGATGGTGTCGAGCTTGTGTGTTGCTGGAGCTGCACTCATCCAAGCAAATGGAGAGTATTCCATCACATTCCCGACTTGTGCCTTGTAAGATGGTGGACAGGTTTTGGGAGATCAGGAGGTGAGTTACTTGCAGCAGGATTCCTAGCCTTTGACCTGCTCTTGTAGCCACAGTATTTACATGCTTAGTCCAGTTCAGTTTCTGGTCAATGGTAATGCCAAAGATGTTGATAGTGAGTGATTCGGCAACGGTAATATCATTGAATATCAAGGGTGAATGGTTAGATTCTCTCTTGTTGGAGATGGTTGGTGCTTGTGTGGCACAAATGTTACTTGCCACTTGTGAGCCCAAGCCTGGATATTGTTCAGTTCTTGCTGAATTTGGACATGGATTGGTTCAGTGTCTGATGAGTTGCAAATTGTTGATTGTCCAAATACTATGCCGCAAAGAGATTTTAAAAATTAATTTATAAGTTATGGGCATTGCTGACTAGGCCAACATTTATTGCCCATCTCCAGTTGCCCTTGAGAAGGTGCTGGTGAGCTGCCTTGTTGAACCGTTGCAGTCTCTGAGGTGTAGAGTTTTTTCGTCAGTATTCACTCAGGAAAAAGATAATGTTGTGGAGGAGAATGCTGAGACCCAGGCTATTAGAATAGATGGCATTGAGGTACGTAGGGAAGAGGTGTTGGCAATTCTGGACAGGCTGAAAATAGATAAGTCCCCGGGGCCTGATGGGATTTATCCTAGGATTCTCTGGGAGGCCAGGGAAGAGATTGCTGGACCTTTGGCTTTGATTTTTATGTCATCATTGGCTACAGGAATAGTGCCAGAGGACTGGAGGATAGCAAATGTGGTCCCTTTGTTCAAAAAGGGGAGCAGAGACAACCCCGGCAACTATAGACCGGTGAGCCTCACGTCTGTAGTGGGTAAAGTCTTGGAGGGGATTATAAGAGACAAGATTTATAATCATCTAGATAGGAATAATATGATCCAGGATAGTCAGCATGGCTTTGTGAAGGGTAGGTCATGCCTCACAAACCTTATCCAGTTCTTTGAGAAGGTGACTGAACAGGTAGACGAGGGTAGAGCAGTTGATGTGGTGTATATGGATTTCAGTAAAGCGTTTGATAAGGTTCCCCACGGTAGGCTATTGCAGAAAATACGGAGGCTGGGGATTGAGGGTGATTTAGAGATGTGGATCAGAAATTGGCTAGCTGAAAGAAGACAGAGGGTGGTGGTTGATGGGAAATGTTCAGAATGGAGTTCAGTTACAAATGGCGTACCACAAGGGTCTGTTCTGGGGCCGTTGCTGTTTGTCATTTTTATCAATGACCTAGAGGAAGGCGCAGAAGGGTGGGTGAGTAAATTTGCAGACGATACTAAAGTCGGTGGTGTTGTCGACAGTGTGGAAGGATGTAGCAGGTTACATGGACACCTAGATCCCTCTGCTCATCCACACTTGGGACATAGATAAGCTGCAGAGCTGGGCTGAGAGGTGGCAAATGGAGTTTAATGTAGAGAAGTGTGAGGTGATTCACTTTGGAAGGAATAACAGGAATGCGGAATATTTGGCTAATGGTAAAGTTCTTGGAAGTGTGGATGAGCAGAGGGATCTAGGTGTCCATGTACATAGATCCCTGAAAGTTGCCACCCAGGATGATAGGGTTGTGAAGAAGGCCTATGGAGTGTTGGCCTTTATTGGTAGAGGGATTGAGTTCCGGAGTCAGGAGGTCATGTTGCAGCTAAACAGAACTCTGGTACGGCCGCATTTGGAATATTGCGTACAGTTCTGGTCACCGCATTATAGGAAGGACGTGGAGGCTTTGGAGCGGGTGCAGAGGAGATTTACCAGGATGTTGCCTGGTATGGAGGGAAAATCTTATGAGGAAAGGCTGATGGACTTGGGGTTGTTTTCATTGGAGAGAAGAAGGTTAAGAGGAGACTTAATAGAGGCATACAAAATGATCAGGGGGTTAGATAGGGTGGACAGTGAGAGCCTTCTCCCGCGGATGGAAGTGGCTGGCACGAGGGGACATAGCTTTAAACTGAGGGGTAATAGATATAGGACAGAGGTCAGAGGTAGGTTCTTTACTCAAAGAGTGGTGAGGCCGTGGAATGCCCTACCTGCAACAGTAGTGAACTCGCCAACATTGAGGGCATTTAAAAGTTTATTGGATAAGCATATGGATGATAATGGCATAGTGTAGGTTAGATGGCGTTTGTTTCGGTGCAACATCGTGGGCCGAAGGGCCTGTACTGCGCTGTATCGTTCTATGTTCTAAATGGTGCTGAACATTGTACAATCATCAACAAACATCCCCACTTCTGATCTTATGATGGAAGGAAGGTTGTTGATGAAGTAGCTGAAGATTATTTGCCTGAGGAACTCCTGTAATGATGTCCTGGAGCAGTGACTCCTGAGGCTCCATGTTCCTGCTACTGGAGCATCTTAGAAACTTTCCTCACTACTCCGAAGGGAACTTTGCACAGATACCTTTGACTCAGACACCTCCCTCTTACACTTAGGTGCAGTGCACTTCACCTTGTGCAATAATTTGAATCCAGGCCTTCTTGGTTGCTGCAGATTATGTTGGCCAGGACAGATCTTCTCTTCAGGATCATTTCCACTAAAACCCGAAGGTCCTGATTAGAGAAAGATGGGACAGCTTTTTTGCTGCCTCCACTCTATAACATCCTATCAATAAAAATGTTAGGTGAAAACAGTCATGGGCCATTCATATTACAATGCTCTCATTCACATCTGTGTGCTTACATGCACTCACCATTTTCATCACATCAATGATTACTGTTCAGGTGTGGTGGAGAAAATGGCCGTACACAAATGCTTAGTGCCATGTATGTTTCAGCTGTTATTAGAAGGTAGCATGCTGTGCTCCACAACCTCTGACAGCCCTCCTAATTAACTCGGTACTGATGGATGCGTTGCAAAAGGGCAAGTGGATGGGACAATGACAATGGCATTGTTCATTATTCATCCACTGAGTCTTAGCAGCAAAGTACATCATTGCAGATTATCAGGTAGTGGTGACAAGACAATGCCATCTCTGTGGCTGTGTTTTGTGAATCCACTCCATGCTTTCAATGCTTCAGTACACTCTGAATAGGCAGCAATAATTACATCTATTCCTTGGGAAAACCCGAGATGAGACATCCATTCCAGGGTCAGGTAATGGCTGGACAGCATTCAGAGTTCCAACTCACCTGACAAGTCAATAATATATCTTCCAAGGAATAGGGGGATGTCACCATGGATGACTAACCTCTCCAACAACCCACTTATTATCTGCATCCAAACCGCGCTGGGCGACCATCCGACCCCTTAATGCTTCTGGGGTCACCTGCCTTGACTCCTAATATGGCCCATCTCCCAATTCCCCCCGGGGCCAAAAATCAGACATGTATAGGAGTCGGGGCGGAATTCTCCGACCCTCCGCTGGGTCGGAGAATCGCTGGGGGGCGGCATGAATCCCGCCCCACCGGCTGCCGAATTCTCCGGCGCCGGGGTTTTGGAGGGGGCGGGAATCACGCCACGCCGGGAGGCGGCTGCTGGCAGCAGCCCCCCTCGGCGATTCTCCGGCCCGCGATGGGCCGAGTGGTCGCCGGTTTTCGGCGGGTCCCGCCGGCGTAAATCACAACAGGTCCTTACCGGCGGCTGGCTCCACAGGCGGCCTGCAGAGTCCTCGGGGGGGGGGGGGGCCGCGGGGAGATCTGGCCCTGGGGGGTGCCCCCACAATAGCCTGGCCCGCGATCGGGCCCACCGATCCGCCGTGGGGGCACGGCCTATGCCGTGGGGGCACTCTTTCCCTCCGCACTGGCCGCTGTCAACCTCCACCATGGCCGGTGCGGAGAAGAACCCCCTGCGCATGCGCTGGGATGACGCCAGCACACGCTGGCGCTTCCGCGCATGCGCCAACTCGCGCCGGCCGGCGGAGGCCCTTCGGCGCCGGTTGGCGTGGTGCCAGGCCCTTCCGCGCCGGCTGGCGCGACGTCAAACACTCCAGCGTCGGCCTAGCCCCTGAAGGTGCGGAGGAACCCGCCCCGCCGGTTCTCAGAGAATCCCGCCCAGGTTCTCAGAGCCAGGAATTCTCCCAACTCTGTGCAGCCGACATAGAATCATAGAAGTTTACAGCATGGAAACAGGCCCTTCGGCCCAACCAGTCCATGCCGCCCAGTTTTTACCATTAAGCTAGTCCCAGTTGCCCGCACTTGGCCCATAACCCTCTATACCCATCTTACCCATGTAACCATCTAAATGCTTTTTGAAAGACACAATTGTACCCGCCTCTACTACTACCTCTGGCAGCCCATTCCAGACACTCACTACCCTCTGAGTGAAGAAATTGCCCCTCTGGGCCCTTCTGAATCTCTCCCCTCTCACCTTAAACCTATGCCCTCTAGTTTTAGACTCCCCTACCTTTGGGAAAAGATGTTGACTATCTACCTTATCTATGCCCCTCATTATTTTATAGACCTCTATAAGATCACCCCTAAGCCTCCTACGCTCCAGGGAAAAAAGTCCCAGTCTATCCAGCCTCTCCTTATAACTCAAACCATCAAGTCCCGGCAACATCCTAGTAAATCTTTTCTGCACTCTTTCTAGTTTAATAATATCCTTTCTATAATAGGGTGACCAGAACTGCACACAGTATTCCAAGTGTGGCCGTACCAATGTCTTGTACAACTTCAACAAGACGTCCCAACTCCTATATTCAATGTTCTGACCAATGAAACCAAGCATGCCGAATGCCTTCTTCACCACCCTGTCCACCTGCGACTCCACCTTCAAGGAGCTATGAACCTGTACTCCTAGATCTCTTTGTTCTATAACTCTCCCCAACGCCATACCATTAACTGAGTAGGTCCTGGCCTGATTCGATCTGCCAAAATGCATCACCTCACATTTATCTAAATTAAACTCCATCTGCCATTCGTCGGCCCACTGGCCTAATTGATCAAGATCCCGTTGCAATCCTAGATAACCTTCTTCACTATCCACTGTGCCACCAATCTTGGTGTCATCTGCAAACTCACTAACCATGCCTCCTAAATTCTCATCCAAATCATTAATATAAATCACAAATAACAGTGGACCCAGCACCGATCCCTGAGGCACACCACTGGTCACAGGCCTCCAGTTTGAAAAACAACCCTCTACAACCACCCTCTGCCTTCTGTCGTCCAGCCAATTTTGAATCCAATTGGCAACCTCACCCTGGATCCCGTGAGCTTTAACCTTCTGCAACAACCTACCATGCGGTACCTTGTCAAAGGCTTTGCTAAAGTCCATGTAGACAACGTCTACTGCACTGCCCTCATCTACCTTCTTGGTCACTCCCTCAAAAAACTCAATCAAATTTGAGAGACATGATTTTCCACGCACAAAGCCATGCTGACTGCCCCGAATCAGTCCTTGCCTCTCTAAATGCTTGTAGATCCTGTCTCTCAGAATACCTTCTAGCAACTTACCTACTACAGACGTTAGGCTCACCGGTCTGTAGTTCCCAGGCTTTTCCCTGCTGCCCTTCTTAAACAAGGGCACAACATTCGCCACTCTCCAATCTTCAGGCACCTCACCTGTGGCTGCCGATGATTCAAATATCTCGGTTAGGGGACCCGCAATTTCCTCCCTAGCCTCCCACAACATCCTGGGATACATTTCATCAGGTCCCGGGGATTTATCTACCTTGATGCGCTTTAAGACTTCCAGCACCTCCTCCTCTGTAATATGCACACTTCTCAAGACATCACTATTTATTTCCCTTAGTTTCCTAACATCCATGCCTTTCTCCACCGTGAATACCGATGAGAAATATTCATTCAGGATCTCACCCAACTCTTGTGGCTCTGCACATAGATGCCCTTGTTGATCCTTAAGAGGCCCTACTCTGTCCCTAGTTACTCTTTTCCCCTTTATGTATCTGTAGAATCTCTTTGGATTCTCCCTTGCATTATTTGCCAAAGCAATTTCATGTCCCCTTTTTGCCCTCTGATTTCCCTCTTAACTCTATTTCGACAATCTCTATACTCTTCAAGGGATCTACTTGATCCCAGTTGCTTATGTACGTCATATGCCTCCTTCTTCTTTTTGACCAGAGTCTCAATGAAACAAAAATTCAGGCCTGGGTGTCTGATCTGCCCTTTTTTGAACTACCTTGTGATATGTCACCACATCAAAAGTGTAATTTATGTCTAAGTTATTCACACTGAATATTAGTGCTTGTGATTTAGCAGGTTGTGCAGTAATATTACTGACAAATTGGTGGTAGGTAAATGATTTCCCAGTTTCATCAAGACTCAAAATGACACAATCTTTCTTTCAAGCTGAAATATGTTTGTTGCTGATCTTGGCTTCACCTCCGACTGTAACACCATCCATAATTTCTAGAAGGGGAGGACAGCTTCCTCCAGAACATCCCACTGCAAAATTTCCACCATACAAAACATTGTCAGGCTAAGTTATAATATGGTGAAGTGGATGGGGAAAATTCTAAAGATGTACTTCACCTGCTCTAATAACATTCCAGATGAGAAACCGGCTACATGCATATGTAGCTTCATGGCTTCAGCTCAGACTGAAGTCATAAAAATTCAAATAATATTTGTAATTTATAAATCATTCAGCACGGGCTTCTCATAATAATTGCCAGAAATAGAAGGAGCAATTGGAGACGGTGTATTGTCTACTTGGGGGAGCTTTTGTACGTGTGACATACTGTCACCGACAGGACCATCATAATCAATCCAGAAGTAATTTTATTGGGTCTGCTGACAGATGTCATAATCCTCTGAGCCACGGCAGACATGGGCCTCTCTGCTGTTCGTCACCAAAGGGCATATGGAATAAGATCGTATCTGAGTCTTTTATAATGGATCTATAAATTTTCCTTTATTTGCACAGAAAATGTTCTCCCTTGCCCTTGATTGCAGGTTATGAAAATCTGTCCTCCCCTTCCTTATGCCCCAAATGAAAAAAAATAATAATTTTTACTCGGTATCACCCTTGTACTGCTTCCCTGCATTCTTCCAGTGTGTAGGGCTGATGTAATGTAATGCACAAAAATGGTTTCACCATTTGTTTGAGTCATTGTATCAGACCAGCTCAGAAGCAAAAAGGCATTTCTTATTAAACAAAATCTTTTACTTCAACCGATAGTCAAAAAGGTCAAGCAGAAAGTAAACAACTGAAATAAGCTCCTGTACAATTTGTTAAGCGTGTGATTGCCAGGCTTGCTTTAGCATTTGAGCAAAACCCTTTAACACAACTATTGCCTCTCAGAGCAGTATATGAATATCCATTTCACACAGCCAGTTCAGCACACTTAAACCTCCTATTGTGTCTCCTCTCATTAATTATATTTGCTTTTTATTAAGTGCTACCTTTTTAACTACAACCTCATACTTCTCATAATCCTCATTAAATGAGTGATATATGGACCTTAATGCACTGGTATCTTGTTACTGCCAATTATCAGCTGTTTTTTTGACCATTTTACAGCAGTTAAACAAACAAGGCTCAAAGAGTTTTTAAAAGCTCAGTTGTGCTTTCTCAGATCAATGACATTCATGGTCAACTCAACCTGTGCTGTGAATGGATTAAATGCATTTGCTTGCATGCCTCTTTCACAGAATCAGGAGATGAATACACTATGAACAAAAATGTTTCAAAAGAACTAGGAGGTGATTTTCTTTTCTTTTTTGTTCGCACAACTGGAATACATTTGGCAATTGAAATTGAATATCCACAGAGATAATGAATTGTTGCTTCTAAAAAATACTAACTTAAAATCATATAATTAACTTAGAGCTACAATGCTCTTCTTTGACTGATTATTTTTCAAAAATTCTCCTGTATGTTAGACCTGATTGAGATCATATTGATTTGTCAGTGTACTTAAATATTGTAAAATAACTTGCAATATATTTGAAGCTTGCATAACTAATGCAATTCTATATTACAGCAAGTATTAGGTGGAATCAATTTAAAGGTGACTAGAAATTAAACAGCAAACAGACTGATTACAACATTTTACAGAGCACAGGCCAGGAGTGTGAGAGTGACCACCTAATGTTTCCACAATAAATGGAGGGTATAGGAGTTTCAGTGGCAAAGTCCTATAAATAAACATTCATATCTTTTATTGAGGAGTTATTTATAGCCGCAATCTACATCAATAAGTATTTAAATTAGCACATTAAAATTATTGGCTTGCTGCTAGGTTACCTTATTTTTAATAAATATGTCGAAGCAGATAATATGAACAATATGTAAAAAACAAAGACTTGCATTTATATGGAACCTATCATGGCCTTAGGTTATACCACAGTGCGTTATCACCAATGAAGAACTTTTGAAGTGCAGAATGATTCTACAATAGCCTGACGTCTGTAAGAGTTTTACAAATGGATAGCTAGTATTAGATGGATTTTATTCAGAAATTTGGCAAAAATTGGGTTCTGTGGTTTTTTAACAAATGTCTTGAGATAACACAGAATCCAGCGAAACATGCATTAAACACTAGTGCTAGACTGACATCTACAGGTGCAAGTTAGGAAGTGACACATCATCAGCACCTGCAATAGTCTGGAATTTGCATAGATAATTACTCAGCAACTTGGGCTTGAAGAGAGTACTGTAGCATTGGTGGTGCTGTAAAAATAGAAATATTTTTAAACAACTTGAAAACAGGGCAAGTTAATTCTGACACATTTTAGTCTTTATTATGGGAAAACAAAAGAAGGTTGATTGAGCAATGTCAGAGGTTCAAGAGACAGTCTCTTGGGCACACAGCACCCCGCTCCTCCTAATGCTGACTTCCGTAACTTCCAATTTTCATTGGAACCCCCATTATCATTACAGTGGCAAATCCTGGTGGGTCTATTGGTAGTCAGTGGGAGGCAGGTTAACATTTTGGGTGACGATCATTTGCCAGGACACAGTTACAGCACTGGGTCTGTGCCCAAATGATCATCTGTTTTTTAAAATCACTTTTTTGGGACTAGTTTGTGTTTCCAGCATTCTTCATTTCACCTTTCTGTATCTAAAGGTTTATTTTTCCTTTCTTTCTTCAATTACCCCCATTTTCTTGACATGAGCATCTTTCCAATGCCTCATGGAGGTGAATGTTTAGATCATCTCGCAGTTCTAATTTAAGCAGTTTATAGGTCATTCGACCTGTTAACTTTTCTGATTTACTTATCTGTTGTACCTTACTGATCTTCATCTTTTCAAACCCGACTAAAATACTTGCCTATGTTTTACCTTTTACGTTTTGACAGAGTTTCAGCCAGAAGATTATTTTTGTCTTTTCTGCTGACTAATCTAAAATGTATTAGTTTTACATTTCAGTATCTGTTTTATTTTTAAGCAAAATAATATTCATTTAACAGATATTCTTTACTGGAGATGGGACCAAAAGACAGAGAAGGTAAATTACTCATATTGAAGCAAATTGATTAATTATTACTTTCACTTGCCTATTTTCTGTCAACCTGCAACTGGCATAAAACACAATTATCCATTTTGTTTTTCTAATTATTGAAACGTTTTACATTTTATACGTAATACCAAAACAAAACACCCCCAATTCCCAAACCACCCCCACTGAGAAAACCCCCCAAAATAACCAACCACCCTCCACTCTAACTCCCTTCCTCCCTATCCCCTGCCCCCCCCCCCCCCCCCCCCCCCCCCCAACCCCAGCAACTAACATGTCTGCGTGCGTTTCCTCCAGGTGCTCTGGTTTCCTCCCACAAGTCCTGAAAGGCATGGGCCGGGATTCTCCTTTCCCGGGACAAAGTCCCCATGCCCGTGGGAAAATCGGCGGCAACCACTCCGGCGTCAACAGCCCCCAAAAGTGCGGAATTCTCCGTACTTCCGAGGGCTAAGTTGACGCTGGAGGAGTTGGCGCCGCTCCACCCGGCGTCGAATGGACTGCGCGAGTTTGTGCATGCGCCAAAGGGCCGGCGTGATCTTGCGTATGCGTGGAACCGCCAGCTTGTTTGGCCGCATGCGCGGGGGGTTCTCTTCTCCGCACCGGCCATGGCGGAGCCCTACAGGGGGCGGCGCGGAAGGAAGGAGTGCCCCCATAGCTCAGGCCCACCCGCAGATCGGTGGGCCCCGATCGCGGGCCAGGCCACCGTGGGAACCCCCCCCCCCCCCCCCGAGGTCGGATCCCCCCGCACGCCCCCGAGGACCGCCCCAGCCGACTTACCTGCCAGGTCCAGCCGATACGTGAGCTGAGTGATTCACGCCGGCGGGACTGGCCAAAAACGGATGGCCACTCAGCCCATCGGGGCCCAGAGAATCGCCAGGGGGGCTTCTGCCAACGGCCCATGACCGGCATGGCATGGACCTCGCCCCCGTCCAAAAAAACGCCAGAGAATACAGCAGCTGGTGTCGGGGCGGGATTCGCGCCGCCCCCCCCGGAATTCTTTGACCCGGCGGGGGGTCGGAGAATCCCGCTGACCCTCTTAGGTGAATTGGACATTCTGAATTCTCCCTCTGTGTACCCGAACAGGCGCCTGAGTGTGGCAACTAGGGGATTTTCACAGTAACTTCATTGCAGTGTTAATGTAAGCATACATGTGACGCTAATAAAGATTATTATTATAACCCTGACCAGCTCTTTGAAGTACAAGATAAATGGCTGCCATCTTCAGTAGGACCTCTCAGTTGTTATGCTCACGGTGTACTTGACTTTCCCGAGGTATAGAAACTCCATCAGATCTCCCAGCCACGCTGAGGCACTGGGTGGAGAAGCTGATCGCTGTCCCATCAGCACCCGAGCAATCAGCGAGGTAAAGGACAGAACACCAGCACCGCCCCCATCTGCAGCTCCAGCAAGTCTGACACCCCAAATGTGGCCCCTAGGGGGCAGGGCTCTAGTTCAATTTGCAGAATCGCCGACATGGTGCTAAAGAAGGAGACCCAGAACCCCACAAGCTTAGAACACAACCAGAACATGTGCACATGGTTAGTCAAAATTGTCCCACAATACTCGCAGTTGTCCTCCAGTCTCTCAAAATACCTACTCATCCTAGACCTAATCAAATGAGCCTTATACACTACCTTAAGTTGTATTAAGCCAAGCCTCACACACTAGGACATGGCGTTCACCCTCCGCAGGGCTTTACTCCACACACCAGCCCCAACTCCTCCTTCCACTTGGCCTTAACCCACTTCACCGATACTGTGTCTTTGGCCATAATCCTTCCATAGATACCCGAGGTACTCCCCTCCTCCTCCAACCCTGCGGGCAAAACAACCCTCTCCATCATCGAGGTTGGCGGCGTCACAGGGAATGTAGATTATCCATTTAATGCAATGTTTTCAGCCTGCTCTTCATTTGGGCTTTACCTTATGCTAATAGCGGCCAGTGAATAGAACTATTTCTCTTCTGGTGCCCATGCTTGGAACAATTGAGTATCTGAATAAGAGACTGAAGATTGGTAATGACCAGATAATATGGCTGCGATCTTGAGCTCGCACTTACCGTCCATGAGATTGGCGGTGCGGGTGGAAAATCGCGCCAGAATCGGAAAACACAATTCTCGTGGAGAGATTGCATTTGCTGATTTTCCCTGCCCTTCGCTGGCAACAGTCTCCAGATGGAATGCATCCGAGGTTATTCAAAGCAGCACAGGTAGAAATAGTAGAGGCAGCCTTTTAATACTTATTGGATAAAGGAGTCACGTTGGACAATTCAATGGTTGCTGATATTATACCACTATTAAAGAAAAGGAAGGAATCACACGCATGTTATGGGGTTGCGAAAAATTGGGAAGATTCTGGGCGGGAGTGTGCGCGGTCTTAGCCAGGGTAGTGGAGGAGGAGGTGGACCAGGACCCTTTGGTGGCGATATTTGGGGTTTTAGAGAAGCCAGAGCTCATCAAGAGGAAGAAGGCGTGATGTCTTGGCCTTCGCCTCTCTGACTGCACGGCGGCAAAATTTGCTGGAGTGGCGGTCGGCATCGCCACCGGGGGTAGCGGCTTGGTTGGGTGACTTGACCGATTTCGTGTGGTTAGAGAAGATAAAGTATGAGTTAAGGGGCTCAGCAGGGGAGTTTGAGAAAAAGTAGGGGATGTTTGTGACCGTGTTTGAGGAGCTGTTCATCGCAGGGGGGTGGGTGGTGGGGGGAGGGTGAAAAAGGGGGAAAATCTGTACAGACTGCATAATTGATTGTTGGGAAGTATGTTTCCCGGGGTGTTTATTTGCTTTAACCTGCTTTGATACATGTTTATAATAAAATACATTAAAAAAAAAGAAAATGAAAAAGGGTAAACAAAGAGACAACAGGCCAGTCAGCCTAATATTTGTGGTAAAAGAAAAGACAAATAAAGCACCAAATATGGTTCTTTACATGATCATTAGGCACATCAAAGCACTTTACAGCATTTTGGATGTAGTCACTATTATTTATTTTATAAATTTAAAGTACCCAGTTATTTTTTACCAATTAAGGGTCAATTTAGCGTGGCCAATCCACATAACCTGCACATCTTTGGGTTGTGGGTGTGAGACCCATGCAGACACGGTGAGAATGTGCAAACTCCACACGGACAGTGACCCAGGGCCGTTATGAACCCTCAGCGTCAGAGGCAACAGTGCTAACCACTTGCCACCGTGCCGCACGTCACTATTATAAAGTAGGAAATGCAGCTCCAATTTGCACACAGAACGTTCCCACAAATAGCAATGTGATAATGACCAGGTAATATGGCTGCGATCTTGAGCTCGCACTCCATAAGATTGGCGGTGCGGATGGAATATCGCCCCAGAATCAAGAAATGCAATTCTCATCGGAGAGATGGCATTTGTTGATTTTCCCTGCCCTTCGCCGGCAACATCACAAAATTCACGCCCACAAATGGCGTGAACCTCGTTTTAATAAATTTCAATGCATTTCAATGTAATTAGCGGCCCTGTCCTAAATGATTCTCCTCTCACTAAATATTCATACCGTGCCAACGTGAGGTTGCATCAGCGAGGTTTACAAGTTTGGCCAGGTGTGAGGCAGTCGAGGGGATCCCCTCGACTGGGCACAGAGGTAAGTATAGCCCCCGTGGGGAGAGGGTCATGCCCAGGCAGATGCCAACCTGACAGTTTCAACCTGTTCCAGGGTGCAGTGTCTGGAGCGGACCCTAGTGGGAGCCCCATGGGGGGTGCATTATGTGTGGTGGGCGGTGGCGGGGGCGGGGGGGGAGCGGATACTGAGGAGGGGGATGCTGAAGATGAATGTTGGTGGGTCTGTGGGGGAGGAGGGGGTGCCGTTAGGCTACAGCGCTAATCGGGGTGTCCTTTAAACGTGGCATCCTGATCTCTTTGGAGTTGGTTCCCAGCTCTATGAGGGCCCGCCCCACTAGAGTAATGGCATAAACCACATCCACTCAAGTTACACATTTTCTGTCCGAGTCTGGCACTTTGCCAAATTCTGGTAAGATTCCACCCTCTGTTCTTGTGATGTTGTTCGAGGGATAAGTATTGGCCACGACATCAGTGATAGCACCCCTGCTCTTCTTTGAAATAGTGCTACCGGAGAGGAATGGGCCTAGCTGTGGTGCTCTTGCAGAGAGCTGGCATGGCCTCCTTCTTTGCTGTAATTATTCAATAAGTTTTTGATTAAAAATCATTAGAATTGGGATGAGGAAAAGAACTAAGATTGTCGGGATTTGGCAACTTCTACAGGAAAAGCTGGTGGAAGTTTCTGGAGGGAAAACAGCGTGGAACTTCTTTCAAAGAGCCAGCAGAAATATGATAGACCAAATGGCCTCCTTCTATGTTGTAAATTTTGATGATCCCACTCAGGAGATTTTAAGAAGTTTAACTTTGTTAATGGGGACATGCTTCTAGCCACAGTCTTTCTCCTGCCATTGCACACCGGTCCCTTATACCACTGTACACCAGTGTTTCTACTACAATTGAACATCAGTCTCTCTCCTCCCTCAGTAACATGAGAAATAAGAGTAAGAGTAAGCCATACAGCCCCTCGAGCCTGCTCCACCATGGTAGCACAGTAGTTAACACTGTAGCTTCACAGCGCCAAGGACCTGGGTTCAATTCCAGCCTTGGGTGACTGTCTGTGTGGAGGCTGCACATTCTCCCCATGTCTGCGTAGGTTTCCTCCGGGTGCTCCGGTTTCCTTCCACAGTCCAAAGATGTGCAGGTTAGGTGGATTGGCCATTCTAAATTGCCCTGTGTCCAAAAATGGTTAGGTGAGGTTACGGGGATAGGGTGGAGGTGTGGGCTTAAGAGGGGTACACGTTCCAAGAGCTGGTGCAGACTCGATGGGCCAAATGGCCTCCTTCTGCACTGTAAATTTCATGATTCAATAAGATCTTGGCTGAACTGCCACATTAACTGAAATTTCTTGCCCTAAACTCATATCCGTTGATTTCCTTAGCTCCCAAAAATATATCAATTTCAATTTAGAATATACTCATCATAACTCTGGGGTTCTGAATTTCAAAGATTCAGGATCCTCTGAGTGAAGAAATATTTCATGTTTGTGCAAATTAAAAAAGGAACTGAGTTAGGTTTTCATCTATTATGCTATATTTTGGTGTGATATCTGAATTTTGAAAAACTCCAGTTTTAGCATTCCCTGAAAGTCAAACAGGTTTATGCAATTACTTGGGACTAAAGTAAAATAATATTGGACCCAAACAGTTTACAACTTGCTTCTGTTCTGTATTACATGAATCAATGGTAAAGGGCCATATGTTTCTGAGTAGCACATAAGTTGTAAGAGTCCTTCCTGTTTATTTCCTTTGTTTCCATTTCTTTTGTTTTATTATCATTGGTCTGTGAACCATAATCGGAATGTGCCTTTAAGCAGAAGAGTGCTTGCCAGGACAGTTAGCACGATCTCCCAGCCACGCAGCCCCTGAAAAGCAGCACGCCATGTTGCAATGTGGCTTGTAAAATGTGGGAGACCACGCTCCCGGGATCTACCCGGCTCACGCGACGTCAAGCCCGCCCATTGTGGGCGGGATCACCATTTGGCAAATCTGCATATTAGAGCGAGACAGCTATCTCACTTTAATATGCAGTTCCCCGAGGTAACCAAGGCGTTGGGATCTATCCCCTTCGCCCTGGAGACCTTGGGCAAGTGCCGTTCAGTACTGGTCTCCACAAACAGGGATCAGACGGATCGGCACTCATGGGAGTCTCCCTGGGGATTGGTGGCCCCCAAGTATATGCCTTCTGGGCAGGGTGGTACCCTGGCACTGCTGGTGCCACCTGGGCACTCTAGCACTACCAGCCTGGCACATTGAACGGGCCACCTGAGTGCCAGCCTGGCACTGCCAAGATGCCCAGGTGGCACTGCCAGCTGACAGAGGTAGTCAGGGTGCCAAGCTGGCATTTTTTGTGCAGCAGTGATCGGGCTTGGGCACGTGAGGTGGAGTGTAGGGGTGGTGGCTGAGGAACCCCTTACGTTGAGTTGGGTCTTGGGGGGTCACGCCAGGGGCTCAAGGGATCGGGATGCCATTTAAAAATGTTGTTCCGGTCTCTCCCCGTTTCCTGCACTGAGGAGTTTCGGCGAGCAGGCTCCTCAGTGCAGGAAAAGGGGTTAAGTACATCCTCGGCTGTGCATTCTGTGCTTAGGCCTCGTATCTAACCTGAGTCACCTAAGATAGGGTTGTGTTTCTTGGTGCTGCAAGCGGATAAATACATTTAATATGGGGCATAGTTCCCATATGGTTAAATCGCATCCAGTGTGTTCCTAGTTTTTGTATTTTGGATAGGAGAAATCAGACTCCATGCCGAGTGAATCTTAGGTTTTGGAGGAAGTCGGTTCAATTGGCTAATTAACAACCAGTGGGTTGGCCAGGGACAGTGTTTTACCAGACAACAGTCAGTGATTGGTTCCTGCCAGGTGGTTTTCTAGGAGAGCACTTGCCAGAAACTTCTAGACCCTTGAAGGAAGAGGAGCTGTGTTTTCTCCCTCTCTCTGCTCCCGGTTTCCTAATGTCTCTGTGAGTCTGCAGTGAGTCTGCAGTGAAGATCGTTACAAGCTGAAGGGAAAAAACGACCCAACGTTGAGAAAGAAACTAACTGAAAGACATCCACCTGAATATAAGATCCTTATCCTTTTATATTATTATATGTTCTTTACCTCTCAATCACCCTATTCCCTCTGTGTTTTTTGTGCGTATATAGAGAGTGGGGGGAGTTAAAACTGGGTGGGGGGAATGGTGGGAATGAGATAGTAGATCGGCAGTTGTATTTTTTTGCCTATTCGATTATTTAGAATCCACCTAAGTAGCACGTGTGGCCCAGCAGGTAGAGAAGAATAACTAGGTTCGTTTGATATACAATAAGTCTCCACTCCCCGAAGGGTCTCCCTCCCCGACCTGGACCCAGGTCAGGACTTTTGTACAAGTGAGGGCTCCCCTAGTTAAGGGGAAGGTCCCCTCATTACCGGGGAAGTTCATATTCCATGGAGGTCACGGGGAATCGGATTGTCCTTATAATGGGACCTCTGTAGGGGTTATAATAATTATAATTACTGTTAATAAAAGGTTACTTGTGTTTAAACTTTACAAACCTGGTGACTGTAGTCAATTTAGTTCAACCAAAGCAACGACTATTAATGTAAAATCTAATTTCACCTGTGTTGCAACACCAGGTCAAACAAGGCTGGAATTGACTTCACACTATCCCAGGGTGTCATAGCACAGTCCTAAAGCCTCATTCACTGTAAAGGTTCAATCAAGATTAAACGATTAGGCACAGCTCAGATCCTATGTAGAACTGCTGAATGCATAACTATGAGTTGCTTATCTCTTGTCAACAGTTGAATGAACCAAGAAAATACAGAGGTGCCTGGCCAACATCAGAGTCACATTTAAGAGAAACGTTGATCCTAAGAGGAGTAATTCCATTAGCTCTAATGTCCATCATAAAATGGGTGGGGCAATTGGAACCCGCGGCTGACCACTTGTGGAAATGAAGTCCTGCCTTTACATTGAGAACTTCCTCCATCGTGTTGTACGGCATGACCATCATTTTAAATGGGATAGAACCAGAAATGATCTAGCAGCTCGAAACTGAGCATCCATGTGGCTGTGAGCCTTTAACAGCGGAATTGTATTCAACCACAATCAGTGAGCTCCTGGCCCAGCATATCCCTTTCTCTCCCATGAACCTGGTTCAAAGGGGAATGTTGAAGGCCACATCAGCTGTCGAGCCAAGCATACCTAGAAATGAGGTAGCAACCTGGTGAAAGTGCAACAGAGGACTACAAAAGGAATGAAATTGGATGGATCACACAGCATCGACCTAGACAGTGGAAACAACAACAGCAAACCCAGCCCTGTCGACCCTGCAAAGTCCTCCTTAGTAACATCTGGTGCAATGTGAGGGAACTGTCCCACAGACTAGTCAAGCAGCATCAAGTCACACCCACAAAACCATACCTTACAAACAATGTCCCAGACACAGCCATCACCATTGCTGGGTACGTCCTGTCCCACCAAAAGGACAACCCCATCAGAAGAGGTGGCACAGTGATACACAGGGTTTCCTTGGGCAATCTCAACATCAATTCTGGACCCCATGAAGTCTCATGGCATCAGGTTAAACATCAGCAAGGAAACCTCCTGCTGATTACCACCTAGGCTCCCCCTCACCCCCTCAGCTGATGAATCAATACTCCTCCATGGTGAACACCACTTGGAGGAAGCATTGAGGTTGGCAATGACGCACAATGATACCGTTGTAATGCGGATGACCAACTGTATTGCCCAAGCAGGAAGGCATGTATGTTTGTTTCGTTATTGTATGTAATGCATCATTATGATTGTATTATTATAACAACAATAATGGTTTTGTGTTTATTTGTACCAAAATGTATCTATCATAACTGTTCGGCGGCACAGACACACAGTGGTTAGCACTACGGCTTCACAGCTCCTGGGTCCCAGGTTCGATTCCCCGCTTGGGTGACTGTGCGGAATCTGCACGTTCTCCCCGTGTCTGCGTGGGCTTCCTCTGGGTGCTCCGGTTTCCTCCCACAAGTCCCGAAATACGTGCTTGTTAGGTGAATTGGACATTCTGAATTCTCCCTCAGTGTACCCGAACAGGCGCCGGAATGTGGCGACTAGGGGCTTTTCAGAGTAACTTCATTGCAGTATTAATGTAAGCCCACTTGCGACACTAATAAAGATTATTATGTTTCTTGATCATTTATGGCCAGCTCCCATACAATTTCCATACCCAGATGTGGCCATTGGCTAAAAGGTTTGCCCGCCCTTGATTTAGAAAAAAAAGGTCAGGAAACGCTTGGGAACATCACCACCTATATCTAAGTCACACACCATCTTATATCACTGTACGTTCGCTGTTGCTACTTCAAAATCCAAGATATTCCTCCCTAATCACACCATGTAGACTGCAGTGATTCACGGAAATGGCTCACTATCACCTTCTCAAGGCCAATAAGGATGGGCAATAAACGCTGGAATTTCCAGCAATGTTCACATCCCATAAATGAATTGAATTTAAAAAATCATTGGCCTGACAGAATTTTGACCTTGGTCCTCAATCGGTCCGGAGGCCTCCGGCTCCTCCTGGACTTCCATAGCCCAGCCACAGGCTTGGCACTCTTTTGGGTGATCAGGTGGTCTACAGTTGATGCTACCTCAGGAGGGCCCACTTCAATGACAGGTTAACTAGCCTCACTGGCCTCGGAAGATGCAGCAGGTTGAACAGAAATGGGAGTCCCTGGCTCCCCTTGGCTGGACCACTTTACAGGAATATTCACAATGCCTGCTGGACTTATCAACTCCGCGTCAGGGGTCGCCACCCATGGATTCCTCGGTGGTTTATGTGCTTTTTATGTGTCTTACTGTTAACATCAACCACATAAGACACCGGCCCTGACTAGGCCACAACGCACTTCAAACCAAGGCCACCGGCAGCAGAGAATCGTACCAAAACTGGGTCTCCCACCTGAAACGACCTGCCACCTCATTGTTCTGACCACTAACTCTTCTGGGGGGGGCCTGACTTGCCTCCACCAAATTTGGAAATACAAGATCCAATCAGGTTCTCAACCGATAGCCCATGAGCAACTCAGCTGGTAATAATAATCTTTTTTTTAATTTAGAGAACCCAATTATTTTTTTCCAATTAAGGGGCAATTTAGCGTGGCCAATCCACTTAACCTGCACATCTTTGGGTTGTGGGGATGAAACCCACGCAGACACGGGGAGAATGTGCAAACTCCACACGGACAGTGACCCGAGGCCAGGATTGAACCCTGGCCCTCAGAGCCTTAGGCAGCGGTGCTAACCACTGTGCCACCGTGCCACCCTTGGTAATAACAATCTCCATTAGTGTCACAAGTAGGTTTACATTAACACTGCAATGAAGTTACTGCAAAAGTCCCATAGTCACCACATTCCGGCGCCTGTTCGGGTACACAGAGCGAGAATTCAGAATGTCCAATTCACCTAACAAGCACGTCACGTCGTGTGACCCCCCCCCTGGTGGAATGAGGGGTTGAGTTTCACAACAAAAAACATTAGCCAGCCTCTGCCAAAGTGGTTTATCGGATTGCTTTTTCGTGGCATCTTTGTCTGAATGGCCCTCTCAGCCAGACCATTCGATGCTGGGTGGTAGGGGGCAGTCCGAGTGTGTCGTATGCCATTTGCTCTCACAAAACACTGGAAATCATCACCACCAGTGAAGGGAGTGCCATTGTCTGAAATAATTGACTCAAGAAGCCTTTGAATAACAAACACTCGGTGCAAGGGTGCCATGGCTGCCGAGGTAGTGGTCCCCATCTCTTGAACTGATGGCCACTTCGAATGGGCATCTACCAGCACCAAAAACATCTTGCTCAGGAACGGGCCTGCTTAATCAACGTGGACCCTGGTCAGGAGGAAGTTGGTTGATGCTGTATACCTCTTGAAAGAGGAGCCCCCTGGCCTGAGGCAGGCCAACCACCCGTGATCCTGACAGAATCCCGCCAACGTCGGATGTCAGCTCATCTTGACACGTGAAGTAAGGCCTCAGCTGTTCAGACTTCTCCTAACACCAGTCAAACTGTATCATTCATATGACCTTTGAATGAATCGGATCACTTTGTGTCCAGCTGCAGATGTGCCCCACGGACACTGGCAAGATGTTGGGGAAGTTTAGGGCTCGAATGATCTCCTGGGGTACCGGTGGTGGCAGAATGCTCTGGAAGGGACAGATGACTTAATGCATCCACATTAACAATTTGTGTCCCAGGCCAGAGCTGAAATGCATAGTTGTAAGCTGCCAACAGCAGGGCTAAACACTGCACCCTTACCGAGGCATGGTCTAATCTTCCCTTCACAGGCCCAGTAATTTTGTTTTTTTTAAAAGCATATTTCATTCCAAACACAGCAAAAAGAAAAATCACACACCTATCCAGAAAACACAGCCAAAATAGTTTGTCATTTCTACCCCTTTTTTAACCCTTAACTATCTTAACCTTCCCCAAAAAACACCCCACCCACATCCCTCCTCCTCATTACCCCCCCCCCCCCCCCCCCCCCCACCACCCCACCCACCACCACCCACACTCACTCCCTTAATCAGTGGAAAACACATCTTTGAACACAGATATGAAAGGATGTCCGTGTGGAATTTGCACGTTCTCCCTGTGCCTGTTTGGGTCTCACCCCCACAACCCAAAAGATGTGCAGGGTGTGGTGAATGGAACTACTGTTAATTCACCAGTGCACTGTGATATCATGTTACTGCTGTATCGTGTTACGTTATGTGTTTAACCCTGTGGGCTCCACCTATGGGCCATTGTACGACTTCACCCACAGGGGGCTATGTCGGGGCATGTACGGGCTCGCGCATGGCTCCACGCCTTAAGGGAAGTATAAAGGCAGCTGACCTGCGGGGCTGCATTCATTGTTGTACCGGTCACAGGCAGGCTCAGTTCTAAAGCTGATTAAAACCACGGTTTACTTCTCAACGTGTCTCTCAGTAAATTGATGGTCTCATCAATTTAATCAGCTTTAAATACTACTATGGAATCAGCCCTCAAACCTGATAGACTGGAACTCCATCCACAGGCTGCGGAGGCGAAATAATTTTTTTTACATTGGCTTCGATGCTTCAAGGCCTATCTCGCCTTGAAGCATCGGCATCTGTCACAGACGAACAGAAACTGAGTCTTCTCCACGCACGGGTGAGCCATCGTATTTCTGTCCAGCTCGACGGCGCCGCGACACATACAGAGGCCCTCACACTACTCGAACGCGTTTATGTACGGCCCGTGAACGAGGTCTACGTGCGACACATCTTCACTACTCGCTGCCAGCGCCCCGGGGAGTCGCTAGATGACTACCTACGCAACCTCAAAGCCGTCGCACGCAACTGTAACTACCAGGCCGTTACGGCCCCTCAGCATATGGAGCTTGCTAGCCGAGACATTTACGTGGCAGGGGTCCGATCGAACTATGTAAGACAGCGCCTGCTCAAAAAAGGGGCCGAGGACCTGGAGGACACGGTGACACTAGCTACCTCTCTGGAGGTCATGTTTCAGAGCCTTACTGCGTTCCCCGCCGACTACGCGACCCCCTCGTGGGACCGACCAGAGACTACCCCAGGCCTGTGCCGCGCGGCCGCCCGCCCATCATGGGGGCTGCCCTGCTATTTTTGCGGCCAGTCTCAACACCCCTGACAGCACTGCCCGGCCCGCAACACGAACTGTAGTAACTGCGGGCGAAAAGGACACTTCGCCAAGGTCTGCCTGGCCAGCTCTAAAAACTCAAACTCACAGACCCGATCCGCAGACCCCGCAAAGTGGCAGCGTGACTGCTGACTCCGCCTCCGCACAACACGTGCGACTCATGGGGGCCGCCATCTTGACCATCCTCCCCCACGCGGCCAGCCACGTGCGATCCATGGGGGCCACTATCTTGGACGCCATCTTCCTCACCGCCCGCCACGCTCGACCAACGGGGGCCGCCATCTTCTACACCGCCCGAGATGGACGAACGACATGGACAGCAGCCATTGCGGGGCCGCCCCAGCACCTCCGATCACGCCACCGGCTACCCCCAGCTCAGCGCGGTCACCCTGGACCAGTCGCGACCGAAGCACCTCCGGAGCTCCATGATGGCCGTCCGGGTAAACGGGTACGAGACACCTTGCCTTTTCGACTCCGGGAGAACAGAGAGCTTCATTCACCCGGACATGGTAAGACGTTGTTCGCTCCCAATATTCCCGACGCGACAAACAATCTCCCTCGCCTCTGGGTCGCACTCGGTGCAAATCCAAGGGTGCACTACTGCAACCCGAGCAATCCAGGGCGCTGAGTACGTTAATTTTAAACTGTCTGTGCTCCCAGACCTCTGCACTCCTCTCCTCTTAGGACTTGATTTTCAGTGCAATCTCAGGCGCCTAGCTCTTAAATTTGGGGGGCCCCTGTCCCCGCTCACCATATGCAGCCTCGCGACCCTAAAAATCGACCCTCCCTCCCTCTTTGCGAACCTCGCCGCCGATTGTAAGCCAATAGCCACCAGAAGCAGGCGGTATAGCATGCAGGACAGGTCGTTCATTAGGTCCGAGGTCCAGCGTCTCTTGCGGGAAGGGGTCATAGAAGCCAGCAACAGCCCCTGGAGAGTTCAGGTGGTGGTCGTCAAGACCGGGGAAAAGTTCCGGATGGTGGTTGATTACAGCCAGACCATTAACCGCTTTACGCAACTCGATGCGTACCCCCTTCCCCGGATTGCAGACATGGTAAATCAGATCGCGCACTACTGGTGTTCTCTACGGTAGATCTGAAGTCTGCATATCACCAGCTTCCAATCCGCCCGGAGGACCGCCCCTACACGGCGTTTGAGGCAGCTGGGCGCCTTTTCCATTTCCTCCGGGTCCCCTTTGGCGTCACAAACGGGGTTTCAGTGTTCCAACGAGCAATGGACCGAATGGTGGACCAGTACGGGCTGCGGGCCACGTTTCCGTACTTGGACAATGTAACCATCTGCGGCCATGATCAGCAGGACCACGGCGCCAACCTCCACCGATTTCTCCAAACCGCCCAAAAACTCAACCTCACCTACAACAAGGAGAAATGCGTTTTCCGCACAACCAGGCTAGCCATCCTCGGCTACATCGTGGAAAACAGGGTCCTAGGGCCCGACCCTGACCGTATGCGCCCCCTCCTCCAATTCCCTCTCCCTCACTGTCCCAAGGCCCTGAAGAGGTGCCTTGGATTTTTCTGCTATTACGCCCAGTGGGTCCCCCAGAATGCGGACAAAGCCCGCCCACTATTTTAAGGCCACCATCTTTCCACTGGCAGACGAAGCTCGCCAGGCCTTCAACTGCATCAAGGCGGACATCGCCAAAGCTGCAATGCGCGCGGTGGATGAATCCGCCCCCTTCCAGGTGGAGAGCGACGCTTCAGAGGTCGCTCTCGCCGCCACCCTCAACCAAGCAGGCAGACCGGTAGCGTTTTTTTCCCGCACCCCCACCACCTCCCAAATTCGACACTCCTCGGTCGAAAAAGAAGCCCAAGCCATCATGGAAGCCGTACGGCACTGGAGGCACTACCTCGCTGGTAGGAGGTTTATCCTCATCACCGACCAACGATCGGTTGCCTTTATGGTTGACAATACGCAGCGGGGCAAGATCAAGAATGACAAGATCTTGAGGTGGAGGATCGAACTCTCCACCTATAACTACGATATAGTACATCGTCCTGGGAAGCTCAACGAGCCCCCAGATGCCCTGTCCCGCGGCACGTGCGCCAGCGCGCAAGATGACCGATTACGTGCTATCCACGTTGGCCTCAGCCACCCGGGGGTCACCCAGCTCGCCCACTACATCAAGGCCCGCAACCTGCCCTACTCCAGCGAGGAGGTCAAAGCTGTAACCAGGGACTGCCAAATCTGTGCGGAGTGTAAACCACACTTCTATCGACCGGATAAGGCCCACCTGGTAAAGGCAGCCTAGCCCTTTGAACGCCTTAGTATCGATTTCAAAGGGACCCTCCCCTCCAATAATCGCAACACGTACTTCCTGAACATCATAGACGAGTTCTCCCGTTTTCCATTCGCCATTCCCTGCCCCGATATGACCACTCCCACAGTCATCAAAGCCCTGCATAGTGTCTTCACCCTGTTCGGTTTCCCCAGCTATGTCCACAGCGACAGGGGCTCGTCGTTCATGAGCGACGAACTGCGGCAGTACCTGCTCAGTAAGGCCATCGCCTCGAGCAGGACTACCAGCTATAACCCCAGGGGAAACGGGCAGGTGGAGAGGGAGAACGCGACGGTCTGGAAGACCGTCCTACTGACCCTACGGTCCAAGAATCTCCCGGTTTCTCACTGGCAGGAGGTCCTCCCCGATGCTCTCCACTCTATTAGGTCCCTCCTTTGCACGGCCACAAACCAGATCCCTCATGACCGCTTGTTTGTTTTCCCTAGGGGAGCTACCTCAGGGGCCTCGCTTCCCCCCTGGCTGATGACATCGGATCCAGTCCTCCTCCGAAAACATGTTCGGAGCCATAAGACCGACCCCCTGGTAGAGAGGGTCCAGCTCCTGCACTCCAACTCACACCATGCGTATATCAGACACCCCGATGGCCGGCAGGATACCGTCTCCTTCCGGGACCTGGCGCCCGCAGGCTCCGACACCACAACCACTACTGCACCCCCGACACTAGGTCCAGTCCAACCTCCCATGTTCAGTGCCCTTACCCCTATCCAACCTCCCATGTTCAGCGCCCCTACCCCGATATGGTTCTCGCGCTCCCTCCCACCCGCCGCACCGGTCCACAGGAATGAAGCTCCAGAAGAGCCGCTCCAGGAGTCCACGCCAGTGTGGCCCAGCTCCACAGCCACCCGAAATGGCTGCAACACCAGTGTTTCGGCGGTTGCAACGTATGATCCGGGCACCAGACCGACTGAATCTGTAAACCTGTCACCCCCGCTGGATTTCATTTTTTAAACAAGGGGTGAATGTGGTGAATGGAACTACTGTTAATTCACCAGTGCATTGTGATATCATGTTACTGCTGCATCGTGTTAAGTTATGTGTTTAACCCTGTGGGCTCCACCTATGGGCCATTGTACAGCTTCACCCACAGGGGGATATGTCGGGGCATGTACGGGCTCGCCCATGTCTCCACCCCTTACAGGAAGTATAAAGGCAGCTGACCTGCGGGGCCATATTCATTGTTGTACCGGTCACAGGCAGGCTCAGTTCTAAAGCTGATTAAAACCACGGTTTACTTCTCAACGTGTCTCTCAGTGAATTGACGGTCTCATCACAGGGTAGGTGGATTGACTATGCTAAATTGCCCCTTAATTGGAAAAGAAGATAATTGGATACTCTAAAGTTATTAAAAAAAAGGAAATTAATAGCCTCCTTCTCATGTGAAATCCCTCCTCTAACACTCCAAGAACAAACTTAATTTTCTCCAGTTGCAGGAATCCACCATGTTCCTCAGCCTTGCCGAAGCCTTTGGTGGCACCGCCGACCTCCACCCTAGCAGAATTCGCCGCCGGGCAATCAGAGTGGCGAAAGCTACGACATCGGCCCCCTCCCCTCCAGTAACTCTTGCCGCTCTAATATCCCAAAGGTCACCACCAGCAGGCACTGTTCCACTCTCACCCCACAATCTCCGACAGCGTCTGATAGATCAATGTCCAAATTTCTACAGGTTTCGAGCAGGGCCAAAACATATATACATGATTGTCCAGCCCCCTTATGCACCTCTTGTACCTATTCTCCACTTCAGGGAATAACTTATTCATCCGAGCCCACGTCATATGAACCCTGTGAACCACCTTAAACTGAATTAAACTCATCCTGGCGCAGGTCGAATTCACCCCGTACAATATTTCACTCCAGGCCCTTCCCCCCCAGTTCCGTTCCCAGCTCCTCCTCCTACTTCCCTTTTATTTCTTCTAATGGCGCTTTCCCCATTTTCAGTAACATCCCACAGATATCCGCGATCTTCCCTTCCCCAGCTCATCGTATAACTTATCCAGGAGGGTACAAACAGACACAGTAATGGCTTGTGGTCAGTCACTATGTTGAACTGTCAACCGTATACATACTGGTGGAATTGCTTCACACCAAATATAACCTCCTTCTCAGGGTATAGTTTTGTTCTGCTTCAGAAAGGATCGTTGAGGCAAAGGAGATATGGAATTCCAAACCAGCTATCATTTTGTGAGATAAAACAGCCCCTATACAGTAAGGAGACATGTCACATGTCAGCATGATTCATTTCCCCGGATCAAAATGCACCAAGAGGTTTGCCGACTGCAATGCTTGCGTCACAACTTGGAAGACTGTCTCTTGAGGTTCCCTCCACTGCCATCGCTGATTCTTCGTTAATAGCTGGTGTAATGGTGTCAATGCTGTGGCTAGATTCTAAATAAACCTTCCACAGTAATTGAACATACTAAGGAAGGACTTAAGCTCGCTGACATATTTGGATGCAGGGATGTCTTGTATGACCTTGACCTTTACTTGCAATGGGTCCAACCCTGTCACAAACATCAATGCAAAATCCCAGATACGTCACTTCTGAGGCCTGAAAATACATTTTTCGCGATATCAGTGGGATCCATGAAATCTCTTTAATACTTCTACGACAACCAAAGGTTGATTGGCCCCCCTTGCCATCCGTAGGCCACTTGGGGTCTTGGCTGTTCCGAGAATCTTCAACAACTCATAGGTTTGGCTGTAGTACTCTTCAAGCTTAAAGACGGTGCTCCTACACGCAAATGTTGGAAGGTCCGCTCACCCACTATGATTGCCGAAGCCCTGGTGTCGATTTCCATTTCAAGGGGTCTACCATTTAACCTTAAGATGATTTCACTTGGAGCCAAGTAGTCAACTGGACTTTATTCGACCGATGCATTGCATACTCTTCTTCAGAACTCTTCTCCACTAACCTCAGTGGCGTTGTGAACTGCTGCTGCTTATTTCTGCATTGATGCGCTTTGCCTCACGTACCAACATGCTTGAGTGCGCCCCCTCGGTTGCAACAGAAGCACACAAACTCCCGAACACGGCAGGTCTCCGGGGGATGATCCCTCCTGCAACAATAGCCATCCAACTAGGATTCGGTTTGATATCCCAATTCCTTCCCACTCCTTGGGTTCTAGTCCTGTCCTGAGGACCGTGCCTGGCTCTGAGCTGTGCCTGTTGATCCCGCTGCAAACCTTGGAGCCGTACTGCTCTATGCTTGGTTAACCTCCCCTTCAGCCACTCTTTGAAGCTCATTGGCGCCTTTTTTTTAGCACACTCTGCCACCTGAGCTATCTCGATCGCTTTCTACAACGTAACTGTGATCTCCGCCAGAAGCTTCTTCTGGGTATTAAGTTTATGGATTCCACAAACTAGCTGTCACTAAGCGTGATCCCAAACTCACAGCCTTCAGCAAGTTAGCAAAGCCTGGCTTTGAAGGCTGAGACAGACTCTTAATGGTTAAACTTATAACGGGATCGAACCCGGGTCCTCGGTGCCATAAGGTGGCAGTGCTAACTACTACGCCACTGTGCTGCCCACGACTCACCTCCATTGTCTGGGTTTCTCTTCTCGACATTCTTGTTCTTGCTCTGGTTCCCCTTGACCCTGGACATCAGGTGGGATTCCTGATGGTGCTGTGCGTCACCTCTCCCCCCTTCGCCTCCTCCTTTGCATTAGGACCCTCAGAAAGGCAGCATTGGGCACTGAATCTTTTGACCTCATCAAACCTCAGTGGACAATAATGAGGAATGGTTCTACATCGTGAAGCTCACAATCTGCTACCTTTAGGTTCTATAATGGTCTACATTGGTGTCAACCCTACTGGCATTGTCGCTGAATGTCCCTGGGTTTTGAAGAGCAAAGATTCCTTTTGCTCCTGATTGCTATCCTGCAGAAAGTGAAAGTCGCCATCGTCCCCAAGGACCATAGGCTGCTCATCCCATTTTGAGTGAGAGCTGACTGGTGGTGATTCAACCTGAGGGTCACCATACCTCAGGTGAGGGGAAAGGTTGAGAAGGTGGGGCCTTCATGGATAACCTCATCCAGTGCGGGAATCGAACCCACACTGTTGGCATCACTCCGCATCACAAACCACCCATCTAGCCAACTGAGCTAACCATCCTCTAGTTGGAAAGTACAATCCATTGAAAGCAGGATTAAACTCAGCTATAATAATGTCCATGACCAATTCCATAGAAATGTTGCCACAGTCCCAGAGGACCATAGGCTGCCCTCCCCTTTGAGAGCTGACTGGTGGTGATTTAACCGGAGGGTCACCACACCCCAGTATTTAAGTATTGCAATTTTTAAAAGTCCATTATGCTTATGGGTTTGCAATTATTATAGTCTTTGTAACAGACCATATGCACATTCAGCACAGTGTGTAAAATATGCTTGAACAACGCGATTATAAATTTGATTAGGTAACACCTTTAAAACTTTGCGAGAGTTAGATTCAAGTGATTACAGACAAACATGTACCTTCTAGCTGCCAAAAAGGCAATTTTGAATCCTTTATGACATCTTTACAAAAGCTCTTGCCATGGATAAAGTAATAAGTACACATTGGAGATTGATTCTCTAATGGAATAAAGGCAATCTTGCAACACAATAACTGCATTCAGAGGGAGAATCTTTTCTGCGACAGAGTTTTTCCTGGGCCAAAATAGGCCTTGTTTGTTTTTGAGGTGTTTTCCGCATACACATCCCACCTGTTATATACACCCCACAGTCACTAAAGACATTTTATGAGTAAACGCTACAGGCAACATTTAAAAATGACTCATACTGAATGAATCAGTTTTTCTCTGTTTAACTTGTCACAACCTTTAAGCAAAGATGATTTTTGTTTTCTTTTTTAACACCTTTGAATATACAAATCTTTCATTATTTGCTCATCGAATGTGGCAAGAGTCATTAAAAGTCCATCCTTCCCTAGCTATCCTCAGAAGGTGCTCGTGGGTGAACTGCTACAGTTCCTTTGGTGATAGTGCTCTCAGGATGGTTAGTTGCGAATTCCAGGATTTTTCACCATTAACAATGGGGGAATAGTGATGTTCTAAGCCCCACGAAACCCACAGGGACAACGCGATTGCTCTCCCCATGGAGTTCACAGAGTACAAACTCCCCCACTGAGGGGCGGAGGCTCGGGCTTGGTCGGGAGGACTGATGCGTTCCCGGACGGGTGTTGAGCTTGGTCGGGTGACTGAAGCGTTCCCGGACGGGTGTTGGGCTTGGTCGGGGGGGGGGGGTGGCTGAAGCGTTCCCGGGTGGGTGGTGGGCTTGGTCGGGGGGACTGATGCTTCCCGGACGGGTGTTGGGCTTGGTCGGGGGGGGGGGGGGGGCTGAAGCGTTCCCGGGTGGGTGGTGGGCTTGGTTGGGGGGCTGCCATAGCCACAGCGAGGGCAGCCTCCATGGGATCCACACCAGTAAACATTGTTTTATCTGGAAGGAATTGGAGAAGGAGAGTTAGACATTCAGTTACGGCTTCTATCCCGGAACCCTCATATCCCCCAAGCCTCCTCCACCCTGACCTTGACTGTCCCGCCTGCTCTCAGAGTGGCATCCAGCGAGCCAGTTGTGCTGGCAAACCATGCTCTGCACACTCACCCCTGGCCACATCAGGAGCCCCTAGACCACAGACCTCTGTCAGAAACATTAGGGAGGCCGTGCTCAGCTGCCCTTCACTCATCAAAACACTTATCCTTTTGCCGCGAGTGTATCCTCCATGGTGAAGTCCTGCTCTTTACTGTTTGATTATTGACAGCTGCTGCTATGGAGCTGATGCTCCTAGAGTCCAGGCACACACTTCTGACATCCAAGGTTGCTGGACATGCAGTGCGCTAATCGGCCTCTGAGGCATGGCACCTGTGCTTTCAAGGAGGCACTTGAGAGTTCAGGAGCGTGAGATGCTCTCACAACTAACAAGACTAATTCCTCATTTGAAATAGCCTTCAGCTATGATGCTAGAGGCTGCTCACAGTCAAAGGGAGTCAAATTGACTTTCAGGAGAGAAGCTGCAACAGGGATTTGTCCTGTAAGAGTTTGGGAGGACAGATGAGCTGCAGCTGTGGCTGTCCCTGTTATGGATCTCCACAATATTTGAAGATGTCTCGAAGGCCTTACAGACTCCAAGCCCCCCCCCCGGACCAGGGGCGGCCCTGACCTGGAACACTTCAGCCCCCTATCAAGCCCAACCCCCCTGAAGGGCCCCCCAACCACCCCACCCCCGAGCACTGCCTCCACCTGATGTGCATCAGCAGCTGTGTGGTACTCACCAGATTGTGCCCCCGAAGGCTGTCCACTCTGAAGTCAACCACTGAGGTGTGTCTCTACGCTGTTGGAAGGTGCAGGTGACAACTGGGGTACATCACCGGTGGTCTCCTCGGTGCTCTTTCTGAGGTGTTCTTTTGGGTGGCGGAGGGGAACATGACTGTAAATGGCCCGGCCTCATCACATGGATGCCCTGCAAGACAATGGACATGTGGTCAGTGAGTGGGAAGGATCATTTTGTCTGACATGAACAACTCACTTGAAACAGGTCATCTGAGTGAAAGGGCAATGGATCCTCAACTCTTTACTTTGCTGTTGGTGACTGTTCTTTCCTCAGACAACCCCACAATTTCCAGGACCTGTTCCTCATGGGGAGACTCTTTCCCCCATCTTGGCTCTTTCATGCTTATTATGGGCTATCTTCTCCTGCACGGTCAAAGAGAGGACATTGTGAGCTGCACACTTGATGGGTCGGGGGGGTCTATAGCAGGTGGCATGTGTGGACACCACACCTCGACATGAAGGGGTTTTGCTGGTGGGTCCTGGGGGTTCTGAGGAAAATGCTTGAAGATCGGATGAGGGGAGGGAGGAGGATGGTTTGAGAATTTGAGGAGCGGCAGGCGGAACTGATGCAAGGAGAGAGGTGGTAACTTACCCTTGCAGCTCATTGGAGGTCGTTAGTCTTCTTCCCACATTGGTCAGTGGTCCTCCAGGTCTTACTGCCCACTCATAGCCGCTGCTACTGCCTCCCAGGCGACATTGCCAACCCTGCTGCTGGTTCTCTGAACCCCTTGGGGGAACAGGGTGTCTTGCCTCTCATCCACACCTTTGAGAAGCCGTCACATTGGCATCTCCAAAGCGAGGAGCAGGTCTGTGCGCTGCCATGCTTGTGTGTTGATTGGGAGTGAGTGGTGAGTGGGCCTTTTTAAAGCAGCTCCCCCTTGTTAGCGGTGAGCAGCTGAGGCACGAGTCAGGTGAATCAGAGGAAGAGGGAGTCTATAATGTTGAGATTCTCATGGGGGCTCATTTTTGGCACTAAGTGCCGCTGAATACTGGCTGCGATATCGACAACATGGTCGACGTGAAACTCCCAGACAAACGCACCCAAAACTGGACTTTAAATTTTGTCTACTGAATCGTGTCCTTTATCTCTTAGTCAGAATATTAAAATAATATTTATCTTTCATCATCCTGTCAAGCATAATAACTGCTACAGGATTTACATAAGTATTTCACTCTGACAGTGTGTAATCACTTGTAAACTACAATTAGAACAATTTTTCAAAAATCAGAAGGGCGAGGGCAGCACGGTGGCACAGTGGTTAGCACTGCTGCCTCACGGCGCTGAGGTCCCAGGTTCGATCCCGGCTCTGGGTCACTGTCCGTGTGGAGTTTGCACATTCTCCCCGTGTTTGCGTGGGTTTCGCCCCCACAACCCAAATATGTGCAGGGTGGGTGGATTGGCCACGCTAAATTGCCCCTTAATTGGAAAAAATAATTGGGTACTCTAAATTTTTTTTTTTAAATCAGAAGGGCAAAATAGAGTAACTTATTTATGGTTAGGTTGAGATCCCCGAACGTACCTGGAGATATCAAAATTTTCAGTGAACTCATCTCACATTGAACAATCTATGAAACACAAACCTTATTTATACTTGTGCAAAAACTATTATAATAATAATTTTTTGTTTTTTTTAAATAAATTTAGAGTACCCAATTATTTTTTCCAATTAAGGGGCAATTTAGTGTGGCCAATCCACCTATCCTGCACATCTTTGGGGTATTCTCCCCTACCCGGCGGGGCGGGCGCAGAGGAGTGGCGTGAACCACTCCGGCGTCGGGCCGCCCGGAAGGTGTGGAATCCACCGCACATTTAGGGGCTAGGCCGGCGGCGGCGGGGTTGGCCCCGCGCCAGCCGGCGCGGAAGAGCTTGGCGCCGCGCAAACCGGCGCCGGAGGGCCTCCACCGGCCGGCACGAGTTGGCGCATGCGCGGGAGCACCAGCTTGTGCTGACGTCATCCCAGTGCATGCGCAGGGGGATTCTTCTCCCCGCGGCCATGGCGGAGGTTGACAGCAGCCAGCGCGGAGGGAAAGAATGCCCCCACGGCACAGGCCCGCCCGCGGATCGGTGGGTCCCGATCGCGGGCCAGGCCACCGTGGGGGGCACCCCCCGGGGCCAGATCACCCCGCACCGCCCCGAGGACTCTGCAGGCCGCCTGTAGAACCAGGTCCCGCCGGTACGGACCTGGTTTGATTTACGCCGGTAGGACCAGCCGAAAACAAGCGGCCGCTTGGCCCATCGCGGGCCGGAGAATCGCCGGGGTGGCCGCTGCCAACGGCCCCCGACCGGCGAGGAGCGATTCCCCGCTGAAACCCTGGCGCCGAATTCGGCAGCCGGCGTCGGGGCGGGATTCACGCCGCCCCTCGGCGATTCTCCGACCCGGCGGGGGAGTCGGAGAATCCTGCCCCTCATCTTGTCTTCCACTCTTTATAATCTTGCAGGTGTTCTATACATAGAACTTGGGCCTAAACCACAACCTCTCAATCAAAAATCATTCAGAGGTGCCCAGGTATACCACTATAAGTAAGGTAAAAGTAACAAAGAATCATTCAGACTCAAAACATGAACTCTGTTCTCTGTCCACAGATGCTGGCCAGAATTCTCTGGTTGTTGGTATTCCCTGCTCCCGCCGGCATTGCACAACTGCCGCGGGTTTCCCAGCAGCGTGGGGTGGCTTCAATGGAAAACCCCATTGACAAGCGGTGAGTAGAGAATCCCGCTGCCAGGGAACGGTATACTGCCAAGAAATACGTGACTGGGGGAGCGGAGAATTCGGCCCTGTCAGACCCACTGAGAATTTCCAGCATTTTCTCTTTTTTGCCCATAAGTGAGGTCTTGTGGCACAGTGGGTAACACACTTGCCCCTGAGCCAGAAGCTGCAGGTTTGAGTCCCATCCAGGAATTGACAGCCAAGGAAGGTTCATGGCACACATACATAACGTGGCCAAACAGGTTGAGCATTAACCTGCAAATCCTACCAACACAGGCCAAAGGCAGATGGTAAGGATAGGAAAGATCCCTGGTCAGCCAGGAAATAAAGTTGGAGCATCCATCATCACTTCACACACATAGCTCAAGACTACAACATGCATGTAAAAGTGCTGATTGCCATAGCAACTGACTCCCTGAGTGGACTGTAACACAACACCACAATTAGTATGCTTATGAAAGGCACCGATGTGTGCCTAGTAATACAGCAAAAATTGATCATAAAACAGTCAAAACAAGGAAGTTCTGCAACTTGCAGCCAGTTAGCATAAGTTAAATTGTCACCCTTCATCTGTCTAAATCCAATTTATGATTGGAGCTAATCATGATTCGAACCTGGTCACTCTATGCTCATGAAGAACCCAGTTAACAAGGGTTTCTGAAGAAAAGTCATACAGACTCGAAACATTAATTCTATTTCTCGCTTCACAGATGCTGCCAGGCCTGCTGAGTTTTCCAGCGTTTTCAGTTTTTGTTTCAGATTCCCAGCATCTGCAGTATTTCACCTTTATTTCAATAAAGCAGTTAAATTAAACAGAGTTAAGTGCTTTCAGTTTCTAGCTGACCACTTCAAAATCACTCAACCGTGAAGGGAGATGATTGGCAAACACTTAATTCTGTTTGAAGTGGTCCAGGAGTTGTAAATCAAAGCTTGATGTTTAAAAACATTGTGGTGAGGCCACATCAGAATTACTCAACCATGAAGGAAGAATGGAACAATGCTGACAGCTGGGGTGTGTGGAAGCTCTCAATCACAGCTTAGCAAAATCAATATTAAAGAGAAATTAATGAATGGCTTGCAGATCAAAGATCTGAAAAGGTTTAAACCTCGTTGACTGGATTTCTCTTTCCAGGAATTGAGAGGTGCTGCTTCTCGTGTCTGAGCCAGCAGGTGTATTGCTCAGGTAAGTGTTAAAACAGTGATTGTTTTCACTGCCTCTGTCTGGATTGCTCTCTAGCTTCCTGAAAGGGTCTCTTTGCTGAGGGGCTTCTAGACAGGGGTTTCTTTGCTGAGGGGCTTCTAGTCAGGGGTTTCTTTGCTGAGGGGCTTCTAGTCAGGGGTTTCTTTGCTGAGGGGCTTCTATACAGGGGTTTCTTTGCTGAGGGGCTTCTAGACAGGGGTTTCTTTTCTGGGGCGTCTGTGGCGGGAGTCTCGTTATTTAGAGGAGGGTGGAAGTCAGGTCATCCGTTTTCAGAGACCAGTGCTAGTTCGTGCCAGCATGATGGCTCATTTAATTGTTATCTGGATCATGCCCAGCGAGGGCGCCGCAGGTCAGGTGCATCGCATGCAGCTTGGCATCTGTGCAAAATCCATTTTTGGCCTCTCCCACTATGCGCCTGACGCAACGGGATCAGCAACTCGGTGGGAAAATTGCACCCTTTATATTTGTGTTTTCTTCCTTCCAATCAGCTCCAGAGATATTATTCACTGATTGAAACATCTGGAACAATCCTATTTTCCATTTCTGTAGTCACACTTCTTCAAAATGTATTCATAGATGTAAGTGTTGCTGGCAATGCAAGCATGTAATGCCCATCCCGAATAATCATTGATGGTGAACCACCTTCTAGAACTGCTGCAGTCCATGTGATGTAGACTAATCCCCAGTGGAGGGAGTTACAGCATTTTAACCCAGCGACAGCAAAGGAGTGGTGATACAGTTCAACATCAGAGTGACCTTTTACTTTGAGCGGAACTTGCAGGTGGTGGTGTTCCTCTGCATTTGTTGCCCCTGTCCTTGCAGATAGTAGAGGTGGCGGGGTTAGAAGAAGGTGCTATTGATGTAATCTAGGCGAGTTACTGCAGTGCACCTTGTAAATAGTACACACCACTGCCACAGTCGATGGTTGGAAGATGGAGAGAACTTTTAATGTCCTTTATTCTAGTTACTGTATAGTTTCTCAGGTGTTGTTGGACTCATCTAGGCAAGCAGAGAGTAGTCTATTACACTGTTGATTTGTGCCTTATGGGTGGAGCACAGGCAAGGTGGCACAGTGCCAGGGAATCAGGATCAAATCCAGCTGGGTCTGTGTGGAGTTTGCACATTCTTCCAGTGTCTGCGTGAGTTTCCTCCAGGTACTCTGGTTTTCACCCACAGTCCAAAGATGTGCAGGTTAGGTGAATTGGACATGCTAAAATTTCCCTTTAATGTCCAGGGATGTGCAGGTTAGGTGGGGTTATGAGGATTGGACCTCAATTGGGGGGGTGGGGGGTCAGAGGGTTGATGAAGACTCAATTAGCTGAATGGCCTCTATCTGCACTATAGGGATTTTATTCTCTGGTTCAGGGAATCCAAGAGGAAAGTTGCTTGCATTGTCTCTGACCACCCTTGCAGCCACAGTAGATGGCTTAGACCTAGTTCCTTTGATTAGCCATTTAAGACTGACCCCCTCTCCTGCAAGTAGCCCTCATCTCCCCAAAGAAACACATATCCAGCTGGATGCTGCTGGACCCTCTGAGCTCTGGAAGCAGAAGAGCTGAATTGTGAATTTTCTGCCAGGCAGCAAATGTTCAGGTTATTTGCATGTTCTCCCAGTGCCTGAGTGGGTTCCTCCGGATGCTCCGGTTTCCTGCCACAGTCCCGAAAGACATGCTGTTAGGAAATTTGGACATTCTAAATTCCCCCCGTCTACCCGAACAGGCGCCGGAATGCAGCGACCAGGGGCTTTTCACAGTAACTTCATTGCAGTGTTAAAGATTGTTATTATTATGTTTGTAAGATAACCAATCATTTTTTTTTGCATGGTTTTTTGAGAAGCATGTTACCCAAAAACAACCTGTTTATCCTTTCCATTCTCATTCTTTTCAGTGATAATGTATCATCAGCGTTGGTTGTTCCTTAATTAAACAATGATGTCTACTCACGGTTGTGAGTTTCTGCCATGGTCTTCATGTGACTGAGCAGACTGATTCTCGACCTGCATATCTTTGGACACATGGGTCAGGATGTCCCATGGGGTAGTGGGATCTGGTGTGCAGGATTTGCTTCCTTTTTTTCTCCTCTGCTGCCATTCTGGTTTCGCACAAGGCTAAATTGCTGGCTTTGAAAGCAGACCAAGGCAGGCCAGCAGCATGGTTCAATTCCCGTACCAGCGTCCCCGAACAGGCGGAATGTGGAGACTAGGGGCTTTTCACAGTAACTTCATTTGAAGCCTACTTGTGACAATAAGCGATTTTCATTTCATTTCATTCTGCCTTATCATTAAGATGTCATAACTCAAAATGTGACACAGCTTAAAGGACAGGTTATCGTCATTCTGAATGATTCGTAGAAAGTTCCATCCAGTCATTAATGTGAATGCTTCTCTACTTCAAGGGGAACTTCAGAGCATCTTTTAAGTGTTTTCTTTGTCTTCCTCTGAAATGTTGGCAATTTCAGAGTTGAGGAAACAGGGGCGGGATTCTCCAATATCGGCGCGATGTCCGCTGACCGGCGGCAAAAACGGCGCAAAACAGTCCGGCATTGCGCCGCCCCAAAGGTGCGGAAGTCTCCGCATCTTGAGTGGCCGAGCCCTCACCTTGAGGGGCTAGGCCCGAACTGGACTGATTTCCGCCCCGCCAGCTGGCGGGAAAGGCCTTTGGTGCCCCACCAGCTGGCGCGAAACTGACTTTGCCGGGCGGTGCATGCGCGGGAGCGTCAGCGACCGCTCACGGCATCTCCGCGCATGCGCAATGGAGGGGGTCTCTTCCGCCTCCGCCATGGTGGAGACCATGGCGAAGGCGGAAGGAAAAGAGTGCCCCCACGGCACAGGCCCGCCTGCGGATCGGTGGGCCCCGATCGCGGGTCAGGCCACAGTGGGGGCACCCCCCGGGGCCAGATCGCCCCACACCCCCCCCTAGGACCCCGGAGCCCGCCCGCGCCGCCGTGTCCCGCCGTCCCAAAAGTGGTTCAATCCACGCCGGCGGGCGAGGGTTGACAGCGGCGGGACTTCGGCCCATCGCGGGCCGGAGAATCGCCGGGGGGGGCGCCAACCGGCTCGGCGCGATTCCCGCCCCCGCCGAATATCCGGTGCCGAGGAATTCGGCAACCGGCGGGGGCGGGATTCACGCCAGCCCCCGGCGATTCTCCGACCCGGCGGGGGGGGTCGGAGAATCCCGCCCCAGGATCTGATGGGCCAGACAGCTTTCGGCCAACCGACCAGTATCCAGTCCATTGGAGTTGTTTTTGCAAGAGATTTGCTTGAATGCTTGTGGAGCCGGTCTCAAGAATGTCACCAATGTTTGATGGTTTTCCCATTGAATCCAGAGGATGCAGCAGAGGCATTGCAGATGGAATTACTCTTGCACAATCTACCACAATTAACATGAAAGTAATTTCTGTGTCACCTGTTATACAACACTCTTTTAAAAAAATATATATAAATTTAGAATATCCAATTAATTTTTTTCCAATTAAGGGGCAATTTAGCGTGGCCAATCCACCTACCCTGCACATCTTTGGGTTGTGGGGGTGAAACCCACGCAAACACGGGGAGAATGTGCAAACTCCACACGAACAGTGACTCAGAGCCGGGACCAAACCTGGGACCTCGGCGCAGTGAGGCAGCAATGCTATATACAGCACTCTTTACTCCTGAACTCACATTTTAAAAAAATTCATGTTTTTATTGATTTTGCATTTAACATGTAACAACATTGCTTAATTAAGATTTAAATAATACAAAAGAAAAGAGAACCAAAGATTCAAAGGCAACACACAGTATAAAACAAAACAAAACGGGGAGAACAAAGTGATCCGGTGTAAATACACAGGAAACCTATCTATGCACAGATTTGTGGTCTGTTAGCATTAGGCCCTCAGTAATGGGTTATCCTAACTGCACTATTTCATTATTTACACGTGGCCCCATGGTATTAAAACATACCAGGGGTTTATTTGGGTCACCCAGGTGTGCCCTCTTGTTGTTGCTGTGGATGTCCCCCTGGGTTCTCTACCCTTCAATGCTCTTTGGTCCCTCTGCCCTGCCTCCCCTGTGCTCTGGGTGGTGTCTTCCCATTTCCCTTTTCAGGTCCCAATTCCCCTCCCTTCTCTTCATCTTTTTTTTAAATTAAATATTTTATTGAAAATTTTTGGTCAACCAACACAGTACATTGTGCATCCTTTACACAATATTATAACAACACAAATAACAATGACCTATTTTATAAACAAAAAATGAATAAATAATAAATAACAAAAATGAAAACTAGCCCTAATTGGCAACTGCCTTGTCACAAGTAACACTCTCCAAAAATATAATTTAACAGTCCAATATATAATTATCTGTAGCAACGACCTATACATACTATCCAGTATATATTAACAACCCTGAGAGTCCTTCTGGTTCCTCTCCAACCCCCCCCCCCCCCCCCGATCCTGGGCTGCTGCTGCTGCCTTCTTCCCCCCCCCGCCCCCCCCGATACTGGGCTGCTGCTGCTGCCTTCTTTTTCCCATTCCGTCTATCTTTCTGCGAGGTATTCGACGGACGGTTGCCACCGCCTGGTGAACCCTTGAGCCGACCCCCTTAGGACGAACTTAATCCGCTCTAGCTTTATAAACCCCGCCATGTCATTTATCCAGGTCTCCACCCCCGGGGGCTGGGCTTCTTTCCACATTAGCAATATCCTGCGCCGGGCTACTAGGGACGCAAAGGCCAAAACATCGGCCTCTCTCGCCTCCTGCACTCCCGGCTCTTGTGCAACCCCAAATATAGCCAACCCCCAGCTTGGTTCGACCCGGACTCCTACTACTTTTGAAAGCACCTTTGTCACCCCCATCCAAAACCCCTGTAGTGCCGGGCATGACCAAAACATATGGGTATGATTCGCTGGGCTTCTCGAGCACCTCGCACACCTATCCTCCACCCCAAAAAATTTACTGAGCCGTGCTCCAGTCATATGTGCCCTGTGTAATACCTTAAACTGAATCAGGCTTAGCCTGGCACACGAGGACGACGAGTTTACCCTGCTTAGGGCATCTGCCCACAGCCCCTCCTCGATCTCCTCCCCCAGCTCTTCTTCCCATTTCCCTTTTAGTTCATCTACCATAGTCTCCCCTTCGTCCCTCATTTCCCTATATATATCTGACACCTTACCATCCCCCACCCATGTCTTTGAGATCACTCTGTCCTGCACCTCTTGTGTCGGGAGCTGTGGGAATTCCCTCACCTGTTGCCTCGCAAAAGCCCTCAGTTGCATATACCTGAATGCATTCCCTTGGGGCAACCCATATTTCTCGGTCAGCGCTCCCAGACTCGCGAACTTCCCATCCACAAACCGATCTTTCAGTTGCTTTATTCCTGCTCTTTCCCATCCATTCCCCCCGGGGCAAACCTATGATTGTTTCTTATCGGGGACCCCCCCCCCAAGGCTCCAGTCTTTCCCCTATGCCGTCTCCACTGTCCCCAAATCTTCAGTGTAGCCACCACCACCGGGCTTGTGGTGTAGTTCCTCGGTGAGAACGGCAATGGGGCTGTCACCATAGCCTGTAGGCTAGTCCCCCTACAGGACGCCCTCTCTAATCTCTTCCACGCCGCTCCCTCCTCCTCTCCCATCCACTTACTCACCATTGAAATATTAGCGGCCCAATAATACTCACTTAGGCTCGGTAGTGCCAGCCCCCCCCTATCCCTGCTACGCTGTAAGAATCCCTTCTCACTCTCGGGGTCTTCCCGGCCCACACAAAACCCATGATGCTCTTTTCAATCCTTTTGAAAAAAGCCTTCGTGATCACCACCGGGAGGCACTGAAACACAAAGAGGAATCTCGGGAGGACCACCATCTTAACCGCCTGCACCCTCCCTGCCAGTGACAGGGATACCATATCCCATCTCTTGAAATCCTCCTCCATCTGTTCCACCAACCGCGTTAAATTTAACCTATGCAATGTGCCCCAATTCTTAGCTATCTGGATCCCCAGGTAACGAAAGTCCCTTGTTACCTTCCTCAACGGTAGGTCCTCTATTTCTCTACTCTGCTCCCCTGGATGCACCACAAACAACTCACTTTTCCCCATGTTCAATTTATACCCTGAAAAATCCCCAAACTCCCCAAGTATCCGCATTATTTCTGGCATCCCCTCCGCCGGGTCCGCCACGTATAGTAGCAAATCGTCCGCATACAAAGATACCCGGTGTTCTTCTCCTCCCCTAAGTACTCCCCTCCACTTCTTGGAACCCCTCAACGCTATCGCCAGGGGCTCAATCGCCAGTGCAAACAATAATGGGGACAGAGGGCATCCCTGCCTTGTCCCTCTATGGAGCCGAAAATATGCAGATCCCCGTCCATTCGTGACCACGCTCGCCACTGGGGCCCTATACAACAGCTGCACCCATCTAACATACCCCTCTCCAAAACCAAATCTCCTCAACACCTCCCACAAATAATCCCACTCCACTCTATCAAATGCTTTCTCGGCATCCATCGCCACTACTATCTCCGTTTCTCCCTATGGTGGGGCCATCATCATTACCCCTAACAACCTCCATATATTCGTGTTCAGCTGTCTCCCCTTCACAAACCCAGTTTGGTCCTCGTGGACCACCCCCGGGACACATTCCTCTATTCTCATTGCCATTACCTTGGCCAGGACCGTGGCATCTACATTTAGGAGGGAAATAGGTCTATAGGACCCGCATTGTAGCGGGTCCTTTTCCTTCTTTAAGAGAAGCGATATCGTTGCTTCAGACATAGTCGGGGGCAGTTGTCCCCTTTCCTTTGCCTCATTAAAGGTCCTCGTCAGTACCGGGGCGAGCAAGTCCACATATTTTCTATAGAATTCGACTGGGAATCCATCCGGTCCCAGGGCCTTTCCCGCCTGCATGCTCCTAATTCCTTTCACCACTTCTTCTACCTCGATCTGTGCTCCCATTCCCACCCTTTCCTGCTCTTCCACCTTGGGACATTCCAGCCGATCCAAGAAGCCCATCATTCTCTCCCTCCCATCCGGGGGTTGAGCTTCATATAATTTTTTATAAAATGTCTTGAACACTCCATTCACTCTCTCCGCTCCCCGCTCCATCTCTCCTTCCTCATCCCTCACTCCCCCTATTTCCCTCGCTGCTCCCCTTTTCCTCAATTGGTGGGCCAGCAACCTGCTCGCCTTCTCCCCATATTCGTACTGTACACCCTGTGCCTTCCTCCATTGTGCCTCTGCAGTGCCCGTAGTCAGCAAGTCAAATTCTACATGTAGCCTTTGCCTTTCCCTGTACAGTCCCTCCTCCGGTGCTTCCGTATATTGTCTGTCCACCCTCAAAAGTTCTTGCAGCAACCGCTCCCGTTCCTTACTCTCCTGCTTCCCTTTATGTGCCCTTATTGATATCAGCTCCCCTCTAACCACCGCCTTCAACGCCTCCCAGACCACTCCCACCTGGACTTCCCCATTATCATTGAGTTCCAAGTACTTTTCAATGCACCCCCTCACCCTTAGACACACCCCCTCATCTGCCATTAGTCCCATGTCCATTCTCCAGGGTGGGCGCCCTCCTGTTTCCTCCCCTATCTCCAAGTCCACCCAGTGTGGAGCGTGATCCGAAATGGCTATAGCCGTATACTCCGTTCCCCTCACCTTCGGGATCAATGCCCTACCCAGCACAAAAAAGTCTATTCGCGAGTAGACTTTATGGACATAGGAGAAAAACGAGAACTCCTTACTCCTAGGTCTGCTAAATCTCCACGGGTCTACACCTCCCATCTGCTCCATAAAATCTTTAAGTACCTTGGCTGCTGCCGGCCTCCTTCCAGTCCTGGACTTCGACCTATCCAGCCCTGGTTCCAACACCGTATTAAAATCTTCCCCCATTATCAGCTTTCCCATCTCTAGGTCCGGAATGCGTCCTAGCATCCGCCTCATAAAATTGGCATCATCCCAGTTCGGGGCATATACGTTTACCAAAACCACCGTCTCCCCCTGTAGTTTGCCACTCACCATCACGTATCTGCCCCCGTTATCCGCCACTATAGTCTTTGCCTCGAACATTACCCGCTTCCCGACTAATATAGCCACCCCCCTGTTTTTCGCATCTAGCCCCGAATGGAACACCTGCCCCACCCATCCTTTGCGTAGCCTAACCTGGTCTATCAGTTTCAGGTGCGTTTCCTGTAACATAACCACATCTGCCTTAAGTTTCTTAAGGTGTGCGAGTACCCGTGCCCTCTTTATCGGCCCGTTCAGCCCTCTCACGTTCCACGTGATCAGCCGAGTTGGGGGGCTTCCTACCCCCCCCCCCTTGTCGATTAGCCATCACCTTTTTCCAGCTCCTCACCCGGTTCCCACGCAGCTGTATCTCCCCCAGGCGGTGCCCCCCCGCCCATCCTCTCCCATACCAGCTCCCCCCTCTCCCCAGCAGCAGCAACCCAGTAATTCCCCCTCCCACCCCCCCCCCCCCCCCGCTAGATCCCCCGCTAGCGTAATTACTCCCCCCATGTTGCTCCCAGAAGTCAGCAAACTCTGGCCGACCTCGGCTTCCCCCCGTGACCTCGGCTCGCACCGTGCGACGCCCCCTCCTTCCTGCTTCTCTATTCCCGCCATGATTATCATAGCGCGGGAACCAAGCCCGCGCTTCTCCCTTGGCCCCGCCCCCAATGGCCAACGCCCCATCTCCTCCACCTCCCCTCCTCCCCCCATCACCACCTGTGGGAGAGAGAAAAGTTACCACATCGCAGGATTAGTACATAAAACCCCTCTTTGCCCCCCACATTCGCCCCACCACTTTGTTCGAACGTTCTTTTTAATAACCCGCTCATTCCAGTTTTTCTTCCACAATAAAAGTCCACGCTTCATGCGCCGTCTCAAAATAGTGGTGCCTCCCTCGATATGTGACCCACAGTCTTGCCGGTTGCAGCATTCCAAATTTTATCTTCTTTTTATGAAGCACCGCCTTGGCCCGATTAAAGCTCGCCCTCCTTCTCGCCACCTCCGCACTCCAGTCTTGATAAACGCGGATTACCGCGTTCTCCCATTTACTGCTCCGAGTTTTCTTCGCCCATCTAAGGACCATTTCTCTATCCTTAAAACGGAGGAATCTCACCACTATGGCTCTGGGAATTTCTCCTGCTCTCGGTCCTCGCGGCATCACTCGGTATGCTCCCTCCACCTCCAACGGACCCGCCGGGGCCTCCGCTCCCATTAACGAGTGCAGCATCGTGCTCACATATGCCCCGACGTCCGCTCCCTCCACACCTTCAGGAAGACCAAGAATCCTCAGGTTGTTCCTCCTTGCGTTGTTTTCCAGTTCCTCCAACCTTTCCACACATCGTTTCTGATGTGCCTCCTGCGTCTCCGTCTTCACCACCAGGCCCTGTATGTCGTCCTTTTTCTCGGCTGCCTTTGCCTTCACGACCCGAAGCTCCCGCTCCTGGGTCTTTTGTTCCTCCTTTAGCCCTTCGATCGCCTGTAGTATCGGGGCCAACAGCTCTTTCTTCATTTTCTTTTTGATCTCTTCCACACAGCATTTCAAGAACTCTTGTTGTTCAGGGCCCCATGTTAAACTGCCACCTTCCGACGCCATCTTGGTTTTTGCTTGCCTTCCTTGCCGCTGTTCTAAAGGATCCACTGCAATCTGGCCACTTTCTCCTCCTTTTTCCATCCGTATCCAGGGGGGATTCCCTTCTGGTTTACCTCACAGTGTTTTTAGCCGTCAAAATTGCCGTTGGGGCTCCTATCAAGAGCCCAAAAGTCCGTTTCACCGGGAGCTGCCGAAACGTGCGACTCAGCTGGTCATCGCCGCACCCGGAAGTCTCCTTCTCTTCATCTTTTATCTGTTTCGGTCCCCCTCCTCCCCTTCCTGCTTCTCCTCCTCCTTATCCTCAAACAGGTTGCTAAATTGCTTCCATGTATTGTGGACGCCCTCCTCCGACCCTCTGACAGTGAATTTTATCTTTTTCAATTTGAGGAATTCTGCTAAGGCGGACAACCAGACTCAAGCCGAGCAGGAGTCTCTGGCAGGCGATTAGGGAGGCAAAAGAAAGGGCGTCTGCCCCTCTCCCAGAAAGAGCTCTGGCTGTTTCAATACCCCGAAGACCACCACTAATGGGCATGGCTCCACCCTTACACCCACAACCTCGGACATGGCCTCAAAAAAGGCGATCCAGTACCCAACAAGTCTTGCACATGTAGTTGGCCGGGCCTGCCTTGTACTGTTCTCATTTCTTCTCCAACTCCAGAAAAAAACGCTCATGTGTGTTCTGGTCAAAAGCGCCCTGTGCTCTACCTTTAGCTGCATTAGGCTCAGACCTGCGCAGTGCTTCGATTCAGAGACCTCCCCTATCTCCATGCCTAGTTTCTCCTCCCATTTTTCCCTTGTTTCGTCCAGCGGTGACTGTATCTCCACCAGTAGATGCCCCTATATGTCAGCGCAGTTAGAAGTCTGTCCAGTAGGCAGCACGGTGGTGCAGTGGTTAGCACTGCTGCCTGACAGCACCGAGAACGGTTCAGTCCCGGCTCCGGGTCACTATCCATGTGGAGTTTGCACGTTCTCCCCGTTTTTGCATGCATCTCACCCCCACAACCCAAAGATGTGCAGGCTAGGTGGATTGGCCACGCTAAATTGCCTCTTAATTGGAAACAAATAATTGGGTACTCTAAATTTTGATTTTAAAAAAGTCTGCCCAGTAGGGAGTGCCCTGGTAGCTGGGGGAACGTTGCTGTCTCTTTGCAAAGGAAGTTCCTTAGTTGCATATATCGCAACTTGTTCCCTTTTGGGAGTTGTAGCTTGTCTGTCAGTTCCCCCAGGGTCACTATCCTGCCGTCTATATATAGATCCCCTACCATCAGTATCGCCTTGTCCTGGCTCCATCTTTTAAAGTAGGAGTCCATTGTCACCGGGGTGAATTTATGGTTCTTGCAGATGGGGGCCATGGCGGACACTGCTACCAGTCCGTATCGGTACCTTAGTTGGTTCCATGCTTTAAGTGTGATCACCACCACTGTTTTTTTTGTGTTCTTGCCTGGGGGTGGGGGCTCCCTCTGCGGTGGCTGACCAGTGGTAGAGTTGGAGGTTCGGAAGGGCCAGGCCCAGGCCCCCCCCCCCCACCCCCATGGTTCTCCTTCTTTGTAAGATGCTCTTGCACTTGCTGCCGGGAGAGGAGGTGGAAGCAGGGACGATAGTGATGTTTAAGGGGTGTCTTGCCAAATACATGAATAGGATGGGAATAGAGGGATACGGAGCCTGGAAGTGTAGAAGATTTTAATTTAGACGAGCAGCATAGCCAGTGCAGGCTTGGAGGGCCGAAGTGCCTGTTCCTGTGCTGTACGTTTCTTTGCTCTTTGTTCTTTGCAGATCCTCGGGTTCCTTCACCCTCCACACAAACGTCATGATTGATTTGTCTAATTTAGTGAAGGTGGCTTTGGGGATGAAGATCGGGAGGGACCTGAATAGGAAGTGGAATCTGGGCAGCACGTTCATCTTGATCATCTGCACTCTCCCCACCATGGAGAGCGGGAGTGAGTCCCACCTTTGCAGGTCCCCTTTTACTCCCTCCATCAGGCTCGACAGGTTCCATTTGTGGATCCGTGTCCCGTCGTGGGCTATTTGGATTCTCAAGTATCAGAATTTGGTTTGGGCCAGCTTCAACGGCCAGTTTCCCAGCTCTGGTTTCTCCCTTTGCGGGTTCACGGGAACTATTTCGCTCTTGCTCAGGTTGAGTCTGTAACCTGAGAAGGCTCCGAACTCCCTGAGGAATTCCATTATTCCTCCCATGCTGGCCAGTGGGTTCAAGACGTAGAATCATAGAATTTACAGTGCAGAAGGAGGCCATTCGGCCCATCGAATCTGCACCAGCTCTTTGAAAGAGCACCCTACCCAAGCCCACACCTCCACCCTATCTCCATAACCCAGTAACCCCACCCATCACTAAGGGCAATTTTGGACACTAAGGGCAATTTAGCATGGCCAATCCACCTAACCACCTAGAGGAGCAGGTCATCCATATAGAGTGAGACTCTGTGCTCTCAGTCTCCCCTCTGGATGCCTACTCCGCCCCTTCGCTGATCGGAGAGCGATGGCCAGTGGCTCAACTGCCAAGGCAAATAGCAGTGGGGACAAGAACATCCCTGTCTCATGCCTCTGTGCAGCCGGAAGTATTCAGAGCTGGTGGCGTTTGTCTGTACACTCGCCAAGGGGCGCTGTACAGTAGTTTCACCCATGAGGTGAAGCCTGGCCCAAACCCAAACTGTTCTATTACCTCAATGAGGTACTTCTAGGTGACTTTGTCAAAGGCCTTCTCTGCCTCCAGGGAGATGATCACTTCTGGTGTCCCCTCCCCGGGTGGCATTATGGTCATGCTCAGCAGGCATCTGATGTTTGCCGTTCGTTGCCTGCCCTTGACAAAGCCCATCTGATCTTCCGCAACTACTCCTGGCACGCAACTCTGCAGTCGCCTCACCAGGGCCATCACTAGGACTTTGGCATCACTGTTTAGGAGTGAGATGAGCCTGTATGACCCAAACACCATTGGATCTTTGTCCTTTTTAGGGATCAGTGAGATTGAGGCCTGTGCCAGCGTGGGCGGCAGGGTTCCTCTCGATAGCAAGTCATTGAACATCTGCTGCAGGTGTCGGGCCTGTGCTGTCGTGAATTTTTCAAAGAAGTTCACCGGGAATGCGGATCCAGTGCTTTCCCCGACTGCATGGAGTTGATGCTCTCCATGACTTCTCTCAGTTCTAGTGGTGCTTCTAGTCCCTGTTTTCTTTCCACCCCACGACTGGTATGTCCTGTCCTTCGTGAAATTGTCTCACCTTTGGGTCCCTGAGGTGCCCAGGCCCCAGTGGTATGTTGCGAACACCTGGTTGATCTTATCTGGAGCCGTGGCCATTCTGCCGTTCCTATCTTTCACCTGCGCTATTTCCCTCATGACTGCCTGTTTTCTCAGCTGGTGAGCCAGCAGGCAGCTGGCCTTGTATCCATGTTCATAGAAGGTCCCCTGTGTCTGGCGGAGTTGGTGCACTGCTTTCCCAGTGGAGAGCTGATCAAATTCCATTTGTAATTTTTTAATCGGCGCCAGTAATTCCACGGTTTGGGCCATGGAGTACCACCGATCCACCTTCAATAAGGAGTCAATCAGCCCTTGCCTAGCCACCCTCTCCTTCCTGACCCCATGTGCCCTATATTATTTCGCCCTCATCACCGCCTTCAGCACCTCCCAGAATGTGGAGGGTGAGACCTTCCCATTCTGGTTGCAGGATACACATCCATCGATAGCTTGTGATAGTCTCTCGCAAAACGCCTTATCAGCGAGCAGAACTGTCTCCAGCCTCCATGTGGGGCCGGCCCATCTCCAACCTCACAGCCACGTAGTGCGGAGCATGGTCAGAGATTACTAATGCTGAGTATTCCACACTCACTACCCCTGGAAGCACTGCTTTACCCACTACAAGGAAGTCAACATGGGAGTATACCATGTGGACCTGGGAGAAGAGGGAGAACCTCCACGGGTCCAGCCCCTCCCCCGCTCCATAAAGACTTTCAGTTCCCTTGCCATTGACGATTGCCTCCCTGATTTGGGGCTGGATTTTTCCATCTTTGTGTCCGGTATGCAGTTGACATTTCCCCCCCATGATGAGTCGGGGGGAGTGTAGGTCGGGGATTTCCGCCATGGTCTTTTGATAAAGTCTGCGTCGTTCCAGAAGTCAGCCATACCCTCACCACATGGACATGCCTCTGCATGCCGAGAGCTGCGCCGCAGCAGCCCAGTCTCCTCTTACATCCATGTGCTCGCATATTCTCCAGTCTGGCGGCTCCCCTCCTGGAAGCATTTCCTCCTATTCTTCACCCTTATTTGGACCTCCCCTCCCTCCTTTCTCACTTCGATGTCTCTCTGCCTCACTCCCTTACCCTAGGATGTGGATGTGTTCATTCCCTTGAGCGCCAAGGACAGACAGAATAATAAAAAGAAAGAGCTTGATAAATGGTCCATGTATGTTCATTATTGCTGCCTTTCCAGTCTGTTTTTCTGAATGAATTTGTTTGCTTCTCCTGGTGTGTTGAAATAATACTCCTTGTTGTTGTATGTTATCCAGAGTCTTTCCAGGTACAGTATCCCAAACCGCACTTTGTTCTTAAATGGAGCCGCCTTAGCCCCGTTGGGCTCGGTCCGGCGCTTGGTCAGGTTAGCTCTCCTGATACATGCGGATTGCAAGCCCTTCCCATTTGCAGGACCGCATGCTGCTTGCCCAGTTCAAAATTCACTCTATGTCCTGAAATATGAGGAGCCTTGCAATGATTGCTCGTGGTAGTTCTCCTGTTTTGGGTCATTGTTGGGAATGACCTGTGGGCCCTATCCACATCTGGGGGCTTGGGAGAGCTTTCTCCCCTGCCCAGCTTCTCTAGCATCAGCGCTACAGATTCCATTGAGTTTGTGCTTTCCATGTGTTAGCTTCCGTCTGCTGTTGAATAAAGAGTCAAGAGTTCTGCTCCTTTCCCAAACACCTTTATTTCCCTTGAACACACTCTATACAAAACTCTATCACCACCACAAGTGCCACCTCCAACCCTTTGCATAACAGTGTCAATTATTGATACTTAACATCAATTTGACATGTAATTGGAATGTCTCTTAACCCATTCCTAACATTGGGCCCTCAGGTAGCCCAACAATCATGAGGCTCTGGTCGTGGAAGCTATTTTCCTGGTCCTCCACCTATCCCTTGAGCACTCGCTGGGCCACCACCAACCTTGCCACTTCTGTCTCAAGCGAAGTGATCCGTTCACTCTGGTCGGCGATTGCTTTTTCCAGTTCCTGCACTATCGCCTCCTGGGTCTCCAATCGCCCCTCCGTCCTCTCCAATAACTCTTTAAAGGGGGCCAAAGTGAATTCTATGGCTGCCTTCATGGTTACCAGGAGGTCTTTCTTAATGGAGTCCCTAAGTTTTAGGAACTCTTGTGCTAGGAGCTCCATCCACTGTTCCTTTGGTGGGAGGACCGGCGTTTGCGTTGGTGAAACCGCTTGATACACCATGTCCTGCTCTGCTTCACTCCTTGTGTCTGCAGCCTGGGTGTTACTCTCCTGCTCTTGCTGCTCTTACTATCTTTTCGGTTTCTTGGTTGACATGCAGGCATTTCCTCAGGTGGTTGCTCGTTTTAGGGTGGGGGGGGGGGGCTGAATGTCCAATTTCCAGGTAAAAAGGATCCAAGTTGAATTTTCTGGCGGAGAGCCAACATTCATGCGACTGTTCAGCACATTGCCCCCACCAGAAGTCTGAACTCATACATTTGACCATTTACAGCTGTCACAGTTACATGTAGTGGCCCCCCCATGGGGGGGAGAACCCCCCACGGGGAGGGGGGGTGGGGGGGGTTTGCAAAGAATAAAAAGAATGTTGGTATTCACCTGTAATAGGCACACCTATTGTTCTAACCTGTCTGCCTACAAATTAAAACGGCCACCTATCACCACAATTCATTTGTTAAGATTATCTAAAGCTGTTCAGCTCATTCACAGTTCATTAATCAGAAATGCAGTAACTATTTGACATGGTTTGAGATAAACATCACAATGCCACTTTTACTAACAATACAGGCTGGCTATCAGGAATGCTTCAATAATGGGGCAGTTGATCCTTGTTGAGTGACTATCTTATTGGTAGACAGGAGTCTTCACAATACTGGAATTTAGATGGAAATTTTACCATTTACATTTTAGAGTTTAGGGTGCTGCTAAAATAGAGGTTTAAACTATGCCTTTTAAAAGCGAGATTGCGCTAAAGAGTTTTTCAACAGGCTGAAAGCATTCTGAGCTGAAAGTCTCCCAGATGGCCTCTGAGGTTAAATTTATGCTACTTCAAGCTTTGTATTTGGTACAACATTAACATTGGAATGTTTGTTTTTGATGCTCTGTGTTTATTAAACATAAAATCCCTGCAGCTGTAAAAATGACAACACAAGCATATTAATTCCATCAAAACATTGCAACTCATATCATGCAAATTTGCAACAGACTGTTGCTGATGTAGACTGAGTACGTGCAAAGTAGACTTTAGACTGAAAGTGATTGTTAGTGATGATAGCAGACAATGTTGAAAGTATTAATGGGTTTTAAGTAAATGGGTTAAAGCCACCATTAAAATAGCAAAGGAATGCAGTAAAAACATGTCAGACATTCATCAGCTACAATTAATAGTACTAATTTCTAGCCATCTATTTCATAACAATTGCATGCCAGAATTTGCACACAATTTCTGCTGAAACCAGCAGAAAACTCTTTTTGAAACATATTTAAGCAATAAAATTCAGAATCCCACATCTACGAAGCAATAAATAGCTCCTGTGAGCTTAAATTAATGCCAATGTTAAAAAACGACGCTATTCACATTAGTTTTTGATGGGTACGCTGGGAAAGTCTGAAGTTTATTGCTATTATACTACTGCTATTAGACTGCATGTCAACATTTCCATGCAAAAAAAGTTTGCGATGTTTTTGGTTAATTGAGGGTAGTTATATAGGGATTGTCATCAACCTGGGAGTGAATATTACCAGTGATGTCCTACATTTTGTTGAATATAAAATGTCCTGGTGGAGCTAGGAGTCACAAGATCAGTGGCTAAATTTGATACAAGATTAACAACGGAGAATTTAAATATATGTAGGAATTGAGCAGATAGGTGGGAAGTTAAACTCAATGTTTAGCCAAACAAAGCTAAAGACACTTTGTTTGGGAAAAAAATCCTTACGATAACACTACAGCACTTCATTAAGCTACTGACTGTTCCCTACTCTTATATGATTCAGCTGCTGACTGATGTGACAGTGCGCTTAAGCTAGTTTCTATGCAAAGTGGGGCCCTTAATGCAATAAACATACACTATAAAATTTAGCCACTATTGTTTTGAAGGCAACGTGAGTTTCAGTTTGGCTCCGGGCTACACTCCCGCCTCTGAATCAACGTGTCAGTTGGTTCACTCTGGGACTGATTACATAATCCAGCTGCAACTGTATTTGCTGGAGGTGCTGCCTTTTGGATCATAGGTGGGAAGCCTTGTCTGCCTGTTCTGGTGGACATAATAGATCCTATGGCAATAGAAGTAGTGGGTGTGGGAGGAATTCTTCTGGTGTTTTGGAAAAGTTCCATCCCTCAATTAACACTACCTAAAACAGATTAACTGGTCACTTTTTCACTGTAAATATGGGGAAGGTGCTTACAGAAATCCAAGATCTTTATTTCTATGGGTATAATTTTGAATGGGTTCTTTTTTTAAGACCAGTAATTTATCTCCCAACAAATACATTTAAGATGAACAACTCGAGGGCAGCACAGTGGCACAGTGGCTAGCACTGCTGCCTACGGCACTGAGGACCAGGATTCGAATCCCAGCCCTGGGTCACTGTCCATGTGGAGTTTGCACATTCTCCCCGTGTCTGTGTGGGTTTCGCCCCCACAACCCAAAGATGTGCAGGGTAGGTGGATCGGCCACGCTAAATTGCCCCTTAATTGGTAAAAAAATAATTGGGTACTCTAAATGTATAAAAAAAAGATGAACTGCTCCTTTTATGTGGAAATAGATTATTTCAAAAACATCACAGAACAAGTACATTTAAATGGTGGTGTCAAAAACAATACTTTCTTATGATCAACCAACTTAACGGAAGGATTTCTGTGATGAAGTGGTTGCGCTTTGAGGGGCCAGTGAGAGGTAGTGTTACACAGAAAAGTCCCTCCAGTGATGGAAGGATAATTTTACAAGGAAGAAATTACTTCACTACAAACATTTTTATAATACACACGAATAGCAATATCCGGACACTGTATACTATACACAGCACAAACTGTGAAAAGGAGAATTAATACTCCGAAACATAAGAAACAGTCAATCTCAAACGTCTGCTCAGGTTCAGTAGTTTAAGAGCTTGACAGAATTTTGTAAATCTGACATCTGTCATTATTGAGCTACCGAGGGTTTTCTTTGCATACAATTTGAACCGATTTAACCGATGAAAGGAAACAAGAAAACTGCAACACTTTTATTTTTACTGTGTCCTTATCAGCAATGTCATCAAAATCAATTACATACTCCAATAATAATTTTCGAAATGACAGATCTTCCCTTTTCTACAGTCTAATTATAAATGCCTTTTTTTAAATTGAAATTTTCATTCATTCATTCCCAAACATCATTTTAAAGCTGTAAAATGCACACATCTTGTTTTAAGTAGATGAGCAAAATCATTAAATAAACAATGTTATATTACAGAGATGTAATATATATATTACTCATTTGTCTTGCCGAGTTGTATTTAACTTGATAATAAACATCAAAGTCTTCCAGTTGATGACAAATTATTTATTGAGTAACAAAATAATATACTTGAGTTCTTTTACTTTAATACTTTGACTAGTAATGGAATTACCTAAGATTAGATTAAATTAACAATTAATATAATACACTACACTCTGAACTGGTCACTTCTATCCTCTAGCTGCAATACACACACTAACACTAAGAAAGAGCGGGAAACTCCTTATATAGTTCCTGTTAGTGTTGCCATCTAGAGATCATCTGACTGTACTGACTACACATTAACTAATCATGTATTAACATATACAGAGATAACTACAAACAACATTCAGCCTTAAAGGGTCAAGAGTCAAATCTCAGCAATTATCATTTCCCAACCATGAGGTCACAAGATAAAGAAAAGCAGGAACATGCATTTATATAGCACTTTATAAACAATGAAGTATTTTTTGAAGCATAGTCACTATTGTAATATAGGAAACATGGCGGCCAAGTTGCATGCAGAAAGCTCCCAAAGACAGCACTATGATAACCTGTTTTGGGGATGTTAATTGAAGGATAGATGTTGATTGGAAGACCGGGGATAACTCCCCTACTCTTCTTCAAAATAGTGCCATGGGAGTGTTAGCGTCCAGCTGAGAGAGCAGATGGGCCTTGGTTAAATGTCTCTCTGAAATATGGCACTTCTGTCAGTGCAAACATTCCCTCAGTATTACACTGGAAGTGTCAGCCGAGATGTATGTGTTCAAGTTCTCGAGTGGGACTCAAACCCATAACCTTCTGACTGAGAGGTGAGAGTGCCTGAGGTTTCATCAAGATAGAATCCCATCTCCTGAGTAACTTGGAAAATATAATAAAATGTCAACTGCAGCACTGCCCATTGCCATCAACCAATCACATCCAACTTTGGTAAAATGTATATGAATGGCTGTAGCCTAACTTGGCCTGGACCAATTTAAATGTAGAAATTACACATTACTAATGCACAATGCAGAGATTGGAGGCCTGTGACCAATATTTTCTCATTGAATATGCACCTGCGATAAGAAGGTAAACTTTAACGTGCAACATCTGCTCAGAGACAATAGCCCCTTTGTCACATTGCCCAAGATTTATATCGTTTCTGTCAAGAATTATAATGACAGAACATACTTTGTAACTTTGTAGCTTGGACTAATAGCAACTAAAAAATGCTTCCAAAATTCAGTCGAAAAGTAGAGGTTTTTTGACATAATTTGAACACAGTTTTCAAATTATCATCAGTGGCTCCTGCTGGTCTAAAACTCCCAAAAAGCACAATTAAAATTATTTCTTACTTCATACATGATAATCCCTCCGTTTTATTTTAGTAAAGCATTTATGATTGCAGTGCCCTCAGCCCAGAAAGCAAGTTAAGCACTTAGTTGTTTTTAAGGGGTTATTGTTGTTGATGCTTCCTGTATAAGAATCTACAATGTCATTGATTACATATTCTTTAGTCGTTGTTGGGCCCTTTAGTTGCCAGGCAGCAAAAATGACAATAAACCATAAATGAAAACACTAGGATTGGAATTCAGATATACCAGCCATCTTGGTACAAACAAAATATGTGCAATCTTTGTGGTGAAAGTAAGGGGAAACCAGGGTTTGTTTAGCACGGGGCTAAATCGCTGGCTTTGAAAGCAGACCAAAGCAGGCCAGCAGCACAGTTCAATTCCCGTACCAGCCTCCCCGAACAGGCGCCGGAATGTGGTGACTAGAGGCTTTTCACAGTAACTTCATTTGAAGCCTACTTGTGACAATAAGCGATTTTCATTTCATTTTCAAGTACAATACGCCCAAATATCCTCGATCTTTTACAATTGTCTACTGATTCCTGATTACATTTCTATCCATAATAATGGCCCGCCCTAATTTGCAGAGCCTTAGAGCAAGTTAACTGCGATTACACTTGCTTCCAATCAGTTTTTACGGTCTTGTACTGCACTTTTTTTGTGTGTTTTCTTGTAATTCACCCTCCCTGTGAACTGCCCAACATTTGTTTGCTTCTTTGAAGTTTCACAAGTCACAATAAAAATAAAGAAGCTTCCCAGATTGCAGGTCCCACACGGGTTTCTATGAATGATGGACGAATGAACAAATGAACAATGAGCAGGAATAGGCCATTCAGCCCCTTGAGCCTGTTGCGTTATTTAATAAGATCATGGCCGATCTGATAGTAATGCCAGAGCTGCATTCCGCCTACTCCTTGCTTACCAAGAATCTATCCATCTCTGCCTTAAAAATATTCAAAGACTCTGCTTCCACAACCTCCTCAGGAAGAGAGTTCCAAAGACTCATGGCCCTCTGAGTGAAACAATCTTGCCTCATCTCCGTTTTAAATGGGCGACTCCTTATTTTTAAACAGTGACCCATAATTTTAGATAGTCCCACAGGAGGAAACATCCTCTCCACATCCATCCTGTCAAGACCCCTCAAAATCTAAACTGCTTTAATCAAGTTGCCTCTTACTCTTCTAAACCCCAGGGGATACGAGCCTAGCCTGTCTACCCTTTCCTCATAAGACAACTCACCCATTCCAGGTATTAGTCTGGTAAACCTTCTCTGAACTACTTACAATGCATTTACATTTTTCCTGAAATAAGGTGACCAATACTGTACACAGTACTCCAAATGTGGTCTCACTAGTTGGGTGTACTGCATGGGAAAGTTGACATCATAGAATGGGCACATGTTTTGAGTCTGACTTTCAGGTTATGTGGTGAGTGGTATTTGCCCGCTTCAGGTGTTATTGACATGGATGTGGGTAAGAAAACAACCGCCTCAAAAAGCTAAGTTTAAGAAAAAGTTACTTTTGATGTGGAGACAGAAGGAGGAGGAGTGCTCCCCTTGACACCACATAATTCCTGCCCGTCATGATTGACCCGTAGCTCACTGCTGTCCTCTATCCTTTTATAGCACCTATCTGAGGCAGCTGATGGCAAGGCAGTGGTCCAAAGCTCCATACTGCAGAAGGATGAGCTATTTGTGGAGATATTGGGGGTGATTTTGAGCACACGATAGTGGTCCGCAGGATTGCCGACACGAGTGGAAAATCCAGAGAAAATCTGGAAACGCGATTTTCCACGCCCCCTTGCCGATGACATCACAAGGTTCACGCCTACAAAGAGCGAGACCCTCACGTTAATGTTTATGAAGACATTTGAATGTAATTACCCGGCAATGATTCCCCCCTCACTGAATATTCAAACTTCACTGACGTGACGTCAATGAGGTTTAGAACAGCTACTTGAAAACATAAATCAGTTGAGGAGATCTCGGGGGGCACAAAGGTATAGCCCCCAAAGGTAGAGGAACATGCCACTGCCCTGATACTGCCCCGTGGCAAAGGTTGGCACTGCCCTTTGGCACAGTTTGGCACTGCCAGGTTGGCACTTAGGTAGCACCCCTATCTCTTGGAGTCGGCCTTTGAGACTTTATCAGGCCCTGCCTTGCCACAGTGACAACGTAAACCACACCCACTCATTTTCTTTACTCAAAGAGGCTCAAGATTGGAGTAAAAACTGGTCTGTGCAGCTGGAGAGCTACACGTCTGACACTTTGAAAAAATATGGTAAGACTCTGCTCATGAGCACCTCCAGATTATATACATGATGTTGTTTTTGATCCCTTGTATTTTATGAAGTAACTCACCAAACACTTTGATATGTCCAAACCAAGGTACTTTTTATTGTGTCTCGTGTGGTAAGATGGCAATCTGATACAGCACATGTTATCATGGAGTGTTGCTACTTCTCTGGAACTTACACCTAGCACTGACCAATTACATGTATGTCTTTTTACCCTCTCAATCTTCTTCTGAAAATGGCCGGATGTCTCCCTTTATAGCCAGGAGACACCACTTGTTGTGCCTGTACTGCCACCTGCTGGTTGGAGGTCGCACACCATCCAACTATGATATGGCCCACAGGCATATCACCACACATGAGACCCAAGACTCAATTTCAAGTCAGTCTGAGTCTTCTCCAGTTGCCAGCTTACGCACTGAGACCCTGGCCGGGATTCTCCCCTACCCGGCGGGGCGGGGGAATCCGGCGTAATGGAGTGGTGGGAACCACTCCGGGGTCGGGCTGCCCCAAAGGTGCAGAATTCTCCGCACCTTTTAGGGGCCAAGCCCTCACCTTGAGGGGCTAGGCCAGCGCCGGAGTGATTCCCGCCCCGTCGGCTGGCGGGAAAGGCCTTTGGCGCCACGCCAGCTGGCGCCGAAAGGACTTCGCCAGGCGACACATGCGCGGGGGCGTCTGCGGCTGCAGTGGAGGGGGTCTCTTCCGCCTCCACCATAATGAAGACCATGGCGAAGGCGGAAGAAAAAGTGTGCCCCCACGGCACAGGCCCGCCTGCCGATTGGTGGGCCCCGATCGCGGGCCAGGCCACCGTGGCGGCAGTCCCCGGGGCCAGATTGCCCCGCACCTCCCCCAGGACCCCGGAGCCCGCCCGCGCCGTCTGCTCCCGCCGGTTAGGTGGTTCAATCCACGCCGGCTGGCGAGGGTTGACAGCGGCAAGACTTCGGCCCATCACGGGCCGGAGAATCGCCGGGGGGAGTCCGCCGACCGGCGGGGTGCGATTCCCGCCCCCGCCGATTCTCTGGTGGCGGAGAATTCGGGACACGGCGGGGGCGAGATTCACGCCAGCCCCCGGCGATTCTCCGACCCGATGGGGGGGGGTCGGAGAATCGCGCCCCCTATCACCGATTTCACACCTGAAAATCTGGCAGATTAATTTTTGCTTTGTGGTTTACTCCTGGCCCCAGCGTGATTGCACATTCAAGGATTTTTGGACCTATAGGTGCATACGCGTTTTATGTTTTTTTAAAAAAGCATGGGGAAAAAACAGAATATAATGTAAATAATCTGATCAGGACAAAGATCTATCAACAACTACAAAATAGGAAAATCACAGCAGGTTTGGCAGATACAATAAAAGGGAAAATAATAAATTATCCCCAGTGGCAAGTTCCCACCTAACATAACCAGTCAGTTAAATTTCAGAACCCAATAAAAAAGTGAGAATATAATTTATAGTGAGTTATTAAACTATTAATTCACTGCTGTACTTACCATAGAAACGTTTCAGTAACAAACCTACAGTCCCTTGCTTACAACCCCTCTCCTAAAAAAATCTCAACTTCCTGGGGACCTCAATGTGTGTGAGTACTTGACTAACACAGGTAGTATCCATTGTGTGCACTACAGTAAAACAATGTAAAAAAACACAGCCAGGCATTCTTTCAGGACCATTGACACACATATCGCGTGGTGCAAGGATTTCTGTCTAATAAACTAACTGCTTGTGCGCTTAATCAGTTCCTTTAATAAATTATTCCTAAAAGTGAATGAACCACAAGGTTGGAGTGAAACAAAACACAAGTCTCGATTCTCGATCCCGGGACGCCCAGATCGTGTTCCCCAATAGGATGGAGAAACGGGCATCAGGGCAAAATCGGGATCGAAGCCCAGTTCTGATCCGATTGCAATGTCCCCCCACGGGCGACGGGAACGAGGTTCACGCTGCACACCAGTGAGAGCATGGGAATAAATGGAAATAGATCTTAATGACCAATTTGTATCCATTTAGCGGGCCTGGTGCACTACGCTCCGGCATTCCGTGCTTCTCTAGTCCCTATGGCCGGGAATCACATGGGTGTGGATCACTTGTAGTCTCTACCAGCGTGGCCCTGGCGTGATGGACCTCGCAGTGGACCTTGTCACGCCTCTGCTATCAGACCCCCCTCCCCCCCTCAACAGAGGCTCCTGTAACAGGAGGACCCCCTGCAGGGACCGCTGCAATAGGAGGACCTACCACAGGAACCCCTGTAATTGGGGACCCCTCCAGAGATCACTGTAATTGGAGGACACCCCACAGAGACCACCTGCCAAAAGGGACTGCCTCACAGATCCCCTCAAAGAGAGGTACGTGCAGTGAAATCCCACGCTTGAGTGATTGGAATGCACTTAGTGCTTGGAATGCACTTATCTCTCTTTGTTCTGGTCAATATTTACAGACATTGGGATTTCACCACCTAGGCCATTGAACCGTGAAGGGGGATGAATGAATCAAAGCTACAGATGGTTTGTAGAAGCTATAAATCACAGACCACTACTTGAAAACTATGACTGGCTTGCAGCTAATGGATCTGTGACAACCAAATGCAGGTCACAGCTGCTCTCCTTCCAGGAATGGACATGTGGAGCTGCAAGACAAATGTTACAGCTGCAATTCTTCTCACTGCCCCTGTCTGGGCTACTCTCTAGTTTCCAGACAGGGGTTTATTTTCTGATGGGGGGGAGAGGTCTGTGTAACGGGGGTGGGTTCTGTGGGGATCCACCTATTGCAGGGTCCCTGTAGGTGGTCTCCCTTTAACAGGGAGTCCTGTGGGGGTCTCCCTATTACAGGGGTCCCTGCCGGGGTCTTACTATTACAGGGGTCCCAGGGGGGTGGGTCGGGTCATCCCTGTACTTGGGGCGGGGGGGGGGCACCCAGGCAATCCAGAGACACCCAGGCAATGTAGGATGCAGGGGGCGGGGGGGGGGGTTCGGAGCCGGTTTGTGGTGCGTGAGTTGGGTAGCCAGCCATGGGACCTCACTATCAGGCTGCCCTTCACAATGGCAGCCCGATAGCGGCATTCCCTGGGAATCCCTCGTGTTCCACACCATGAATAAATTTGCATTGGGTGGAACACTGAACAGCTGGCCGGTAATGCTGCCAGGGGGATCGTAAACCGGTAGCAATTCAGCTCCGGCAGGTGAACACAGTCTCCCAAACAGAGAATCGTGCCCTAAATCTGAATTTACCATTTTAATCTCTTGTTGGAGGGGAGGAAAATTATGTCCTTGATTGCTGTAGATCTCTTGGACTTACTTTGTTAAAAAAATGTTGAAATTCAATAGGGGCAATTTTTGACCAACACTGGCATGGATTTAGCACAGCGGCTGCCATGCCTCTTTCCAAGTCAGGGCTAGGTGGCCTGAAAGCTTTTGGGCACAAGCCTACTTGAATGCACTGGGGAGTTGCATGTGCCATACGACTAATCAGAGGCAGCTTAACAGTGATGGGTGAATGGGAAATCAATCAACTCTCATTGTTGAGACGGTCAGTAGGTTGGGTCTGGGTGGGTCTCGTGTTGTGCTGGGAGCTGGATGTAATATTTTCATAGGATTACTCCTGCACAATTCTGGCCCCACAAAAATTCTTTTGAAACCAATTTTGGACCCACTCTTGAGTGGTAACCAGCGGGTATATTCTCCATTGCTTGTGCTGGTAGCGTGTGTCTGATCCGGCAGAGAATGGACCATCACCTGAAAATAGTCTTGGTGCCTGGCGCCAATCCTCCAGTGTCCCAACGGCGGTGACAGAAAGCTACACGCCCCGCACCGGCAGGAGTGTGAAAACTGGTGATTTTCAACCATTTGCATCCGACTAATAGGCTGGGAGTCCAAGTCTCCAAACCCCCGTTATACACCGACGGGAAATCCACCAGCAGGAATTTGTGCAAATTTTCCCAGGCGTGGCCCTGATGCTGCCGTGGGTCAAGGGGTTCAGTTCATAAAAGAGGCGCCCCCCAAAATCCTTCGGAAGGCGCTCTCCCCGCATAACACAAATCCTGCCCCCCTACCCGACCCCCCAACCCCCACCAGAGACCCCCAACTGAGACTTTCTGCTATGAAAAAGAGGAAGTGAAGGCACTTAGCTGCTTTTAGTGTGGTGAGGAACTGTCAATCAGAGCACAAGTGTTTACAAATAATGTGGTTCGCATTAAAGCAGGATAATGAAGATGCATTCAAACATAAAGGGAAGATAGATCAACAATCCAGCAAGCACCTATATTTGGAGTAATAAAACTGTCAGGGCAGCACGGTAGCATAGTGGTTAGCACAATTGCTTCACAGCTCCAGGATCCCAGGTTCGATTCCGGCTTGGGTTACTGTCTGTGCGGAGTCTGCACATCCTCCCCGTGTGTGCGTGGGTTTCCTCCGGGTGCTCCGGTTTCCTCCCACAGTCCAAAAATGTGCAGGTTAGGTGGATTGGCCATGATAAAAAATTGCCCTTAGTGTCCAAAATTGACCTTAGTGTTGGGTGGGGTTACTGGGTTATGGGGATAGGGTGGAGGTGTTGACCTTGGGTAGGGTGCTCTTTCCAAAGCCAGTGCAGACTCGATGGGCCGAATGGCCTCCTTCTGCACTGTAAATTCTATGATAATCACTAACTAATGCAATGTATTACTGTGTCAAATTGAATGGATGATTTGCATTCAAAAGGCTGTCAAGGAATTTGAAGCCCTTTGAAGGTACTGGCCTTTCAAGCAAATCTCTGACACTTGAAATGAAAATCGCTTATTGTCACGAGTAGGCTTCAATGAAGTTACTGTGAAAAGCCCCTAGTCGCCACATTCCGGCGCCTGTTCAGGGAGGCTGGTACGGGAATTGAACCGTGCTGCTGGCCTGCCTTGGTCTGCTTTCAAAGCCAGCGATTTAGCCCAGTGAGCTAAACCAGCCCCAGATGTAACTTGTAACAGCTGTTGCTTTAAACACCTTTGTCTGAGGCAGCAGATGTAAAAGAAGGGTAAGTGAACATGCAATGAGTTTTCACTATACTGCCTGGATTGCTTTTCAGCTTTCAGGCAGGAGTCTCCTCGATGTGGGTGGCTTTTGAGGGTGACTGATGGGGATCTCTGTTGGGGGTCCCTGCTGAGAGTTTCTGATGGTGGTCTCCATGGGGAGAGTCTGATGGGGGTGTCTGTTTGGGGATCATGGGGGAGGGGGTAGCAGGATTTGCTCTCTGTTGGGGGGGAGGTGGGAGGCATAAACATATCCAAAAAATGCATTACTAAATCTGTACAGAATTCATTATAATATTTTATTATATTAATTTAAAAATCACTTCTTGCCCTTTTGGCTAAGATCAACTGTAGTCTCTATGTTTTAAAAATCCTTGTAAGAAAAAATCCCTTCAGGTTTTGTCCAAATTCTGCCTTTCTTTAAATGAACTTATTTAACCCTCAAATTCTGCTTGACACCCACCAGGCAAGAGTTAAAAGTGGTCTTTATCTTTATTCATATCTCCACCAGTGATAATTTCTATAGAACAACACTGGCTCTCAAGGTCACTTAATAGAATAAAAGATCTAAAACCCTTGCAAAACAATGTTTTCTTTGTAAAGCAAGGCTCATAAATTCAGAATTAGCAACAGAAGCACATTAGAAGCGGTTAAAAGATTTTTTTTCCCCCACCCAAAACGTTATTTGCATGTGGAATATAGTACCATGAAAAGAAACTGAAACCATATCAACCATAAGATTACAAAGAAAATAAATAATTGCTTGGAGAAGAAAAGTATGAAAGAGCAGAGGAAAAGAACAGGGAAATGGATTTTGAGTAGATTTTTCCAAAGTGACCTATCCCACCAACACATAGACAATAAATTGAATGGCCTCTGTCTGAGCTCAGTTTTCTATGATTCCATAAAAATCCTTATGGTTTTCTTGAATATAATTTTTGGTCTTTATTACAATTTAACAGGGAATTGACATTCTAGTAAATGTCATTGTTAGCTATGGCTCAATGAGACGATCTCTCATCTCTGAATCTGAAGGTTGTGGGTTTGAGTTCACTTCAGAGACTTGAGCACAACAGTCAAGGTTGAACCTCAGTGCAGTACTGATGGTCTGCCGCACTCTGATGCAGTCTTTCAGATGGGACATTAAACCAAGGCCCCATTTAAACTAGACTTAAAAGATCCCAGGGTAAATTTTGAGGAAGAGCAGGGGATTATATTGGTGTCCTGGCCAATCAATCAACGTAACAGAAACATTCATTCATTTGTGCTCTACCTAAAGGCCCATTGACTGCAGATTCATCAAGCGGAGTCATTTTCTTGGAAACTTCTTGTCCATAGTGGTTTGACATTGCTTCCCACGCTCAGGAACAGCGAAAGGAGGTAGGTCCCAAGTCTACCTCAGCTGAAATGGGAATCAAACCCATGCTGGCAGCATTTTTTTTTTAGAAAATATTTTATAGAAGCATTTGTAATTTTCACAGTTTGAACACTTTAATATTTCTTAAACAACCGAGCCAGCCGGCACATGCAAAAATCATAAAAATAACATCCCCTACTACCCCGCCCTATTTCCTAATTACCCGTATACAAAGTTCCCTGTCCTTGTCTTACACTCCATGCCTCCCATTTTCCACCCCCACCCCCACTTTTCCCCTCCCACCCCGCCCTTGCTGACGTTTAATTTTCCTTGAAGAAGTCGATGAACAACTGCCACCTCTGCTGGCAGCATTTTTCTGAATCACACACTAGCCATATAGCCAACTGAGCTTACCAACCATCTGGAAGCAGATTATATGATCATTATTATACTTCTGTTGTCAGAAAACCAGTAGGTTTAAGTGATAGGGTGGCACAGTTGTTAGCATTGTTGCCTCACAGCATCAAGGTCCAAGGTTAAATTCCGGGTGACTGGCTGTGTGGAGTGTGGTAGTCTATGTAGACGTATTACGGTACCTGGTAATGCTGGAACACCATTGGTAGATATTGCATGTTTCCTATTGATCAAGCTGTATGGTAGCACTGCCCTGCGGTATAAGAGCCCGTGCCGCCCCAGCAGCCTTCTTTCTGTACCTGAGCTGCTGGGGGAAACATCTAGCTTATTAAAGCCTTCAGTTGGATTACAACCTCGCTTTAGTGGTCATTGATCGTGCATCATGGAGTTTGCACTTTCTCCCATACCTACGTGGGTTTCCTCTGGGTGCTCCAGTTTCCTCCAACAGTGCAAAGATATGGGGCTGGATTCTCCGCAACCGATGCTAAAATCACGTCCGACGCTGGGGCGGAGAATCCACTTTTGCACATGGAATCGGGACCGGCGGCGATTTCCCCAATTCACCGGCCCTCAAAAAGCGGCGTACCCGGGAAGTACGCCGCACCGCGTATCCCCTATCTGCGGCCATTGCTGGAAGCCCGCCCCGCCATTCTCCGCCCCCGACCGGCCGAAGTCCCGACGGCATGTATCTAATGTGGTCCGCAGCCACCATGGTCGGGGTGGGCCGATCGGAGGGCAGGGGGGGCCTCATACGGGACCGGGTTACTTTTGGTCGGGCGCGCGGCCGATCGGGGCATTATTTGGGAGGTCCAGCTCCGCGGTCTGATTTGGCCAAGGAGCACGGCGCAGCTGCTGGAGGCTGCCGGCGTGCGGATGCACGGCCTCTAACCCGGAAGTGCGGGGGCCCGTATCTGCATTTAAAGCTGCTAGATTCATGACGGGTCCCTGCTGGCCCCCTGCAGGGCTATGAATATGTGGCCTTTTCAGAGCAGTTTTTCTGGGAGTGAAAGGCCACAGTTTTTACGACGACGTGGGGAAATAGTCCCTGAATCCAGCCCTTGCAGTTTGATGAATTGGCTATGCAAAAATTGCCCCTGAATATCCAAATATGTGCAAGTTAGGTGGGGTTACTTCATTACTTGGAAAACCTGGAAAATGCACTGAAATGTTTCCAATTTAAGCAGTGATACTTCTGAACAGAGACCCAACACAAAGACCAGTTCAGTTTCCGTTTAGGACTTTTCAATACCTATGCAACCATCATGAAACCTATTTTTGGCCCAAGCCTGATTCACCGGGCCATCAGGTTTCCCTCCATTGGCGGGTGTCCCCAGAGAATCCCGGCCAATATATCAATAGGAAATATGAGTCACAATTCGATACTTTTGGATGTGTTTTTAATCCTGCTATGCCCGCAACAAACCAAAAACACCTCCAAGAGAGAAATTATGACAATAGATTTTCTGGTTATCCCCAAGTCTGCCTTCAGATCTTCTATTCATATATCATGGCCTAGAAATTGGGAAGGATCCCTGCCTCAGAATGGATAGGCCTGAGGTGCATGTAATTTTGGGCCTAGGTCCGCAATTACATCAGACCAATTGGCAGATCGTCAGCACAGAGGATTTCAATTTTGGCCTGCTATGTATATACCTAATTGAATATGAAAAACAGGTATGACCATCAGGGACATGCCTTTCCTGCCTTTACCAATTTGGCAGCTGGCGAGCGTCTAGCATGTTAATGAACGAATGCATGTACCCCACTGTTGCTAACTTTTGGTTGGCTCTTAATTCGTAATTTGCTCTGTTTGTTTAACCTTTGCTCTAGAGTCGCCAGGTATCTTTATGATACCGCCACGAGGTTCAAGTTCAAGTACTGATCAATAACTCAACACACCAATTAGTGAGATTCAAATCAAAACACATTTATTATATACAGTAAGTCACTACTTATGCATATAACTCTACTTTGTAGACTATTTCTATCACTAAAAGGCCTATACTTAGCTTCGGACTGGCCCACCAGGTCAGGGGAACAAATGGCCTTTCGTTCAGGTCCTGAGTCTGCAGGATTCAAAAGCTGGTATGGACTTGTAGCTAGGAGCGCCTATCTTGTAGCGAGCGTTGACTGGAGACTTACTTGGTTGGTGCGGCAGCTGGGCAGTTCACTCTCGGGTTGATTCGCGTTGTTGAGTGACCCTGCCAAGAAGGATGATTTGAACTTGGGGACTCTATTTTATAGTCCCCAGGGGCTTCCCGCCCCTTTGGGCGTACCCCGTACCTGGTTCCAAATGATTGGGCTGCGTTCCGATCACTTGGATCGATTTCTCCAATACTGGAGTTGTTCCCTGATCGCTGGGCAGTCCCTAAATGTCCGTTGGCCTTCCTTTGTCTTGGCTCCTGATGGTGCCGAGGAGTTTGGCTTGGCCTTATTCACCTGAAGTGTATCAATTGTGCCTGGGAATCGCTCATTACTATGCAGATGGCTGCTGGTTTCAGTGCTGTCTGGTTTTTGCAAGTTCCAATACACAGGATTTCTGCACTTGCTCGTTTTTGCCTATGTTGGCTGAATTTCCTTTTAGTCTTTGCGGTTCTCCATTTTAAGTCGGGAAGTGGCCAACCCAGGTGGCTACATCACCCACTATATTGGATGCTTAAGGCTATGCTTAATGGCTGAACAGTGCTATTAAATAGTTTTTCTTTATAGCTTCTCCTCTAATTCCCAATAGCTTGTCATTACCAATTACCCTTACCTCCCATCCTTTCCTTACTGGCTAAAAGTTGTGTCAAATTAATACAATTGGTCATGATTAGCTGCACTTATAAGCACTAGATGTATTTTACAAACTCCCTGCTCTGTTCCAATGGATGATCTACCTGGAAACTGTTTACCCTTCCTCCGAGGCATTTCCATTCATTTCCATTGTAGTTTATTCTATTATATAATTCTGGGAAATTAAAATATTTATTTTACCTTTCAGATATCCATGTTCCCTTCTTAGTCTGTATCCTGCAAGTAGCATAACGGTTTATAAGATGATCAGGGGAATAGATAAGAGTAGACAGTCAGAGACTTTTTCCCCGGGTGGAACAAACCATTACAAGGGGACATAAATTTAAGGTGAAAGGTGGAAGATATAGGAGGGATATCAGAGGTAGGTTCTTTACCCAGAGAGTAGTGGGGGCATGGAATGCACTGCCTGTGGAAGTAGTTGAGTCGGAAACATTAGGGACCTTCAAGCAGCTATTGGATAGGTACATGGATTACGGTAAAATGATATAGTGTAGATTTATTTGTTCTCAAGGGCAGCACGGTAGCATTGTGGATAGCACAATTGCTTCACAGCTCCAGGGTCCCAGGTTCGATTCCGGCTTGGATCACTGTCTGTGCGGAGTCTGCACATCCTCCCCGTGTCTGCGTGGGTTTCCTCCGGGTGCTCCGGTTTCCTCCCACAGTCCAAAGATGTGCAGGTTAGGTAGGTTTGGCCATGATAAATTGCCCTTAGTGTCCAAATTTGCCCTTGGTGTTGGGTGGAGGTGTTGAGTTTGGGTAGGGTGCTCTTTCCAAGAGCCGGTGCAGACTCAAAGGGCCGAATGGCCTCCTTCTGCACTGTAAATTCAATGATAATCTATGATTAATCTAGGACAAAGGTTCGGCACAACATCGTGGGTCGAAGGGCCTGTTCTGTGCTGTATTTTCTATGTTCTATGTTCTAACGATCATGAAACATTTTCTTCCATGTTGATTTTAGGTCATCTGAGCAAAGGGCCATTTAAATGATGCCACTATTATGTGTCTAAAGCTGGCATTAATTGATGGTGATTAATGTTTGTGTTCCCCAATACACAAAGAATCTATTCTGTCTAATGACAAATATTTCAACAGTGCTTCAGTATCTGAGGAGTCGCAAATGGCGTGGAACATTGCGGAGTCATTTGTGAACATTCCCACTTCTGACCTTATGATGGAAGGAAGTTCATTGATGAAGCAGCTGAAGATGGTTGGGCCTAGGCCACTGCCTTGAGGAGCTCCAGCAGTGATGTCCTGGAGCTGAGATGATTGCCCTCCAACCACGATATCCATCCTCTTTTGCGCCAGGAATGACTCCAACCAGCAGAGGTTTCCCTCCCTCCCCTGATTTCCATTAACTAAAGTTTTGCTAGGGCTACTTGATGTCAGATTTGGTCAAATGCTGCCTACATGTTAAGCAGTGTGGAAGAGCAAGCCCTCTTCATGATTGATCTCAGCCATGACAGAGGTCTTTTATAAACACAGCCCTCTTCTTGTAGCATGGAGCCTTTGGCTCTGATGGCACGCGCCCCAACCCCCCATTTGCTGCCCAGCTCCATAGGTCAGCCAAACTGCTTCCCAGTCCTGTAAAAGTTCCCTGATGCCATGAATGCATTGGGGAGTGGCCCTTGAACCCAAGTCCCCATTTTCCCGACCTCCCACCTTCAATTTTGGGTGTTCAACGCTAACACTCTAATTATTCAGCTAATGATGTCAGTTTAAAGCCTTATAGTTCCACAGCATATTTAACCAGTACAAACATTATTCTTGGCACAAATCTCAGGACAGATCCTGAACTGTCATATCTTGTTAAAAAAACAAGTTTTAAATATCAATTTTGGAGTTTTTTGTTTTTACTGTGCCCAACAACAGTTAAATCGCATCAGAAAAAAATATGGAGAACTTACAATGAAATATTATCTGCAGGTGTTAAGCTGTTGTACCAATGAAAATTTTAGTTATAGCTTAACAAACTGACAATTGTTGAAGTCGATCAACAAAGATTATAACACTGAATTCAGAGGCTTGAATTCAAAAGATCCTAAACTGAAGAGTGTAACTGCGAAACCTAGTGGGTCGTAACTTCCTGTAGGATTCACAGCTTAAGTCACTGGTGCACCACGCATGCACTGTGTGACGACCTGGAAGTGCGGGCGTACGGGCATGCGTGCTGCAAGCGCGCAGCGTTTAAACTCTTGCCCATTTTTTCCCTTTCCCGCTTGAAGCCTTGCGCTGCGCTGGATTTATATATGTGGACATGTGGACTATACCAGTATCAAAGGAATTGCAAATGGTGCTGAGCATTGAACATTCCCACTTCTGACCCTATGAAGGAGGAAGGTTATTTAAGAAGTAGCTGAAGAAGGCTGGGCCTAGGGCTCTGAGGAATTCTGCAATGATATGCTGGAATGATTGACCTCCAACAAACACAATCATCTTCCTTTGTCCTAGGTGTGACTCCAACCAGTGGAAAGTTTTCTGACTGATTTCCATTGACTTCAGTTTTGCTAGGACTCCTTGCTGCCACATTGGATCAAACATTGTCTTGATGTCAAAGGCATCGCTCTTCTGTTTTATTCGTTCTTGGGATGTGAGCATCGCTGGCTGGACCAGCATTTGTTGCCCATCCCTAATTGCCCTTGAACTAAGTGGCTTGCTAGGCCATTTCAGTGGGGGGGGGGGGGGGGGCAGTTAAGAGCCTGTGTGGGTCTGGAGTCACAAGGATGGCAGACATTAGTGAACCAGATGGGTTTTTCAACAATAATTGTTTCATGGTCATCGTTATACTTTTAGTTCCAGATTTTTGAAGTCAAGTTTCACCATCTGCCATGGTGGGATTCAAACCTTTTGTTGTAAAGCTCGAGTCAAGGGCTGAATGTATTGGTGTATTTTGCAAAACAAAAGAAACATAGTAAATGCTGATCTGTGAATAAATAAAAGATGCTGTTTCACTGGGTGAAGCCATTTCTGATATTATTTTATCCCCAGCCATCATATTAATTTGGAATCTGACTTGGAACTTTATCGCCGTTCCTTCACAGTCACTGGATTAAAATCCTGGAACTTCCCTCTGAATAACATACCAGCGATATGTCAACTGCAGCGGTTCAACAAGACTGCTCACCACCACCTTCTCAATGGCAATTAAGGATGGGCAACAAATGTTGGTTCCACCAGCGACACCCACATTTATTTTTAAAATTCTATAAATCTAGCAGCCTAGCGAGAATCAATAAACACACCTAAGGAGGAATGTGAGTCCTCATCATAACAGATAATATGTGGAAAATTGCCTATTCCATAGCATTGAATGCTCAGAAATTCACGATACTTGAACTCATATCCTCTTTCAAAAACAATATAAATTAGTGCAACTGAGCCAATTCTTCATTGAACTGGATGATACAACAGCAATTTTTACATTTGATTCAGGCAGCACAGTGGTGCAGTGGTTAGCACTGGGACTACGTCGCTGAGGACCCGGGTTCGAATCCCGGGTCACTGTCCGTGTGGAGTTTGCACATTCTCCCAGTGTCTGTGTGGGTTTCACCCCCACAACCCAAAGATGTGCTGGCTAAATTGCCCCTTAATTGGAAAATAAATAATTGGGTACTCTAAATTTAAAAAAAAAATTTTTAACATTTGATTTAAGGTTCAGATCCATGGAAGCATATTTTCAAATCCTTGTGATAAATCTATTCATTGTTGGTAAGGGGGTTGGGTAGTGAGATCAGAATAATTATTCAATTGTTTTTTTTAAAGTTACTTTTGAATTTCATAATCTACCCTTTGAACACAAAAGTCAATTTCAAAACACATACATCACTCGTATGTGTCATGTTTCACTATGATGTTTGTATTCCAAACAATCTCAACACATTTCAAACCAAGGATCACATATTTTAACATATTCTACATTTTCTGAGATGACAGATAGCCTTATCAACATGATAGGCTTAGTTTAGCAAAAGTATATATTGATGTATTTATATTATGCAAAAGAAAACACAACAAATACATTCTTGTAGTTTTTTCTTTTTCATTTGACAACGGATAAAAATTTTGTTTAATTTGTATTTCTTACAGAATAGACAGCACGGTAGCACAGTGGTTAGCACTGTTGCTTCACAGTGCCAGGGACCCGGGTGCGATTCCTGGCTTGGGTCACTGTCTGTGTGGAGTCTACACGTTCTCCCCGTGTCTGCCTGGGTTTCCTCCGGGTGCTCTGGTTTCCTCCCACAAGTCCCAAAAGATGTGCTTGTTAGGTGAATTGGACATTCAGAATTCTCCCTCCGTGTATCTGAACAGATGCTGGCGACTAGGGAATTTTCACAGTAACTTCATTGCAGTGTTAATGTAAGCCTACTTATGACACTAATAAACATTATTATTATTATTATTAAGAGACGAGATTGCTTTTTGTTTTCTCCATGTATAGAGCAGTAATATTTGTCATAAAAGGAGGTTTGATTGAATTGAAAGCCCTCCTTGGAAGCTTTATGGCCAACTTATTTCACAGCAATCATCTATTTGGACACCATTTGCACGATGCGCTGGATCGGGCGGCGTATAACGAGACGGAGAACGGCGCTTCCGTGATGAACGGCGTAACGGTTGTACATCCACGGTCCGTGGGACCGAGGACTCCCCCTCTGAAGCGTCCTGTGACTCCATCTCGGAGTCGGAGTCCACTGCCTCCGTCATCTCGGCATCCCTATCTCCACACGGTTCTGCAACGACCTGCGCAGGCTTTGAGTGCGGCGCCAGACGAAGATTGTGAGGAATACTCTCCACTTTGTCTGGTCTCTGCGGCTGTAGAAGTGAGCTCCAGGGGCAGGGAATCTTTGGAAGAAATGGACTTCTGGACCGAACGTTGTCGATATGTTTGCGCTGGAGACGACCCTGGGCTTGCACCTGGTAAGAGATAGGGCCCGTTTGGCAAAAGATAACGCCAGGGACCCACTGGGCACCACCAGCAAAATTTCGAACAAACACTGGGTCACCGGGTGCAAACTGCCAAATTGGCCTATGCCGAGAAAGACCATGGGCGCGATTCTCCGACACCCAACCGGGTCAGAGAATCGCCGGGGGCCGGCATGAATCCCGCCCCCGCCGTATCCCGAATTCTCCGCCACCGGAGATTCGGCGGGGGTGGGAATCGCGCCGGTCGGTGGAAATCGCACCGGTCGGCGGGCCCACCCCCGGCGATTCTCCGGTCCGCGATGGGCCGAAGTCCCGCCGCTGTCAAACCACGCCAGCCGGCGTGGATTGAACCACCTTTCGAACGGCGGGACAAGGCGGCGCGGGCGGGGCGACCTGGCCCCGGGGGGTGTCCCCACGGTGGCCTGGCCCGCAATCGGGGCCCACCGATCCACGGGCGGGCCTGTGCCGTGGGGGCACTCTTTTCCTTCCGCCTTCGCCATGGTCTTCACTATGGCGGAGGCGGAAGAGACCCCCTCCACTTGAGTGCGGCGTACTTTTGCGCCAATGTCCGGGAAAACCATGCTAAGGCAGGTGCGAAGTCTCCGGCCCGTTAGGAGTTCCGCGAGAGCTATCCGCATGTGGAGTGGTCCTGTATGAAAACAAAAAACGAGCCAGTCTCGTGGCCATAAACCCCAAAGATTGCTTCTTTAGGCCCCGTTTGAATGTCTGCACTGCGCCCTCCGCCAGCCCATTGGAACCCATGTGGTATGGAGCGGTGCGGATATGGCGTATGCCGTTCATCTTCATGAACCTCACAAACTCCTCACTTGTGAACGGAGTGCAGTTGTCCGTGACCTGCACCTCCGGTGAGGGACTGAAAGTCAAACGCATCTTCTTGGTTGTTGCGCAGGACATTGTGCCTATCATCTTATGCACCTCTAGCCATTTAGACTGAGCATCGATTAATAGAAGGAACATGGATCCTTGAAAAGGGCCGACGAAATCCACATGCAAGCGTGTCCAAGGCCGCCCTGGCCATTCCGAGTGATGTAGTACGGGTGGCCGGCGGAAGCTTCTGATGCTCCTGGCAAATGGAGAAGTTTTGGGCCACTTTCTCAATGGCGGTGTTGAGGCCTGGCCACCATTTTCCAATTGTGGTCACACCCGGATGCCCATTGTGCAAGTCCTTTCCTTTTTCCGGGACAATCACACGCGTCCCCCACAAGAGGATATTGTCTTCCACACTAATTTCTGACAGCTTGGAGGAAAATGCCCGCAACTCGCCTGAGAGCTGTCTATGTTGCCCACCATACAGGACTATGTGCCGTACCTTTGACAGGACCGGCTCCGTCTGAGTCCACTCACGGACCTGTGATGCCGTGACAGGCAAGGAGTCCATAAAATTTAGGATTGCAACCACGTCACTGGTCGTGGGGGTCGACATGGAGCCGGTCGACAAAGGCAATTGGCTCAGTGCATCTGCATTCGCTATCTGGGTCCCTGGTTTATGCTCCAGAGAATACTCGTAGGCAACGAGCAACAAAGCCCAGAACTGGAACAGTGCGTAAGCAATGGGCAGTATTGGCTTATCCTCTCGGAAAAGTCCCAGCAGAGGCTTATGATCAGTCACGATAGTGAAGTGGCGCCCATACACATACTGGTGGAAGCGTTTCACCGCAAGGACCACCTCCAGGCCCTCCTTCTCGACCTGCGCGTACTTCATTTCCGCTGCAGTCAATGTGTGGGAGGCGAATGCTATCGGCCGCTCGGCCCCGTTCTCCATCTTGTGGGACAGGATGGCCCCAATACCACACGGGGATGCATCATACGTGATGAGCAATGGTTTTCCAGGATCATAGTGGGTTAGTAACCCAGACAACGACAATTGCTGTTTTACCCGTCGGAAAGTGGTTTCTTGCGGCTGACCCAGGTGTGATTCTTCTTTCGCAGAAGGTGCAACGGGACCAGTGTAGTTGCCAGATTGGAGAGGAACTTCGCGTAATAGTTTACAAGGCCGAGAAAAGAACAAAGATGCAAAATGTCAGTCGGGGCGTGGGCCTGTTGAATTGCGCGCACCTTCTCTGCGACGGGGTCACAAACCTTCGCGGTCCACCCGATAACACAGGTAGACTACTTCCTTCGCCTGAAAGACGCATTTTGTACAACGTAAACGGACTCCAGCCTCTGAAAAGCGTCTAAGGACAGCCTCCAAATGTTCCTGCTCCGACATCCCTCCGACGTTCCTGTAACCAAAACATAGACACCGACATGCGGTAAACCTCTCAAGATGCCCTTCATGGCGCGTTGAAAGATATTGCAGGCAGAAGATACTCCAAAGGGCAACCGTGCATATTCATACAGGCCCCGGTGTGTATTAATAATTACATATGGCCAGGAGGCAGGGTCCAGCTCCAACTGAAGGTAGGCGTGACTCATATCGAATTTCGTGAACGAGGGTCCGCCTGCAAGCTGCACGTAGAGATCTTCTATGCGGGGCATTGGATATCAGTCGAGTCGGGAAGCCGTATTCACTAAGTTTATAGTGGGCGCACAAGCAAACTGTGGCATCTGGCTTCATTACAGGTACAATTGGCGCTGCCAAGTCAGCGAAACGGACAGGCCTGATAATACCAAAGGACTCCAAACGAGTGAGCTCCCCTTCTCGACCAAGGCGTAAGGCATCAGGCCCGCCCGGAAATAGCGCTGCATGGCTCCTGGTTCGACTTGGATGTGGGCTACGGCCCCTTTTATTTTCCCCAAACCAGGCTGGAATACATCTGGGTACCGTCCTCGTACCTCCATCAACCCTCCAGAACCTGTTTGGAAGACGTGCTGCCACTGCAGCTGCAAATGGTGCAACCAGTCCCGACCCAACAGGCTGGGCCCGTGGCCGCGCACCACGATAAATGGGAAACGCCCCTCCTGGCATCCATAAGCAACAGGGATCATCGTAGTTCCTGCAATGTCCAATGGTTCCCCTGTATAGCTGGCCAACCTGGCCTGTGTATCGGTTAATATAAGGATCTGTATACCCTGCTTTATGTGGTCGAATGTCCTCTGGGCGATCACGGAGACAGCTGTGCCAATGTCCAACTTCATCTCAAGCGGGTGACCATTGACCCGTACGGTTACCTTAATGGGGGCCACATGGGGAGCTGCCACACAATGCAGCTGCAGGCAGTCGTCCTCCGTCTCCACATCCTCAGGGGTAGTCACCGCAGGTTCATCCAAATGGAAGGTACGGCCCCTGGGCTGGCCCCAGCTTCTGTCGGAAAGATGGCGCCTCTGGCACCCCCAGGACCGGCGTCCGCGACTGTGTCAGCACCCACAAGTCCGACACTGACATGGCTCCTCATCCATCGGTTCTGGAGAAGGCTCCCTTCGGGGAGGAATGTCTGGCGGACACTGGCGTCGATCCGGACGCTGCCCACCCAAGGTACCGCAGGGGTGCACGGAGACGCTTTTGGATGGAAGGGGTTACGCCCCAAGGCGTGCACCTCCATTCCCTGTAGCTCCTGCACTCCCCGTTCCGTGCTCTCTCGGGACAATACTATTTGAATGGCCTGTTGAAAAAGTCAACATTGGCTCGGCTAACAACTTTCTCTGGGTGGCCGCATTGTTAATACCACAAACCAAACGATCGCGTAACATTTCTGACAAGGTCTCATTATAGTCACAGTGCTCCCCAATCCTGCGTAGCCTGGATAGAAACTCTGCAAGGGATTCTCCTGGGGTCCTCTCAGCGGTATTAAACTTGTAACACTGGATTATTGTGGATGGGGCTGGGTTAAAATGTTGCCCCACTAAGGTCACAAGTTCATCAAATGTTTTGGTGTCCAGCACAGCTGGGTATGTAAGGCTCCTAATCACCCCAAACGCATGCGAGCCGCAGGCGGTGAGCAAAATGACTTCCTGGCGCTCTTTTTCGGTGATGTTGTTTGCCTGGAAATAGTAACGCAGCCATTGTGCGTATTGGTTACAACTTTCCAGCACAGCATCAAAGACATCCAAAAGTCCAAAAAGAGGTGTAACAGAAAAAAAACTTCCAACCTGTATCCAACAAAAATCCAGGGAGGTGGCTTCAGCAGCGTAGACAGCTATCCACTTTAACCCTCGTTGCCAGTTTTGTGAGGGCCATGAAGAATCCAGCACGAGTTTGTAGAATAGAAATAAATAACATTTATTTATAATTACTCCCTAAGGATTGTGGGATTGCCATTAGTCCCCAGCCAGTGGTAAGCAGGCAGGTTATAACAGGCAGTAACACAAGATGCATTCCAATAAGGATCTGAGTTAGCACTTTTCCTCAAAAATCTGTGGACAGATGTATGATATAAACTGCTCCGTAACACTGACTAATAGCTTTCCACCCATTTCCTCAACTACAATTACAGGGCTTGAGCAAATCCCTCAGTGTTGTACTGAGGAATGTTGCCGAGGCTGAGGTACGCTATTTGAGATCCTGCCTGTCACTACCAGTGTTAGAGGTGAAAGTCTCAGATCCTGGTGATTATTTTAGCCAGAGGGTGAAAACAAGTGCTAAATGGGTAGTGCTAATAAGACTAGCCTGTTTGAAAGTTCAGTTGGGCCTAATTGCTTATAAGGTTTGATACAGCTGTAACATGATTTGCCAATTTTTATACTCAATGCCCCGGCCAATGAAGGCAAGCATGCCGTATGCCTTCTTGACTACCTTCGCCACCTGTGTTGCCATTTCAGTGACCTGTGGACCTGCACACCTAGATCTCTCTGACTGTCAGTACTCTTGAGGGTTCTATCATTCACTGTATATTCCCTACCTGTATTAGACCTTCCAAAATGCATTACCTCACATTTGTCCAGATTAAACTCCATCTGCCATCTCTCCGCCCAAGTCTCCAAACAATCTAAACCCACCTGCAGGTTTACCACTCAATTGGTGATTTGATGTAATTTCATGCAGTGGTCTATGTGGACTCCTCACACCGACTTCCACCAAAGGTGTGCAGTGCTCCAGCTGGTTCAAAGTGGGATATTGCAAGATGACTCTGGGGTCAAGGGTTCTCAGATGCAATCTTATGGAGATGATTCAGGGAAGAGGAGAAAGGGAGGGGAAGGGCAGCATGGTGGTACATTGGTTAGCACTGCTGCCTCACAGCACCAGGGACCCGGGTTCAATTCCAGCCTTGGGTGACTGTCTGTGTGGAGTTTTCACATTCTCCCCGTGTCTGCATGGGTTTCCTCCGGGTACTTTGGTTTCCTCCCACTGTCCAAGGATGTGCAGATTAGGTGGATTGATCACACTAAATTGCCCCTTAGTGTCCAAGGATGTGCACGTTAGGTGGATTGATCACGCTAAATTGCCCCTTTGTGCCCACTGGTTAAGTGGGGTTAAGGGGTTGCAGGGATAGGGCGGGAGCATGGTTAGGCTGCTCTTTCAGAGGGTCGGCGCTGACCCGATGGGCAGAAAGGCCTCCTTCTGCATTGTAGGGATTCTATGATTCTATGAATGTTCTGCACCAATGGGTGCGAGGGGGAAGGAAGCCAACTTGCAGACTCCTCTACCTCACTCTAACACGTTGCCTGGTCTCATGACATCCTCCCATTCCTCATGCAGACCAAGGGGGACCTCTGGCAACACAACCAAGCACTTCCTTTCTTCTGGCGATTCTGATAAGGTGTCTAATAAGGCTGTATGAGTCTAGAACAGCATTTTCAGGTAAAGTCTCCCGAGAATTTTAGGATAAATATTGCTCAAGTATTGCTGCAGTCTTGACAATGTGTCCAAGAATGTCTCTCAATGTGTTTTTGAGGTCCTCTTCACAGTTCCACCGGCAATGACCAGGAAATGGCAGCTATCCCTTTAAGTAGCAATTGAAATCAATATTAATGCCATGTTTATTCCCAAACAGCTCGACGCTGATAGAAGAGGATGTTAGGAGAAACATTAGCCTGCAAAATGCAGTGCAATCTCTTAAATGAGTACTAGCAAGCATTTCAAGTGGCAATTAGATGTTCAACAAACCTCTGAGAAGAAGTTCCTCACACAGGCTTCAACCCCTTTACCAGGTTAGTCTCTTGGGCTAAACATGGATGAAACTGCTATTTTAGCTCAATACTTCACTTTATCCATTTCTGTTCCACCGAATGTATTTGGTGGAAATCGTCCATTGCCCTTGTTGCAAATTCCCTACGGGGGCAGAACTGGTACTGCATCCGATACCCCTCCTACACTCCAGAGTATGAGCTACCCAGGTGACAAGGGGGCAGAGCTTCTTCCCAATCAGACCTGGAAGGTGACCCTGAGTGGAGAGGAGTGATTGTGATATCTGTGTGAGAATAAAGAGAATTATATCCTGTCAGCCTGGCCTCTTGTGGAGTCTTTGCCTCCATCCACAACAGCCCTCTTCCGAGCTAGCATCCTAAATTATTAAAATGCATTAACTGGACATCCTGCACAGCGGTTTGTGGGAGATTGTTGTGTGAATTTGGCTGCCACATTCACCTACAAAACAACAGTGATTCAAATTCAAATTGTGATGAGGAGATAGAAAACATAAATGTTTACTTTATTTCCATCACATTTTAGAATAAAACTTGGGGTAGCTTTGTTGCCAATAGCAATCATATCTCGGCAATTTGTCAGGATGTTCAGACAGTGAAAAGGGCACCTTGTAAGATTTGTGTTCAAACCTCTTTAGCAGCTGTGCGAGCGTACATAAGATTTTCCTGCTGTACCAGTGACCTATGCCATTGAGGAGTTTACTGTGGAGTCCACAGGAATTATCAAATGCTTCGTGGCAGACTGCAGCGCAGACAAGTGCTCACCCACAATGCTAAAGATCCAGCTGCTAGATTTGTCCTGAAATCTATGAGCGTATTTTTCATTGACACCATTGGCCGATTTGGATGATCCTGCTCAGGCAGTCAGCCCATGAGATCTGAATTCCAAGAGGCTAGCACATAAGCATAAGATATCCTGGACCTCTGGCCAGTAGTGTCTGGCCTCCAGCTGTCACCAGTCATTCTTAACGCATGCACTGCGACTTACCTTGCTTTGTCTCCTCAACTTCAAGGTCTGGATTTTCCGAATGGTGGGGTTTTGCTTCCCACCATCTAAAGAGTGGATGGGGAACACATTCCCACTGACTCCCAAGTGCCACGCAGCCATTTCACATTTGAATGAGCTTTAAGTGGCTGCAGGTAGGACTTCCATCCAATCTGGTAGCGGGAAGCTCTTTAGTCCCTGCTCCAAAAGCGCTGCAGTAGACGGAAAATGTGGTGCAGGAGAACGTCAGAGCCTATGTCCTGGCACTGGAGGCCCAAGTAAGTTCAGGGGGTCCCAGAATGGGGAGGGTGGATGTTATGGTGGCCACGAAGGACATGGGGGATCATCAATAGGGCTTTGTGGAGTATTAACTTCCCTATTGAGCAGGCGGGAGCTTGTCCAATGGGAAGCAACCCGCTGCTTCAACCTGGGCCGGTATTCTGTCGATCCCCGGGCTTGAACTTGTATGCTGTAAGCCGCGGTTGCGGCCTTTTCCACTATGTAAATAAAAGAGTATGCTGTTGGAACGCCTTGGTGAGATTATTAAATTGGTGATGAGGATTAAACAAGATTTCTTTCTCCGAGCAACCTTCATTGTCGAGAACAAACGGTAAGAAAAAAAAAAACTCTCTTCGGTAAACCTGAACTCCATGATGTAAGCGAAGACTGGGCTCAATACACAGAGTGCATGCGTTACTTCTTCTGGGCTAATAATATTGAGGGAGATGAAAAACTGAAAGTGATCTTACTGACAGAATGCGGGACCTGTATATTCAGCGTGATACAAAGTCTGACCTATCCAGATGCCCCTAACTCGAAGACTTATAAGAAACCATTATGATCTGAAGCCCTCTGCTATATTCCAGAGATACCACTTTAACAAAGCAAGGGGAATCTGTCACCGAAATTGAGGCCAGATTGGCAGAACATTGTGAATTCGGACCATTCCTGAATGAAATGTCGCAAGATAGATTGGTATACAGAATAAACAACTTGAAAATCGCAAACAAAATATCGGATTTTTAAAAAGCCATCGAAATAGCTCTGTCACTGGAAAATGCAAGAAAAAGCTCAGGGGCTACAAGGGGTTTCAGTTAGAGGGAGGAGTCTTGTTGCTTCACAACGCCAGGGTCCCAGGTTTGATTCCTGGTTTGGGTCACTGTCTGTGCGGAGCCTGCACATTCTCCCGTGTCTGCGTGGGTTTCCTCCAGGTGCTCCGGTTTCCTCTCACAAGTCCCCAAAAGACGTGCTGTTAGGTAATTTGGACATTCTGAATTCTCCCTCTTTGTACCCAAACAGGCTCCGTAGTGTGGCAACTAGGGGATTTTCACAGTAACTTCATTGCAGCGTAAATGTAAGCCTACTTGCGACAATAAAGATTATATTATCATTCCCCAACTGAGGGTTCTTGTGTAAGTAAAATGTCAGATAGTCCATAGTATAGGTGCTCAACTCGCATCACCCGGCAGTCAAGGAAATGCGATGATGGCCCCAACAATGCTAGAAACATGCTCCGGAAGTTTGCAGATGCCAGACGATGGACTATTGCAAGCATTGCCAAAGGGTACAACCAAGTCAAAGTTATAATAGGCAAAGTGCATGCTGTTCAGTTTAGAAGCCAAGGCTGGTACTGATCCACACCATGCAGGTATACCCACTACCAGAAACAGGGTCAACACAACTAAACTGCATTATTATGACCATGTTTCCCCAATATGGTGGGACTGATGGGGTTATCCATCAAAATGGAGGTGGACATGGGAGCTGCGGTCTCCATTATCGGAGAGCAGACATATGATCACCTCCAAACTGGTGTTCAACTCTTGAGCTCCAAAGGCACGAAGGCCAGATTAGTTATCTACACAGGGGAAACATTATGAATAAAGGGTATCACAATTATCCCAGTGACTTACAGGCAGCAATCAGACCAACTCCCATTCATCACTGTGCGGGGGCAAGAACCAAGCCTAAAGGCGAGAGATTCGCTCCAGCGGATCAGGCTAAACTGGTTGGAGATCTTTAGGCTGGGCATGGGAGGATGTATGGAGTCATCAGCAAATACCCTAAAGTTTTCCAGGAAGGATTTGGGAAAATAGGAGGAGCCAAAGCCAAGATTTATGTCGACCCTAAAGCTACGCCTAAATATTTTAGTGCAAGACTGGTCCCGTACTCCCTATTGGAAAATGTGGAGACTGAACTTGGGCATCTGGAAAATCTAGCATAATAAGGCCTGTACAGTTCGCAGAATAGGCCATGCCTGTTGTCCCTGTCTTCAAACCAGACAAATTCGTCCGCCTCTGTGGAGGATTTATGCTAAGGACAACCCCTTTGCCTCGGAGACCTCGGGCGAGCGCCAGTCAGTGCTGGTCTCCGCTCACGGAACTCCTCAGTGCAGGAGAAGATGGGGATGCCATTTTAAAATGGTGTCCCGATCTCTCGACCTCGACAACCCCCCCCCCCCCCCCGACGTAGCCTCCGAACCCCCCAAAAGGTACAACTCATCCAGAAAGGGATCCTTGGGCCCTCCCGCACCCGCACAGGGCAACCCGGGCCCGATATCCATCGTGGGAAAAATGCCCCGTTTGTGGAGACAAGCACTGAACGACGCTTGCCTGAAGTCTCCGAGGCAAAGGGGTTAGATCCCAAAGTCTTGGGTACGTCATGGGAAAGCATATTAGAGTGAGACTAGTTGTCTTGCTCTAATATGCAGGTTTGCAAAATAGTGATCCCGCCTACAATAGATCTTGGGAGGTGTGGTGAGCCAGGTAGATCCCGGAAGAGGGATCTCCTGACGTCTATCGGCCTCGCTGCCTTTCAGCCGCAACACGGCTATAGATCGTGCTCATTAAGTTTTCCAACCAGGATGAAGCATTGGGAGACTTGGGGGATTTCCTGTCTAATAAAACCCACCTGCGGGCTATTAATGAAGCAAATGCACTGACATCTGCCTCAATTTTAGTGAAAGTGACCAGTACAGATGAGACTCCAAATATCAAAGTGCAAGGTCAATATCTGGGAAGAATGTCAAAGAAGCACGCCCAAAAACTGGCCAGCTTCAGGCATGATGTGGGGTATGGTCTGCAGGGGTGAGTGAGTACCTGTTGTATTTGTTTCTTGTGTTGGGGAAAAACATACTAATTCTGACTTTGATGAAGTGAATCCTGTGCATAACTTTAAACTGAATTAAGCTTAACTGAGCATAGGATGATGTGGAGTTGACCCTAAGATGGGCCTCCTCCCACCAGTCATCCACATCTAATCGTTTCTTACCTTATGGAGAGTGGAGAGTCCAGCGGATATCATGAGATTGTACAACCTTGAAATAGAATTACTGCTGGTTTGAGGCAATGACAAAATCCCTTCCAACAATGTACTTGGAAGTAGTTGAGGAAAGGATGTGCAAGCGAACAAAATCGCGGTAAAGGCTAGATTCATGTTAATTAAATTCGATTGTAAGCTCACTAAAGCTGGCAAAGTTCCCATCTACAGACGGGTCAATAAAACATTTGAGTCTATTCCGCCACAAAGCAAATGCCGAGTCAAGCATGGAGGGCAAGAATAAATGGTTATTACTAATGGCGAAGAAGTAGAAAGTTTAAAATGCTGATGAAATTGTTTCCACGTTTTTAAAGTAGAAATCACAATGGGGTTTGACATGATTTCGAGGGGAAAGGGATAGCAGGGCACAAATTAAGGCAGGAAGTGAGGATGAGCAGAGTGTGCTTCCATAAGACACCAGTTTAAACATGAATCATGACACCATGTTAAAATCTTTTGAATATTGGCTGCCCAATAATAGATTAGCAGATTAGGAAGGGCTAGCCCACCAACCTATCTGAAGTATCGCTCTAAGGACTCTAGTTCTGCCTGCCCAGATAAATGTTGAACTTGTTAACCATAACAAAAAATGATTTTGGTAGAAAAATAGGGAGATATTGGAAAAGAAACAAGAATCGGGCAGGATGTTTATTTTTATGGATTGAATTCTGCCGACTAAGGTAAGAGGCAAACCATTGATGACCAGGCTGTAAGATTTGATCTATGAAGAGTTGCAAGAGCGTTATGTTCGCACCTAAGTAGCACCAGCACCAGATAACAGCAAAACTCTCTGGTCTTGTCCACATTTAGATGGGATGTCGAAATTATTTTGGAAGTCAGCCATTGCAATGCTATCTGACGGGAGATCAGATTTATAGAGGTTACGATAAAAGAGGCAAAGGTCAAATTAACATCAGAGGGGTCAGTAGTAAAATTATGGGAAGAGTCATAGATTTGGGTAATAAACTGAGAAGCAGACTGGCACCTGAGCTGGTGGGCTACTAGGCAGCAAGCTTTGTCCCGTATTCATAAAAAGTCCCCTTGAATGTTGTATCATGTGCAGAGCTTTATTTGTGGAAAATAAGTCAAAATGAGTCTGCATATAATTCAGGGGTGGATGTAATGGAATACTGACGGTCTGTTTCTAAAATTGAATCCACCGGTTCTTGTTGTTTTAATTTTATTTGTTTGATAATATATACATTGCAAGAAATTATGTCTCCCCTGAGAACCTAAAAAATATATAGTCGATGCGTGAGTAGGCATGGTGGACATGAGAGAAGTGAGTGGAGATGGGGATGCGCAGAATCCAGAGACAGAGGAACTAAACATTTGAGAGAGGATGTAGGTTTGGAAGAGATTTCAGAGATCCGTTGAAGCAAGGCAATGGGTGGATATATTAGTGGTGGGTTTAAAATGTAATGCATTTAGGGGGCAGGGAATCATTGGAGATCAGCAGGGGTTGAGTAGTCAGCCAGAGGCAGGTTACTCTGTAAAATCTGTGGGTGCATATTCCATATGTGAAGTTCTTTGAGAATTGTTGCTGTACATACATGTTGCCATAAGCACAAGGTATTCTTTTAATTACTTTCTATTATGGCGAGATTAAATATTAGTAAAAATAAGATTTAGCAGGTATAACTCCCTACATTTCTACTTGTGGCAGGTGCTTGTCATGCGTAACAGTTAACCTTAACAGATTACTTTGAGCTTGACATCTTCTCCTGATAAACTTCTATGTCCTGGGGATGTGAAATACATCATTGACCTGTGATTTAATTCCATGCTTAATCTACCAAATGCATCTGGCATTGGGAAAAACATTCATCTGTCCCATTGAGTATCTCAGTTCTCCATCACTTCTTCAAGCAGGTATCCAACAGCCTCATGTGTGAATATGGCTTTATATTTTTCAATATAATCATTGCAGTAAGAGCTGACTTGTTTTACTGTAGCAGTTTAAATGTTACTCTCTGTTAATTGAAGTGGCTTCCAATTGTATGCTCTGATGTGCGGGCATCAAAACTCATATTTTAGCACACATACTCAAATCAGCAAGCTCAGACATTGAGCAGTTTCTTTTAAGCCCTCAAAAATTCAATTTAACATTCAGTTAACTCTGAATTAGAGGAACAACAATTTAGACTTATGTGGTGACTCGCTTGACAGTTGGTTAGCGTTGAGTACCACCTTTCCCCTTTGAACCTCTTCCATTCAAAAGACCGCCTATGTTGCCTAAATCAGAAAAGGCTTTGTAAGTATATTCACCAAAGCAGACTGAAGGACGTACTGCTGAAACGGATTACATTTTCTGATACGCCATTATCAAGGTGAACCCTTGAGTGATGAAGGAGTGAACTGGAACTTCAAGGGCTTCCCAAGCTAACTTTAAGCCCTGCCGCGTCTGGATAGCTTGGTCGGGATTCTCCATTTGAGAGACTAAGGGCGGGATTCGCCGTTCTCCAACGCCAATATCTGAATCGGTGATTGGGCGGAGAAGCGCCTTTGATGCCGAAATGGGGACCTGCCTGTTTTCAGATGCTCCACCCCCTCCATCAGGGAGTACGCCACACGCCTTCGGGACGGCTTCAGGACATCACCCGAAGGACCTCCCCCGACGCTCTGCTCCGATGGGTTGACTTCCTGACGGTGTGGGACACGTGTGCTCTGAGTTTTCATCAACCTCATGTGGCGGCTGCAGGCGACGGGGGGAAAGCCGTGTCCAGCCACAGTTGGGGGGGAAAGCGTTCCGCTGGCTGGGGGGGGGCTTCGGTAGGGGCTGCAGGGCCTGGTGCAGGGTGCGAGGGGGTGTATAGGGGGGCACCATCTGGCAGGTTGGGTCTGCATGCGGCTGGCACAACTGCAGCAGGTCGTCGCCATGCGCATGCACAGCCATGGAACCGTCAATTCTCCGGCCATTTCTGTCAGGAATACCGGGGGTTTTACATGGACCCGGCCTGCGAAATAGTCCCCTCCCTTCGGCTGGCTTGCGCGCCCCGGACCACCCCACCACAGTGACCCCAGCCCCGAATAATGTCCCCCTGCCTGCGGATCAGCCCTCCCCCGACTGTGGCGGTGCTGGACTGAGTCCGCAGCCGCTATGCTGAGCCGCTAGGATGAGACCATACGTGTCCCGCGCCGTGGGGAACTTGGCCGGTCGGGGGCGGAGTGTAGCCACCTGAGTTGGCCACTTCCCGATTTAAAATGGAGAAGCGCAAAGGCTGAAGGGAAATTCAGCCAACACAGGCAAAAACTAGCAGGTGCAAGTTTACTGTGTATTAGACTCTGCAAAGGCCCAGACAGCATCGATACAAGCAGCCATCTGCATAGTAATGTAGCAGCCATCTACATAGTAATGAACGATCCCCGGGAACAATCGAAACATTTGAGGTAAACAAGGCCAAGCCAGACTCCTCGGCTCCAGCAGGAGCCAACACAAAAGAGGTTAACAGACACTGAAAGACCGCCCAACGATCAGGGAACAGCTCCAGTATTGGAGAAATCAAACCAAGCGATTGGAGCGAAGTCCAATCACTTGAAACCAGGTACGGGGTCCGCCCCGAAAGGCGGGAAGCCCCTGGGGACTATAAAGTAAAGCCCCCAAGTTCAAATCGTCCTTCTTGACAGGGTCACTCAGCAACGCGAACCAACCCTTGACAGTGACCTGTCTCAGATTCCTCCAAAGAACGTAAGTCTCAAGTCAACGCTCGCTACGAGATAGGCGCTCCTAACTACCAGTCCATACCAGCTTTTGAATCCCGCAGACTCAGAACCCGAACGAAAGGCCATTTGTTCCTCTGACCTGGTGGGCCAGTCCGAAGCTAAGTATAGGCCGGTTAGTGATAGAAATAGCTTAGAAAGTAGAGTTTATGCATGAGTCTTGATTGACTGTGTGTAATAAATATGCTTTGATTTGAATCTTACTAATCGGTGTATTGAGTTATTGATCATTACTTGAACCTCATGGCGGTATCATAAAGATACCTGGCGACTCTAGAGCAAAGGTTATAAAACAGAGCCAATTGAACCAACCAAAAGTTAGCAACAGGAGCATCGGGAGTTGGGTCTCAGTCGATACGTGGCGCGGCGTACCCGCTTTGGAGGGGGTGGACCATCGCAAAAGCGGCGCCCCCAGATTCGGTCGGAAATGTGATTTTCCGGCCTTAAGCCAAACGCAATTTCGACCGAATGCAATTTCGACTGGAGAATCCAGCCCATAGTCTCAAAATCGGAGAATCCAGCCCCAAGTACTGATGCTGGTACTGAATCGCGGGTGCTCTACGGTCATTGCGTGGATGGGTCGGCTGGGATCTGTGTGTTCCTCGGGGGATGGGCGGGGGTTGGGCACCCATATGGCCAGTGATGCTCTGCATATCTATGGGCCACAGTGTGCAGTCAGCGGAGTGCGTAGCCAGATGGCTGCCTTACAGTCCACGGCACTGGTGGTCCCTGCCTGGACACCCTGGTCTTAGGGGACACACCGACCCAATGGCCCATCCCCTGGTTGCCTCCCGCTATTCCTCAGCCCTGGCAGATGCCCCCAGCCAACAGCAACTGTCAGCCCACCGTTGCGCTTTTGGGGACATTATCAACCTCCCCTCTCTCCCTCAACAGCTACGGTGCCTGTTTCCTGACTTAAAATCCACAAGTGAAGCATCGCAGGAGGCCGGAGACTACTGGGTCGGGCATGTTAATGGGATGTTAATGCATGCTACTCTACATTTTGCATGCCCATGCCGGAGCGTGGAGTGGACCACATTCACGCCGCTATCAAGGCGCCGGAGCATAGCATTCTGTTGGGCGTCAGGCGCCGACCTCTATCTGTGGCTGACGCCATATTCTCCGCCTGATCGCGATTCCGGCGTCAGCTGACAGAGAATCCTTCCCCTTATGTTTCAGTGAGAAGTCTGACGACACCAGGTTAAAGTCTAACAGGTTTGTTTCGAGGATCAAACTGGGTTCGTTAAGGGGAGACAGCTGAACATGAACATACGGAGGTTGCTAGGGGTAATGATGATGCCCCCACCAGAGGGGGAGGCGGAGATAGTGGTGGCGATGGACGCCGAGAAAGCATTCGACAGAGTGGAGTGGGATTATCTGTGGGAGGTGCTGAGGAGATTTGGTTTTGGAGAAGGGTATATCGGATGGGTACAGCTGCTGTATAGGGCCCCGGTGGCGAGCGTGGTCACGAACAGACAGAGGTCTGATTACTTCCGTCTTCATAGAGGGACGAGGCAGGGGTGTCCCCTGTCTCCGTTACTGTTTGCATTGGTGATTGAGCCCCTGGCCATAGCACTGAGGGGCTCCAGGAAGTGGAGGGGAGTGCTCAGGGGAGGGGAAGAACACCGGGCATCCTTGTATGCAGATGATTTATTGCTGTATGTTGCGGACCCAGTGGAGGGGATTCCTGAGATAATGCAGACACTCAGGGAGTTTGGGGAATTTTCGGGGTACAAATTGAATATGGGTAAGAGTGAGCTGTTTGTGGTGCATCTGGGGGAGCAGAGCAGGGGAATAGATGACTTACCGCTGAGGAAGGTGACAAGAGATTTCCGGTACTTAGGGATTCAGATATCCAGGAGTTGGGGAACCTTACACCGGCTTAATCTAACAAATCTAACAAAATTGGTGGAACAGATGGAGGAGGATTTTAAGAGATGGGACATGGTGCCCCTGTCACTGGTGCGTAGGGTGCAGGCGGTTAAAATGGTAGTCCTCCCAAGATTCCTCTTTGTGTTTCAGTGCCTTCCGGTGATGGTCACAAAGGCTTTTTTCAAGAGAATTGAGAAAAGTGTCATGAGTTTTGTGTGGGCCGGGAAGACCCCGAGAGTGAGGAGGGGGTTCTTGCAGCGTAGCAGGGATAGGGGGGGGTGCTGGCACTACCGAGCCTAAGTGAATACTACTGGGCCGCCAATATCTCAATGGTGTGTAAGTGGATGGGAGAAGGGGAGGGAGCGGCGTGGAAGAGATTGGAGATGGCGTCCTGCAAGGGAACCAGCCTACAAGCAATGGTGACGGCGCCGTTGCCGTTCTCCCCGAAGAAATACACAAGTCCAGTGGTGGTGGCAACACTAAAAATTTCGGGGCAGTGGAGACGACATAGGGGAAGGACGGGAGCCTCGGTGCGGTCCCCGATAAGAAATAACCATAGGTTTTTCCCGGGGAGAATGGATGGGGGATTTGGAGCATGGCAAAGAGCTGGGGTTGTGCAACTGAGAGATCTGTTCGTAGACGGGACGTTTGCGAGTCTGGGAGCGCTGACGGAAAAATATGGGTTGCCCCAAGGGAATGCATTTCGGTACATGCAACTGAGGGCTTTCGCGAGGCAACAGGTGAGGGAATTCCCGCAGTTCCCAACGCAGGAGGTTCAGGATAGAGTGATCTCAGGGGCATGGGTGGGGGATGGTAGGGTGTCGGATATATACTGGGAAATGAGGGACGAGGGGGAGATCATGGTGGATGAGCTGAAGGGGAAATGGGAAGAAGAGCTGGGGGAAGAGATTGAGGAGGGGCTGTGGGCTGATGCCCTACGTAGGGTAAACTCGTCGTCCTCGTGCGCCAGGCTAAGCCTGATACAATTCAAGGTTTTACACAGGGCGCATATGACCGGAGCACGGCTCAGTACATTTTTCGGGGTAGAGGATAGGTGTGGGAGATGCTCGAGAAGCCCAGCAAACCACACCCACATGTTTTGGTCATGTCCGGCACTACAGGGGTTCTGGGTGGGGGTGGCAAAGGTGCTTTCGAAGGTGGTGGGGGTCCGGGTCAAGCCAAGCTGGGGGTTGGCTATATTCGGGGTTGCAGAAGAGCCGGGAGTGCAGGAAGCGAAAGAGGCTGATGTCTTGGCCTTTGCGTCCCTAGTAGCCCGGCGAAGGATATTGCTTATGTGGAAGGAATATATATCCCCGGGCGTGGAGACCTGGATAAATGATATGGCAGGGTTTATAAAACTAGAACGGATAAAGTTTGCACTGAGGGGTTCGGCTCAAGGGTTCACCAGGCGGTGGCAACCGTTCATTGACTACCTTGCAGAACGATAAAGGAAATGGGAAGGTAACAGCAGCAACCCAGGGGGGGGAGGGGAGGTAGGGGGGGGGGGGGGGGGCCCGGGCGGGTCCTCCCGGGTGTTTTTGTATAAATATTTGTATTAGGCTATGTATCTTGGATTGTTTGATTTCATTTTTGGAGAGTTATTATTTTTGATAGGGCAGTTGCCATTTAGTTTATATATTATTTATTTATTTGTTAAAAACGGCCACTGTTATTTATATTGTTTTACTGTTGTAAAAAGGAAAACCTTTGTATTGTTTTGTTTGGCCCAAAAATTTGAATAAAATATATTTTTTTAAAAAAAGAAGGCAAATGGAATTTTGTCCTTCATTGCTAGAGGGATGAAGTTTAAGGCTAGGGAGGTTATGCTGCAATCGTATTCGGTGTTAGTGAGGCCACACCTGGAGTATTGTGTTCAGTTTTGGTCTCCTTACCTGAGAAATGACATACTGGCGCTGGAGGGTGTGCAGAGGAGATTCACTAGGTTAATCCCAGAGCTGAAGGGGTTGGTTTACGAGGAGAGGTTGTGTAAACTGGGACTGTACTAGTTGGAATTTAGAAAGATGCAGGGGGATCTTATAGAAACGTATAAAATTATGAGGGGAATAGATAGGATAGACGCGGTCAGATTGTTTCCACTGGCGGGTGAAAGCAGAACTCGGGGGCATAGCCTCAAAATAAGGGGAAGTAGATTTAGGACTGAGCTTAGGAGGAACTTCTTCACCCAAAGGGTTGTGAATCTATGGAATTCCTTGCCCAGTGAAGTAGTTGAGGCTCCTTCATTAAATGTTTTTAAGATAAAGATACATAGTTTTTTGAAGAATAAAGGGATTAAGGGTTATGATGCTCAGGCCGGAAAGTGGAGCTGAGTCCAAAAAAGATCAGCCATGATCTCATTGAATGGCGGAGCAGGCTCGAGGGGCCAGATGACCTACTCCTGCTCCTAGTTCTTATGTTCTTATTTTATGGCCTCCCGAGGGCTTGGGTCCAGTTTCACGTGCACCACTTTAGAGATTACCCTAAAAACCTCCTCCCAGTAATCCTCCAGCTTTGGACAGGACCAAACATATGAATGTAGTTTCCCCCCCCCCCCAACACAATGTTCACAAACATCTTCTACCCCCTCAAAGAACCGGCTCATCCTTACCCTTGTAAGGTGTGCTCTATATACCACCTTCAGCTGCATCAGCCCCAACCTCGCACACGAGGTGGAGGCGTTCACTCTCCGGAGAACCTCACATTAAAACCCCTGCTCCGTACCCTCTCCCAACTCTTTCTCCCACTTTGTCTTGATCCCTTCCAGCGGCGCCTTCTCCTCTTCCACAATAGCCCCGTAAACCGTCGATACTACCCCCTTCTCCAGTTCCCCTGTCGTCAGCACCTCCTCCAGCAATGTGAAAGCCGGCTCTACTGGGAAGCTCCGTATCTCCTTTCTGGTAAAATCTCGAACCTGTATGTATCTAAATATTTCCCACTGCTCCAGCCCATACTTCACTCCCAGCTCCTTCAATCCTCCAAACAAATCTTTTAGTTCCTAATTCCTTTCTGCTCCTATCTCCGAAAATTTCCATCCCACTTCCCTGACTCAAATCTATGGTTCCCCTGAATCGGCATTTCCCTTGACCCTGCCTCCAACCCAAAATGCTGGCGAAACTGCCTCCAAATTCTCAATGAAGCTATTACTACTGGACTCCCTGAGTATTTCCCCGGGGCCATCGGGAGCGGCGCTGTTGCTAGCGCCTTCAATCCTGACCCCCTACACAAACTCTCCTCCATTCTGACCCATTGGGAGTCAACCCCTCTAACCCAGCTCCGTACCTTCACCAACCAGTAATAATACATCAGGTTCGGAAGACCCCAAACCCCTGTCTACCTTCCTCTCTGTAGTAGCATCTTTCTAATTCTGATCGGCAGGTAAGACTTGCAAAAGTCCAGAACACTAAGGGTAGATGGGCCGTAGACGAGCTTCAATCAGAGATACATAAATTACGTAGATGTCCTTTTTACAATGGCCAAATCAACTTTAAAAAGAGTCTGAGATGACATCTTGGGATCTAGATTTCTGTGCACGCAACCCACAGGTCAAATGAAAGCTTTGCAATCCTGCCAGACCCAGTCAGGGATGGTTTGGGCAATTGAACAAATAACCAAAGGAGGAGGCTCCCCAAACAACTTATCCTTAATGATGGCAGAGCCCAAAAGGTCAATTCAAAAGACAAGCTGAAACATTCACAGCTATCTTCAGCCAGAAGTGTCAAGTGGATGGTCCATCTTGGACTCCTCCTCAGATCTCCACAATCATGGATGCCAGTCTTCAGCCAATTCAATTCACTCTATGTGATATCATGGCTGGAGGCACCGGATACCGCAAAGATTATGGACCTGATAACATCCAGGCTGCAGTATTGAAGGCTTGTGCTCCAAAACTAACTGTGACCCGAGTGGTTGACATTTTGGGTCAGATTTGCATCATTAGAACTAACTTTAAGCATGAGGATTGTGGTGGCTTGAGACAGAAACTGGAGGGTTCCAGTAGTTAACAAAGGGGTTTACTGATGAAACACAAAGGCAGTTAAGTAGCAGGCACAGAACACAATATCACAGGTCTTTACACTTCAGCACTGGGGTCCACACTGCCGGAGGACCTGTTCCCGGGGCCCTGCCCAAACTTCCTTTTGGCCGAGGGGGGAGCTGGGCATGGGTTCATGGAGCCTGCCTGCTTAAGGGGGCTGTGCTACCACAAAGATATAAATCAAATCCAATGTCTCCACAGAATGAATGAGCAAGCATCTATATAGCGACTCTCAGCCTCATAGTTGTGTTTGCAGCTGGTGAATTATCATCAAAGTATAATCACTACTGTTATGTAGACGGGTGCAGTAGGCCAGTGTGAACAGCAATGACATAGATGACCTGTTAATCAGTTTCTGACTGTGTTACTTGAGGGACAAATATTTGGCAAAACTTTGGTTTAAGATTTAATCTGAAAGATAACGGGCGGGATTCTCTGGTCTGATTCTCCGCTCCCCAGCCACATGTTTCTTGGTGGTGCAGGCCACCATCCAAGGCCTTTCCGCCACAGAACTCCACGGAGCTGGAAATGGGAAATCTCTATTTCTGACTTGTAATGAATATTGTAAATGTTAACTGTAATAGTAAATGTAGTGAGTAACATACGGTATTGGAAGAAACTGATTTGATTTGCGCCTCATGTAATGTCAACTTTCAATGGTCATGCAGTTTTATAAGTAAAGTATGTTCTTGGTTAAAAAAATTGCCTTCAATTAATAAGACAAGATTGTACACCAGCTTTCCAAAACGAATGTCAAAAAATCCAAACACGACTAACTTTCAACCAATGTGTTGCTAAGGCAATAATAATACTGTGTTGGTTTTCTCTCTACAGGAGAAGGCAAACAAACCTTTAAAACACTTTGAATTATTTTATTGTGCAAGGTTGAACTAGCATATATACATAGCTATCACTTCTCATGCTGTACGACAAAGCTGGCTTTGTTGTGATTAATTGGGAGGTCAGTAGCAGCTGCACTGTGAATAAGACATAATGAATATCTATAATGCACAGCAGCTTGACAATAGCTATTCATTTTATTACAAACTAGACAACTATAAAGTTGGGTTTACAGCTGCAAGTTAGTTGTTTTAAAATAATTGATAGTTGTGTACAACAAATCCAATTGATCTTTAAAAAACCTATATTTAAAAGTTCTAATAAAAACGTGAATCTAAAATTATAGCCATTGGTTCCATATATGAGTTGCACGTACATCGGGCGCAATTCTCCGGAAAACTTTATAAGTGTGGTAGTGAGCGGGTATTACTGCCAGTTTTCCGGCGCTCGGCCCAGCGAGGCCGGCAATGCAATTCAACGTTAATTGGTTCACTTAATGAGGTCCCATGGGCTTCTCGCCGCAAATGAAGGGTTGCCAAATGATTCGCTGGGACTGCGCTCGCCAACCCCCCGCTAACAAGGTCGCAAATAAGCTGCACTTGCTCAGCCAACTCCAGCTAGCTCGCAACAATGGCGCTGAGGAGACCGGCCCCAAGATTCGGGGGCACTGACCTGTGGAGGCTGCTAGACGCCATGGAGGCCAGGAGAGATGTCGTCTTCCCCAGATCGGGGCCCCCAGATCCGCGGGCGGGCCTGTGCCGTGGGGGCACTCTATCCTTCCGCACCGGAGGCTGTACCGGTCCGCCATTCCCGGTGCGGAAGCCAAACCCTCTGCGCATGCGTGGGGATGACGCCAACATGCGCTGGCGCTCCCGCTCCCGCACATGCGGCAACACGCGCCGGCTGGCGGAGGCCCTTCGGCGCCAGTTGGCGTGGCGCCAAGCCCCTTTCCCGCGGGCCTGGCGCAAACCACTCCGGGGCGGGTCTAGCCCCTGAAGGTGCGGAGGATTCCGCACCTTTGGGGCGGCCCGACGCCAGAGTGGTTCACGCCACTCCGTCCCGCCGGGACCCCCCGCCCGCCGGGTAGGGGAGAATCCCGCCCCACATGTCCATTCTCCCGCATGTCCTCCAGCCGACGGCACCGGCACATCCCAGGCAGCACCTTTACGTGGCACGGCTGCTAGCCCCCCACTGGGTGGAGTATCGGTGTGGGGGTGCTGCAGACTTTTTGGTCGTAAGACCAGACGCCTCCTCCAAACATAGCCGCCAAATCGGAGAATCCAGCCCTTACTTCAGTTTCACAAATTACCCTGGGCATCACCGTTGTTGCCAAGGAATTCTAGGCCTCTGTTGCTGACACTATAAACCCCAAGTGTAGGAGACCACTAAGAGGAAACCAGGGTCCCTCTGATATTCTGTTTGTGGGTAAGTAACCAGTCTCTGCCTATTATCTCGAGATAATCCACATTTTAGCAGACAGGGTCTGCCTGATCTGATCTGGGGCGAAATTCTCCGGTATCGGTGCGATGTCCGCCGACTGGCGCCCAAAATGGCGCAAATCAGTCGGGCATCGCGCCGCCCCAAAGGTGCGGAATGCTCCGCATCTTTGGGGGCCGAGCCCCAACCTTAAGGGGCTAGGCCCGCGCCGGACGAATTTCTGCCCAGAAAAGGCAGCTGGCGGAAAAGGCCTTTGGTGCCCCGCCAGCTGGCGCGGAAATGACATCTCCGGGCGGCGCATGCGCGGGAGCGTCAGCAGCCGCTGACGGCATTCCCGCGCATGCGCAGTGGAGGGAGTCTCTTCCGCCTCCGCCATGGTGGAGACCGTGGCGAAGGCGGAAGGGAAAGAGTGCCCCCATGGCACAAGCCCGCCCGTGGACCGGTGGGCCCCGATCGCGGGCCAGGCGACCGTGGGGGCACCCCCCCGGGGCCAGATCGCCCCGCGCCCCCCCCCCCCCCCCCCAGGACCCCGGAGCCCGCCCGCGCCGCCTTGTCCCGCCGGTAAGGTAGATGGTTTAATCTACGCCGGCGGGACAGGCATTTTAGCGGCGGGACTTCGGCCCATCCGGGCTGGAGAATCGCGGGGGGGGGGGGGGCCGCCAATCGGCGCGGCGCGATTCCCGCCCCCGCCGAATATCCGGTGGTGGAGAATTCGGCAACCGGCGGGGGCGGGATTCACGCCAGCCCCCGGCGATTCTCCGACCCGGCGGGGGGTCAGAGAATCTCGCCCCTGATTTTGAACATTACAACATTGACTGCACTGCAGAAGTGCTTCGTTGGCTTTAAAACACTTTGTGATGTCCTGATGTTGTAAAAGATTCTATATAAATGCAAATCTTTCTTCCTGATCTGCTCAAATGATAGTTATGATAACTTAAATGATAGTTATACATTTCAGTAGGCAAGAGAGAATTCGATATGCTCAGTGTTGCTTATCACTTTCAATATATTGGGCTAGATTCTCTGCCCCGCCGCGCCGCATTTCTGTTTCACCCCCCCAGCGGGATGCTCCGTTACGCCGGCTGGTCAATGGGGTGTCCCATTGTGGGGCAGCCACACGCCGTTGGGAAACCCCCGGGCTGCCGGCAAAACAGAGCATTCCGCTGGCGTAGAATCCAGCCCATTGTATCAGGATTTAATATGGAAAAACTGAATAAAACTATCAATAAGTTAAACATAATTTTTAATTAAAGATATATTTAAATTCAAGTAAATATTTTAAAATTTAAATATTGGCTATTCAGAGTTAAATTTGACGTCTATTATTTCCTCACATGTACTTAGAAGAGATGCTAGATAACATTCCTTCATTTCAAACTTGATATGGCATCTACAAAACATTTGAACACTCGTACTGAGCAATGGCAACAATCCAGTTTTGCTGCTGACCTGCATAAATATACAAAAGGGGAAAAAAACAGACGCAAACAGAGGTACGATGTCCAATCAGCAGTTGCTGAGGTGTGTTTGAGTATGAAGTCATAACGGACTGTGTTCAGTGTTTGATTAATGAGTGACAACAACAAATATTCCAGCTGAGATGGCTAGACGTGTTACAAAATTATTTCCATGATGTTGTGTTACTGTTTCATGATCAAGGCTTGATGCATGACGGCTCTGAGCATAAGTATCATCCTCCAATGATGCTGTGTTAACTGCAGCAACATTATAATGTACTTTTATCAATCACACAAACAGAAACGCAAACACTTATGGGCTGGATTCTCCATTTTGGAGACTACGTCCCCATGCCGTTGTGAAAATTGTGGTCTTTTACGGCAGGAAAACGGGCGTCAGTAGGCCACATATTCCCTGTTTTGCTGGGGGCTGGCAGGGAGCTGTCGTGGAGCTCGCCGCTCTAGCTGCCGGTACGGCCCCCAGGACTTCCGGATCAGAGGCCGCGCTGTGCTCCTTGGCGGACTCAGTCCGCGGACTTGGACCGCCAAAGTAGTGCCGCGCATTGGCCGCTTGCGTGCCGGGACGGCCGGCCACATTGCCCCCAGCTCCGAATGAAACACCCCCCTGCCCGTCAATGGGCCCTCCCCCGACTGTGGCGGTGACGGACTGAGTGTGCAGCTGCACGCGAGGATCCCGGATGGTGCGAGCACACGTAAGCCACGCCGTCAGGGATTCGGCCGATCGGCAATGGAGCATCACAGGGTGGGTCTCAGGGAATGGCCTGAGGCAGTGGATACTCGTCGCGCCGTTTTTTTCAGGGGGAGGAGAATTTAAAAACCGCCGCCGCTCCCGAATTTGGCGCCAAAACGGATTCTCCGCCCGTCGCCGAATGTGATTTCAGCATCGGGGAGCAGAGAATCCAGCCCAAGAATTTACATTTTACTAAATGTTATTGTTGCTCAGCAATATAGTTTGAGTACAGCTGTATTTTTGGTGGCAAATCAAATTAATATCATTAATGGACAGGGTGTCTGAAGTCATAATAATGTTGGCAAATGTTAAATATACCATTTCATAATTGTTGCTCATTGAAACATAAAACAATGATTTTTGTGTCCTTCACTTATTTTTAATGACTCATTCCACAGGTATTATTTCCCTTTATTATAAGGGACGTGGAGTGGTAGATTCTGAATTAGAAACTTAGCATCGAGGCCAGCATGCAAACACACAGGAAAAATTAAAGCTCTGGAATAAGGGAAGTAAAAACCCTTAAGAAGAATAGAAAGACCAGAGCAAAGGATAGCCAAAATAAGTGACTGTGATTTTCTTCCACCCACCACCATTCCACCCACCACAAAAATAAATTTAGACCAAAAAGGCAAGGCACTTGAAGTTTAAAAAGCAGAAGCGGTGCAGACAAGGAAATTGGATTGGATTGGATTTGTTTATTGTCACGTGGACCGACGTACAGTGAAAAGTATTTTTTCTGCAAGAAGCTCAACAGGTCATTAAGTAGACGGGAAGAAAAGGGAAGAAAAGAAAATACATAATAGGGCAACACAACATATACAATGTAACTACATAAGCACCGGCATCGGATGAAGCATACAGGGTGTACTGTTAATGAGGTCAGTCCATAAGAGGGTCATTTAGGAGTCTGGTAACAGCGGGGAAGAAGCTGTGAAGAAATTGCTGGAAATGAAGGAGCAAGGAGACTTCCGGTTGCGGGGATGCCTAACTAGCAGCACGTTTCGGCGGCTCCAGCTCCGACGGACCTTCGGGCTCTTTTAAGAGCCCCAACGGGGAATTTTTTGACGACGCAACCCGGTGTGGGGCGTGTGAGAAGGGAGTCTCCCCCAAACGAAGGAGGAAAAAACCGGCGGCGGCGGCTGCAGCGTGAGGAATCATCGACCAAAGGGTCAGAAAGAGAGAAGTACAAGATGGCGGCGGAGAAAGCGCAGGCGACATGGGGGCCTGAGCAGGATGAAATTGTGAGATGGTGCGTGGAGCTGCTGAAGAGGGAGGTGCTGACCCCGATGCTACAGGCAATTGAGGGGCTCAAGAAGACACTAAAGACCCAGGAGACAGAGCTCCGCGTGGTGGAGCAGAAGGTGACAGATATTGAGGACGAGATCCTGGGCCTGGCGGTTAAGACACAGACGCACGAGGCACTTCATAAAAAGTGTACTGAAAGGATCGAGGCCCTAGAAAACAGAGCGCGAAGGAAGAACCTTCGGATACTGGGTCTCCCTGAGGGTGTGGAAGGAGTGGACTGTGGAGCGTACGTAAGTACGATGCTGAGTTCACTGATGGGTGCTGAGGCCCCTACGGGCCCCTTGGAGGTGGAGTGGGCAAATCGGATTCCGGCGAGAAGACCAAAAGCGGGAGAACCACCCAGGGCGGTATTGTGCAATTTTACCGCCTTAAGTATATAGAAGA